>NC_091821.1:417504772-418229147 GCF_038994185.2 Dermacentor albipictus
GCCTGTGACCAGTTTATCGATGGTGGTGACGACCGCCGTTGCTCTGGTTCCGTGCTTGGGAAGTGAGGCGTCCGCGTAGAGGACCTCGGGGTCCTCTTCCAGCTGTCGAGCCAGTGCCTTGGCCCGCGCAGAGCGTCTCTCGTTGTTACTCCCCGGCTGCATGTTCCGGGGGAGGGGCTTGGTCTTAATAATGTCTCTCCACGTTATGGGGAGCGGCTCCGTTGTCGGTAGCTGTTCAATTTGCCATCCTATCTTGCGTAGGACGGCCCGACCGTGCTCTGTCCGGCTCAGCCTTACCCTCTGGTGGGATAGGTGTGCTTCCACCAGCTCTTCCACCGTGTTGTGGGCACCCATTTCCAGCAGCTTCTGCGTTGACGAGTAGACTGGGATGCCCATGGCGAGTTTTACTGCTTTCCTTATCGTCATGTTCAGCGTTTCGCGGTTCACCTTCGCAAGCTGGAGGTACGGGGCGGAGTACGTTACGCGTGACACGACGAATGCCTGCACCAGGCGCAGTGCGTCTTCTTTGATTCCTCTGTTCCGGTTGGTGACTCTCCGGATCATGCTGAGGACTTGCTCGGATGTGCACCTTGCGTCCACCTTGCGATGCTTTCGCAGATTCGATTCGCCATTCCCAGTTTCGAGTTGTCGAACTCTGACATCTGTTAGCCTCCTGCGAGGTCAGGTGGTACAGTGACCGCCCTGGACAGGCGTTGGTCCCTGACTTCGATTCTCGAATCAGGGCGATTTTTTTTTCCTCGACTGTGAAGCTGTCTGAAAAACCTGCATGGGTCTCCTCTGCAGCTTCGAGTTACCATCGGGCAATCGACAATTTTCATTTTCGTAAATCTTCTTGGACCTTGTCGTCTCCGAGGGACTGATAACAGTGACAACCCTGATAAATATTCGACAGGGATCTCAAAATTGCGTGTATTTGGGAACGCCACCGGAAATTTATCAGACCCCTTAGCGCGGAAAGCGCCCGAAGAGCTGGCAGATGGTGCAACATAAAGCGATGATTTCTAACCAGGCTTATTAAAGATGCGCAGGAAATATATGCGAGAGACCATCGTCGTCGTCAGAAAATAAACACGTGCGATAAACAGCTGCTCCAAAGTCACAAAGTGTCGCTCTCGGCTTAAGAAATCGCAACTGATTGTTTGATACAGATCCAAAGAGGTACTTTGATTGTTTTTCTATTGAAGCTGCTAATACTATGTTTTAAGAAATAACAATAACAAAGCAACGGCTGTGCGTCGTCTCCCCCGCCTGTTCTTTCTGTGCTTTCCGCACAGCATGTTTGATATAACGGCAAGAGCAGGTGAAGACATCCAATAAACGGGAATTTGAAATTTTTACTACAAGTAAACAGCTTAACGCCGTCGCTTTAGGCTTTCCAGATGTAAATACGGGAGACGTTAGCTTTCCGTGAAACGCAATGATAGATGCGGAACTGAACATCAGGAAGCAGGCCTTACCGATTTCGACTATAATGATGTTTCGGCTCTCTGGACCCGATTGAAAACCAACTCGCTCTTCTGGTTAGACAAATTCTTGCCAACCGAAAATGGTCGACAAGCCTCGAATGGCTCGCAGCTTCGTTCAGAAAAGGAGGCAAGTTCAAAGATTAAAAAAAAAACATGCCCCTGCTTGTTTCGTAAAAGATGGAGTGTATGCTGCTCAAGAGATCATAACTTTGACACTCTGTCCATATTTACCTTAAGTTACATCAGTAAGTTCTAAATCAGTGAGAATGGAATGGAATGGGAAAACTTTATTTCTATATCTCTCTATATCTATCTCTCTATATCTCAGAGAGATTGGCGGTGGGCCGGTGTCTTCATGTCTTGAGTCCTGGCCGCTTCACAAGGTCGGCGCCCCTATTCCAGGGCACCGCTGAGTCTCGCTGCCTCGCAGGCGTGCTGCACAATTGCCCGTTGGGCTGCGAGCTCGCTGCTGATGAGCAGACCCTCGCATTGTTCCGCACTTCGGTTATTTACTTTATGGAAAGCGAAATTACGCTTGCATTCCCACGTGATGTGGTATAATGTGGGGGTTGTCCCGCACCACGTACATGTATCCCTGTACTGGGTAGGGAATATTTCGTGTAATGTGTGCAGGTTGAAGAACGTACCTGCTTGCAGTCTTCGCCAGCTTACTGCCTCATGTTGTGTGAGCGATGTGTGGGGTGGGGGATATTTAAGTCTCCTTCCTCTGTAGTGGTTAAGCATTTCTGCATACGTCGGCTCCACCGTTAAGGGGGCCTCTAGGGTTTCCGACTACCCTGCTCGGTGCGTGAGTTCGCGAACTAGGCGGTCCACCCTTGAGTTGCCCTCTATCCCGGTGTGTGCCGGTATCCAGAAAAAAAAAAAACTTATAATCAGTAGAAATAATCAGCAGAAACCATCAACGATGATTGTCAATGTAAGCGAGTAGCTTAACGGCTCTATACGAAGTAATTGTTTTCTCTCTCTCTCTTTCACTCCCCATTCCCCTCCCAAGTGTAGGGTAGCAAACTGGACTCAGCCTGGTTAACCTCCCTGCCTTTCCTTGTTCCCTCCCTCCCTCCCTCCCTCCCTCTCTCTCTCTCTCTCTCTCTCTCTCTTCACTTTATTAACAGAATAAGGCGCTTGTACGCTAGTTGCAGTGAGGATATTTAGCTAGCACTGGCTGTTTCACTACGTAATCTCATAGAGAACAGCGACGTTAGTGGGCTCCTGTGTGTAGTTAGTACAGGTGGCGCGCATATAAGCCGATTGATCGCATGCGTACTCTCCGCAGCGGCTCAAGGTGTAAGGCGACTGCCGTCCTCCCTTTCCGCAGCCTCCACGGGGTCGGATAGGGCGGCGGGAGAAGGACTGTCCGCCCCGAGCGCTACACCGCAGTATCTACACCTTGAGACACCCCAGAGCTCTCGAGCGAAAGCACGTGTGCGTCCCTAAGTGGTTTAATAGTTGACATTCCGTAAACACCATTGTCGCGACTCAGTTGCGCAAGGGCACGAGCCGTTTACATCGAGGCCTTCTGTATCGGCGCTGAAAGTCCAACCACCGAGCGGCAAGCATCAAAAAATCCTGCATAAGAGCCAACGAAGGTCCTTCGATTTAAAACAAGTATCACAAAATTAATCTGAGGTAACCAATGTCACAGTCACGAGTGACATTGCCGAGCATTTCGACCAATATCATCATAACGTGGCCCGACTCCTTATTCACATTGGCCACCTAACCTCATAGTCGTGCAGTAACAACTGACGCATATTTTTATTTCGTGCCCTGGTGTGGTATCGATATTTGTGCAATTTAATTAGGATAATCCAATTATCTTGTCGTCTGGACAATATCCCAAGTCGAAATGCCATATGCTTTGCAAAATTTTCAGTTATCATTTTTAGTGTTTCTTCGTTGCATGCTCGTTTCCCCAGGCACTGGAAGAAAGCCAGAGTTGTGCCTACACTCTTAAAACGGTTGCACCCTTTGGGGGTGTATATTTGTCCCACAACAATAATCGTCATCTGCCTTGCTTGCGTTTCCTTTCTTGAAAACTAGGCGTTCGCTACTTTCCTCTCGAGAATGCTGCGCCACACTGATAACGCGCATGCCGTTCGTGACTGGGAAGTACCGGGCTCGCAGCGTTAAAGCAAGGAAACGCGGGCAAAACAGATGGCGATTATTGTTGTGGGACAAGATAAGCCCCAAAGGGTGTAAATTTTTCTAAGAGTGTATCTTTAAACGGGAAGACCACTGGATGCTAGAATATTACCAACCAACTTCATTAACTTCAACGTGTTGCCATATTATTGAATACAATATTGCTACTAGCATACATAATTTCTTGAAAAAACACTCCTTACAAATTAATCTTCAAGAACGATTTTATCATCATCATCATCATCAGCCTGGTTACGCCCACTGCAGGGCAAAGGCCTCTCCCATATTTCTCCAACAACCCCGGTCATGTACTAATTGTGGCCATGCCGTCCCTGCAAATTTCTTAATCTCATCCGCCGACCTAACTTTCTGCCGTCCCCTGCTACGCTTCCCTTCCCTTGGAATCCAGTCCGTAACCTTTAATGACCACCGGTTATCTTCCCTCCTCATTACGTGTCCTGCCCATGCCCATTTCTTTTTCTTGATTTCAACTAAGATGTCATTAACTCGCGTTTGTTCCCTCACCCAATCTGCTCTTTTCTTATCCCTTAACGTTACATCTATCATTCTTCTTTCCATAGCTCGTTGCGTCGTCCTCAATTTGAGTAGGACCCTTTTCGTAAGTCTCCAGGTTTCTGCTCCCTAGGTGAGTACTGGTAAGACACAGCTATTACACACTTTTCTTTTGAGGGATAATGGCAACCTGCTGTTCATGATCTGAGAATGCCTGCCAAACGCACCCCAGCCCATTCTTATTCTTCTGATTATTTCTGTCTCATGATCTGGATCCGCAGTCACTACCTGCCCTAAGTAGATGTATTCCCTTACGACTTCCAGTGCCTCGCTGCCTATTGTAAACTGCTGTTCTCTTGCGAGACTGTTAAACATTACTTTAGTTTTCTGCAGATTAATTTTTAGACCCACTCTTCTGCTTTGCCTCTCCAGGTCAGTGAGCATGCATTGCAGTTGGTCCCCTGAGTTACTAAGCAAGGCAATATCATCAGCGAATCGCAAGTTACTAAGGTATTCTCCATTAACTTTTATCCCCATTTCTTCCCAATCCAGGTCTCTGAATACCTCATGTAAACACGCTGTGAATAGCATTGGAGAGATCGTATCTCCCTGCCTGACGCCTTTCTTTATTGGGATTTTGTTGCTTTCTTTATGGAGGACTACGGAGGCTGTGGAGCCGCTATAGATATTTTTCAGTATTTTTACATATGGCTCGTCTACACCCTGATTCCGTAATGCCTCCATGACTGCTGATGTTTCGACAGAATCAAATGCTTTCTCGTAATCAATGAAGGCTATATATAAGGGTTGGTTGTATTCCGCACATTTCTCTATCACCTGATTGATAGTGTGAATATGATCTATTGTTGAGTAGCCTTTACGGAATCCTGCCTGGTCCTTTGCTTGACAGAAGTCTAAGGTGTTCCTGATTCTATTTGCGATTACCTTAGTAAATAGTTTGTAGGCAACGGACAGTAAGCTGATCGGTCTATAATTTTTCAAGTCTTTGGCGTCCCCTTTCTTTTGGATTAGGAATATGTTAGCGTTTTTCCAAGATTCCGGTATGCTCGACGTTATGAGGCATTGCGTATACAGGGTGGCCAGTTTCTCTAGAACAATCTGCCCACCATCCTTCAGTAAATCTGCTGTTATCTGATCCTCCCCAGCTGCCTTCCCCCTTTGCATATCTCCCAAGGCTTTCTTTACTTCTTCCGGCGTTACCTGTGGGATTTCGAATTCCTCTAGACTATTTTCTCTTTCATTATTGTCGTGGGTGGCACTGGTACTGTATAAATCTCTATAGAACTCCTCAGCCACTTGTACTATCTCATCCATATTAGTAATGATATTGCCGGCTTTGTCTCTTAACGCATACATCTGATTCTTGCCAATTCCCAGTTTCTTCTTCACTGTTTTTAGGCTTCCTCCGTTCCTGAGAGCATGTTCAATTCTATCCATATTATATTTCCTTATGTCAGCTGTCTTACGCTTGTTGATTAGCTTCGAAAGTTCTGCCAGTTCTATTCTAGCTGTAGGGTTAGAGGCTTTCATACATTGGCGTTTCTTGATGAGATCTTTCGTCTCCTGCAATAGTTTACTGGTATCGTGCCTAACGGAGTTACCACCGACTTCCATCGCACACTCTTTAATGATGTCCACAAGATTGTCGTTCATTGCTTCAACACTAATGTCCTCTTCCTGAGTTAAAGCCGAATGCCTGTTCTGAAGCTTGATCTGGAATTCCTCTATTTTCCCTCTTACCGCTAACTCATTGATCGGCTTCTTATGTACCAGTTTCTTCCGTTCCCTTCTCAGTCTAGGCTAATTCGAGTTCTTACCATCCTGTGGTCACTGCAGCGCACCTTGACAAGCACGTCCACATCTTGTATGATGCCAGGCTTAGCGCAGAGTATGAAGTCTATTTCATTTCTAGTCTCGCCATTCGGGCCCCTCCACGTCCACTTTCGGCTATCCCGCTTGCGGAAGAAGGTATTCATTATCCTCATATTATTCTGTTCCGCAAACTCTACTAATAACTCCCCCCTGATATTCCTAGTGCCTATGCCATATTCCCGCACTGCCTTGTCTCCAGCCTGCTTTTTGCCTACCTTGGCATTAAAGTCACCCATTAGTATTGTGTATTTAGTTTTCACTCTCCCCATCGCCGATTCCACGTCTTCATAGAAGCTTTCGACTTCCTGGTCATCATGACTGGATGTAGGGGCATAGACCTGTACAATCTTCATTTTGTACCTCTTATTAAGTTTCACAACAAGATCTGCCACCCTCTCGTTAATGCTATAGAATTCCTGTATGTTACCAGCTATATTCTTATTAATCAGGAATCCGACGCCTAGTTCCCTTCTCTCTGCTAAGCCCCGGTAGCACAGGACGTGCCCGCTTTTTAGCACTGTATATGCTTCTTTTGGCCTCCTAACCAACAACGATTTAGGAAAGGATATTTCAGGCTGATGCAACTCATCAGATTGTTCCATTCACTTGCATTAGTTCTCGATAGACACGGCCGGATAGATAGAATTTTCCTCATATTTCTGCAAGGCGTCGTACGAAGGCAAAGTGTTTGCCTCATCTATCATGAACCAAGGAGGCGACGCGTGCTCTCACAACTTTTTCAAAAACCAACGTACCTGAAAACACGCTAATTGACACCCTGCGTTTACTGCTGGGCGGCTGAACTATCTTTCTCATAGGCTTATTCCTTTTTTTTATTTTAATCATTCATCCACTCTACCCCACGCAGGGTAGCAAACGGGGCGTCCGTCTGGTTACCCTCCCTGCGTTTATTTGTCTCTTTCTCTCTCTCTTTTTTGGATATCAACTGTGTGAATGTTCTTCGGCGCAAAACCGGCGTCGCCGGCGCCTTTGAAGCACTGCAGTGCTGTCCCACTCGAAGGCGCAGGCGCGTTTCGCGCGAGGAAAATTGGGTTACATCCAGAGACGGGGACTGCGTTTGGCTGCAATATTACGGCAGAGCTCATATCACGATGGCTGTCACTAATGCAAGCAGTAATCCGGCAATGCAGTGATAGCCCATATTCTTGAAGTTACATTTATTGAACGCGCGTAGTGGCAATTTCGAAACTTTCGCTTGCCTCGGCTATGCGCCGCATACTCCGATATCGTCCCACTTTGCAACGACACTCGCTTGCCAAGGTCGTCCATCAGCGTGGATGCATGTCTTTTACGGCATGACGCCGGCGCATTGAGGATGAAATGACGAAGAATAAGTGATATTGATCAAACGACTGTGTAAGGACGACGTCGTGGCGACAATGAGATTTCGATTCATAAATTATGATAGAGTAACGACGGCAAAGTGACGACGACATGTGGACGATGAGATGACGATGACGGTATCATGGCAACGGGATGAAGAAGCGGGTGTGACAGCCATGGCACGACTAAGACGGTATGAAAACGTGTGCATGATAGCGCGTATGTGACCACGACGCAGTGACGAAGACGGCATCGCAAAGGCGGCATATTCACGATTGAATGACGACGGCATGATTACGATACAATGACGAGCAAGGAATGACGTCGATGTATTGAGGAAAGTGTTATGATGACGACGGCGCGACGTCAATATGACGACGTCACTGAAGTGATGACGATGGTGAAAACGATAGCGTGACGACTGTGGCATGCCGGTAACGGTATACGGGGACGATGACGTGACGAGAGTCGGATGCCGAAGTTACAACGACGACGATGAAACGATTCCGGCGGCATCCTGACGAAGGTATGACAAAGAATGCATGACGACCGTATGACGTAAGATGCGCGTCACGACGATGGCAGGACGAGAGTCGGATGATGAAACTGGAGTGACGACGATAAACCTACCTCGAGTGTACGACGACAACACCATGAATAAGCGGGAATCACGAAGATGGCGCGACCAAGACGACATCACAGCAACGATGTGACGAAGGAAACCTGATAGCGGTTTAGGTACGACGATGCAATGACAACGTCCTGGCAGCGACGGCCTTATCGCGATTGATGACAAAAGCATGATTGCGAGACAGTAACGAACAAGGAATGACGTCGATGGATCGACGAAAGTTATATGACAACGAGTACATGACGACAAGGGGATGGTGGTACTGAATGGAGGGCGATGATGAAACGAGAGCGCGACAACGATGACATGACGATAACGATACAACAACAGATTCATAACCACGATTGTATGACGACGAGTGTGTGATTACAATGGTGTGACGATTACTGCATCACAAAGCTCCTAAGACGACGATGGCGTGATGGCGACGGCATGACGAGAGTCGGATGACGAAGCTGCTGTGGTGATGAAGGTATCACCGTGACAGCGTTACCACGACGGTCTGACAAAGGGGGCATGATAGCGATTGTCGAATAATGAAGACTAGACAAAGGCGGCGTAATCACGATTGGAAGACGATAGTATTATTACAATACAATGACAAAGATTGACGTCGATGAAACGATGAAGGCGATACGACGATAATGGGATGACGTTAGTGAAGTGATGACAATCACAAAACGACGGCATGAAGGCATGACGGCGTGTCACTCTCCTAGATGTCGGGAAAAGGGTTTTGCGGCCGCTCCCGTGGTGGCTCAACGTGAAGCTCCAAATGAACCTATTGGCATGGGGACGCCTTCTGGTGTGGGAAGAACACCGTGTTTCAAGCGTTGAGGTCCCATAATGGCTGAGCACCGGGTCGGGATTGCGCTTGTACGGGTTTCACCAGTCTACCTGGCGGGAGCAATCGCCTCCCACAGACGTGGCCGGATGCTCTTCTACAACACCGTCTGTGGTTGGACAGGAGGCGCCCACACCCCACTCAAGAAATCCCTATTGGCCCCCCTTTCGGGATGCGAATGCCCACAAGAAGCCGAACACCAGGCCATGGGACATCTCTGCCCTTTAGAAAAAACCCGTTGGTTTCAGGCGGCGCCGCGATTTGAGCTCAGTACCTCCCGCATACTAGGCGGATGCTCTACAGTTAGGCCACGGCTGCGAATCACCGCTTCGACCACCACTGCGGCGAACCACTACCGCTGTGAGCCACCGCTTCGAAACATTTACGAACGAAGTCCGTAAATGTTGTGGAGTCCCATGCCAAAAAACATAAGAAAGGAGTGAGTAAAAAAGTGGTTTATAAACTAAAAGCTTTACTTTAAATGCTAACACTGTCTTGCATCTATGTGTCATACCTACAACGTGCGATAACTGCTTGATCACACTGTCTATATGTTCGTTCCAAAGCACATTGTGTGAAAACGTAACTGACAGAACTTATGCCCGAGGTTTCGTCAGCCGGGATGCGGGAGGCCTAGACCTGGGTTCAACGAGGAATCGCATAGGGACATTCCACGAAATTACCATGCGCTACCCGCGAAGGTAGACAAGAATATCCCCCTCCACATAAATCACGGAATAAACTGCAACAGGACACCTGGAGACAGTTGCAAACTGGCTCATTTGCCAACCCTTACAAGTATTCGCCAACATATTCGAGCTGCTTCTCACCTAAATGCAAAAACTGTGACGCCCATATGGCAGACCTCACACATATATCTGATGACTGCCCCGGGCTAAAGCCTAGGGCGTAAATGTAACTTGATAACACTTCGGAGTGAAAGGTAGCGGTGTCCCGCTCGGATCCCGCGGTCTAGCTGCGAACCGTCAACTAGGCTTTGGAGATCACCGGAAGTCAAAGGCTTACGGCCACCTCACACCGCCATGCAGAAGAAAGAACCCGCTAATTTAAAGAACTCCAACATCTGACGAAGATGAAGCTTTTCTTCCTCCTCCTCCCAGAACTTTTGTATGATTTACCAGCTCTGTTTCACTAGTGCCATATGAAAGTTGCAAAAATAACGACTCATTCCACTCTGTGGAGGTGGATGGCCAGAGAAGCTGTTTAGCACAGGGCACAGAGGTGTCACAGAATTTTGAACGAGGGTGCGAACATATTTATCAAGGCCAAAACCATAAGTGGCTCATACCCCCGACGGTCTGGAAAACGTCGCGTGCGGTACAGAAAGTCATGTCAGCTCGCCACACACAGACACGCGCTCGTGCCACTGCTCACGCATTCGTCTTCTTCTACAGCTGTCTCTGATGCGGCTTATAATGCTAAAAAGGCGAGGTTAATTAAGATAGAGCTAATTCAAGCACTCGAATCCATGAACTTCAGTGGGAGGCGAAGCCTCGAGCTTATGTGGAAGTCGAACGCCCGACCTGTGGTGTTAAGGCGAAGTTAAGACGCAGTCAATATAAAGTTAATTAGGGCACTCGAACCCACGACGTTTGGTGGGACAAAGCAATTAATAAGCGAGAGAGAAATCATAAGGCAAAGGCAGGGAGGTTAACCAAGCTGAGTCCTGTAGGCTACCCTGCACTAGGGAAGGGGGAAAGGGGAGTAAAAAAGGAGAAGGAAGAAAGCTCAAAGTTCGCACTGCTATACACACAAGCATTCATCGCCAAGTCACTCACGTGTAGTCATACAGGCTTGCGCACTTCAAGAAACGCACCAGCGCCTTTGCGGCCTTGCACATAGCACATGCACTAGGCCACGGGCTCAAGGTCTCCTCTGTGAAGGGCCTGTCGTTAAGTGCCCCAAAGATGTCCGAAGAGCGCCCCTCTCATCTTTGTATGTGGGACAGTCACACAGGAGACGTTTGGTCGTTTCTTCGACATCACATGTGCTGCATTGGGTCCGTCCGCCATTCTTATAAGGAATGAGTAGACGTCTGTAAAAAAAACTGTTACTCGGACGTGGAACAGTAATGTTTCTTCCCAGCTGTTATAACCAGGTAAAAGTAATAATAAGTAAGATTGCATTTGAATGAGAATGACAAGTAATTTAATGAATGTCTCTTGATGGCGAAGGCTTTCGCCTTCACCATCTTAGGCGTATGTTAAAATCACGGTCAATTTTTGTCTTGTTCGGTTGTCATCATGACGGTAGGTATGCACATATGTTTCCACATTACCTCTGTTATCATTTTATTAATTCTATCATAATCGCGTATAGTCCGGATTCCAGAGGAACAACGCACCTACGAAGGAACACTCACACACATAATGTGGGAATGCACCTCACTCCCGTTCTCTCATCACCCCGTCAGCAGCGAGACTGACTGGACAGCCTGACTCAGTTCCGGGGACGTCGACCGACAACTTGAACTGGTGGACTGGGCGGAAAAGGCCAAGCAGGCCCAGGGCCTTACTTGAGCCCTAACCCTCAGCCACGTCCCTCTTTACCCTTCCCCGTTTCGATAAAGTTTACCACCACCAAGAGCGACGGCAGGAACAGAGGCGTGAATGCATACTTCGGCGGTGGGCGGCAAACACCACCGATGAAGATCGTGCACAAAACGCCAAGCGCATGCGGGACGTCGCTCATTATAGGCGCGTTGCTGCTCGGGCGTGCGCAATACACATGTCCTCCCCATTACGACGACAGAAGAGAAGTGACATTCAAAAAGGACAAGGGCAACTTGTCCTTTTTAGTTTCTTTATTTACATTCGTGTGGGCTACGAGACTGTCGCCCCGGGGAGCCGGAGGAAACTGGACACGCGTGACGTTTCGAGGACACCGCCACCATGGGAGAGCGAAAGGAGAGGAGTTACGCAAGCGCTTGGAACGCCGACAAAGAGAAGGCGCTGCGAACGTAGACATGGCCGACGCGTGTAGTCGTCTTCTTCCACAGCTGGCGTCGATGCCGCTCATCACGCCGAAGAAGGCAAAGTTAATTAGGTAGAGTTCATTCAGGGACTCGAACCCACGACCTTGGGCGGGTTCAAATGCTGTTGTGTTCCTTCTGGGTGCTTTCTAATTTTCTTTCTTTTTTTTCGTTTTCTGTTTTTCCCTTCACCCTTTTGCCATAGGCTCCTCCTTTCCGCCTCATGTTTTCATTGTAGCCTCCTCTTCCGCTTTCTTCCTTGCTCTCTCTTCCCTATCACCTTCTTTCATTCCCATCTGCGCTTCGCATTTGCTCGGTTCCGTCGACCAGGCATGCCGACGCTCAACGTAGGAACGGGCGCACCTAGGAGCTGCCCCCTAAAACATAGATCGTGAATTTCGATCAGGAAAAAAAAACTGAATAAGCCCACCAGACATCACGTCATCTGTAACATTCACTAAGTAGTCGTTCAATGTATTAGTAAGTTCGACTCCTGATATTTTGGTTCAGTGCAACATCTTCCACACTTTGCCATGATGTATTCAAGTCTAGAACTAAATTCAGTTTTTATACGAATGTCAGCCTTACCTGCGCTGGCTTCTATTTATGCTGTAATATAGTGCTGTAATGAAAGCCATCCGCATGTCACTAAAGCTGGCGGGCGTTTAAATGGCTAGTTAATAGCGCCAATCTGTGGCATCATGTTATGCACGTGACAGACAAGTCTGTGGGCGCACTGCCCCCCCCCCCCCCTCGTCTCGTGACTGAAGCAAAATTTAGTCTTTCTTTGGAACTCATCATTCACAGTCTCATTGGTCTTCGCTCACTCTAGTAACCAACAGTGCAATCTAGTTTCTAGTTTTCTTACTTAATCGAACTTAGACCAACAAAAAAAAACAGCGTACAAAGAGCCCACAGGGTTCCTCCCTCCGCCCTCCCCCAGTGCCTTTCAAACAAATTGTTTAGCCTCCGCACAGCTCCTTGCAGTGCTTTTCACAGCAAGACACCTACTAAATTCACTTCTGCTAGAATAAAGAAAAGGGGAATTCTTTATTGGGAAACACTCTTGCGCAGCGTCCTTCGATATACGCCGAAACTTTAAAACACGAAGATGTAGTCGTACGGCCCGTCGTAGAAGTGCATGCCACGCTCCGTGTGTACTAGAAGGCCTCCTTCCAGCAAGCGCCTTCCGTAGACCACGCCTTCATCGCGGCTCCTAACCAGGCCCGCATCCAATAGCCAGTCCACAAGCCGGTGTCCATGGAAGCCGGATCGAGCCAGAGACATTGGAACACCACTGCGTAATAGAAGAGACGTATTGCGCTGCTTAATTTTTCGCACAGAAAAGGAACTTGCGCAACGGCAGCCCGAAGAAATAAACGCGTCGCATCGCCCTATAACAGCCAGTAAGGTGGACCACGGTATCGAAGATGAATTAACAAGCACGGTTTTTATATCCATGCCTTCTTAACCCTACTTCTTCGCTTTGGTGTCCTCTTCTTCAAATTTCTATTTACTGCGCAGATGCACACTGGTGTCACGTGATCTATTATCTGCTGATATAGAGACAAATTTAGACGACACATCGCGCACCCTTTCCGCACTCTTCACTTTCATGAATACTTAATCAGCCCTGGTTGACTGTATCATTTGACTAAAGGTTGTGCGCAACATGTCTTCCCAGTTCAACCGCTTGATTTGTGACGTAAGTTGCACCGTGACAGGCAATTTAAACGCGCAGTAATCGTCATCATGGCGTCTTTTGGCCAGTACTAAGAGCAGTTGCGTTTGCAAATAGTTGAAGTAAGTTATTCCGACACACACACACACACACACACACACACACACACACACACACACATATATATATATATACATATATATATATATATATATATATATATATATATATATATATATATATATATATATATATATATATATATATATATGCACATTCACCGCGGTTGCTTTCATTGCGTCACCCGTTAACGTTGATGCTCTCTTGAAGTGGGTGTCGGGACGACTTGAAAGTGTGTTCTGCCCCCACTGCTCTGTTCGTAACGCGAGCACCGTACAGGAGGCCAGCAACTCACGCTTCGGTCTCATCCAAGAACTCCTCGAAGGCACGTCGATGGTAGACGTTGAACTGGCGGCAGGCTATTTCGTTCGCGTTCCTTAATCCGGCAGGGACGGTCCGCTCCTTGGGGTGCCTCCGTTTACCCGCGATTCGCAGTAAACTGAAACGTCGTCGTAAGTCTGTAGATCAAGTCATGGTCTCGCAAAAAGGAAAGAAAACAATAAAAGGAGAAAAAGACAGTTGCACGAAGACATCGAGAAGAAAAGGGGGACACAGGAATGCGGCTTTCTAACTTCACGAGCATGAAGAAGCCGGTCCCTAGAATAAGGAGCTACGATGAAGGCAGCGAAGGGCCTTCGCAAGAGCTAACATCTTCTTGCCAGAGGCCTGCATGATTCGCTTCGAGAATCGAAACGAAATCCGAAGCTGAGAGCCAGGCTGTTTGTGTTGCACCTGGAAAAAAACCTGCACTCGCTGATCCTTCTTTTCATCTCGTTCCAGTTTTTTTCCTATCTTTTTTGGCTTAGCGTTTGTCTTACGACACACAGCGCCGCCTAATATGGCGGCTGTCAGCCCGATGGGCACGATAAAACACACACACAAAAAGACAGACGGAAAAGCAATCCGAATTGAAATCGAGAAGAGAAAAAAACAACAGCCCAAGCCGTGCAAATAATAATTTCCGAAAGTACGATATGAGACGGAAGAAAAGCGAAGAAAAGCGGTGTTAGCTTACAGCAGGGCCCGTGCTTTCGCCTCACTAAGCAGCTTTCCTTCCAGTCCGCACGTCAGTAAGACAAGCATCCCCTGAAACGTGTAGCGATTAGTGTGTTACATCCAGCAGCAGTAGTGGGAGCAGCAGCAGCATGAAAGACGATCGAACTGTTTCGCAGGGAAGTGAAAAACACACAGAGAAGAGAAATGCGACAGACAGTGGTGTACGTGCGCCAAATACATTGCGCAGTACGCACGCAAAACACTGGGGGAAACGGCGCAAGAAACATCGAAGTACTCGAACGAACTGTTCTTTGAGAACGCTAAAGCAAGGGGCGAAGAGAGGGTAAAGAGGGGTTGAGGAAGGGAGGAACCCGTGCTGTAGAAACAGAACGCGCCAGGATTTATTGTTGCTGCTGCTGCTGCTGTTGCTGCTGCTGATGCCGCTCCGCGCGGATTAGCGCTGCTGGGATCCCTCGTTCTTCGCAATTGAGGATCCGACCATGCGTGGATCGAAATGCAGTGTCGCTCCTCTTGTCGGGTGAAAGAAAAAGAAGACGAAAAGAAGAAAGGCCGCTCAGCACACGTGAATGAACAGAAGCGAAAAGAAATAAAGCGTACCAAGAGAGGCGCAGACTCAAAGCAGCCGCCCAGGCTAGCCACCGCTGCCGAAATGAGTTGCGCTTTTCCAGGTTCCGAACGAAGCGAACGAGTCCGGGCCGCCCAATTTTTGACGGTCACTCGAGCACGCGGCTGTTTCGCAGTACAGTGTGCGCTATATAAGAAGCAACAGTAACGACAGCTGTGCGCCACGGGGCTCGGTTCGTCATGGTCTTGCGGCTATGAAACTGCCCCTCGCTTCTGCAGTGCAACCAGAAGCAACAGCAACGCAGAAATTTCACGGACAAACGAGTCAAGCGCGTAAGAACCTCGCCGAACCTCCCCCCCCCCCCTTCCCCCTCCTCCTCATCCTTCCTCGGCACTCAACTCGCGCCGAATTCTCTCTTCAGTGCGCTTGTACATGGTTATTTGCCCATAATCTGTAAAGCAGCAAGAAAAAAGCGCCTCACATCCTCCCACGCATGCTGAAAATGCGCTGGCCGAGTACCAATGGCAAATTGTGATTTCGTTCTGAAGAAGATGGAACGAGGCAGGGCGACGTCGCTGGCGACTGCCTTAAGTACGAACAGAAATTCAAAACGCAATCATTTCAGTTTCGTTCTCTCAATTTTACGTGCCGTCTTCCATCTTCCAGCAGAATGTACTAGCAAGCCTTCTCGTCTTATCCGTGGCGGCGCAAATTTCTTGCCATGACACACATGCCAGCTGTAGTTAATTTTAGAGTTTCTAATAGAAGCAACGGATGCCCACACTGGTCGTCAGTTTCAGGTTTACCAGCCGAAATCAAATCTGCGCTCCTGAAAGCAGCTCATGCTTCCTTCCCTTCGTCTCGGTGACTGGTTTTAGTTTGCCCCCAGCGAAGTTTTGAACACTTAATCTGGCTCTCTCCGTACTTCATGTCGTAACTGCCACGTCGGGAGGGACATGGCGAATTATACGCGCTATTTTGGCTCAGAAAGTTACGCGTTGCTTTTGCAGCTGCTAGTGGTAGTGAGCGACATGGCGTAATGAGAGCGCGTCCGCCTGCTCATCGCTGGTTCTTACAAGGATTTGTGCGCAGCGAGATTACAACTGACCAGCCTCCCTCGACGTCTTTCTTTTTCTCGTTTTCTTCTTGTTGTTTTTTCGTGAATGGTATTGTTGCGAAATGAAATCTGATAGCTTGCGCATTTAACGTCCCAAGAACACATCGTCGCGACTGACAAGATCCTCTACATCAAAGCTAGTGAAAACTTTGTCATTGTTCTTACGAAGGCTCTGTCTGCCAGCACGCCCGACCGGATGGTTCGTTCGTAGTCCCTGTACGAATTGGCGCACCGCGCTGCGAGGGATCGGCCATTAGCTGGGTGGTACGAGGGCTAAAGGTAATAAATATTTCGAGGAAAAGAAATTGAAGCGAAAATAGCAACTGAACACTATGAAAACAAAAGGCAGCTGGAACGGATTGGACATCAATTTTAATTAAATACTATAGCACTGCAAAATAATTTGAAAATATAATTTTCTTTTTTCTTTGTTCTTGTTGCGTCGCATTGCTTTTTTTTTCGCTTGGGCCCTCCTACATTTGTGGTGCTTGTGCTTCATTTAGGCTCCAAACATACCAGTAGCCCTCTCTCTACATCCGTTCTTCAAATCTGAGAAGCCGGCCCGATAGTATTTTCTCTAAATCTAGCGGTTTCTTCTTTTAGCCTTACACAGCAAATAACCTTCTCTTTCAGCTTCTTTTTGGTGACACAACAAATCTGATTTTTTAGCACGTACTGGTTGTTCATATCTCGCCAGCACGCAATTTCCCCCTGCACACTTTAATGTGAAAAAGCCATCTGCGGTCGTAATCGTCAGTTCATACCCTGCTTCCCGTTACTTCATCGGCATGCCGGTGGATAAGTTGAGTGAGAACTCCAGTATATACAGTGCATACAGTTCAGAGAGTTGAGTGTAGGGGCACCTGCGATCCCCATAACATTCGCGAAGGAAGACGAAAAACCAGTGTCATTCATTCGTTTCAAAGGAACTAACGACCCCAATTTGAGTCTAATTGGTGGGCTCAGCAGTACATTTTTAACGTGCTGCACCAGAAATGGCTATACTTCGTTTTAAAACGTTCGGGGGGGGGGGGGGGGGGGGAGGGAGTGCGCCAATTAACTACGCTGCAAGGACATTTGCTCGGTGCTAACTTTGAACATATAATGTTTTTTGTTTTGGTTCTTTTTTTGTATAGCAGGTGGCGGAGCGCTCCCATAAGGCCTGTTTAATGGAATAATTGGCTGTGCGGTATTTATATTTCATACTATTTGAGCATTTTATCTTAGGAGATAGTTCCAGTGCACATGATGTCTAAGACAAATAAGGTAGCTGTTGCAGCACATGCATCAAGACCGGCCGCTAGAAGCTCCCGGAGATAAATACAATTAGGCGAAGTCCCGCTATTGCAAAGCGATACATTGCGTGAAGCACGGCAAGATATACTTCCACCAGTGGTACAGCCACACACAAAAGAAAAAAGATTTATTATATTTTACAATGTCTATCACTTATTCTTTTTTTGGTACCAACGGAAAGCAAGCTTTTCTTCCAGTCCCGTTTCTTCATTACGTTTACATAGTCGCTTTATTTCCAATTACAGTCTCGATTCAGAAGGTTTTTCAAGGCGCGTTGGGGGGATTGGCTCCGCAAGCTTTAGCGCGTTCGAAAGGTTCAATTTGCTGGACTTCTAATCTTTCGTTGCGAACCCTTGTCCCCAAGCTGCTGCACGCCTTGCATTAATTAACTTTCGAAGATATAACGTTTTTCCTGCCGCACATACGTGCCCAGCTACGCGACTACGTTGGCGTGTGAATGTTGCAGTTGACTGTGTATTTGCGAGAAGTTCATTTCTCGTGCTTACATTGTCAAACGAGTGTGGGTGTCACCCACTGCTGTAGGATATAGGGTACGACGCATGTGTCGCGTCTGCGTTCAGCTACGCCAAGCATCACGGCACCCCACTGCGCATGCGTGGGCAGATTATCTTACCATTGGATGATGGAGAGCGCGAACATCTTTAAATCTGCGTGCTCGCATCTACATCACAGAGTTTCCCTACGGAAGTTGCGATAAGGAAGCATATATAGCGCTGCGATAGTACAGCATACATCTATTCGTCTAATTTTTGTGCACGTGGCTTCACACGTGCATGTGGCTATGCAAGAGGGGAAGAGGAGGGGGGTCCTACATGTGATTTCCCATCAGCGCCACTTTAGAATCTATGCATTGCCTCCGAGATAGGTTGGCGTGCTGGGACGCCATGTTCTAGGCTACCGGTGGAAACATACTGACTGCGTCGTAACTTACATTAGACGGATTATCGGTTACTGAAACCAGAATCAGCTCCACTATAAAGACACTTCACCATACCATTGCATGGAATTCGGCGAATTCCTCCCCCCACTCTAACCGACTGGGAGGCAGTCCTTAAGAGCGGCGACCTCTCAGAGCAACTACGGGCTGTCCAGAGGGCCTGCGACAGGGCGGAGGACCACGATCTTCCGACCTCGACGTGGGTGCGGCCCGCGACGGCTACGGGGACTCCCTGAAAAGGGAGGTACCCTAACGCCGGTTCCTCAGGACCATTAATAAAGTTCTTTGTCTGTCTGTCTGTTCCTCCCCCCCCCCCCCCCATTACACTTCGTATGGATACGTAGTCCTTACGTGTCTCGTGCTCTAACCACAAATTGCGCAAGCAATATCGTTTATGTCTCTACTAAGGCGAACTCAGCGAGAGTGAAACCGGTTCGTACAGTGTCCTTAAAGCTTCGTAGTCGTTACGGGCGCATAATAGAAACAAATCGCCCTAGCATCAACGTTCGTTTGGCTTATCTCTGTCCTGCCCGCGCTAACTATAAGTTCATAGTTGGTTTTCTGTAAAAATATGGGCCTTTCTGTGTCTGTATCTTTCACTTGGTCTCAGTCTAGGTGGCGTTCTTCAATACCAGGCGTGTACACCAACCGTTCTCGTGTTTTTTTTTTTCTGCACGCGAAATATATTCAATCCTGTGTCGTTTCTTTTTTTTTCATTTTTTCCGGGAAACATTTAAGTGGAATGCCAGTGCATTTTCTTCTTTTGAAAGTTATGTCATACGTTTCAAAATTAGTGCTCATTTGAGGACTTTTCAGATGCACAGATGACTTCACTGCTTTTGAGCTTCAATTTCGCTATTGCAACGTGTGCCCTAACCTGAATATTTAAGGAGTTCATTAATGAATTCTTTTTGGACTACTTGGATAACGCAGATAAATGCTGGGCTTTTTTTTGCATGACCTTCTGTTTTCGTTGAAGCTGAATGCAGATATTTCAAGCGAACTAACCGACTGACAGCCATAAATGACGAAATGACAAAAATGGGTTTTATTTTCGTACATTTATTTATTTATTTATTTATTTATTTATTTATTTATTTATTTATTTATTTATTTATTTATTTATTTATTTATTTTTATGAAGAGTTGCAATTTCTCAATTTCCTTTTATTTGATAGAATCTAGCTAGTCTGACTCCCAAGAAACTTCCTAAGCGAGGATGGAATTGTTTATATCAACCTAATGACCTATGACATTTGAATACCATGGAGAGGCACGAGGCGACATATAGCTTAGTGCTAGTTTTTACAATATTCAACCTGCTCCGGTTGCGTTGTAAGCGTTAAGATATACGTGGACTAATATGGGACTGCAATTTTTCAACTAAGCTATATAGTCCCCGAATGTCGACGTGCTACTTACCTGGCCGAGGCTAAGCGTTGCATCAACGAGTTGGAGAACTCTGAAAATACCGTACGGGACTCCAAGAAAGAGCCTCCCGTAGCTCACAAATATCCCCTGCAAGAAAAAAAAATATCAGTGGAAAGCATTCAAAGACGATTGTGCGCAATTTGAAAAGGTTTCCTTGAATCTCTGGAGCGTTACATCCATGGATATTTGAACATAGCGTACACTTACTGAATTACGTCGCGTCATTTGCTGGTACACCTGCATCTCATTTTAAAGCCGAACGTGCGCACGTATACCATGAAGAAAATTAAGAAAAGTTCTAAATATTAAATTACCAAACTGTTGTTTTGCACAAATTAAAAAAAAAGAACATTCGTCTCGATTCTCTCTGGGCATGAAAAGCGCGAAAAGAAGGAGGTTCATGCAGTGACGTTCCCTCTTTCCGGTTTCCTTCAGGACTTGTAGCAGCGCTTTTGTGGCCTTCTGCAGCAGTGTTGTGTGAGACGATGATCCCAGGATGTTGTTTAGCTAGAAAGGTCTCCCGTACAGCTGTTTTTAGAGCGGCACGGAGGGAGGACCTTTTATATTCGCACTGAAATAGCCCGTGTTATTCGAGGCATTCTGCAGGTAGCTGACTACCTCGCTTCGTTTGTGATTTAGCAGTGTTACCTTAGTTTTAAACTCTTCCCCGCGGAAGCATCTTGTTTATTATCAGAAATCCAGAAAAGAGGCGAGACAGGAGCCTACCTCTTACCGCAAAGTGCCTATAAAAAGACAAACAATATTTCACGCGAAAAGAACCCACTCATGCACAGTCCACTCAAAGATATCTGTCGCTCATGGTGGTTGCGACCCCAGCGGGACTGAGGCCCTGGGGCGGGCGCCTGGCAAAGGTCGCCGTCTGTTCCAGAAGAAAGTATATAGTCTCTAGATGTCGCTCTACTTCCAGCTCAAGACGGGGACGCTTCACGAAACACCTCTGCCGCTCCTCTTTAACTGCGCATTTCCCATGCTCACAGTGGGCTACTTGTCTTTTTCTTGGTACCTGCGTTGTTACGGGGTCTGTTAGGCATTTCTGCAGGTACAGGTTTTTCCCCACCATTTATTTTTGCCTTTGCTTTCGGGAATAAGCGGGGAAGTAGTCGGCCGTGGTCTATTAGGCCAGTCTAAACTTTATTTTTTCCAGCAAATAGTTGAGCTTCGATCAAGCTTGATCATAATTGTCCTTCTTTGCTTATCGTCTCCTTGCAGATTCTTAGACTGCAACTCCCAGTACTACTTTAACGACATCTACCACGACACAGCCATTTCGGTCGACGATAGCACAGAGACTTAAATGACCGTCCCGTCCTTGCAAACATTGGTTGACCGCACTTAACATCTGCGTCCAGCTATGACTTGCGGCAGAGATCGTAGCTGCACCATGAACCAATGGCACCATGCTTCGGAGGTTCACAAATTACCGCGGGTATTTTTGCTATTTCTGAAATGTGGTCGAAAGGGGGTCTCTCAGGAGTCGATTTTAATCTTTACGGGTACCCCACTTGTGCACTCTGCTAATGCCTACCTCCTTCTTGTCGTGTTCCTTCACTTTTTTTACCTATTCTTCAACCTCTTCGGCTGATGAAGGGCAGCAAACCGGACGCCTATCTGGTTGATCTTCCTAACTTTCCATCCTTTTTTTCTCGCCCTCAGGTCACAGCAAGGTCAGTTCGCGATCCTGATCAACGTGCTCGATATTTACCGTTAACGAGCAGCCGGTAAGCCGCTGCCAAACTGTTGATCCCCGCTTTCGCAGAGGAATAAGCAGCGGACAGGGGCTGTCAGAATTCTCCCTCCAAAAGCGACGGACAGGAGAAAGAGGGGAGGAAAGGGAAGACGCGGACACAGTACTGCGCAGCATTGTCCGGCACATATCGCGGCCGCAAATAAACGAGATCGCATCAACGCCACCGTTCTGACGTGAGCCGCGGCTGCTGTGGCATCTCGTCTGCGGATCCTCTGCGGGCAACCGATCCTTGCAATCGTTTTTGCAGCATCAGCTGTAGAGGCAGTTTTTTTTTTGTTCCTTTTACTGCACAGACAATAACACGCGCGTACGAGTGGAATCACGCTGAATTATAATTTATTCTTTGATTGACTGCCTACTGGTCACTTTCCGTATAGGAACTCTGTCGAATTATGCAACGAAAACCCGATTGAGCTGGTTACCATCGGTTCGCAAGCCGATAGACGAAAGCACAGCTGCACGCTGTAGGCGTGGCACGCTTTGTCCACCGTTCAAAAGCAAGACCCCGTAGAGAGAGTGTTGGTAGTGTCGTAGAGGCAGTTTATTTAGTAAAAAGCAGCGCAGCTTAACGCTGAAACAACTCGCAGACACACGTTTTGAACCCGCGTTTTTCCTAAACACAGAGTCATTTGCACAAAGATTACTCAATTGGCCTTGTCGCCGGTGCAACAGAGAGAAGACGAACACGATAATGTGAGGCAGGTTCTGCTGAATAAGTATGTCCCATAAGTGCGTGCTGCGACTAACTTTTTCAGGCAGTTGCGCGGTAGCTGAACAGAGGACGCTAGGGTGGAGACGAGTTTGCGTAGCTGATGTTCTTTCGCGCGCACCAGATGAGGACCAGCTTTACGCGCTAAAAAGAAAAAAAAGCTCCCCATATTATGCAGTTCGTTAAACCGAAACTCGTCGATAACGAACCTAAACATAAAGCTTTTGTGATGCGTTCATTATATACAGATTTCCTATCGACGGTGAAGAAGCAACGAAGGATTACATTTACAGAAAAGTAAATCCCACATATCTAATAGGCAGAAATTTTTCGGCTGTGCCTTGAACAGTTGCTCAACGTCATTGAGACTGGCGTTGTCGGTACGCCAGGTTGTGTTCATCTGCTCCAGTTCATGTGCCTGAATTTCGGCACAGTACAGCTGCTGTGTGTCCACCGCAGGAAGCTCAGAAAACAAAAATTACGAAAATAAAAAACACAGTAAAAGAAAATGACCCCAAACGCTGATTTCGCGGCATGCAAGCTGCAATATGGGTCTGTCAGCAGCGCAGCAGACACCCCGACTTCGATGTGTGCGCTGTCCAGTTCGTTATGAGGCGCGTACATGGCTTGAGCAGTATCGATCGGCAAGTTTCGCGTGTTCGATATAGAGAATCCATCGCTTTACGTGGGCCCGTTACATCCGGGTTCGACTGCGATTCCGAATTGTTGGATTCTGGGCCTAAATATTGAACTTCAAGAAAAATTTGCGCAAATCGCTCACCTTCTCTTGAACAATAAGCATGCCCATTAAGTAAAGAAACAACAGGCACGAAACAGCGGGCGCCTCATTTAGCAGTCTCAAATCCCTTCCTTCCACCCAACTACCCCCTTAATGAAAGGTCATTTACTATCCGAATAAAAGCATGTCACGCATATGAAACTGACTTAAGCGCCATCGGACTAATGCTACTGTGAGAAATGGAGCCTGTGGAAACAATGTCCGCCCCACGTCAGCCATTACCGAAACAATTTCGTCAGTAATGAGCTTCAGTCTTTCTGAAACGCTTCATTTTAACCACGTAGGGCACACAAAAAAAAAAAAAGGAGGCGAGACATGCCTTTAATTGCGGTAGAACTATTCTCCCTCCGTGCAGTCCATACCCGACAGAGACAAATCGCAGGAAAAAAAACTGCAAAGCTGTCATTACCGAAACGATTCCGTGCATTTCGCTTGATTCAGTTTGAACAATACATTTCCCAGTGCGATGTTAGCGCTTCCCGCTAACGCATGTCAAGTCATTACAGTGAAGGGAACGAATACTGCACAATGATTCGTAATAGTTAACTGCACAGTGCGTTTTGTGAATTGGTTGCTTCGCTAAATGAGCTCGCTTATTGCCTATACGGAGGAAGTTAACAGAACTTACGATAAATATTGAAATGAAGAGCACTGCTATCAGGAGCGTGAGTCCCCGCACGTCGTCTTCAGGTTCGAACGCCTTCGCAGAAGCGCCGTCGTCTTTTCCGGGCCAAGACTCGTGTCCAGAAGGCGGCAAGTTGAAGCGAACCCGTGTTGTAGTTCCGAGTAGGCTTCTCTCGTCGAGTGTTTCGTCGTACCTGCGCAAGGAGGAAACAAGACAAGTGAGGCGCGTTCAACTTTACTAAGTCATTCATATTCACGTACTTTATCGGATTCATTCACTCGAGACGCCTGCAGTGTCAGGAAGGCGTACTTTGGGTGGTTATGATCAGTATTACGAGCAGCAATTAGCGCAATATATTATGAGAGAAAACTTTCTACCACGAAGTTCGCATCGTGTATTATTTAAAAAAAAATAATGAAGCTCATGTCTTTTGTACCGCGCGTTTCTCAATTAATCCTTCTCGTTCGTCGCAGTTGAACACGTGTGAGGGCACGTCGTGAGTTGTGTGCATATACCCTAATATACCGAGTCACACCCGACCGAGGAGGTGTAGAATTTCCGGGTGAGGAGGCGCTAAAAATTGGCATGCATAGAGCGAATATGGTGGTCAACCACTCAACATAGACTTGAATAACTGTTGGTACATGCCTTAAGAAAACGAGCAACAGGCCTGTGACTGAGCGCTTTGTCTGTCTTAGTCACGTGCCCTTGTTCAGCGCTGTTACTCGTTTTCTTCAACATAGACGTTCGCTAGCGGCGAGCATGTTACCGCAGGACGCCGTTGCGATCAGCTATCACGAACCATGCGGACAAGTTAACAATAAAGTGCCCCACCCACAGCTGCTGCAAGTTGTGCCCGGTGGGCAGGTTGAAGCTACGGCATTGCATGGTCCAAGGGCTCTTGCAGTGGTGAGCCATCTTGCTGTATGCACCGTAACATACGGTATACAAGGCCAGCAAAGTTAAACTATCACAAATATCAATGAAATGTGCAGTGCTATCTACGCAAGGGCTGCTTGCACAAGTGATTTGGGCGCCTTGGCGGAAAAATATTTTCACAATCAAGCCGGCAAGTATTTAACAAAAAGTTTGTTATTCATTCCTTATTGTGCCTCAATTCAAATTCTCCACAAGGAAAGCAGGGATATAGTGATCCAAAAAGAAGTCAGAACAGGGCGCACAATCTCTCCGATGCCATTCCCTGCAATCTTGAAGGTATTCAAACTATTAGATTGGGAAGGCTTAAATGTGAGGTTCAACTACGGTTTTCATTTAACACTGTCCTGTTCAGCGACACTGCCTATGAATTGCAACAAATGACAGAGGACTTTAAACGAAAAAAGTGTAGGAGTAGGGTTGAAGATTATTGAGCAGCCTGGCAAGGGAACAAGAATTCATGAGTGGAAGCCAGTCTCTCCAGAAAGCTTGTGACTTTTACGTGCAAGCAGACGAAGTTCCCTGAAAGCATCCGTCCTCGCCAAAGGCATTGCGCGCGTCTGCGTTTCTTCATGGGCAGACCAGGCAGCCCTGTCAGCAAAGTGATGCGATGTGATGCGAAAAGGGATGCGAAAGTGAGCGATGCCACAGGGAGCAGGAATCCACTGAAACATTATGTTGTGCCCTGTTTCCAGTGCATGGGGGTGTTCAGCCCTGATGTCGGATGTCATCTTCTCGCATGTTCTGTGATGTAAGCCCTCAAGTTTCTAATATAGATATTCATCATAACTGTAGAATTTAAGAAATTGCAAACAATATTTTGTTAATTAACATATTACCTACACTAGTTGTTCGCGAAACTGATGCCTATCAATATTCATAACCGACCTGTGCCCACAGCAGTTACATCGCAAGCATAGCCTATTTATTAAATATGCGGATACAGAATGTCGAGGACATTGCGCAAACAGAAATACATGGAGAGTGACAATAAATAAATGGTATGTGCTAACACTTATTTGCAAATGTACTAATGGAAATTCAGTAGATTTTAAAGAAAGATTATTAAAGGCCAGATAAGCCTAGTATGACGTCTATAGTATGTCAAGAAGAATTTCTATGCAGCTAAAGCCGAGTGAGGTGGTGGTCAGTTGCGCCGACTATTCCACATGGTGTATCTCTCAGTTCTCGTGAGCTCGCGCACAAAGTTAGCTTACTGGGCGATGACCATGACCTAATTGCGATAACTAAACAATTAGTAGACTATTACGAGGTCGCGACGAGGTTACGGCAATAGCTGAGTATTCATTAGACGTCTACTATAATGCTTCAGCAAAAGGGTTCGAATTCGGGCTGGTTGGCTGCATCGTATAGAAAACGTGAAAAGCGGCTCGAGAAAGGCAAGAAGAGAGTGCATATACGCGACACAGTGTCGTGTTCTTCTAGTCTCTGTTCAGGTTTTCTAGCTGTTTCCCACGCTTTCTAGTATTTCAGCTACCACGATGAGGTGATCGCACTATACACAACTATACATTCTTTCCACGCATGTGCGCGCCCGAAAAAAAAAAAAGAAAGATGCACCGTGCAAAAGATACATCGTGTGAAACAATCGGTGTAACTGATCGCCACCATATTGTGCTTTCGTTGGACGTAATCGACCAGAGGTCCCGGAGAAGCCCATTAGCTGCAGCTTCTTTCCAAAAATCTATGTAAACCACAAATTAGTTGTAATCTCTTTTCCTATCTCTCTCTCTCTCGCCCCCCCTCTCTCTCTCTCCCTCTCTGTCTCTCAAAGTCTCCAAATCGCTCAGTCTATTTTCGCCGACTACTAATTTATGCCAGACCCACTCTCCCTCAATACTCACTTGCGAGCAGGCGGTGCCTTTTCATAGCACTGGTTCTCAAGTCCAGCCCCAAAGCCCTTTCTCGAACGGCAGCAGCAGCAGCACTCAAAGAAGGACGTCTTCAGCGTTCGCTCGTGGGCGTGTTGCAAGAGACAGAGTGCTATCAGTGCTGCGCAGACACTTAGCAGGACGACAGATGCGACGGCCTGTGACGAGAAGATCAGCAATGACAGACGCTAATGAGTTTCGATCTGGGAGCCCACGTGACGAACAAGAGACCGCGCTACTATATCCTCGTCAGTATTTTATTTAAATATTTCGCTTACATCTTGTTCTTGAGTCATGAAGCCCGCAAATCCTTGAAGCCACCCCGTTTTTATCGCGATGTTATTTTTTTGTTTTTGTTTCTCGTCTTTTACATGTCATTACTTTTCTTCAGAGGCACGTGCAGTGTACCTATTGCACGCAAGAGTGATTAAATATTCCAGATTCGCAATTCTTTGTCGTTCGAATTGCCGTAACGCGGAGATCTGCGGAATCCCACAGTTGGTGCGAGGCGTGGCCGTCGGTTGGAAATGCATCGAATTGTTTTATGGCGTGGGTGCGTGTATACGCGCGATATCGCCTTCGCGCAAGGGAAATGCGATCACATGAAAAGTACAGGCGCGTGGCTGAGTAATTGCAGCGTTGAAGGAACGCTTATGGCAGGAAGGAGACGTAAACAAAACGACGACTTTGCAAGAGTGATAACACAGTGAAACGAGCAGTACAGTCGCGCAATCAACGAAGTGAGCCGACTCCTCACGCAATCGAGCACGTAAGCAGCGAATGAACGGTATTAAGGCCAGCTTGGGGAAGACAAATGAAGAAAGAGGAGGGGGAGGGGGAAGAAGAAAGAAAAAGAGAAGGGAGGGATTCAAACCGGAAATGCGTCTGGTTTCCTACCCTACACTAGTGCAAGGGGGAATAGAAAGATGATATAGAGAGAGAAGTGGGGGGGGGGGGGGAGGGGGCTAGCCGCGGTGAGTTCGCTCACGCGCGCGGAGGGCCTCATCAATTCGAAGGCGTTTACACAGACCAGTCACCCTTTTGGGCCGATGCTTGTGGGCCGAGCTTTGTAGGCGGATGAGTGGGGGGGACGGCGGGGCGGACGTTCTTCAAGTATCGCCTGCACGGACAACGGCCGATCGTCCAGGCGTCGCAATGCGATAGACTGTGTTTGTCTTTCGGACAAACGAAGAAGGTGCGAAGAAGTTTCCAGGGGTACTTTTTAAGCGTTCCCTATTGTTCGCCACTCCAATCCTGCAATAAATTGTTTGGTCTCTGACCACAAAAGTTGAGATGAGACCTGCGATGTATATAACTAATGAGCTTATATAGAGCCGTTTGCACTAGCGTTACTTTTGTGCCGGTGTCTGAGTGTGTTCTTTACGTAATTTTGCAACGAAACAGGATACTGTGCCTAAATTTTCGCACAGTAAAAAACGTGCACCATAAAGTGCGCAATTTCTTTATGAAAACGAAGTTTGTTTTGCCTTTGTCTCCGTCGGCTGAGGCGATTTCTCCTCGAGTAAAATGGGCCGATCCCGAAGGCATTGTATAGTAAGCCAGTACAGGAGGCGGAGTAATGAAAGCTGACCTGGTACCCAAGACAGAGTATTCCGCGGTCGCGTGGGTCATAATAAGGTTATGAGGTGTAGCTACTGAGTATCATGCCATTCTGTCCCCGGATTTGTGGTTCGCTTGTCCTAGCTTGCTTCGTCCTTTGCCGATCAGCGGAATATTGGTGGACTTGAAGGAATATAATTGTATTTTACAATCACGATTGCTAATTTCTTCCATATTTCTCTTTTCCTTTATTCATTAGCATTGTGGATTGTCTCGTGTATGTCGCCACGGGAACGGTATACTCAAGTGAATTATCGCTGTCGAGATTTGAACGTCCCGAACCTGCGCTAAAAACGCAATCACAATGTGCTCGGCAATAATTTTCACCTGCCTGTCGCGCTTCAGCGGCACTTAAGCCTCACAACGCGTGCAATATTGCACTCCTACAGGAGCCACAGCGGCAGCGACTTGATACCACTATCTTTAATGCTTTAATCTCGAGCCCCGAGGAACAGGTTTCTGACAGCTTTTAGACGTAGGCGCCTCTTGCTGTACGCCAGCGTATTTGCGATGTCGTCAAGAGCAACGAGACTCCAAGAGAGGGTTGCTCGGCGCTGAATCCTGCCCAGGTTACATATACAAGCACTGACGCCGCAAGTAAGAAGGAAGCAAATACATGGTCATGGCCATAAACACGGTCTCTGAGAAGAGCTGAATGCGCTGGTGAACGAAGTACTTTGAGGCACTTAAAAAATGTAGGAGGAACTATCGTAGATAGTGGTAAAAGTTGACTAGAGTATTCCTTGTGTCACCATGCTACATATCCCCATGTGATGCCATGTTCCACGGCGCACCTTATGGGCCCATATTGTCATGTTGAAGTGAAGGGAAAAGAAGGGCATTTCGCCAACTGCGTGTGGTGTTAGCTAGCTCTGTGTTGGGCCAACTTGTGCCCAGAAAAACAAGTGACCATCAAGCACAACGAATGCGCCGAGTACTGCCGTCGATCATCAGCTGCCAGATCTCAGCGGATCTGGCAGCCGTGATTCATCGCCTGCTAACCGCCACTTCTGCATACTGAAAGTACAACCCCAAACTGCGATTATTG
Organism: Dermacentor albipictus; assembly: GCF_038994185.2. Classification (NCBI taxonomy): domain Eukaryota; kingdom Metazoa; phylum Arthropoda; class Arachnida; order Ixodida; family Ixodidae; genus Dermacentor; species Dermacentor albipictus. The sequence goes on from NC_091821.1 coordinate 417,534,222, forward strand.
GACGCTCCACGGTAAACGTCTGCTGCGGGCACTGCTGGAGATAGCACTGTGAACAACAATCATCGGCTGCATCAACACCTGTAGAACGAGACACCACGTGATGGTTTCATCAGCGCAAGAGCACTTGGGGGCACCCACATCGCTTATATAATCAAGAAGCATTGGTTTTCATTCATCAGAGTGGATCTGGAAGCCGTGATCCTGCGCCTGCTAACAGCCACTTCTGCATATTGCAGGTGGGTTTTTGCAAATTTATTTTAGTAGGAATAATCGTCCTATTTCTGGCCGCCGGTCCGATCTGAATTGGGAATTTTATTTCTAGCACCCTGCATTGGCTGTTATTTTTGCTGTTGTATCTCTTTGTGGATTTCTGTCTTTCGTCAAGTTTGAACAATGGCGGCCGACAAATCTGAGGCTATGACAGAGCTAGTGAGAGCTTTGAGTGATAAAGCCCCAACTTCAATTAAGGACAGAGCTGACAGTAATCAAAAGTCAGAATGTTGAACACCAACGAGAGAGCCAGAGGCTTGCAAAGCAGCTCAAGGAGACTAACATGCAACTTAAAGAACTAAATCATAGAAAAAACTGTTCAGATAAAAGGGGTGCCCAAAACAGAAGTAGAAAACCTGGACCAGGTAATCGCCAAGGTTGTGACTTGCGTCAACGTGGGCTTCACATCTGATGAGACCGGTACTATACACAGAGTGGCAACAAAAAGTACAGGAACTCCTAGCATTGTTGTAAGGTTTGTCTCCAGAAGCACATGGGATAAGCTTCTGCAGGCATTCAGTACCTCAATGATTGGACTTGAAGGACATGACCCAATATATATAAATGAACACCTTTGCCTGGAAAACAAAGTACTACTTCACAACGCCATTCACTTGAGGCGTGAGAAACAATAAAAATTTACCTGGGTTTCGGATAGCAAGATCCTCATGTGAGAAACTGAGAATTATAAAGTGTTTAACAGACTTAGATGGTCTAGCTGGTTGCGGGCTTGATGGAACATGGTTATAACGGCGCGTTTTGAGGACAGGACGCAAAAAGAATGTACACAGGTGAGTCGCCGAACTTCAACTGTGCTTTACGGCGTAAAAATTACACGAGCAGCAGTTTCTGCGCACCGACGTTAGAAATGATATTGCCACCGCGCACTTTTTCAGCCCAAAGAAGATCATCATGTCTCACTTCACTACTGTGAGTCCTGATCTGCGCAAGATTAAAGACACATTTCTAACGACGCTATAATCCTTTCTACACTCTTCATATCCGCGGACTTCGATACTTATTCTGCAAATATATCTCTTCTTTTCGCGATAAATTAAGCGACGTGGTGCAAATGCAACCGTCTCCTCGTTTCTTCACACGAAATTCCTTAAACAATTCCCTCACCTTTTGAGCCTTGAAACTTTCTTGTATGCAAGTGTCTCTGTACACTGTAGTACACGGGCACCTTTTGCAATGGTCAGCCAATTGACCCCCCGCTACGAAAGCATGCACATTTGCTCGATGCTCCCTCAAGTGGTCATTAACACGCTGACCAGTCTGGGCGACGTAACATTTGCCACAAGAGAGTAGTATGCGGTATACCACCTCTTTCTGCCAGCTTGCAAGAGGTGCAACATGGTTTTTTGCGCACTTTTGTGAGGTGCGTGCACAGTCCACTGCGCCGCACATACGCGCCAGTTTCTCAGGGGCGGGGAAGTCTGTGGGAACGCCGCACTTTCCAGCCACTTTCTTCAAGCGATGGGAGAGGTTGTGCAATAAGGAACCACCAAAAGCTGACCTGGCCGTTCTTTCTCAGGTGCCCTGCTCCGTGCACCCAACCTTACTTCACAAATAAGGCATTCAACAGCAGAAGCGATGGTTTCACTAGGAAAACCCGCTTGATGGGGCCGAAAAACTTGACTCTTCACGCTCAGAGATGGTTGGTGCTCCCATGACTGTGCGAGGGCGGATATAATGCAATCGGATATAACAATCGGATATAACAATCGGATATAATGCGGATATAACAAGTTTTGAGTGGACCTAATCATAATAGAACAAATCCTTTTTTGATCTTGGCTGATATTTCTAGCACACAACATCCTTTCCAAGGACCAAGCACAAGTCCAGAAACTGCAACTCCCCGTTCAATGGAAGTTCCTGCGTTAGCTTCAACCCGCCGCAACTGGCTTTAAACTTGTCCAGCACATGTCTAACCTTAAAGCTTTTCGTGTCCTCTCTAACACCATGCATAACAAGATAATCATCGACATATCTAAAAGCCTTTACCACTGAGGTTTTTTATTTTCAAGTCAAGTCAAGTTTATTTACAACATGTACAAAGTACATGTTGAAGGTCACCCTAGCAAGAAAGCTGTAAACATACAGCTTGACGAGGCCAGGGGGTCACCACCAGGCAACATCGGCATCACACACATCCGCAGTACAAACAGTAAGCTTTCGTAAGTAGCTTCATTAATACAACACGTGGTATAAATCCACTTCCCTGGGCACGAATAGATCTTCATACATGCATAATCAGTACGAGCGCACTGAAATTCGGGTGAATAACATTAGCGCCAGGGGAATATGTACTGTTACACTTTAAAACATGAACATTATTAAAAGCAATAATAAAAAGGAAGTTAAGCAACTGTAAAGAATGTGCACGTGCAACTTACAAGGAATGAAATGAATATAAATGTGATGAGTACATTCTGAACAGATATGGAAACCAACTAATTAACAAAGTTCAAACAGTCAAACAATTTCAAACAAGAATGTGCACGTGCAACGTACAAGAAATGAAATGAATATACATGTCATGAATACATTCTGAATAGGTATGGAAACCAACTAATTTACAAATGCCAAACAGTTAGGTGAAATTTATCAAAGACAAAGATATCGCGCAATAGCATGCGTATTCTGTTTTCTCAATGCTTGCTTCAATTCGATTGCCACAATATGGAAGATACAAATTACTCAACAAAGGCGTATTATTTTATTGAGTCTGCAGCAGTATGGTTTCCGTGGGAAAGCGGGAACCCTTTTTTTTGACGTATCGTCTTCTATGCAATCTCGATGCATACGTGTATCTCAAAGTTCAGTTGTCGGTCTGATTCTAGTTTCTCTTTGCGTAAGTGACTTTCCCAATACTTTCGTGTCATCTGAGGTACTCACGCAGATGACACAGCAATAGTATAATGGCTGATAAGCCCGTTTAACTTGAAAACAAGACTAATTCATAACTAAAACTCTTATCAGAATGGTGATCAGCTAACAAATCAACTTTAAATGCAAATAAAACAAGGTACACAATATTGCACTCACGCAGATTAAATTTATATTATGAATTTTGTATTCAAATTATTTCTGTTCACTTGAGTGCGCACCGGTCTTTAGGTATCTTGGAGTGTCGTTGGACTGGTATTTACATTGGCAGGACCAGATTAATTACGTACGTGCGAAACTGGCATCTGGATGTTTTATTCATTTACAAGCTCGAAATTACTTTCATGTCGTTGTATTGCGCACCTTGTATTTTGCAATCATGTGCAATGTTCTGCCCTACTGCGTCGAATCCTTGGTTTTGTACGTACAAGACATGTCTCTGTCCCGGAATAAAATTGCAAAAACGAGCGCTCACACCAATTACTAAATCTGGACATGACCATCCCAGTAAGCCACTATTTGATGACTTAAAGATACTGACATTTGACTCCTTACGACGATTAAAAACAGTTTCTGCTGTAGTCTCTATTAAAGATTATAAACTTCAATTTCATGTGCCAATATTTCTCTCCTCAGCTTGCATCACAAGAAGCGGTATATCTAGATATTTAACTTACCCCAAAGGAAAGAATGTATATGGAGAACGGCTAATACAGCTTTTCGGCGCCGAAGTTTTTAATTAACTTCCGCTTCATATACAAGAGGCTTCTCATTTTCCGTCTGTCATTAGGAAGTGTTTTTCGCGTAATAGTTCAATAGATTGATGTTTTTCTAATAGTATGTACACTATCAATGTGACAAACAAGGAGGACCCGTGTTCGTCGGAAACATCAGCCTGATATGATAATTCTATATTTGCATAACTTTTGTGCAGTGAATTTTCCTTACGGGTGTTGTTACTTTGCTCGCTTTCGTATATTACCAAATCACGTGTTAAAGCTACGATGCTATGTATCCATTTGTAATTGCGTTTCCTTAACATGGCAATCTACCTTTGTAAAACAGTTTTTCTTACTGGCACTAACACAACTTTTTTTTACTACACCCCTTACTAGCTTCTGGCTGTGAGTCCAGACAGTTTTTTTTGTGTATATTTTCGGTGATGCAAAAAGAAATAATAAATTGAGCTGAAAAGATCTGATCGGGGGTGTCAAGCACGTCGGCTTTTCTGCACGGCACGTCGAAGCTGCCAGCGTAATCGCTGCTTTCCGCGTCCCTTCGAGTAAGTATACAACCATCTACAACACTATTCGCGCGGTGGATGTATAATCTGAGTACACGAGCTTAGGAGAGAACATGGAGAACAGATAGAATCGACGGTGGCATTCAAAGTTCGAAATGGTGCAGGCGCGTCTTGCGCTGAGCGACAGCCTCAAGTCGTTAGCGGGTGAGAGGCGGTCCCAGGAAAAGGAGTAAACAAGTACACCTGCTATGGGGAAGTACACCTGCCATCGTGTCTGTCCTGCCACTCCTTTATAGAGCACCACCCTTTGACGAAACGCGCTGCGTAGTTCCGGTTCCGCTGCTACCAGAAGGAAGTTTCCGAGCTGCTTCCTTTCGTCACAGACTTCCAAGCTGCTTGTGCACTCGCCAAGAACACGCACGCTAAAACAATACCCTGATTGATCCGTGTTTCCAGAGTGCTCTCGGGTTGTTTAGGAGTACGACAGAGCTTCGTCAAAGCAAAATCACAATCACTATTCAGCTTATGCGCGTACGACCGGCTGTACGGTCGCTGAGAACGCGGCGCGCGGCCATGGACAGCGGCGGAAAGATCGGCAGGGGCGTCATGGCGGCACTTCCGTTTCCGTAAGACGTAGAAAAAGACGGAAAAGCACAACAGGAGAGCCATTTGATGCAACTTAACCGAGGCGGAGGACGACAGCAGCATCAAGGGGCTTTAGGTTCATCAGCCAACGCAGTAAGCGGCAATGCGATGTCTGTTCACTTCAAGACGCAGGGTCGTTGATATGCGAGCATTTGAAACCCACGCGAAGGACAAGACCTGCGCACGTCTTGGCGATGGCGGTGTTGTGCGACGCCAAGCTAGAGTAGCTAAACCGCGTATGTACTTGAAGCGTGACCTGGCTCACGCCTCGCGCACATGTTGACGATGACGTTGTGGCGCGCTTCTGCTTTGGGCGCGCGCATTTCTTTCTTCGTCCCTACCTTATTTAGGTGACGTCATCACAAGCGAACCTCCATTGCGGTTTTTGGTTCCTCCCCATTCACGGCTGCACTTCCCTGTAGTTTCCTTCTCTCACCCTCATGCAATACGTTACCCTCTCAGTACACATAGCGAGAGACACCAACAGTCCATAATGGGTTAAGCAACTAAAGAAAGTTACTGATTAAACAAGCTTCTTGACTTTGGGAAAGCTAGCGGTAGCGAATTCACTTTGTGGTATGAGAAGCTGTTTATAAATAAACAGTGCTTTGTGTCCTCCCCTCTTTTTTTTGATGAAATGAATATTAGGAGAGGTTGGCACCTTTATGGTGGCACCTGCTGCTTTTGACACTCAGCAAAGGAAACAAACCAGGTTTCCAGTGTACTTCAAGTAACAAACAATGGCTGACCCATCGCTACCTCTTTTAATGACTCAGCTGATGAACGCGGACCTTCCACGTAACAATCCCGCCCTATAAGCCATGCACCAACTGCAGTCAACCAGGTTTCCTGCTTTTGCGGAAAAACAAGGATCGTGCCACATCACCTGTCACTATTTCTTCGCCAACTCACTGGCTTGGGCTAAGCGGTCATTGCATTCTTCATTTGGCGTGTGATGTCTGCAGCCTGCGACAGGCTAACGCTAAAAACCACCACCCAAGCACTCCCCATAAATGGTTAACTAGTGAAGCTGAAACGTGCGGCCCTGGTGTTTATCACTGGGTTAATCTCGACGGTTCATTAAACGACGGCTTGGTAGGCTGCCGGATCCTCGGTACGCAGTCGCTGCTTACGCTCGGCTGCATGAGCCTGTTCTTGTATCCGGGCTGCAGCATCGGCAGGGCTTAGACGAGAGCGTTCCCGATTCTACTCGCGGCATTGCTGATCGAAAGCTGCCTGCTCCTAAGGAGTACGTATCACGCGTGGCCTACCCATTTCGGAGCCGAAGATAAACTACTGCGTGCGCTCTTGCTGCGACAGAGAGCACCGGCACCAATACTGGCGCAGCTAATCCAACACCATCTAGAAAGCACAAGGCCTTTTCACACCGATCCACAACGTCATGTTACCTCACCCTGCTGCCATAGAATCTAATAAGAATGCTCCCAAGTAGGCAACAGTGATTTCAACGTCGCCGCTTTCATCACGCGAGCCTTGTTAATGGAAATTTCATCTCTCTCTTTCGCGCATGCGCGTGGCGTAGCACTGGAGGAGTTTTCGGCGTACAGGCGACCGACATACGGGCGGATGGATGGGCGAATCAGCTAGCCAATTGCAGCTTCGCTGTAAAATGTCATTCGGGACTACGCAAGAGGCGCTTTCGCCCTGATTAACGTCGAACTAGATGCGTTTGCTAATATATATTTAAATAATTTCGCGTATAGATCTGTCCATCATAACTAAGCAGCATTCAAAAACTCAGTTCTATCAGCCATAGAAAAGCATGTGCCTTTATACAATGTTCGCGCAGCATTCCAAAAGTGCCTGTAGCGACCACCCTTTGCCCGTCAAGACCATGGTCACCGGTCAGCTTATCATGCAGCACTATTAGATTATAGACAGTGGGGCGAGTTTCGGTATTCGCAATAAAGCGTCGCCATGACACTGGTAGCCAAAGAAAATTCAATAACTTTCGCATATCTGGCTCTATCTTTTCAAACTGCATAACAATAAAGTGAAATGATGCAATTATGTGTAGAAATAAAATGCGCTTTTGGCTATGTTCTTCTTCGGCGTCCTACATCTTTATTTTGTGGCTTCATTTGTTGCACCAACGGGCGGCGCTTTCGCTTTTATCGCCTCGGCTGCCATTCTCTTCGTCTGCTCCTGCCACTTTCCGTGCAGACGTTTCTTTCTGCCACTTTTGCAGACGTTTGGTGCGTGCACGTTTCTTCACTTGGTTGGTTGGTAACAACTTTATTTGTAGTCCTGCAAAATTCCTTCATATGCTCTGCAATTTAAACTTTCTTTCTGTTCCTGCGAATGTTTTAGCAACGTCGGAAAGACTGAGGAAAGGACACCAGGCGTGCTGCGCCGCTGTGTGATGTGGCAACTCGGGGAGCAACATAAGGGCGAAATTTTTCCGTTTTCCAGTGAACGAGAGGTAAGCACACGTTTTCTGCAGTCGTTATGAAGAAACAAGTGCTGTAGTTATCAAAACAGCTACAGGATGAAACGAAAGAACTTCCGTGCTTGTTTTCAAGTGAATATCCTTTTTTTTAGTTTGGCGCGGCGCATTTTTCTGCGGTGTTGTAAGAAACTGAAGTTACTTGGCCGACTGGTGCTAGCTGACGCGCAGACAGAAATTTCGCTTAAGTATATGTTAGTGTATGCTTTTCATTTTTTTCTCCATGAGTAAACAAACTTGCAATTTATATGTTCCGAACGTATTTCAATGCTTGCTGCACAAACTGATTACGCTTTAGACCATTCTGGTGGCCTGATTTTGTTGTAACATTACCAGCTTTGAATGATCATGAACACGGCTGAAGTAAAAAGAAAAAATCAATTACGTAGCATTCACTATTTGCGATTTGAATTGCAAGAAGTTCGAGTTACCTATATGACGACATAGGTTCGCTTCCCTCTTCAGCCTGTGCCTAGAAGGGCAGAATTCTTTAGCCGCTTCTTCGTACTCTCAACTATGGTTTCGCTTTTAAGTGTTCTTTAATCATGGCCACGCGGTATTTTGACCAGTTTTCAGATGTGACACATGGTGAAATGACGCTAAATGGTGAGTCCTGGCAGGGCTGGCAAGGGAGCAGATGTATAACGGCTACGGCATCTGCTCGAGCCACTTCAGACGAAGGGACTACGCCGAGCCTGCCGTAGTCGGCTCTGCCGACTGTTGCAGTGGAAAAGCAGTCCCTGATAGATGAAGGTAAGGAAAACAAGTTACTAGTGGTTGCGAATCTGTGCTTCTATAGTTCATTATTTTCGTTCAAAAACAGGGGTTGGCGCAAGTGGCATGAGCGCGGCGAGCGCTATCCTTTCCTCGTCGTTTACTACAGCACCGGGTGCCCTGCGACGTTAAGCAGCGAAATTTGCTTCGCGTGCGCCAAGAAACCGCGTGCTTGTCAGTATATCGTTATCGCTCGCTCGCCTGAGGTGCGCGATGTTCCCGATAATAGGCTAAACTAAAGGCCGAACAGTTTTCCCTGACAATAAGCGAATTCACGTTAGTAAACTGTCTCGCCTCGCTTGGCGCTGCAGCATACGACACGGCGAAACCACTTATTGCCGCGCGCCGCCGTCTTGTGCCTAAGCATGGCTTGCCGTTTTCTAGTAGAAATTCTTCTGAAGCGAAAATTCTAATGCTCATTTGGAAGCTTTTGGAAATTGGCTATAGTGGCTATTGAAAACTATTGGAAGTTAGTTTTGCTCTTATGGGTATTCTGCAGAAAAATGAAGCCAAAGTAAATAAAACGCTAAATTACCTCATCCTTAACAAGATAAATCAAAATTTTCATCGGTCAGCAAAGCAAGTTCTAAAAACTGATGCTGTGTATTCTCAACCAGCTATTGCGAAACCAGCAATGCTTAGCATGTTACATGAATAGATAGCAGCACTGAAGCTTGGAACGTTGCTTAATAAATTTTGGGGGCGTGTTTCTGCTTGAAATGCTGCAAGCAAACATAATCACAACTAATCTGCATGGATTCAAAGTACTACTTTACGAAACCAGTTCCTTTTTCCTCTCATGTGGACTAGAAATTTGATAATGAACGGGCTTTTCGTGTCTTTTCATAAACGGGAAGCGAGGCCATATGGTACGTATGTATTGTCAGAGGAATTCTCTTTGCAGAGGGACATGACACTCAAGCATAAACAGGGCACTGCGCTTGTCCTGTGTGCCTGTGTGTAGTGTTCCTTGAGACAACGTGCCACGCTGGCGAAAACTTGCCGACTAGCATGACTTCATGTCCTGATGATATATTTGTCTGTATGAAACTCAATGAAACTGATATGCCAGATGATTGGAAGTTAGCGCGAGTCGTGCCCATACATAAGAGTGGGGTGCGTAGCTCCGTTCAGAACTACAGGCCCGTTTCCTTAACTAGTATAAGCTGCAAAATTATGGAGCATGTAATATAAAGTTGTGTTATGGCCCACTTAACTAAGCATAATCTCCTAAGTCCCTGCCAACATGGTTTCAGGCGTGGTTTATCGTGCAATACACAGTTGGTAGAGTTTATTCAAGATTTAGCCTCGGCAGTTGATAAGCAACAAGTTGTGGACTGCGTTTTTTTGGATTTCAGTAAAGCGTTTGATGTAGTCGCACACAGTCTCCTACTCTCCAAATGAAAAGCTTATAACTTGGATGGTAAAATAATAGCGTGGATTGCCGAATATTTGTCATTGCGGAAACAGGCTGTGGTTCTGAACGGTATATCTTCGCAATATGCGTCAGTTACGTCGGGAGTTCCCCAAGGCTCAGTGTTGGGGCCACTATTGTTTTTGTTGTATATTAATGATATTTCAGTTGGTATACAGTCTTCATTCAGGATGTTTGCCGATGATTGTGTTGTTTACAGAGTCATAGATGCCATTTCCGATTCACAAATCCTGCAAGTTTACCTAAACACTATCGCAGACTGGTGTGTGCGTTGGGATATGTCGTTAAATATAAATAAGACTGTTCACGTCACCTTTACAAGAAAACGAGCTAATCATCCCTATAGGTATAGAATTCATGATTCAACTCTAAAAGTAAGCAAGGAATTTAAATATCTAGGTGTGTTTTTTACTTCTGATTTACGATGGAACAAGCATGTTAACTATATTGGAAATAAGGCAGCATCAGTTTTGGGATTCTTGCGGCGCAATTTTAGTCATTTACCGAGTAACTTGAAGACGCAGTTGTACTTTAGTCATGTACGTTCAATACTTGAATATGGATGTGTTTGTTGGGACCCACACACATCTGAGCTTATAAACAAATTAGAAAAAATCCAGAATAGGGCAGTTAGATTTGTTCTTGGTAATTATAGCCGGCAGCTTAGCATGACAGAAAGCAAACTTAAACTTAAATGGCAAGAGCTGAAGGATCGTAGAAGGCATATTAGATTAAAATTTTTCCACGATATTTATTATTCTAAAACAGGCATAATCCGCGATAAATATATCCAGGCACCACACTATATATCTAGGCGACTTGACCACTGTTTGAAGGTCAGGGAATTTTCTTGTAGGGGTGACGTCTTCCGTTATTCTTTTTTTGTTAGAACTGTTCGAGATTGGAACAGTTTGCCATCGACCATTGTATATATTACAGAAAATGATGCTTTTTACCACGCATTGAACTAATTTGTTGATGTATTGATTCAAGTTTGTAACCTCCCTGCTGTAATGCCCTACGGGGCGCGATGCAGGTAACTAGTAAATAAATAATAAATAAATACAGGTTCTACAGTGCCGCAGCGAGACCAAATGGGGGAAATATACTCACCAGACACCGCAGGCGTCATCAACCGACTGAAAGATGATACACAAAGGTATCGCGAGTCAGCGAAGTTAAAGAGCTGCCGAAAATTACCATGACGGAATCAGTAGAGAAGTTGATGTGTCATGTGAGCCCAGAGTCATACCAGCTCTTGCAATGCCCGGTGACGCTGCATTATAGCAAGAGGAAGGGAAGGTCATGGAGAAATATTTTCTGGAGCACGTTAGTTTGGTCGCGCAGTTGTGCGGTGTGTCCATTGCTCTGAAAGATAAGCTAAACAGTAGTGTACCATAAGAAATCTTTTGCTTTATTAAGTGTTGCATGGACCGGTTGCAGTAGTTCTGCTATCCGTGGCTTATGCTGCACATAAATGGCATCAATATCGATCACAAAAAACAGGGTGACGGAAAACCCGCTGCAAAGCGGAAGCCCCAAAAGCTCGAAAACTTCCATACCGATCGCCGACCAACGCATGCATGTGCTATACGCGTACAGAACCCCACGATAACCGACGTAACATCGCTCAGAATTCAAAGAAACTGCAGTACCTCCATATTCTTACTGCAATACAGTGCTCGCCTATCTCTTACCTCGCATTCACCGTTGAAGAATAGAGGAACTTCCACTTCGGCACTGATTTGGCGCCGGCACAAAAAGCGGCCGCCGATCATAACCGCCGCTGTCAGGATGACCGGCACTCTTGATCGCCAACGGGTATGCGACAGCATGGCAGTGCAAAATACAGAAGAAACGGTCAGTGTTCTCAGTGAGGTGGCCGCATATGAGCCTGCACTTTGAAAGGCTGCTTTTGTTGCACTCCGTTTAAGTTTTGTGCAACACGTGATACGAAACTACGATTCTCTTCAGATTTCCTCATCGTAATAAATTCACCCAGCCGCCAGCGGGGCAAAATTTTTAACAAAGTGTACCAACAAATGCATCAAGCAGCCTCCACGCGGAACTTGTTTCCGACACGCGTACTTTTTTGTGTGGCCTCGCCGCATCTGCATAATGCTGCTTAGTATTAATAGCGATACGACGAACGAAACATATTCCACGAGGTTGCCGCTTTAAGCGCTTTGAGTTGAAACAACGCCGTTAGGTCAAAGTCACAGCACATGATTCGACGATATATACTCTACCGCATATGCACCTATACACTACATGCAAAGTGTATCCGAAATACTTACAGCCGGGAGCAAAACTATACGGACCACAGGGTCACCGAAGAAATGGACTTTCTTCGTAATTAACATCCACAAACTAAAATTGAGGAGTACATTGAAAAGTTCACAATATCTAGCTTGGTCTGCCGTCTTTCCAAGCTACATTCTCAGGTAGAGGAGAAAATCAGCTTTATTTCAGAATCCCTGGTCCGTATACGTTTGTTAACGGTTGTTCGTTGTACAAGGGGGCCGCTTTATTGTGGCCGGATATATTTACTACTCCAGCTCAATGTATGTATGTATGTATGTATGTATGTATGTATGTATGTATGTATGTATGTATGTATGTATGTATGTATGTATGTATGTATGTATGTATGTATATATATATATATATATATATATATGTGTGTGTGTGTGTGTGTGTGTGTGTGTGTGTGTGTGTAAGGCGCTAAGTTATTTCTCAAATCACTGACATGTGTTCAGCTTGAAGCTGCACCAAACGCCCCGAATTCTTGTGCCTTTTCGGGCGCGCGAGGAATGGACCGGAAATCATTTTGGCAAATCTCAAGTTGCTCCCACGTCGTTGGCTACCCGCCACCCGAGGCCAAGCTATGAAACTTATACGACACAGATGTTTCCTCCATTTCACATGCCGCAAACGCGTTATAGCGGCGCTTGGCATTCTCGGCTGTTGTATTCGAGACCCTGGGGAGAATTCGCGGTATGGTGTCAGAAAGCTTCCGTGTCGAGCGCCGTACCGATTGTATTGTCGGTCCAACTCTCGAAGCTTCGAACTCGAGAAGGCAATTTACGGGTCGCGGCATAATATTGAACGAGAATCGCTCCTCCTTTTGTTGGCAGCTGTTGTCTGAAGAGAAGAAAGAAGTCTGATATCCAGCGACTCGCTTCCGCGCTCCTTTCGTGAACAAAGCACGCCTTATTTCGTCTATCGCGTTCGCCCGACTGGATCAGAAATATATTGGCTCGTTAAGGCTTCTGGGCACTCCTCCCTTGAGATTCAGAAAGGGCAATAAGCGACTGACGCCGGCACCTAATTTACATACTAAAATGCGCCTAAATTCGCGTGCCGAGTCAGAAGGTCGCGGCAGTGAATCTGCGTGCTGTAGACTATGCAGATTCTGTCATGCGTGCAATGTGAACTGCACCAACATTCGGCGCGCGTGGTATGAGCCACGTCAAACGGCAGCGGCTGAGCGATCACATCATAATGAAATTGTGCCGCCTGCAATGCTGCATATGATCGAATTAGACCTAATTCCTTAGTCTGGCATGTTTTATTTATTTGACTTCTCTCTCTCTCTCTCTCTCTCTCTCTGTTTCTGAAGGATATCAGACAAAAATACTTTAAAATAATTCGTGGGGTTTTAGGTACCATATTATGAGGCACGCCATAGTGGAGCTATCCGGAATAATTTAGGCCACCTGAGCTTCTTTAACGTGAACCCAATGCACGGTATGCATGAGCGTTTCCGCATTCCGCCAGGCCAGGGAATCGTGCCAGGGACCTCGTGTTTAGCAGCGGACTGCCGTAGCTGCTACCCCGGTGCATTGCGTCTTTTCGTTCGCGTGCGGTTTCTCGTTTTGCTAGCACCAAATGTGGTACGTTGGGTCACACCATTTTTTGTTTCACCGAAACAAGAATACAGAGGTGCAGCAGTGCATGACAGTTCTGTTTGTGAAGTCCGTGCTCGGGAAAGTAAAGAAAACCCAAGCCACGTCATCCTACACTGCCTCATTTGTAGTTTTACCCTGGGCTCCCAAGTGCCATTCAGTCCACCGTCATTTGGTTAACGTCCTTCCCCCAACAAGGCCATGACTGAGGACACAGAATAGCCTTTTACGAATGTTAGAGCTAGCGCTATTAGTTCTTGCCGATTTCCTCGCACAACCTCATGCTTACTCTAGCCCCAAAGGGATCAATCTTTCATTACAGATGCATTCCGCTTCCTCTTCCCCATCGGATGTAGGGATAGATGGATGGCTGTTATGAGCGTCCCCTTTGGAATGGTGTGGTTGGTTGCGCCATCATGCTTGCATTACAGCGCCATCTACTGTCGACAATTTGGAAAGTTAATGGGTGTACAAATTTAAAAAATAATATGATTGTGGGCCGGTGTGCACCCGCTTCGGATGCACGCCGAGCGTCCACCTCAGTTTGCATACCCGTACGCCACGAAGAACATAATCCGTACGTGCGTGGTCAGTTCAGGAGAGTTGTAGTATTTGAGCAGGAACACACTCAGGGCCAAGCTTGCAGTCCACGCTCTTGATGCGTACTGGCTGCACGTCACCAAGAAGACGGCCACGTAACCCCACTGGCTGTGCGGCCTGTGCAGCAGCCACAACAACACGCCTGCTGACTTGAAGGCCTGGGGGAAAAAAATGAAGTTCCATGGTGTAACGCGCCGCGACGGCGGTGGGGCTACATTGGATCTGGAGGAGCTCGGCCACAGCGACCCGTTATTAACATTTCACGAGATCGTCTCCCATTATAAAGAGGAACGCAGGCGCCTCCCGCCTCCACATCCAAATCTATGCAGATCACAATCGATCACGCTTAGGATGCTTCAGACGAGGTCATATCCCTCGCGAAGTTTCTTAAGCAGGATTTATCCAGAAATCGACCCACAGTGCCCGGATTGTGGGGAGGTAAGCACTCTACCTCATATGCTCTGGCAGTGTCCTGCATTACGGGATACGTCCCTCACCAGCGAACGGGACTAGGACGAGGCCATATCTAGTACGCAACTCAAGTTCCAGTCCATGGCCGTCCAGAGGGCCCGTGAAAGAGCGGAGAGGCTTGGCCTCCCGATTCCGACATGGGAGCAGCCAGCGGCGAGCCGGGGGCCCCAACGGGTCTCCACCGGCTAGTCTCTCAGGACCTCGATAAAAGTTCATTGTCTGTCTGTCTGTCCATGGTGTAATACAGACTTCTAAGCTGTCACCAGTGCACTGCGAGCACGTCTCGATCGAGTCTCCCACACCGTTATCTTACGGCGAGCCTCATATGCGGAGAAGGGTACGGCCTTAAATTTCTCATTTCCTGAGTCACCCAGCTCAACCTCAACAACAATCAAACTTTTCGTTTAATGTGCAATCGAAGTGAAGGGAAAATAATAATAGAATGAGCTTGGCAATCTGTTTACTACCAGCACAATGACGGTGTAAGTCACTTGAGGTAATTCCAATATTTCTCAACATGCTGCACGAGCTTTCACTGAAGTCCATTTTATGCCCTAATTTATTCCGAAATATTTGGAGATCATACAGATTCGTGTGGCATTGCTTTTTTGCAAAGAGACCAAGTTGATCAGTGCGTTACATTTGTTATGCGTATTCGGTAGCTGGGCGGCAAAAGATGTTCGCTAAGCATATAGATTTCCGACCTTTGGTGTCCCCTCTGGTATGCCAAAGGAGACGTGGCGTATTGGAAATCTATACGTTTAGCGATCATACCAGAGTAAGCAGGCCAACCCCAATCAAGAAACGACACTAGCGACGTCGTACCTTCGCCCCCATCCCTCCCCCACCCCCCGGTTCCTGTCACGCCGTACCATCCTCCCAATATCCAGTAAAACCGAAAGAAAAGGGAGCCGGAATTCAATAAACGTTTTCTCTTTCTCTCTCGCTCATCTCACTCTACGTAAATCACTCATGTGAAATGATCGTGCGTCATCCGAGAACAAGACGACCAATAAATTTGATATGGGAGGAGGGAAAGAGATAAGAAGAAGGCAGGGAGGTTAACCAGAATCACGTCCCGTTGGCTACCCTACACCGGGGAAATGGGAAAGGGGGAAAACAAAGATAACAGGGAGAGAGAGGAGGGAAGGAAATTGCAGTGAGTTCGATGACGTGTGTGGCCTTACAGAAATTGCATTAATAGTCACAAATGTTCGCACAAGCCCGTCGTCCTTAAGAAGCACAAAAGTGCCTTCACCGCTTTATGGGCCGACGGGCGATGGGGGCGGTGTTCCAGCAGCACCTGCACAGAAAGCGGCCGATTGTCCAGTTTTTTAAAAGCTTTGGCAAGTTCTTGTCTCTCAGGGGTGTATCGTGGACAGTGGCACAGCAGGTGGTCGATGTTTTCTTCCGTGCCACAGACCTCGCATGCTCCACTGTCAGTCACTCCAATTAATGTAGAGTATGCCTTTGTGAAGGCAACTCCTAACCAAAGGCGACAGAGAAGCGTAGCTTCACGTCGAGGAAGTCCGAGTGGAGGCCGGAGTTGCAGGGAGGGGTTTAGTCGATGCAGTCGTGTAAGTCGTAAGTTTGGCGAATTCCACTCGATTAGTGTGAGACTGCGTGCCAGGTGTCGAAGCTGCCTAGCGGCGTCTGTCCTCGAAAGCGGAATTGGAACGCTCTGCTCTTCATGATGTGCTGTACGAGCAGCGTTATCGGCGGAATCATTGCCACTGATTCCACAATGGCCAGGTACCCATTGAAAAACGACCTCGTGACCTTTTTGTTGGACATGATGGTAAAGTTTCGCAATTTCGTATGTCAATTGGTCATGGCATCCGTGTCGGAGAACTGACTGCGTGCACTGTAATGCCGGTTTTGAATCACAGAACACAGCCGATTTTGTAGCTCTTTCAGATTCAATGAATTCCAGTGCTCGACGCAGGGCCGTTAGTTCTGCCGCCGTTGAGGTCGTGACATGCGATGTCTTGAAGCGCAGTGTCATTCCTCGCGTTGGTACCACCACGGCACCACCGGAACTGCACGACGTAGTTGATCCATCGGTATAGATGTGCACGTGGTTGCTGTACTTTTCATGCAAAAGAAGTAAGGTCAACTGTTTTAGAGCAGAGGCCGGTAGATCTGTCTTCTTCTGTAGTCCTGTAATGATTAGATGTACTTGTGGATGGCTCAAACCCCACGGAGGAAAGGCTGGCTTGGCCGCAGGTGCGTACCCTGAATTAAATGACGCACGATGCGCGCTGAGAATGCCGCTAAATGCCGAGCAGGGCCTTGCAGCAGTGAGGCTCGCCAAGTGGTGGGAAGGGGTCCTAGCATAATGCCTGAGATTCATACACATTGTCTCAACGGTAATGTGCGTAGCGATTGGGTAATCCTGCGCAAGGGCAATGGTTTCAGCAGTCGATGCACTGCGTGGTAACCCAAGACATATCTTAAGGGCTTGAGCTTGAATACTCTGTATCGTACGCAGGTTAGACTTGCAGGTGTTGGATATTGCAGGCAGGCTGTATCGCAGGAATCCAACGAACAACGCCATGTACAGCTGTAACATAGCGTGTACAGATGCTCCCCAACTTTTTTCCTGGAAGGAACCTGAACAGGTGACAGATAACAGTCAGTCGCTTTTTCACGTAATTGACGTGCGGAGTCCAAGACAGGTCTCTGTCAATTACGACTCCCAAGAATCTATGACTTCTGCTGTATGGTATAAGTTGTCCGTTAATAGATACGCCGTAACCAGACATTGCCTTCCTCGTGAATGCCACCATTGCGCACTTTCCGCATGAAATTTCAAGTCCTTGTTCACGAAGGTAGCAAGATGTCATTGTGGCAGCCTTCTGAAGCCGAGCGCGAAGCTGAAGTCGTGTCACGCTTGATGTCCAAATGCAGATGTCGTCCGCATAGATGGAAAGTCGTACGGTGCTTGGCAGGTTCTCAACTAATCCACAGAGGGTGAGATTGAAAAGAGTCGGGCTAAGCACTCCGCCTTGAGGGACTCCTCGGCTACCGTAATGCTCGGATGTCGGGCCATTTTCTGTGTCTACATAGAATGGTCTCCTCTGTAAGTAGCTGCACACCCACATATAGATCTTACCACCAAGTCCGACGGCTTTATGATAATGTCACCCATGAAGCTATAAATTTAATAATAATAATAATATTTGGGGTTTTACGTGCCAAAACCACTTTCTGATTATGAGGCACGCCGTAGTGGAGGACTCCGGAAATTTTGACCACCTGGGGTTCTTTAACGTGCACCTAAATCTAAGCACACGGGTGTTTTCGCATTTCGCCCCCATCGAAATGCGGCCGCCGTGGCCGGGATTCGATCCCGCGATCTCGTGCTCAGCAGCCCAACACCATAGCCACGGAGCAACCACGGCGGGTTGCTATAAATTTGATATCACGCCTAAATAAGATGCTCGACTGCAACCTTGTTTAGAGCCGAAGCTTTCTGTTCATGTTTAACGAACCACAACGAATAAACGGTTCACGTAAATCTCAAACGGTCAGTCTTAAAAAGCATGAAAGATTCTTGGGTTTTACGTACCATCGTAGTGAGTCACGCCGTATTACGAGGCACGCCATAGTGAGGGGCTCCAGATTAATTTTGACCACGTGAGGTTCTTTAACGTGCACCCAAATCTAAGTACGCGTTCGTTATTGCATTTCGACCTCAACAAAATGTAACCACCGCTGCCGAAATCGAACCCGCGACTTCGAGCTCAGCAGCGCAACGTCATAGCCACTGGACAGCTGCGGCAAGAGGAGGAGGAGAAAATAGAGAGAGAAGGCAGGGATGTTAACCATAAATGTGATGTGTTCTTAGCGATGCGAGCTCGATCTTACCAGCGCAGCGGTTTTCTCGACAAGAATTACGACTGCGCCGGCTTGACAAAAAATACCTGCCACACGTGAGAGCGTAGGGTTCGGAATGGATTGTAAAATTATTGGTGTTTATGGAAAGCAAAAACGCTATGTCAAATATGCTTTCGATATATTGCTATCACTTCTGAAGAAGTCTTTGCCATTCCGTAAACAGAAAGATGTGAATGCTGGTGACAAGGAGGGAGAGAGGGGGGGGGGGGGAGGAGTATCAAAAATGGACGAGCGACCCCGCACGTGATCATCCTACATGTTGTGAGACGGATTGGGAAGGGAAAGAAAGATAGAGAAAATAGACAGGCGTTCCGATAGACAACGTACACTAGGCGAGATGCAGCATGTCTATAGCATGGTGGTCAACTCTGTTTGGTGAGCCATTCTAATGCAATAGGCGACATTGATCAGTGAAGGCTGCTCGCATCAACAATCGGTGCAGCATTTTTGCGTCAAATCATTAGAACGTCGGCATGCGACTGCAATCCGCCTTTTGCGATGCATTGTGGCGCCATCGTGCGGTGGCCAGGAGAAACAGTTTCGCAGGCGCCGCTGCGCGCCGCGACAGCCGCCCCACTCGAGACTCCTGACCAACAAGCACCGTGTGAGGCAAGACCGAAACCATGTGTACGCGCCGTCACATTTTGTCATCGTCAGCTAGCCATGAAGCCCGCTGGTGAATGCTTTGTATCCGATGGTTTCTTCAGCGTGACGAGCGGCTGGAAGAAGCGCTTCGGCAACGCTTAACAAGCTCCTCCTTGACCTGAAACTGCTGCACCTGTGGCCTAAAGTGAATAAGTGATAAAACAGTATCAGTACGCACAAAAACGCATGACGCTAACAGGGCGTGATGTGTACTTCTTAGGGCAAATGTCACGTTTCATCACTGCATGTCTTGCTTGATCCCCCTTAACCCTTTCCCCTGCGCAGGGTAGCCAACCGGAACTACCTCTGGTTAACCTCCCTGCCTTTCTCTGCATTATCTTCTCTCTCTCTCTCTCTCTCTCTCTCTCTCTGGCTTTATCGCGTGCCATAGCACTAGGCGTATATATATACACAGGCAGCGAGGAGGCCAACGATATGCCACTTCGCATAAGTTATTTACCCACATAAAGTGTACGCACATCTACAAAAATGCCAAGAAAATGGTCAGAATGCCCAAAATCGGTGATACCTCCTGTTTGTAGAGCACCTGTGCTTTTGTTCTCGTTACTACATCCTGCGCCGCCCTCTCTGGAACGTATTAAACCAGCTGGCCTCATGATCATTTTCAGAAGCCAATATTCTTGGACCACAACCATGCGCGTTGCTGACCCAGAAATCAATGAAGGGGTTTTTGCACTATTTGAAGTCGACAGGTCTCTGCAACAGTTTGCAGACTTGGTCTACTGCTTCTAGCCTGCGCGTGACTGATGCTCTCTCTTTTCCTTTCTTCCTCTCCTCTCTTCTTTCTCTCTTTTCAGATCTTTCCGCCTTACCCCAGCCGTTATCGAGGTATTGCGCAGTTTAGGAGTGCGGTGAACGTGAAGATCTTAGCATTTATTTATAAAGAATCCACACTACCTTAATTCTCCACAACGAAAGCGGAAAAACACCGATCAAAAAAGAGGGTCACACAAGGAGACGTAATGTGACCATTGCAATTCACTGCATACTTAGAAGAAGTATTCAAGCCCTTAAGCTGCGCGATATTAGGAGTGGGTATCAATGGCGAAGATCTTGGCAACCTACAGTTTGCAAATGACATTTTCCTGTTCAGCAATTATGGGGATCAGTTTCAACGAACGATTGATGACTTTAGCTGAGAAAGCGCAAGAGTAACGTTGAAGAACAATATGCAGAAAACAAAAGTACTGTTCAATATCCTGATAAGAAGAGAACAAGAATTATTAATTGATAGTCAGCCTCTGGAGGTCAATTTCTCACAGAGGAGACTGATCGGGAGAAGAAAATTTAAATAAAAATGAGTAGGAGTACATACGGCAGGCCTAATCAAATCACGACCAACAGCTACCGCTATCCATAAAGAAAAGTGTACAATCATTGTATTCGACCGGTGCTAACATATGTGCCACAAACTTGGGCGTTAACAGAGGACATTGAGAACAAGTTAAAAAAGGGGCAAGGAGCGATGGAACGAAAGCGTTTGGGCGTAGCATTAATAGACCGGAAGACGGAGGCGCGCATTAGGAAAGAAAATTGAACTTGGCAGGCCATGTAATACGTACGGCACATTACCGGTGGGGTGTTAGAGTTACTGAATGGGCGCCAAGGAAAGAGTAGCGCAGTCGAGGACGGCAGGAAATTAGGTGGTATGATGAAATAAGGAAATTTACCGGCAAAACTTGTAATCAGCTAGCGCAATACCGAGGTAACTGGAGACTGATAGGAGAGGCCTTCATCCGGCAGTAGATATAAAAATAAGGTGAAAAGGAGGATGAAGATGATGACACCACGACTCCTGTGCAGGGTTGCAAACGGGACGTGCGTCTGCTTAACGTCATTGCTTTTCCTTGATTCTCTATCTTTCTGCAGCCGTGTTACGGCAGACGCCCAAGTGCAGATATCGTCGGCATATATTGACACCTGAACTGTGTTGGGCAAGGTACGAGCACGGCTGCAAAAGGCAGCTACGATAACATCTCTGTACTTGCGAAAACAGAACTTAGAGCTGTCTTCAGAGAAATGCTGCCTTGTTACATTCACTCGAAAGGAAATGAAGCGTTACAGTGTAAAGGTCAATGGGCAAGCAGTAGCAAATGCACGAAAACACCGCTTTTTAGGGGTAATTATTGACCGAGACCTATCATGGAGCCCGCATGTTTCATACCTGAAGAAGAGATTATTGACAATAATACATCTCCTCAAATTTCTCGGCGGAAAGTGATGGGGCACTTCGGTGCGGTCAATGCTGCAGCTGTATAACGCCTTGTTCCTCGGCTTCGCAAGATACAGCCTCCCTGTGATTGGCAACACCTGCAAAACAAACCTGCGTGTACTCCAGGGACTACAAGCTCAGGCCCTAAGGACGTGTCTCGGTCTTCCGAGGTGTGCGTCTACAGCGGCAACGATCGTCATAGCTCGAGATCACCCAATATCAACGTACTTGGCAACCGACGCTCTCAGGGCGCATATTCGGCACGTTGCCCGATTACCTTCTCACCATCTTGCCGCTCTACCCACAGAAAGGCCACACACAACTTTCAGTCGTTTAATTGATGCCAATCGCCTCTCATTGCCATCGAACTACATGCCTGCAGCAAGACCATCCTTACCTTTATGGTGCCTGCACAGACCTGACATACGCCTCACCATCCCAGGAATCATGAAGAAAGCCAACATGTCCTCGTTTGCCCTTAAGCAGGCCACGTTAGAACATTTACATGAGGTGCACAGTGGCCGCGTACACGTTTACATCGACGGTTCAGTTACATCTGCAAGCGCAGCTGCCGCTGTGCTGATACCAAGAAGATCCGTCAAGATACAGCTAAAGACGTCACATGTATCATCAACGACAGCTGCTGAACTCGTAGCCCTGCGTGCGGCTCTTCATTTTATTAAGGAGGAACCATCCCAGGCATGGTCAATCTTCTGTGATTCCAAGGCAGCCCTACAGAGTGTACTCTCAGCACTGCGCCATGGATCACATGAGCAGCTCGCCGCAGAGATCAGAGAAGTCCACCATCGACTAGTTGACGAAGGACACGATATAATATATCAGTGGTTGCCTAGTCACTGTGGCATACATGGCAATGATCGAGCAGACGCAGCTGCCCGATCTGCCCATGACGGCGTCAACTGCGTTGCCATTCCTCTTTCGAGAGCCGACGCAGCGAAAAAACGTGCCACACTTGCGCGTGAACTGACATTAGCCCAGTGGAATTCATCCGATTTCACAAGTGCACGCCTCCATACTCTGGACCCTAATTTACGGCTCCATATTCCGTCCGAGCTTCCACAACGTGACTGCACCCTTCTTATCCGTCTATGGCTTGGAGTAGCATTTTCAAATGCCTACTCTTTCCTTATCGGAATAGCCAACAGCCCACTGTGTGACTTCTGCGGGTGCAACGAAACGATCGAGCATCTTCTTTGTCAGTGCTCTCGTTTTAACCTACAAAGAACTGTCCTCTCAGCCACCTTAGACAAACTGGACAAGCGCCCAATGACAGAAGACAAGATCCTTGGAACCTGGCCTACGCGAACATCAGCACGATCCGCTATGAAGGCGCTGCTGCGATACTTGAAAGACACGGGACTTTCTGACAAATTGTGACAGTACACTGTGTGGCGCAGGACTGTACGGTGACACTGCGTAAGACTAGGAATGCCTTTGCGGGTTGCGTGACAGTGCCCACAGAAATAGTTCGTGTGTACGTGCGTGTGTGTGCTTAGGTTTTTTTTTCCTTTTTTTTAATCCTTCTTTCTTTCTCACCTATTGCATCCCCTTTCCCTTCCCCCAGAACAGGGTAGCCAACCGGAGATAATCTCTGGTTAACCTCCCTGTCTTTCCTTTGCCTTTCTCTCTCTCTCTCTCTCTCTCTCTCTCTATCTTTCTGTCTCATCATTTAGGAACTCGTTTTATAACCGATTGCAAAGCCCCCAAGTTTTTCTCTTGTGAGACTCAAAGGAGTCACTGCAATGTTCGCTGTAAGCGTTGCAGTGTATACCGGTGTAGACTATATGAGGAGTTTTTTTTCGAAATGAGCCAAATCCATAAACCGAAACTAGGTCAGATAAAACGGTAATGACAAGAAAAATTAGGCAACTTTCTCATAGAAAACCCGTTGCAACGAAATGGGTCAAATAACGCCAGGCGAACGTGTTCGCAGATCGTATTTCGTATCGAAATTGAGCCAGATCCAGCTGTTGCACGGATCAAAATGAGCCAAATCCATTTGCCCAATAGGAGAGCACTTTTGGCGTGACGTCATGTAGCCATGGCAGCCTCCTTGTCAGTTCCCGCCAAGGAGTTGGTTCCCGCCTGACAGCTCAGAGTGTTTCGTTCGTGTTTTCGCGAGTTGTTCGCTTTTCTGATATCGTTGTTCATGGATTCTGATGGCAATGAAGAGATCGGCGAAAATCTATCCCTAGACGTCGACGACGAAGTGAAAAGAAGCCGCATCACCACCGTAAAAGCAAGAATGCGCCGTTGCCAATTAGAGACGATTGAGCACTACCTACTGGAATGCCGGCGTTTCTCCACCATGAGGAAAATGAGTTTAGAAATTACAATGCGACATCTTGGCCTGCCATTGAACACTCCGGTACTACTGTCTTTCGGAGCGTCTGAGCTTGGGCACTCACACAGGAATGTGTGCTTCGCCTTAGAAACATTTATTATTGAATCAAACCGATTTCATTGATGACCGTATTATTCTATTCATTCCTCCTCTATTGCCTCATTGATATATTATAGACAATTATTTTTTTTCCTCTACGTAGCATGACAATCTACTGAACCGTTTCGATTTTCCCTCGCCTAAATTCATGTAACAAAATTTTAGATTTTTACCTCCATTTTCTGAATACATAAGCAAAGTCTGCCCGACTCTTGGCCAATCCCCGCGAGTGGGTAAGCGCCACACTCATCAAGGACATCATCATCATCATCATAATCATCAAATGCAAAATGCAGTGCCCTGCTGCCAATGTTATTATAGCTTTTCTGTCAAGATTACATGATGCCATTCTCGAAAGCCAATTTTAATAAAGTTTTCATAGCAATACCGCCTAAAATCCAGCGTTTCAATTCAATACGAGCCAAATCCAAAGTTCTCACCCTAATATTGGGCATATTTGGCGCATAATTTTTCATTACTTGTGGTCGTAAACTTGCCCTAGCTGACATGTAAAGCATATCATATAATAGCTTTGATAGCGTTGCATTTAGGTCCGGTAACAAATTTTTGCTTTTTTCTCAACTTCTGTTTACGTGGATTTGACCCATTTCGAAAAAAAACTCCTCATATGAACAACTGCTGTTTGAGATCCAGGAGACCATACGGCAGCTGGCTGAAAGGGGACCCACCACGAAGTTAAGGTGACAATATTGGCAACAAGAACACCGCGCAAGCTCCTCCATTACACCATGAAAAATACCAGCTTTTAATTAATTCTTTATTATTTAAATTATGTTGCGCCAATGCCACGATCTGTTTATGAGGCGCACCGTAGTGGGCACTCCGGATTAATCTGACCACCTGGGGTTCTTTAGCGTGCCCCCAATGAACAGTTCCAATGCAACAAATACGCCCAGTGAACTTGTACATGGGCATATCTTCCATTTCGTCCCCATCAATATGTGGCCGTGGCAGCCCGGATATAAGCCCGCGAGCTCGGGCTTAAGCAACCCAATTGCACAGCCACTAAGCCACAACAACGGGCACTGGCATTTATGAAACCTTCTTGCAAGAAAAAGGACGCCCCAAAGACTGCTTCGCGTATATAACACATCCATCTTGTTCATTTTTTGCGTGTTATTAGGTGCAATTTACAGAATTGTGCTGCCATCTTTATTGCTATATTAGGCATTGCAAACGTGATAGTTAAATTTTCTTAAATTTTGAAATATTCAAGAGAATTTTTTGTACAACTTGACGGCCTAAGTAAATGAGCACATGCCGGGTGTTACTTTTGGAAGGTCACACAATTTTTAAAAGTTACGTGTGGCAGATATCACAATTCTAAACCTCGATCTGTATTACTCGATGAAGCTGCCATAAGTTCTACGAGAAATTAAAATACCTTATTAAATAAATAACACAATTATGATAATTACATTCTAATTAATTACTTTACGACACATATTTAAATCTGCAAATAAAGCAGGTAAGGTCGCAAGGCGTATCCACTTGGAACGAGTTCTCAGTTTGTTGATATTCATTTTGAATGTGTACGATGGAATCCAATGGCGTTTCAGTTACTTCTTTTAGTAGTCTCTTTCATGTACTGAAGCACGAACGAAACTGGAACACCAATGCATTTCGTCGAACACCTTGAAAATTAATATCTCGAAACCGGTGTAGTGCAGAAAATTTGTTCCAAGTGGATACGCCTTGCGAATGGACCGGCTATAATTCGTTGATTTAAGTATGTTCCATAAAAATTAAATGAAGGTTAGGGCAATTATGCTAATTATTTACTTGACAATTTGATTTCTCGTAGAAGTATTGGCAGCCTCATCGAGTAATTTAGATCAGTGGTTAGATTTGTGCTATCTGCCACAGGTATTTCTTTTCTTTTATTTTGGACCCGTGCGATCTGTGAAAAAACGCTATGTCCACCTTCGCCTTGCCAAGGCTCGAAACTCCTTCACAGAACTTCCACATGCTCAATAATCACCATATACGTTTGCAGTGATTGTTTACCGATACTCTTACCAGACTAGCTCTTCATTGGGTTCTGGAACCACTGATCCCGGATGTGCTGTTTTGGCGACATAATTTTACATCACCTTATAGTAACTTAAACGATTTGTATTAATGCTGTTTGCACTCTTTTGGAACTTCACCAAGTTTGAGGTAAGTCAATATATATGTGGATCTACGTATGTACACGCGTAAACTCTTTCCTGCCAACTTCGGTCATCGGGTATGGGCCTGTGAGTATGTGCCACTCTTCAATGAACCTGTTTGACACCTATATATATATATATGAGGTCACTGGGTACAATGGCGTACCAGCTATTTCTCTCGTGAGGGACGGGGGGTTCAAACCTTACACTATAGGATACGTCCTCTCGCTCAGGAAGGGAGGTCTACCAGAAGAGCATCCGGTTTGCTACCCTACACTGGGGGTGGGGGAAAGGAGAATAGAAAGAGGAAATCAAAAGGGGAGAGAGTGAGCACTGAGTGCGTATGGGAGGGACACTATACACAGGGACACTATAAACGGTCTTTTAAGCCGGTGCACTTCAAGTATTGCCCTAGTGCACGAATCGCTTTTCGAGCCAGTGACGGGTGTGGCCACGGTCCGAGTAGCTTTGACTCGGTGAACGGTCTCGAGTCCAGTATGTGTAAAGTTGCACACAGAAAGAGGCGTTGGACGTCGTAGCGAGGGCAGGTACACAATACGTGCTCGATGGACTCCTCGCACCCACAGGAGTCGCACATCGGGCTCTCGGCCATTCTCAAACTATAGGAGTACGCGTTCGTGAACGCCACTCCCAGCCACAAGCGGCACAGCAAGGTTGCTTCGCCGCGGGAAAGACTAGATGGCAGTTGTAGCCGTAGCGTGGGGTCGAGTTTATGTAATCGGCAATCGAAAGCACTTGATCTCCAGAGAGCTTTGACTTCTTGCTTGCAAGTAGGTGAAGTTCCCTGGAAGAGTGCGACCTCGCCAAAGGTGTTGGACGCGTCCGGGTATCTTCGTGGGAAGAGCGGGCAGCTTTGTCAGCTAGGTTGCTGCCGACGATGCCACAGTGAGCAGGAATCCATTGAAATATATTGTGGTGCCCTCCGTCCAGAGCATGGTGGTGCACTTCCCTGTTGTCAGATATCAACTGCTCGTAAGTTCTGAGATGTAATGCAGACTTGATACTGTGAAGAGCTGCCTTAGAATAAAAAAATTCGACCGACTTCTCTTTTGGCTCTTCGTTGATGTACGTCATAGCGGCATGGAGAGCTGCAAGTTCTGCCAACGTAGAGGTAATCATGTGTGACAATTCGAATCTAACTGTAACCTGCCTAGCTGGAACGACTAATGCGGCAGTTGAGCTGGTAGGTAAGGCTGAGCCATCGGTATATATATGAACGTGGTCATGGTACGTCTGGTGTAGTAATAGGAGCGTAAGTTGCTTCAGAGCCGGCGATGGATGATTGGGCTTATTTGTAATTCCAGGGATAGCAAAATTCACTTGACGCTGTCGTAGGCACCACAGGGGAGATGAAGGCTTCGCCGCCGGTGTAAAAGATGTCGGTATGCTCTCTTGATGAGCGCTAATCACTTGTGAAAAGGTCACTTGGGGTCTCTCGGCTGATAGGGAGGCCAAATGATGGTCGGGGATCCTTGAGAGATGGCGAATGTGCGCTCTGAGGGAGTCGGCAGCTACATGTGCCTGGATTATAAGGTCTCCCGCGATGGCAATTGTTGCTGCTGTTGAGGTTCACGGAGGCAGCCCTAAACACGTGCGTAGGGCTTGACCTTGTATGCTCTCCAAAGCGGGAAAGTTCGTCTTGCATGTATTGGCAACACTGGTAGACTGTAACGTAGAGATTTTGATTAGTCATATCATTAAAAACCAACAAACAATGACACCAAGGACAGCATGGCGATTTTGGCACTTGGTTGCCGAAGTCGCCCATAAGCATGGAGGTATGATGACTGTATGGCGCTGACGCAGTGACTCGTAAACCGACGACAGCAGGACGATAATGAGATGTCGATTCTTGATTTATGACTATCCCGAAAGGACAACAGCATGACGACGACGACACGAGCACCGTTAGATGACGACAATGATGTGATGGACTGTATGACCACAGCCGGATGAAGAAGTGAGAGTGACGTCGATCGCACGACCAAGACGCCGTGACGGCAACGTAATGACGACGGTTGAATCACAGCATGATTTTGATAGAACGACGAACAAGGTATTACGTCGATGGCTCAACGAAGATAGTGTGATGACGACGGCATGATGACAACGGGATTATGATACTGAATGCAAGACAACTGAATGAAGTCAATAGAATGACGACAAGTGTATGTTGACAACGGAGTGCCGATCACTCTGTCACGAAACCTGTATGACAACGATGGCTTAACGACGACAGGGTCGGATGATGTAGCCTGAGAGTCAGTGATAGCACGATAACGACGGTATCGCGATGACGCTCTCACAATGGAGGTGTGGCTGCAACTGATGATGTCTGCCTGACAAGAGCATAACAGTGACTGAATGACGACAGTACGATAAGAATACAATGACGAAGAAACATTGAAGTCGTTGGAACGACGGCGTGAAAACGATGGGACAACATTACTGAAGGCATGACAATGATAGAACGACAGCGTGAGGACGATGACATGACAATGACTGTGCGACGACGCTGGAGTGATGAGGAGGGCATGACAAGAGTCGGATGACAAAGCTGAAATGACAAGGATGGAATGGCAACGACGGCATCACTACCCCGAACACATACCTAGTGGCACAAACTGGGTCGGAGTGGAAGGCATGACGACTGCGGCGTGGCGAGTCATATCAAGAAGCTGGAATGACGACGATTGAACGACCACAACGACAACTCTGTGACGGCAACACTATCGTGGTCAGAAAAGTCGTCATGCGTACGTTGTCACACCACCATAGTGTTGCCGTCATAAGAGCATTGCTCTCGTAGTGCGAAGACCTGGGTTCCTGTCCCACCCACGGTCTGTTTGTTTGTTTTTTCGCTTACTTTGAGTTCCATTTCTTTACCATTGCTTTACTTAAAGTAAGAGCTGCAAATATTGTCACCCATGCTGTCCTTGGTGTCATTCTCTGTTGGATTTTTATTGGTTTTATATATATATATATATATATATATATATATATATATATATATATATATATATATATATAGAGAGAGAGAGAGAGAGAGAGAGAGAATAATGGCAACCAAGGAGCTCTTTTGTTAAATGTCACCATATAAAGCCAACGTACAAGAAGCTAAGAAAAGCATCGGGAAAATTAGTTGTCGTTGAAATTGGGATGTAGCAAATAATGAAGAAAGGAGAAATGAACTTAGACGAAAAGATAGCCAGCGCCACTCAGAGCCATGGTGGGCAAAAAACGGATGTTCCACATCCGCCCACCATAACTCTGAGTGGCGCTAGATAACACACCCAGGGTCATATCTGGTAAACCTAAATACTCAAGTTAACGGATGGATTGCTAGCCGTCACCATAGAACAATTGGTAGTGCAACGCAAGCGTAATACCGAGGTTGGCGGATCAGCTTTCAACAGCGGCAAGTTGTCTTTTCGTCCACTTTCATTATCGTTTTCCCCCCTTCACTGTTTTCTACACTCCAATTTCAACGACAGCTAATTTCCCACTGCTTTCCTTGGCTTCAGTGTACGTTGCATTTGTATGGCCTTGTTTCTATAGGTATATATAATATGTAGCTTTTGACGTCAACTTTAGGAATCGCGATCTTCGAAAAGTAAACCACTTCCCCCTTTTCTTGAATCTTTATTACGTGTTGCTTCAGTAAACTTCAGCTGATAGTCCAGCGCTCGTACGGTCTGTCTTCCCTATTTCTTTGTATGTGCCTTCCTGCGCTCTTCAAAACATCTTTAAATGTATAATAAAATAAGTTATTTATTGTACGAAAGCAAAAGAAAACAACTACAGTTCTCAACATGGCGTGCAGCTGCCATCACAGCAAACTTTATCGCGGCTTGTCATCAACAGCGCCGCAAGTACATGAACGCCGCAGTCATTACGCTTCTTTAACAAAATGTGTTGTTGCGCTTGCTGGTTCATTATAGCGGCGAGCGGTGCCAGAGAACACGAAGGACCAGAAGAGGAGACGGGGACAATTACATGGGGCTTCTTAACAGATGACAAATATCCGACATGGTTTCCGACTTTTCTTCTCTCTCATTCTCCTGAAAATTTCATTATCGGCAAAGGAATCTGTTCCTCGTAATCAAGTATTTATGTTTTGAGTCAAGCATGCGCGAAAATGCATGAGGCTTTAGCTCGCTTGCCTTGACTGTGAACGTCATTCATGCCGAAGGCTGGGCAACGAACGGAACTCACTGACCATCCGTCAGAGCAGGGAACCATGAGTTTCATGCTTGTTTTTTTTTCTTTATATTCTTTTCCATAAAACAGTAAGCAAAAAGGAAAGCGAGAAAGGCGCACAAGCACGCTAATGTATTCCCTTGCTCTTCGGGCCTTTCATCCCTGTTCTTTGCCGACACTGTGATTAATGAACGTCGTTTGCTGCTTCTTAACGGGTTCCCCTGTCATGGGTGGCGAAATTGCATCTGATTTGTTCGCTTTATATGACCGAGTCTGGGTATGCTAACTGCACAATGAGAACTGCGAGCTAAGTCTGACAGGGCAAAAGTAAACATAAAAAATATGGGGTTTTAAGTGCAAGAACCACGACCTGATTATGAGGCACGCTGTAGTGGAGTATACTCCGGAAACTTGTACCACCTGGGGTTCTTTAACGTGCACCTAAATCTAAGTACGCGGGTGTTTTCGCATTTAGCCCATCGAAATGCGGCCGCCGTGGCCGGAATTCAATCCCACGACCTCGTGCTTTGCAGCCCAACACCGTAGCCGCTAAGCAACCGCGGTCGGTTGCCTGCAAAAAACAAACGAATAAGCGAGCCTATCACGGCAGGCTTTGAACGCTTGTCCGATATACGCTATTAAAGGAAAGCGAAAAAAGATGAGAGCTTGAGCTTTAGCTGACACGTGCCAGTCTGGCGCCATTGGAAACACAGCCATACTGGTAACAATGTCCTTCTCAGACCGGAGAAAGGCAGAACTGGACAATAGCTTTAATAGAAGCTTTTTTATAGCCTACCAATAGTCTCTTATGGATCTCGAAAGCCCGTCATTTGATGACAGGTTTTATGCAAGCATCTAATAACTGTTAGAAGGTTTAGCCTCCCAATGTATACCGCAAGATGCTGTAATGGGAGGCTATACGGTTTAATCGCGTTCCACCGACTCCGTGCGGTTCCCTAACGTCCAACCAAAGCTCGACACATGAGCATTTCTTGCATTTCGCCCACACTTAAGTGTACAACTCCGCGGGCCTGAATCGAACCCCAGACCACGTGTGCGGGCAGTAGAACATCGTGGCCACTAACGGATCATGACGAGTAAACATCACCTAATGCATGTACAAAAATTAACCTCCCTCAAATTTGTCTAAGTAAGAATCCATCTTGCTAGCCTGAACCCATATACAAAGGTACGTTCAGGTATATAAGTTATGTAAACAGGAATAAGGTACCCCATGAAGGCTAGAAAGGCTAGCAATCCAGCCTTTATGAGACGCTTTATCTCTGTTTGTAAAACTTCTATACCACAGTGTGCTATTCCGTCTGTCGGACCCCTTCTTGAATATAAAACGGTTTAGTGTCGCGTTGCGATCAGTTGGATGTTCATTTCCCTTAGTGGAAAGCAGCGCATAGTAATATATCGGAAGCGTGCTTAAGAGGCATTTTTCATGACGTTCTACGAGGTGGCGTAAGTTTCCTCCAAAACCGGTGGCAACAAGGTTATTAACCCATTTATGTGGGTCTTTTAGCGAGCAGTGACAGTGACAAGAACTTTATTGGAGTGTCCTGAGGAACTTGATTAGGGGGCAACCGAAGGCTCCCCGATCAAGTTGGTGGCTCCACCCACGACGGAACAGGGAGATGGTGACTCTCCGCGACGTCGCGGGCCCTCTGGACAGCCTGTAGTTGGCTTGTGAAATCCGAGCTCTTCAGCAAGGCGTCCCACTTGGACTCGTTATGAAAGTCGAAGCCCGCGTTGTACGGGCACAGCCAGAGCATGTGGTCGAAGGAGCAGCACGCGTGACCGCATTTGGAGCACGATTGCGGAAAGTTCGGGTCTATCCTACTAAGCGCTCTCGGGGTGAGGTACGATCTCGTCTGTAAAAGCCTGAAAGTAACAGCCTGAGCCCTGTTCAGTTTCGGACTGGGGGGAGGGAATTTTCTCCTGCTGTGTCTGTAATGTGACGTAATTTCGTGAAAGGTTGTAAGTTTATCTTTGAAGGGGCAATCCTGCGGGAGAGCCGGACTGCTAGCTCTGGCGCGGTTCGTGAATTCACGTGCCAGGCAGTTGGCCCGCTCGTTAGGGTTGCAACCCGCTCGGTTAGTTGCATCGTCCATGTGTGCCGGGAACCATGCTATGTTGATATGACCTGCAGTTTCTTCTCGCGTATTAATACGAAAGCATCTGTTAACGATGTTGGCTGCGTGTTTACAAACTAGAGCGGACGAGAAAGCCCTGGCCGCCGTGCACGAGTCAGAGAAAATGGACGCCGGGCCTATTGCGGCTTGAAGAGCCAAGGCTATCGCGGTTTCCTCCGCCTCGTTCGCGTGTTTGGCGTAGATTGATGCGGCACTGATAAGCGTTCCGCGCGCGTCAACGACCGTGATTGCAAACTTGTCTTCGCTGCCATATTTGGCGGCGTCAACGAAGAATGCATCTGCCCCGTAAGGATCAATTCGTCGAAGGATGGCTCTAGCCCGCGCTCTTCTGCGACCTTCGTTATATATTGGGTGGATGTTCCTCGGCACGGGCTCGACCTTTATACCTTCACGGGCTAATTTAGACAGGGGGTGTCGGTTGAGCGGTGCCTGTATAGGGAGTTGACCAGCTTCATCAAGAATTTTGATACCCGGCTTAGTTGACGAAAGCCTGGAGATCTGTGCAATAAACTGTGCTTCAATTAATTCGTCTGTGGTATTGTGAATTCCGAGTTCAAGTAGTTTTAATGGGCTAGCGGATTGTGGAATACCGAGTATTCTTTTGACGCCGGACCTGATGAGTGTGTCGAGTTTGTTCTTTTCAATTTTGCTCCACTTGAGGTACGGTGCCGTGTAAGTAATGTGGCTGACAAAGAAAGCTTGGAAGACCCTGAGTAGGTTGTCCTCCTTGAGTCCCCCCCTTTTGCTTGCGATTCTAGTTATGAGTCTTAGTATGTTTTTCGCCTGCGCGCTCAGCTTGTTTAGAGCTTCTGCATTACAGCCTTTGGCGTTGATTAGAAGTCCTAAAATTTTGATGGAGCACTTTCAAAAATCTTTAAAGGTTGCCTGTGGCAGGTATCCCAATTTTAGTTCATGAGCTGATCTACTCGATGAGGGGGACATTATTTGCGCAAGAAAGTGAAATGCAAAATAGATTTTAAAAAAAGAAATCACTAATTAATTTTTTAACTAATTACATCATGACCCATATTTCAATTTACAAATTTTAGCCGTTGAGTTCACAAGGTGGGTCCATTAGGAACGAATTCTCAGGATGACGCCAGTTTCGAGGTAATTCCCGAACTTTGCGGAGAAATGCATTAGCTTTCCAGTTAATTTGTTAACAAAACGCCGTTTTATGCATTGAAGCACGCAAGTAATTAGAGCGCCTATGCATTTCTCCGCAAAGCTTGGGAATTATTATGCCGACACTGGTGTCGACGTAATAATTCGTTCTAATTGAATCCACCATGCGAACGTCACGGCTAACATTTGTAAATTGCAATATGGGTCTTGAGGTAATCACTTGCAAAGTTAATTAGTAAATGTTTGTGAAATAGACCACCTTGCACTTCAATTTTTTTTTTGCAAGTAGTGTTTTTTGCCACTTCGAGTAGACCACCTCATGAAGTAGAACGGTGCTATATGCCACAGGCAACCTTCAAAAAATTTGAAAGTATTCGTTGAAACATCCTGTATATCAGTATTTCTGTGAACCCAATTTAGTTGGAAAAAAAACAATATCTTTGGCGATAAACGAACAAGATGACTAAGGTATATACGCGCCTTTATGAGCGAGTAAGCGTCATACATTCCATCCAGACTACGCTAAAGAAAATCAGAAAACATTATTTCACTCTAAGGTACTAATCTGTGGTCAGATATTAACCGTGGAGCTAGTTAGTGGAAGTCGTCGTACAATTACTGGAATATAGAAAGGCTGCTGCATACAAATGTATTCGTTGAAGCGCCCCATGGGCAAATTTTACTGCAGCGAAAATAGGTCACGTTAGCCAACTAGGCACAAACATAAAATGCATTTCGGCTAAAAGCGCTTTATAGCCGTATCCAGTTGTAAGGCACATAAAATATGGGAGACTCTTCCAAGCTTACTACCTCTGCATGGGTGACGTTCTTTCGCAAACTAGTCCTACTAAAACTAATCTATCGATCCCCCTCCACCTTTTTTTTTTTTTGTCGAAAACCGCTTCTTCTCAAATATCTAGTCAACACGCTATTGCCGGATCCTTTTTGTTCCTTAAACAATAGCAGAGATGAGGGTCGCGGCGAAACTGAGTAAGTGTCTTGTTTCGCAACTTCAATTAAAGCAAGTGAGGTTATTGCCGCTAAAGGTAAAAGTTGTACGTCACTCTTCTCGAAAGAAAGCGTGCCTTTTATCTTTTTTTTTCTATTGACGGATGCCACGAATCGAGAACACCATTGCTAAGTCCCGGTGCGTGAGCTAATGTAAGTGCATGAGCATGTGTTTTTTTGTTCCGTTGATATAAAATTTTAAAAAATATAAAAATCACAACTGCACTAAATTAGTGAAGTTTTCCAATCACGGAAATTGAGCTGAGGTTCGTCAGGTAAGGTAAAAAGTCACTTTGTGATGGAGCTGTCGCAACACTAATGGCTAATTTTGACGCCCTCAATAGTTTGGCATTGTACGAGACCTTGAAGTTATGTCTAGCGTGTAGATATAACGTTAAGGTTCTTTAGATTGAACATCACGACTTTGCTCGTCGCTATCGTTGTGTTTGAGTGTTAGTTGTTTTTCTGAGTGCAAGTTCACCCAACAAAAAGTAATATTTCTGAATCGCAGGTTTAAAGCTTCGTCATTCTTCACCTTCACTACAACGGGACAATAGTTTCCAAAATAGCATATATATATATCTATCTATATATATATATACACACACACACACACAGTTCACTTTTCTTAATGCTCACCCGCGCTTCACCATGATTCTCAGGTACTCCACGACATGTTTAGGGGTTTTGTAATAGTGGAACGTGGGTTTAATCCATGACATTAGTTGTACGAGATGCGCAAGTCATCTTTGGTGCCACCCGCCGTGGTTGCTTAGTAGCTATGGTGTTGGGCTGCTAAGCACGAGGTCGCGGGATCGAATCCCGGCCACGGCGACCTCATATAGATGGGGGCGAAATGCGACAACACCTGTGTGCTTATATTTAGGCGCAAGTTAAAGAACCCCAGGTGGTCCCAAGTTCTGGAGTCCCCCTCTACGACGTGCCTCATAATCGTATCGTGGTCTTGGCACGTAAAACTCCATAATAAATTTTTTTAATCTTTCATGCATTAGTGTTCGCGAAACGTCAGACACTGGGGCGTTTATGTCACATGCAGGAAAGTTATTTTATTAAACGAGTTACACTTCGCTCCGGTTTAAATTATATTGCTTTCGTAGCCAACCGACAAAAGTAATCGTTCTAGGAAAGAAGGCGGGGCGGAATTTCTGCTTCATACCTGCAATCATGATTTTATGGCATATATTTTGCCCCATATCCAGTCCTCAACGTCCAGAGCCAACAGCCGTCGCTACTTCCAGCTTTCTGTTATGTTAGCGCGCACTAGGGACTTCTTTTACGGGAAAGCTATTGTTGTAGTGGAACCTTTCGAAGACATGTTTTTCGTGTCATGTCAGAATAAATAATGCACAAAGTTTAAATCATGAGTGCTAGGAAGGCTATGCAGGAATATATCGAGAGAGAGAGAGAGAAAGAACAGGAAAGGCAGGGAGGTCACCCAGACGAGCACCCGGTTTTCTATCCTACACTGGGGTGGGGTAAGTGGGAATAGAAAGAGAAAAACAGAAAGAGGGATCACTGAGTGCGTGTGGGAGGATGCACAGGGATACTATAAACGGTCTCTTAAGCCGGTGCACTTCAAGTGTTGTACTAGCGCACGAATCGCTTGTCGTGCCAGTGACGGGTGTGGGCACAGTCCGAGTATCTTTGACTCGGAGAACGGTCTTGAGTCCAACCTGTTTAATGTTGTTCAAATGTGATGTACGTCATAGCGAGGGCAGGTACACAATACGTGCTCGATGGTTTCCTCCCACCTGCAGAAGTCGCACATCGCGCTCTCGGCCATTCCGATACGTTAGGAGTAGGTGTTCGTGAACGTCACTCCCAGCCACAAGCGGCACAGCAAGGTTGTTTCGCCGCGGGAAAGGCTAGATGACAGTTGTAGCCATAGCATGGGGTCTAGTTTATGCATTCGGCAATTGAAGGTACTTGAACCACAGAAATCTTGCTACTTCTTGCGTGCAAGTAGGTGAAGTTCCCTCCCAGCGCCCGACCTCGTCAAAGGTATTGGACGCGTCTTCGCGGGCAGAAGCCCGAAGACACCGAAGATAGGAGTTAAATGGAGATTGCTAAAGTGTTGGTTTTTTCCTCTTTAGAGGCGTTAAATTTCAAATGCATGAAACATTCGTCCGGTGACCTGGGAGAACTAAATCTTCAGAACGTTAAGGCTGATTGATGTGTGCACGAAGTTTAAAGTTTGTTTTTAATTACCGGCTGCAAAAAAAATGCTAACACAACTACTCAAAAGAGACAAGGAAATAGAGTTGAGATTCTACAAGACGTTCTTTTTTTTTTCCTACTGCCTACACTCTAAAAAAGTTTTCGCCCTTTGGGGCGTATCTTGTCCCACAGCAATAATCGACATGTGCCTCGCTTGCGTTTTCTTTAACGCTGAGAGCCCGGTACTTCCAGGTCACGAACGCCATGCGCCTTATGAGCGTCACATTGCATTCTCGACGCAGATTTTTCATGAACGAAAACGCAAGCATGCAAGGCAGATGACGATTGTTCTTTTGAGAGAAGATAAGCCCAAAAGGGTGCAAACTTTTTCAAAGGTGTAGAACAATAACACAATAAGTTTCCCCGTCTGCACCAATGCTTTTTTTTTGCCTCAAGGCGTACCTATCAGCGGTAAGGTGTGACATGGCGATACTGCTGCGGTGCTAGGTTACGTCTCGAACCCGGCTCCACATGATAGCGTGGCGGAGACTTTGGGTAGAAGAAATGAGAAGTTTGGAACTTGGGAAAACGATAAGAGGTTTACTATCACTTCAACAAAATTTATTTACTTCCTTAAATGGGAAAAGCAGGAAAAAAAAGTGTTTAGTGACAAACGTCTGGCTGAGCCTCGTATCCATGGCCAAGAGCGCCTTGTTTTCTCTCCGCACCGTCATTTAACACCTCTGTTCGAACACTCTCTCCTGGTGGTAGCCAATCACACACAAGTCGCCACCAGCCAGGACCGC
Source organism: Dermacentor albipictus (assembly GCF_038994185.2). Taxonomy (NCBI): domain Eukaryota; kingdom Metazoa; phylum Arthropoda; class Arachnida; order Ixodida; family Ixodidae; genus Dermacentor; species Dermacentor albipictus. Next base: position 417,571,843 of record NC_091821.1, read on the forward strand.
AAACGAAGAAGCACATACAACACTGTCAAAGACAGAATATGGGACCGGCGGCGCCCCCCCCCTCCTCCCTCCCCTCATTTCCCGCCCCCAAGTTCCAGCGTGCGCTAAGGCGGAGAGAGGGTCTGGCCGTCGGAATGGGAGAGGCGATATTTCACGCCCAAATTGTCTTTGCTGCTACTCAGTAGAGGGCAGGCAGCAGTTCGTGGCGGCTGTCTTCCGGGAAACGTCCTCGAGTCCTTCGCGTTGTATCGGCCTACGCTGGAGTGACAACTGTTTCTTCCTTTCGTTCCGCCTCTTCTCTGACGAAGCGAGCTCGTTACGGGAAAATTAGCAGCACCCAGCATCGCGTGGGAACTGCCCTCCGACTATCTTCCCAGCGCGGCTTTCGCACTGTACTCTCGTGCGTGACCAACAGCCTGTTGTCTATGGCAGTCATAACAATACACAAATAACAGGGTTCAGTGACCTTTAACCAAATCGTGCAGTAAGAAAACCATCGATCGCACAAGCAGATATTTGTTTAAGCGGAACTCAGCCGATTGACGTGTAGGCAGAGCCTCTACCGGAAAACATTTACGACGACTTTGAAAAGCACTGTGCCAATGGCAACAGCTATAAGAAGCTTCACCACTATTCGTGAAGGCTCGAGTTTCACGGACTCCACATGCTTACGCTACCGCATTTCAGCGCTTAATCGATACCTCAAAACGAGTCGACGCCTCGGTCCTCCTAGCGGCGTTCAGTGTGGGCCTTGCCGTCATGCGCACAAAAAGATGTCGTTAACGCTCAGCTGTGTCCCTTCCTCTGTGTTCCTTCTTTATTAGCTGTGAAAAAATGGGAAGGCTCTGTATGTCCCTAATGTGGACTGACGCGCACGTCGTGCCGCGCTCTACTAGTGCAAGAAAACTGCTGCTAACCGCGCTGAAGGTGTCGTGGCCTTCGAGACCTTGGATCTGGCAGCCGCAACTGACCATATCCAAAACCGCACCCGAAGTAAATCATTTGCAGGCACTTGTGCAGCCGTAACAATCTCACGTCATTTCATTAAGTGCGTAAGCATTTCTATATCGACTAACCCAGAAGAAATCATATGTCTGTTTGTCGCATGGGGCAAGATAAGCGACGCTTTCACTGCGTAAGAAAATGCTATGTTTTAAATGCGTAAGGATTCCTGTGCCTACCAAACAAGGAAACAAGGAAGCGAGGAAAAGATAAGCATTCAATGAGTTGATAAGGATGATAGGGAGTTATGAGGGGTCAGAGGAGTTAGATGGGTCTCATCATTGTTGATAATGGTTTGACGTGAATGGATAAGGTGCTAACGAGTGATAACGGCTTATAATGGTCGGAACAATTTGATAAGGGCCGATTAAAGTTTATAAGGGTCTGATCATGTTCGATAAGGTTGATAAGGACTGATAAGGGTCGGATGTAGTTCGATAAGGTTCACATTGACTGATAAGAGTTGATAGAGGTTCATACTATCGAATCAAGTTTGATAAGATTGATCATGACAGCGGGCTACGTAGAGATGAGCAATTGGCATAATGCTTACGCATACTTAGACAATTCCAGTGGAGATTCTGCCGCGATTTTTCTACCTACAGTCCAGCCTCAACTTAAAGACGCGACGTTCAGTAGTTAACCTGCAGATTCCTATGTCACATGACACCATGGAAAAATCACTTAAACCGGATACTTTAACGTCGACGTGACCAACTGTAAAAACACCTCGTTTCGGAAACTCACAAGGGAGTCCGAGATATACACGCTTCTGAAAGACCGAATTTTATGAGGACAACAAAGCGCAAGACCTCTCCGAATTTGGCGCTTGTACGCAACGATTTTATCCGAACTCTTTTTAATGTGTTAGCACTAATATATATGTACGTGTATATATATATATATATATATATATATATATATATATATATATATATATATATATATATATATATATATATATATATATATATATATATATATATATTAGTCGAGTGACGAGTATAGTCGAGTGAGCCCCTCAACAAAACTTTGCAATGGGGTGAATGCGGATGGATTAAATCATGGATCCAAGAGCTCAGAGAGGTACAACGGGATGCTAACGCATTTCTCTCGCATTTTCCGCTAAATCCCTAGTCTATTCTTTTTTTTTAGCTTTTCATCAGTGGTACAAAGGCTACTCCGCCAAATTATCATTAAGATCTGCCGATGGCGCACGGCGGATGAAAAAGCAGCAACAAATCAAGCAAAATGAATTATTATGTTGCACCACTCCATGGATAAGCACTACGTAGCACAATATAATCAGCAGTGCTAGAGAAAGACGACAACCTACGAAATAATAAGACAAAAGAACATTTAGAAGTGCTCCAACAGGGGCTAGTTGGTATGTCCTGTCTACGAACTCTGCATATGTGTTACCTACAGGAACACTAACGCGGTCCGGGTTCGTGTTGTTTCCTCAAGTTGGTGTTCCAGTGTGCACTACCTTTGCAGAGCCGTATACTATAGAGACAAAAGAACAATAACATGCAGACAGAAACTGAACGTCGTTTTAACACGTCCCCATTTATTGGCTGTATTGCGTCCCTTTTAACCTTAAACATTCATGCGATCGGTTTATCGGTCTGGTCGTAAACGCGAATCATCACATGTTCAACGCTCTGCTCTTAATCGCCCTTATCTGATTCAACTTTCGCCCCTAAGCGTCGCCCCCAGCATCCAATGCCCCAGGCAAAAGGCCACAATCCAATACGTATCTTGGGAGCCTGGCCTCACAGTCCATAAGCCCAGAAAGCCATTCGAGCGCTTCTTCATACCTGAGGTCACCAGACTTCACTGCCCGGCTTTAGACATGCTCCATCTAGCTTAGTGTATGTGAAAGTGCGATATAGACTCATGTATTCTCTTTCTCTTTATTTCACTCCCTCATCCCCCACTCCGCGTGTAGGGTAGCAAGCTGGACTCAGGCTGGTTAACATCCATGCCTTTTCTTCCTCCCTTCTCTCTCTCTCTCTTTCCAATTCTCTATCTGTCTTTTTGAAATAATTTTGAGCTGAACGACGCCACACCAGATTTTATCTTGAGTTATCCTTAAGAGCGGGGCGAATGCCGGCATATCTGAATTCTTTAAATCCATCTCTAAAAAACACGTAGAGCGAAGGACAAGGGGAGAAAAGGAAGAAAGAAAAGAGTACAACACTTTAAAGTGCTGCAGCATTCTACGTGTCTTTTCAAAAAATAAATCAGTACCAACTCTCTCATTTGCCCTGCTATTGTCAACTAGGTCCACGCACACTGCACAGAACACAATTCTCCTTGTCCTCTGCGTGCTCTAGTATATTTATATGTCAAACGGCCGAACACATTAATACAGAAAACCCATTTAAATCCCACATTATTATGTTTATATTGGGAAAACACGTTGGAGAAGTGACGAAAGAACTTTTAAAAGAGATATTCCAAGAAGCCATCAGCAATATTGGGGGAAATATGTCACCCACCTCGCAGATAAGCAGACACAGCAACACATTGCAGATCAGGCCCTTCGTCCTTCTGGTCAACATAAACAGGCCGATGACGAACACCTGCAAAACGAAGTGGCACGACCTTGTGAAATGCATTACGCTAAACCTTACCAATGTATAAAATTGGCATGTATGTTATTGAAGAAATCTCCTTCGATAACATGGCAGCTGTAGGCTTAATTTGCGCTCCACCTTAACTTGGTGTCTTTATCTTCTCGCTTTCGACCGTTTAAGTGCGCACAAAACGTATGTCTTTCCTTTGCGAGACCTTGACATGCGAAAGACCCAAGGTTTGGCTCGTCACCAAGGTTCGGATTTTCGGATGTTACTTCTATAAACTCGGCGCCTCTTGATCAATATTTTTCTAATGGTGGAGCCAACGTAGGCGATGTTTGCGCGAGGGCCATGATGTAAGTCGGTATGTAATACGAATCGAACTTAGTGACGGGCTCATGCCGCGGTTTTGCACTGACTGCGGGAACAGCCAGTCTATCTTACAATAGAGAGGCTATTTTAACCCCGATGCATAGAGAACTATACCGTAAATATTCAAAACGCGCTCTAAAGAATCACAAAGCGGCTTATACACATCAAGAGCACTATATGAGATTACTACGCATCGCATTTGAGCGATGAAAATTAACGCTGGAGGTCTGTATTGCATTTTTTATGGGTCCATGTACCACGGTGCGCTCTTCGTGACAGCAGCAGCTGCTGGTGGCCGTCTCGGTTCATTGTGTTCCGGGGGCGTTAGGTGTCTAGCCGCGGTTTGCTATTGTATGTGTGAAGGGCATAGAAGAGCTACCGTAAGAGAACAAAAAAATTGGCAGTGGCTTAGCTCGGCTGTGCCGGGATATACGTAGCGAAAGCTAAGGCATGGTTAGCCTTCGTTAATCTTGATTGCAAGTCCAGGTTAGTCTGATTGTCTAGCTATATTGCCGCGTTTAGCCAGTCGTTCGGCGCGCTGTTCATCTGTTTCCTGGGCGATTCGTTTTCTCTTCATCTCGTTCCGATGTCGATTCCAGGCCTCCTCCTGCTTATCAGAATTGTCGCCGTCCATACTGCCACCTCAACTGTGGTTGCGGCACACGCGAGCTCTCCTTTTCAATCGTCCGACATCTTATCGGGCATGCGACGCAGCTGGCGAAGCGAGTGGAGGCGAACGCAACTACGAGGAACGCGGTGTGACGTCATGTGCCTCCTCGGAGCACGGCCACGGCGAAATCGCAAGTTCGCGGCCAGTAAAGCTTTCGCTTTAAAATACTTGCTCTCCCGTAATCGAGTGTACATGTAAGCACGACATGGCTACGCCAAAGCAGATTGGTTGGAGATGATACTAGCCACAATGTTAAAATGGGTATAATTATATTCGCAATGGAACCCCCCCCCCCCCACACACACACACACTACACCGCGCTACACCGCGCGGCATCGTACTGTGCACTGGTCCTGATGAACGCAATTGTTTCCTGTCACAGACAGCGACACGAAACAACTGCGTCCATATGGCATCTTTTGCTGCTTGTAGTGCCGCTGCCTTCCAACAGTGCAGCACGCTAAGCGTCTGTCACTACTTTTATTTGTGTCACGCTTGCATATTTTAACAGTATATCAGAACAATGCGCATGTCATGCAAATCGTCCGATGGTGACCTTGTGGAGGACGTTATATGCACCTGACGACACTTCCAAATGTCTACTATCCCTGCCGCGACGCGTTCTAAAAGGCCTTATGAATAACAAAGCAAAATAATAATAACGCGTACATTTTTCTCATTAAATGTTTGTAAGAACATGTTCGCGCCGGCTGCTCATCGGCGCCCACGTGTGCTTAAAGAAACAAGGAGTACGAATACTAAACCGCAGAAATGCTCAGCGAAGCCATATGTGACCACATACAAACAACACTGAAGGTAGAGTTCAAGGTTTCATGCGAGCAGTTCGTGCTTCGTTCGTAATTTAGTATCCGATGCATTTCCCTCTTTCAAAGCGCACTGACAAACTTTTTCGTAGCTTTCACTCATGTTCCCCTCAAACGCTTCCTATTCCGAGCACGGGCACACCTTCCTATACCGGCAAGCACTATTAGGGCCACGACGGCGAGCGTGCGCTCTCCATTCAGAGTGCTCTCGGAACACTAAGTGCCAACAGAGCCTGTCAGAGCAGGCTCGATCCGTACTTGGCCCGTTTCTGCGTCCCTCCCTTACCGAGTTGGTGTTTTTCGAGGCCACCGAAACGAGCGCATCAAAAGTGCCGCAAGGTGCGTGCTTACGAATTCAGGTTCCGTGCTACGCGAGAGCATGCTTTAGCACACCTGTTTATTCTCTCTGCGATTGTGGCCTCGCGTAGCTAACTCGCTAACTTTCGATATTTCAGCTTTATACATCACACAAAGTCAAACGAAATAAAAAGTGAAAGAAAAGTAAACTCGCCGCCCACGGGAGGCATTGAATGTGCTATGAGTTATATACGCCAGCTCGCGTAAGCCAACTGACGTATAACTCCTGAGACACATGCAATGCCACTTTCGCTGACGTCAGTCATAAACTAAAAATGACCGTCAGTTGTACTGACGTTGCAGTTATACGTCAATGCGCTTATGCAAACTTACCTGTAACTGCAACGTCAGTATAACTTCAACTGGGCTACGCTTCGGTGTCCCATGAACGTCCACTGACCCTGTGGGATTTGAAGGTTAAGGCCATTTTTGAGGAAACCACATAAAATACGCGTCAGTTTTTCTCCTCCTTCTTCTAATAAAGTTATTTCTCTCTCCCTTTCTCTCGCGCTTACGTCCTTTGTTCCCTGACCTTTAACTACTCTACCACCCGTGTTGTAACGACGCGAACAGACCATGTTGTCTCGTTTGTGGTTCGACATCGGAATTACTCCTGTACATGCCTTCCTAATTCAAAGGAACGCCAGCCCTACACAAGCTACACATGCAGCCATGGAGCGACATTAACACACATGTAAACTAGGGACATATAACGTAAAACTATTACAATATGTTTATATTCCAATCTCCCGACGTGAAACTTGCGTAAACACCGACGCAGAATCGGGCGGTGACCCGCAGCGTTGCCTTAACAGCTCAATCAAACGCCCTCCTTGTTTACAGGTGGTCACTTTTGTTTGCTTTCAAAACGAATTACATCGTCTACACCAAGCGGTTTTTCTTGTCTAATTGGCTGATAAGAGGCGACGAGCACGCTCAAGTGGAGAGGGTTTCGATGGGGCCGAGCGAGCCCACTGAAAATAGATAACCGGATGAAGAGGAAGGTGCCGGCGTCTGCAATTGGTCCGCTTTCCTTTACATACCTTGCGGTGGCTTGTCTAAAATCGCGGCGGCGTGCAACGGACAGTTACAAATGCCGCTAAAACGGATCCTCACCAAAGAACAGTTGGCAACGTGATGTCGTAAACGTGACTAAAGGGCTCGATAACGTTATACGGCCCCGCAAATAGTTTTGTTACACTCAAATAAACCCACGCTCTCCAGCAGATGCGAGTGGCCAGTGCCTGACCAATCGGTGGCAGCCATCTTCTATTCCTTTCGGAACGGAGCAGTCTCCGGCTATTCAGAAAAAAATCCAGTTTTACTCGGCATATTAATGCATCTGTAACGCGTACACCTCACTTTGACGCATTGAGTTTTGGCGGGTTTGTGAAGTGGGTGTAGCCTGAAACCTTTTGACCAATAGCAGAGGGTTAATGACGAAACGGCGTTGAATTAGAAATAATTATTTTTATTTTGTTAGGCCAAATCATGCATAATCATTGTGTACATGTCATGTCAGATTGGGAGATATCGCGGTTTTCGTGACGACGCATGACGGACAGGCGAAGTGCGGGTAGTCCGAAAAAAGTTTTTGACCAATCTTGGAGGGCTGATTGTGGAATTGGAATAGAAAATTTTGGAATAGCTTTACGTTATAGTGACCCTGTGCGTCGGCCAGCGCCATAGCAGTGAAAGACAAGGGATGTGGTCAGCTCCTAATCAACTGGACAATCGTCTACTATAACAATAGAATTCGGGAAAATTCCGCAGTGGGCTAGTTGGTTCGACATACTATAACACTGTTGCTCAAAACAACGAAGGCACGCGACACTTGAGCACATTACAGCAGAACGACGAAACAACGCACGTCACCTGAGTGCAAGAATAGAAAAGACGAGGCCGGTGCTGCCTATGAAATTCCGTGCGTACAGATATATCTGCGTTGCCGAAGTTCGTGAGTTCTACAGGCCTTCGTGATATACCTCGAGAGTGCTGTCTGCTACCCTCACTGCTGTTTGATTGTGCACGTAGTTCACTTCGTTCGTGCTCCTTTCTTTTTCTGTCTCATTTCCCCCTTTGCGAGATAGCCAACCAGAACTACCTCTGGCTAATTTTCCTGCGTTTCAATACATTCTTTCTCATTACTTCTTTTTTCTGCATTTGCCAAGTGGTACATGCACAACGGTAGGTGTCACTATCGGAACCGTCTTCTGCAGGCCCATTCTACAAAATCACGATTGTTTCTCATTAACTCTTTTTGCTCTCACGCAGTGTCGGCCGTTCTCATCTACAAGATCATTACATGTAGCACGTATTCTCGTGATTATCATCATGATTATCAATCGCGCTCGGCGACAATCTAGCCGATGAGCCCGAGTATTATTTGAAATTTAATTTAATTCTGGATTTTGCGTACCAAAATCATGACATGATTATGAGGCACGCTGTAGTGGGGACTCCGAATTAAATTTTGACCACCTGGGCTTCCTTAACGCGCACTGTGGACGGGCGTTTTGTTGCAAGCTCGCACCGACAGACACGAGGCAAATGTACAGAGAGCGAGGAACTAAATATTTATTGCGAGAAAAGCAGAGCGCGCGGCCGGAGAAGCTAGCTGTGTATCATGGCCTTCTCCGCTACGTAAGAGAAAGGGTGAATGAATAGAAAAGAGAGAGAGAAAGAGCGTTGGGGTCAACGATCAGTATGCGCAGTGAACGTGCGACATGCCCACGTCTTCTGCGCACAGCGCTTCACAATGCCTAGGCGCCCGCCATTCAAGATGAAACCTGGAGGCGAGGGCGGTCTCTACTAAGTACACCAAAAGTGGTCTCGTCGGCCGCATCGCAGTTTGAACATCGTTGCCCACCCACCATAATCTTCCGCTCCGAAGGAGGTCCGTCATTAAAGCGCGATAATATGGCGCTGAGTGTCTGGCCTGCAGTGAGAGATAATCAGGGAAGTCACAGGTGATGCGCGTGATCGTCTTTGGGAGACATATACTGAGTAGTCAGTGCAATAAGTGTTATACCGACACCTTCGCTGCTGCATGGAACGCGACATGCGAAGCCTGTGGGCACGCGGCTGCCGCCGGCGGCAAGTTGTCTTTTGTTCCCCTTTTATTTGCTTCAACTTTCTGCCGAACATGAACACTAACACAAATTTAACCCTCTGCTACTATTAGGCATATTATTTGCGGTAGGAAATCACGAGTCACTCGTCATCGAGTCTGCAAGTTTCGGGAATACTTAAAACATCATGCGTGCTAACAGGCCGCCTAATTTTCGAACAAAGCTGCCTCTTAATTAGGTTGCCTTCTTACTCCTGGTTACAATTTTTCGAATGAAGACAGACAACATTTCTTTGTTTTTAACTATTCTACTCCGTTGTACTCTGAAGAGAGTGAGAGAGAGAGAGAGAATATTCTTTTTCTAAAAGCAGAGAGGTTTCGCAAGGGTGGCTGAACGGGCATGTTGGTAATGTTGCCTCTTTGGTTAGCAGTGAGATGTCGCTGTCGTCGCGCTGCTAGCCAAAGATGCCGAGAGTCTTGCCATCGTAGAAGTGTTTGCCTACCTGTCACTCTGCAAGGGACGATGAGAGGAAAGAGAAAGGCCTTTTTACACTAAGGCGAATGTTTCTGGCATTCTGCATCGATTCTTGTAGCCTCAAGCGCTCGATTTCTCGTCTGATTACCTTCAATCAATTGCTTTCCTGTCAAAACTCCAGCTGGTATTCGGTCGCACTCATAATGACCAGGCTTCAGTTTATTACTCAAGAGAAAACCCGTCCGCTGACCTTCTGCGATTAGGAATTTCGCGCATGCTAATTGCGATCGATGGTTCGTTGCCAAGTTCGGTGAAATACTTCAGTACTGAGCAGTCTCGCAGGAGACGCCGCGGATTAACACAATTACCGTGACATGGAAATCGAGCGGCGCTGCTTTGCCCCTACAAACAACTTAAAAAAATCGGATTCAAATCTGGCGCCACCCTGGCATTACTTGGAAGAAATCTTAAAATCGTTCCGCGCTTTTGCAGCTTTGAGGATCTCAAAGGCACACTCAGACATCTCATTACGCAGTTTCCTTCCTTTCCTCCCTTCCTTCCTTCATTCCTTCCTTCTTTCTGTCACTATTTCTTTCTTTTGAAACGAAGCGCCCCGCCACTAACGAGCAAGAATGTTTCGCAAGGAATGACTATCCATACCCGCACTGCGAAATTACTGACGAATCTTCGGCTGTGTCGTAAAGGTTGCGGAGAAAAGCTTTCTCATTAACATGTCCTCTGGTATGCCACTTAACGGTCCCACAGTAAAATTTCGGTGCTTGTTAGCGGCCTCCGAGTTCACGTTTATATGATACTGATCATTGATAATGAATGTTGATAATGAATACATTCGCGCGCGCGCGCACTTGTGTGCGTGCGTGTGTGTGTGTGTGTGTCTGTGTGTGTGTGTGTGTGTTTGTGTGTGTGTGTGTGTGTGTGTGTGTGTGTGTGTGTGTGTGTGTGTGTGTACGTGTGTGTGTGTGCGCGTGTGCGCGCAAAATGAAGAAAACGTAACCAACAGAAAGAAGAATCAATTGTAATTACTGGTCATGTGTCAGAAATTTACACCTTCGTCTGCGGATTCGCGAATTCGGAGTTCTTTCAACATGCGTCCATTATGCGCTGTGCGATATTGCATTCTATCTGTATTGTGCGTATCCTGATTCAATATGCCAATTTCCGTCGCCAACAATGGTTTCAAACGCCAACAACAATTTCCAAACGGCAACAATGGTTTGCGTTTTCGAGTAACAAATTATTTTCGCTCTTGCGCTCAGACTCAAAGGCTTCGTGATTCGCGCACTCGTGTAAAGGTTGTCTAGTTGATGTTTCTTCTTTTTTTAAACACTCGTAACAGCCCTAAAACCCATGAACCAAGATTAATTCTATTCCAAGCTAACTTTTTTAATGTGGAGCCACCCTTGCCCTAAAGCTCTGTATCGCTTTTGCTTCTGTGACTGGAGCCACCCTTGCCCTAAAGCTCTGTATCGCTTTTGCTTCTGTGACTCATCATGCCCATTAGCATGTCAAGCCGCAATCTATACGTTTTTTTTTATTGATATGATATAAGGAGATGTTGGCGCACAATTTAAGGCGCCGGCTACTCCTTAGCTCTTCAAAGGGTCTAGCTTACAACATACAGGGTACCGAATTATATATCAAATTAACTTTTCATACATGCACCAGGACTTGTCAAGCAACGTTTTCACAGTAACACTAAAAAGTTTATACCACAGTGTGCCATTCCATCTGCCAGCCCCTTTCTTGTTTTTGGACTATTACGTAAGAAAACATGGTACCTACAATATACAAGTTAAATGACTGTACAGTTCTGTAGAAAAAAGCCTCAAAAATACAAATGATGCTCTCACCTAATAAGAGTCTCTAGTCAGCGGGTAGTACATACATCGTGTAAATGCATTATCACATATAGTAACAACAGAACAGTCAACGTAACATAATCCACAAACACACACTTATATACAGCGACATTGAAATGAAAGGAATAATAAAAGCGTTAATAACGACCAACAATGCCGTTGTCTTCAAGAAAAGTCTTTAGAGCTTTTAAAGCGCTGTTCTGAAAGGACGTTGTTGGCCAAGGACCCACTCTCTAGTTATCATTAAACACAGTATCGTTCTCTTTCTCTTTTATATATCTCGATCGGCACTTTCGCTGTCAACTCTTGGGCCGTCCAATGTGAGCAAGGCGGAGATTAGCCGTTCCGCTGAGTCAACTTGTCACTCGAGGTCTTAACCCGTCGTTTCTGACTGACAGGCAGTGATCGTGAATCGCGATCCCACGCTTAATGCTGGTCTCGTCCTTCCGCGCTTATCAGGTGGTCTTGCTGACAGTGCGAAGCGGTGGTCACGGCTTCCGCGTTCTTCCCCATAAATCTGCTGAGTAGCCAGCCCACATTATATCTTATACTTCGGCAGCAATAACACGAGGTGTGTACGGCCTTTCTTGCCGACTCAGGGCTTCAGTATAGCGCACGTCCAACGACTGACATTCGGTCCTTGCTCTATTCAGGTTTGGCTTAACCATCTGGAGTCATCTTTTTTTTTCTTTATCTGCAGCGCATGCCGTCACTGGAACCCATACAAAGTAAACGCACGTGCTCTACCCGATCCCGAGTTTTTCAAGAGCCAGGGTAACATCATCATCATCAGCAACAGCAGCAGCAGCCTCCTATATTTAGTTCCACTACCGGATGAATACCTCTCGCAGCGATCAATTGCCTCTACATGTCTTGAGCTAGCTGATTCTAACTTGCCGCTGTCAATGTCGTAATTTCATCACTCTGCATAATTTTTCGCCGTCCTCGGCTGCGCTTACCTCCCCTTCGCCCGCATTGTGTAAATCTAATGGTCCACCGGTTACCTGCCCTACGCATTACATGGCCTGCCCAGCTCCTTTTTTTTATTATTATTGAAGTGAATGTTAGGAGAGGTTGGCGCCTTTATGGTGGCACCGGCTACTCCTTGTCACTTGGCAAGCGAAACAAATTTGCGTAAAAAGGGAGCATAGCGACACAAAAAATAACACTCAGTAGAACACTGGATAAATAAAAAATATACGGTCCAACAGTACATGAGTTGCAAAGTTCCGTGCATTAGTTCAGTCCACGTACACATATATAAAGACAGATGTTTTGAACAGCCAAAACACACATGTAATACACTGCAAGCCCAAAACAGAAGTATACATATTGCGTAAAAGTTGCGATCACCACGTAAACCACTTATGAATTACTAACAACATTTATGTAACTCATTTTCTTTTTTTCCCCTCTCTCTTAAAGTCAATTAGAATTTCGGATATCCCAGTTTGATGACGATGAACAGGTTGGTGTTGATGAACGGGTTAATTTGTGTAGGAATATTTTTGAAACTGGCATGCGCATATTCCTGCCTACAAAAACGCTCAATAAGTCGAAGTTCCTCATTGGTTTTCGAAGAGCTAAAGACGGCAATAAACGCGAAAGACCGTGCACAGAAAAGTGGGGCAAACACGCCTAGATAAAAGAAAAGTTTAATTTAGGCGCTGTCGCTTTATTTTCAAATATTTTATGGCAATGATCACTACGACCACCATCGAGGTGTCGAAGCCAGCACGAAAGGTAATTGAAATTTTTTCTGGAACTACGTGCGCTCTCACTCTTCCAAAAAAGAGTGCTGAAGATGTATGCCTCGTTGACGAAAATGGCGATGTCCCTAACACTACTGGTGCCTTTCCGGAACATTTGTGTTCTGTATTTGGTGTAAAAGATCCTTCCACCACTAGTAAGATTTATTCTCAGTCTGTTACGGTGTGTGCGCTATCAGTCAATGAAGAGCTTAGTTTGGAGTGTGTAAAGCGCCTCTTCCCTTCCTTGTGGAGCTGATAGCATCCCTCCCGCACTGCTTAAGACGCGTGCAAGCACACTTGTCCCTGTTCTCACAAGCATCTTTAACAGCTCCCTAAAGGCTAGTACCTTTACAAGAGCTTGGAAAGCTATAGCCCGGGTAGTGCCCGTACACGGGATCGGGTGCTAGATGATGATGATGATGATGAAAAACGTTTATTTGCTCTATTTTGCAGTGATTTTTGCGGCATCAGATGGAGTCTTCCATCTTCTCTCCAGGGTCGGTTCCCCTAGTCCAGGGCTCCACTGAAGGTAGCTGCCCTGCGTGCACGCCTTACTAGTCCTTGTTGGACTTTCAGGTTGTCGCTGGATAGCATCCTCTCCCACTTTTCCGCACTCGGGTTTTTTATTATGGCTAGCCCTTCTGTTTTCTGGCAAGCCCATGTGGTATGGTAGAGGGTTGGTTTGTCTCCACACCATGGGCTAGAATTGCAGTTGCTAAATACCGGGCTATATCTATGGTCTGCACTGCGTCAAAAATGTTCGAATTTGTATTGCATTCCCCGCTTTCTCTTAGTGCTAAGAACACTTAATAGATGAGCAATGTGGTTTTGTGTGAGGGTGCTCCAGAACAACAAACTTGGTCGCACTTATGACCCATGCCTAAAGTGTGGTGCAAATAGGGGCCAATTAGACGATCTTTACTTTGACATAAGTAAATGATTTGATAGAGTTTGTCATGAACTCCTCATTACAAAGCTCCCACAAATTGGCATACCTTTTTCTATCACTGCCCTGGTACCTCATTACCCAAGTGCTCCGTTGACATTAATGGACAGAGCTCTTTTAACGATGGGGTCTCTAGCGGAGTTACTCAAGGATCCGTTTTTGGCCCTCTTCCTAGTGTTCATAAATGGCATCTAGTCAGCAATTTAACATTCTTCATTCCGTCCATGTGCCGATGAAATAAACCTATTTAAGACTGTCAACAGTGTTCCCGATTGCAGTGACCTGCAAAAAGACATTTTTTCACTCTCGGACTGGTGCAGGACAATAAGCTACCCTTATATGCTCCCAACACTATTGCATTAAGTCATACGGAAAATATACACCATGTGCAATTTACAAACACCCTTCAGGATGCTCCACTGGTGCCCAGGGTCGACGAAATGAAAGATCTTGATGCATGCTTCGAGAAAACGCTAAGCTTCTCTTCACAAGCTAAATACGCAAAAACACGTGCCTTACGCGCTCTTGATATTGTATGCCGTATATAGCTTGAGTTCCCCTCTCTTGTTGTCCTTCTGAAATTGCATTCTATTTTGTGCCTTCCACTACTAGAATAAGCTTCTGTAGTTGAAAATATAATTCGTACAAATTAATAGTAAATTGTAAAATGCAAATGCAATTCTGATCTTACTGAACGAGCCCAGAATAAATTGACATCGATTTTCAAGCACAGGTTTTTCTATTCTGGCGACCACAATTCAGCCCTCTCAAACGTACCGCAACCCGTACCCCTAAACTCAAGATGTATTAAATCTGACCTTTTGTTCCTCTATAATGGGGACCATGACGTTATACATTGTCTAAGGCTTCTTGATCATGTGCAATTTTCCGTGCTGCAGAAGTACACCAGGCAACATTCCGTGTTTTCTTTCCGACTTTGTTAGATTAAACACTGTCCTATGGCTCGACTCTAAAAAACATTTAATAGATATTCTGCCAATATTCACATATTTCGGAGTTCATTTCCTGTGTTTTGTGTATATTATATAATTATGTTGTGTGATTACCGCCTTTTTACGTCCATGCCTCGTCGTTTTCCGTTTGCTCTATTTGTTTCTCGGTCTCTCGTTGTTTTCGTTGCCGCATTTGTCTCCCTCTGCACATGTTGTTTCACATATTACTTTTTAAGAGCACCAGTACGAAGGCTCCGTAGCTGTTTCTGGGCACTATATTGAATATTTTATTGATCGTTGTTGTTGTTGCTGTTGTTGTTGTTGTTGTTGTTGTTGTTGTTGTTGTTGTTGTTGTTGTTGTTGTTGTTGTTGTTGTTGTTGTTGTTGTTGTTGTTGTTGTTGTTGTTGTTGTTGTTGTTGTTGTTGTTGTTGTTGTTGTTGTTGTTGTTGTTGTTGTTGTTGTTGTTGTAAACAAACCTTTCTCGCCCCTCCCAATGCTTATAAGGAAGGCGTAATATTTAGGCTCTTACGAGCATATCCTCCTGTTTCTTGCAGACCATGGAAAAAAGTGGCAAAATGATGACATCAGGTGCCTACTCTAACGAAGGCAAAAAAAAAAGTTTCGAACAACCCACGCCGCTCCAAAGACAGCGCTGATTCCAAATGACTTCCAGTCCAGAGCAATAAAAGTGTCCTAGTGTGCCCCGTCGTATTACCAGACTCAGCCCAGCAAACATATCTCTCTTCGCTTGTAACGAATATAGGCAACAGAATCGGAACTTTCTTTCATCACTGCAACCGTGCCGCTTGACCATTTCGTGGCTCCTGCGGCACGCATGGCAATGTCGCCCCACCCCCTTTTTTTTTTTTGAGACAGTGCTGGCAGCTGGGAGTGTTAAGCAAAATGTAAATGATTGTTAATTTGACGTCTTATTTTTTAGACTCTTTGCTCGTCTTCATTAACGTACTTTGTATTCTTTTTTGTGTATGTGTGGTCCCATCTTATCGCTATGAGTCGCAGTAGAAAGGAAGCCTGACATTTCTTTTTTTTTCAGTTTCCAATAAAATCAGGCTCTCCTGCCGTTTTCTCTCGGCCCTCGCGCCGACGAATAAGTTGCAGACGTCACGCAATGAAACTGGAGTTGCCTGCTATCTACACGGCAGCGAGCGATTACTTAAATTGCGTTTCCCTTTCACTTCCGCTGCCGGACCCCACCGCCTGCGCGCGCAGTACAGACACTGCGGCGCGGGCCTCAATTTGAGTCCACGTAACCCAGCGAGGGTTAGTCACACACATCTCGGTCTCGCACACACTTACGCTCGCCAGGAGGCTGAGTCCGCCGAGGCAGGCCAGGGCAGTTCTCATTTGCAAATGCGGCGAGACCCCCGCAGCAGGCAGTCCTTCGTCGCTGATAACGGCGGCCGTTGCGAACATCACCGGGAGCGAGAGCAAGGTGCACACGCCGACTCCCGTTGCCAACTGCGAGACACGGCGAGGGAAGACAAGCGCCTCTTGGAAAGCGAAGTCAAATGAAATGCACACAAACGATGCTCAGTGTATACTGTAGGCTACACCTGGAGTCGAATGATCATTACGGAGTACCAGTTACTCTATCGCAGCTATTCGCCTTTTGCGCAATTTTCTTTTCTTTCCTTCGGGCGAGAAAAAAGCAAAATCCTCGACGTAGCAATGGGTTTTTTTTTTCGAAACGACCAAAAAAAATGATAACGCTACAATCTTTTTGACGCTTCCGGGCAGCGTTTTGCGATGTCGTCATCGCCATACCCGTAGCAGAGTCCTTAGGTGCGCGAAGGGAGCTCATAGAGGCTATCTCGTACAAAAGACAAATTAGAATAAAGGGCGGTACAAATAGAGAAAAAAGACATGTATGGTAACACGATGATCGATAAAAAAAAAGCGACTACAGTGTAGAGATCTTTCCGCTAGACGTACTCGCAACTGAGGACACTAAGCGCCGTGCGCATAACTGACGAAATCTCTCACTGGCTCACGGCAGATGAGAAGTTTATTGCATGCACAAGTTACGGAAACATGACTGAAGAGTACTGGTGCGTCCACGCGGTGCGCAAATAACCGATCATGGCGGAAGAAGCAACGGGAAAAGCTCCCTACGTTTAAGAAAGAAGTATTAAAAATCGTAAGCTAACCACAGTCATAAGCATAATGTCGAGCAGTTGAAGTTTATTGTGACGTATGTGTTACTGTGGCGTTATTGCCAGATACATGAGTGTCTTAACATACGTGTCTGAACAAGAAAGAAGTTTCAGGGAAGATGGAGGCTTGAAGTGACGAGCAGCAGTACAGCGAAGTGATACAGCGCTTCTCTTGTGTTCCCCGCTTCCTTCGTGTTCGTTTTCAGTGCGTTTTGGCTTATTTGAATTTGGCTTATTGAATCGATACCCACTCGCAAAGTTCTCCATCTTCTTCGATGAGCAGCAGTTCAACAAGGAATGTCGCTGAAGCAAATGGTTCCACAAGTAGAGTGACTCCACCACAGGTCTACACCTAGCTCACTCTTGCCCCTACCCTCAGAGAGGGAAGATGAGGAGAATAAGCCGGTGCATGGTGCGCGGTAGCTGATGTCAACGTAAAAAAAAAAAGAACGTGGAGGAAAAAGAAGAGTGCACCGGAATCGAAAGACGTAGGAACAAAGCAGAGTTTGGAGATGTGACATTATTTTCTTCTCTTTTTTTTCCTTTGTAATTTGGCAGCAGCTACCGCATGCCACTCTCCGGCTTATTCTCCTCCTTCTCCTCCTCCACTACTGAGAGCGGAAGAAGGTGAGCTACGCTTACATAACAACGCCTGCTAAGGAAAGCAGTTGCTGCACTTACAAAGGCTAGTCCCCCTTGTGGAACCGCTTGCCTCAGCAACAATCTTAGTTCAACTTCTGCTCATTAATATACCGTGTGTCCCAGTTAACGTTCGCCAATCTACTCATGTGTAGAAAAAACGATTTAGAAAGCACGGTACAAAATACTATTTTAACAGCAACGGTGTTCGGTCGTCGGGCCTCTGTCAATTGAACACCGTAGGAAAGCGCTGAAATGTTGCTTCTGCGGGGATGCCAGTTGTTTTCGTTTGGCAGGGTTGTAAGGCATTCCTTTTTCGGCGTTGGCTTCCGGGACACCAGCTCTTCTACCTTCCATGAAGGTAAGCACGAACCACGAAACGTGTTTCGGACCTTACAGATATGAAGCACATGCGCAAGCTGCTCTGGTAGGAAAACGATTATGTTAACTTCGGCGCACTGAACTAGCAGATTGGTTTGTCCCATTTTAGGGAGGCTAGTAATTGTACTCACACTTTTCTATTCTCAATTACAACTTTTTTCGTATTCTGCTTTGGGGAGTCAATAGGTGGAAACACTGTTAAAAACAAGCTAGGTTGTGATACTGCCTCACAAGACTGCATACTAAACATTCACCTGATCCCCATACCTTTTGTGCGATAAGCCTGATACTACGTAGTATTATCTACTTTGATATTGACTATGCGCCATGGTTGCCATCTCTTTTTTCTGCATAGCCATTCTGTGTTAATGTTAATGAGTTCGAGAATATTAAGGTCTTGAGTGTGCTGAATTATGCGTCCTACTCAGTGCAATACGAAATGACTCCTGCCAAGCACATTTCTTGCACCTTTTTTGGTCACCGTGGTATCGCCAGTCTTGTCGTGTTGTGGTGTTTAGCTTATACTTTGTGGATATGCCTCCACAATGGCTACAGCCCACATGCCGAAGAGTTTTTCGTTTTTACACGCGGGTATCATCGTTTATCCAAAGTGAAACGTTATCTGCGCATGTGGAAAACGCGCCTCTCAGAAATTTGCAAACCGCCATACCGGCTGTATGAATGTCAAGTTTAACAAGGCCGGTGAGATAAGCAACTGTTGTGGGACTCTTCTGTTGGTGATGTTCGCTTTAGAAAGAGAGCTTCCGATCAATATTGAGCATTTACTCTCAGTCAGGAAAGGTGATGTGTAGAGCTAGGTGCGCCTCCCAAGGCAATGCCGCTTTGTAGCCTCTACAGCAACTCACATCTGAGGAGACTAAGCACCTTCTTCTTATCAAGGGACACCATGGTTCCGACTTGGGCGCGTTTCGGGGTGATAGTGTAATATATCTTGCACAATGGGTGTACAGTGCTCTCTGTCCGAAGCGATCTGGTCGTTTTCTTCCTAACGGTCCCGTTAGATTTATTCGTCTTGCCAAAGCATCCCACGATATACAACATCGCACAAATTCCTAATAGGTTGAGCACGCAGTGATGACAAAAAACGAAATCAGTATACGTCAGCAATTCCTCTGACTGCTAACTCAATTAATGTGATATAGGTAGGTTCGAAACAGCGGACGCTACTGTCTTCTACAACCATTTGTTTGCGATAGACGCAATGTGAGCTTTTGCCCGCTACAGCATCGTCTATGGTGGCTGGCTTCTAAAAAGAAAGTGTGTGTGCTTGTGTTTGTGTGGAGGGGGGGGGGGGGGGGACATGCTTTATTTAGTTCCATTTCTTGCTAGTTCCTTACGAGGGCATTACTACACCTCCCCTTTCATTTATATATCCCGTTATTTCTATTTATAAACTTCAAGGTCCCCCTTATATCAGAATATCCGAAGCAATACTCCTGAAATCTACGGTGCCACTTGTGAGCGTGGGAAAAATAGCAGCTGCGTTGTTCGCTGTGCACAGATAACACCGTGTACGATTGCCACACCCAATCCATAGCCCCACGGCCTTGAACTGACGGCGTACTCACAGTTTATACGAGTGTATACCTATTTTCAGACATACAGACAAAACCTCGCACAGCTCGGAACGCTGCAAAGAACAGAGGTCGAGTTGTTTACAGATCACTACTCGAAATCCTAGTAGTTCGCAGTTTTGCTAATGGCAAGAAAACCACGCACCACGGACTAACTCCATCACCGTTCGATGCGTCGAGTGCAAACGGAAACTGCATCCAAATGGGAACTGCGAGCTCACACTCCAGAAGCATGCCGAGCACAATATGCCAGCTCAGGATCTCGCGCTTCCCAATACTCCTCGCATAGAAGCAAAGCACGAAAAAAAAAGTAACTGTACGTGCACGTGAACAGTGCGCAACGTATATATGGACCGTCGTATCAATAGCATGCTTCCTATGTAGTACCGTTCTCCCCTTTGTCCACGGTTACACGCGCGCGCGGGCGCCGCGATCGAAAAGCAGAAGGGAGCAAACAGAAGGGAGAGACCCACCGTTCCCGCGGGCAGAGCTCTTTGAGAGGCGTACAGGATCACAATGGGCGCCGTCGGGGCGGAGCCGTACAGGAAAGCGAAATTGGCCCGGTCCTTGACACCGGCCTGCGCTCCGCTCCAGTAAAGCACAAGCTCTACGGACACCTTGAGGAACATCGGTAGGGCGAACCTGCAGGGCGTTAAAAAAGAAAAGAAAGAAAAGAAACGGAATTAAAGTAACGCCAGCAGCAGGCAGTCCCTTCTCTGAACCGCCAGGAGGAAAAAATGAGGAAACGGAACTCTGATTTGTGGCAACGCCGAAATGTTTCGTGCAGGGCTCACATATTCAATGGGAGATGATGTTATTGCTGTGTAGCATCTCTCTTGAAGAATATGGTCGTGATGTTAGAGGAGAACATGTTTGCTTCATCTCCTTTGAAGGTGTTATTGAGTTTATTTTGCGTGCATTTCAGTTCAGCAACTTTCTCTCTTTTTCTCCTCTTTCTATTCCCTCCTCATTCTATCACTGTGTGCGGTAGCCAATCCAATTAATGCTTCTCCTGGTTACCCTCGTAAAGCTTTTGTCTTCATATCCACTCTCTCTTTCTCAATGTATTACCTAAACTGACAGGCTTGTCAGCTGGTGAGCAATGTTACGCTGGGCACATTTTTTTTTTTTATTGGCTGGGTCAACAAACAGTGTCAATACCTTCCCGAGTCATCATACGCTGCAAGATGCAAAGGTTCAGAATGACTCTCGCGGTAACATTGATAGATTCCCCTCATTGGATGCTATTTACATATAGAATAATTCGAATGTGTAAGAGTTGCACATCATGAAGTGTGAAAAACTGACTGCGTCCGTGAGCGTACAAAGTTGAAACAGCGGCGCGGGATGTTTCCTTGCTGTTACCTCGTAATGCGGTAACACGAACGTCGTGAACGCTTTCGCTACACAGTTATGTTCAAACATGACTGCGATTGGTAGTGTTGCACTATTGTGGCTAGGAGTGGCCTTCACAAAGGCATACTCTACATTAATTGGAGTGACTGACAGCGCAGCATGCGAGGTCTGTGACACCGAAGAAAACATCGACCACCTGCTGTGCCACTGTCCAAGATATGCCCCAGAGAGACAACAACTTGTGAAAGCTTTCCAAAAAATGGACAATCGGCCCCTTTCTGTGCAAGTGCTGCTGGAACACCGCCCCCATCGCCCGTCGGCCCATAAGGCGGTGAAGGTGCTTTTGTGTTTCTTAAGGACGACGGGTTTGTGCGAACATCTGTGACTGTTATTGCAATTTCTGTAGAACCACACGCGTCAGCGAACTTGCCGCAATTTCCTGCTTTCCTTCCCTCCTCTTCCTCCCTGATATCTTTGTTTTCCCTTTCACCATTCCCCCGGTGTAGGGTAGCCAACCGGACGTTATTCTAATTAACCCCCCTGCCTTCTACTTTTCCCTCCTTGTGGTCCAGACGCACGAAAAAAATTATAATAAACTGCCTTACGACTTCACCGCGCTCAGGATGAAGGCAGGAAGCAGGTGCTCCCTGACGTCGGGTTCCTGGAAAGCTTTCTCGATGTGGTAGCCCAGCAGAAACAGCACGGGTGCTGCGAACGCGTCTCCAAGCAGCTGAAAAAAAAGAGATCGCCACATGAGCCCATCCCTTACGTGTAATGCCTGTTACATTTTTTATATAGCAGCTTTCGGTTTCGACGTGCTGTCGGTGTTCTCGAGTCCTTCCTCTCCCTGCCCTATGAATGTTTTTTTTTGTCTCGTGGTAGACGTGCATTAGCCATCAGTGATCAAATTCGCGAATGATCGTTAAAGCGAAAGCTTTACTGGCCGCGAACTTGCGATTTCGCCATGGCGGTGCTCCGAGCAGGTACATGACGTCACAACGCGCGCTTCGCCGCGGATATTTCCCTCTCTCACTCGCTTCCTTGTCACTCCTGCGCATGCGCCACTAGTAGCACCGAGCCACAGATGTTCCGCCTCGGCGCAGTGCCGCGCCTTTCCCGCGCCGCCGTTTGGTATGACGTCACACCACATTCCTCGTCGTTGCGCTCGCCTCCACTCACTTCGCCAGCTGCGTCGCATGCCTGACAATATGTCGGAGGATTGAAAAGGAGAGCTCGCGTGCGCCGCAACCATAGTTGAAGCGGCAGTATGGACGGCGACAATTCTGATAAGTAGCAGGAGGCCTGGAATCGACATCGGAACGAGATGAAGAGGAAACGAATCGCCCAGAAAACAGACGAACAGCGCGCCAAACGACTGGCTAAACGCCGCAACATAGCTAGACAACCAGACTAACCTGGACTTGCAATCAAGATTAACCAAGGCCAACCATGCTATGCATTAGCTTTCGCTACGTATATCCTGGCATAGCCGAGCTAAGCCACTGCCAATTTTTCTTTCGTAAGCGTTGTCTGGTACTATCTCACTGGGCCACCTCCGTTAAAGAAGTTTTTTTTGTGGTTTCCCTGAAATTATCCCTGAAACTGCGTTTACAAACAGCTGTATCGTACGAACTAGTGTACGTGCACAATGAGGGCGTAGTGCAAAACCACGCGTTCCCGTCGCGTCGCCGGCAAACTCGTCAGAAGTATTCGAGAGCGCTTCACTGCGGTGCTTTTCATAGTCCTGTGTTGCTTTGGTTCGGTAAGGCCCATACCTCGTGCAACTCTGCAGTGGCTACGTAATCGTGCCCTCTCTCCCTTACTTTTCGTTTTCCTTCTAGACGAGGAACATTTATGACAGCCGCGCATATTACTACATCGGTGGCTCGAATGAACAAGGAACCCAACGCAGTGTTCCCAGGTCCGACGAGGTGGCGCGGCCCAAAGCTAGAGAAATTGTAGCGCCAATATAGCCAAACACAAAAAGAAACTGCAAGAAAAATGTGTAATCTCGTGACGTGTTAAGAATGGGCGCCCGCATTGTAGCCAAATATACCCATTTATATTTGTCGTTTTATTTGCATATGCAGTTTCGCATTCGGCTACGGCAATCGTTTTTCGCACAACACGTAGTATCAAAATGTCCTTGACGCCGTGATGGTCGACCCTTGACGTCAACAACAGCTACGTGATGCTTGCCACGAAACTCTATGATTCATCTATGATGCTTGCATACTATTTAGAAACTCTATGTTGCATACAGAACGCTTTCTGGTTGGTCTCGGAAACTCTCAAGTTCCAGCGAATCACTGCAATGGGCGAAAAAAATCGACCACGCCGAGAAAGCAACTACCCCCACTCCGCAGGTCTGTCGTCATGAGCGTACAATTCCCCGCTAAAGGCCCCATGGCAAGGACAAATTTAACCACCACTAAACTTTCTCTCAAGCCTAGCTATCACAGTGTTCTTGTTATATGACAGATAGTACTCAATTATCATTTTTAGTTATGTACAACAGGCACGTACACAAATATGATCGTTCCGCTAATATATATTTCTCTATACTTTTTCCAGAGCTATCTCAAAAAACGTTACTATAAATCTTTATTTCGCACTTTCGTTTGATCACTTGTTCTTGGCAGTGTTTTTCCTGCGCTTGTATTTGCGTAAGTTCATTTGATGGGGTGTTTTGTTTGCCAAGGAAAGGAGAGGTGCATCTCACAGGAGTATCTGTGAGATACACCTTATTTCATTTCTCTCTTGCGCGTTTACGCGTCTTTATGGCGAACGGTGGCCATTATTCACATTTAGACTAGTAATTAAAGGTCACCTCCCCCCCCCCCTTCCATTCGCATAGGCAAGGTACCTTGGGTTGCCCCCACCCCGAAAGAAAGTTCTGGGGACGTACCTGATATACAATATCATTAACTACTAACTCTGTTTTTTAGCTGCTGGGAACGCCAAATAATGTTCAGCATCATGCGCCTAGGGTAGCTTAGCGTACTCCCACGCGCTCGCGCTGCTTATTTTCCAATCGCGGTGGGAGCTATATACAATTTCCCTTTTCTGGGCTCGCATTGTGTATTCGTCGATCATACATCATGGCAGTGTTAAATATGGTCAGAAAGCGGTCATCTGGCACGAATTTTTCGCAGCATGCATGCGTCCGAGTTATGCATGCGTCCGAACATTATGCGATATCAACGTATCATGCATTACCAATAAAGGTAAACGCGACTTGAGGTGTGCGGACAGCGCATTTTGGCAAATAAATGGTTGTAGGTCATCGATGAATAAGATGGATAAGACTATTGAACTTGGAAAAATGACATGTGTTTAGCTTTGATCTGAATGCTATATCAACAGCTACGAAAGTCAGTGAGCTACATGAACATTTGAGTGTGCTTTCGAACACGTCTGATGTCACCATACTGTCTTGCACCTTAACAAAGATATGACACTAAATTATGGGATTTTACGTGCCAAAACCATGATCTAATTATGAGGCACGCCATAGTGGGGAACACCGAATTAATTTTGACCACTTGGGATTCTTTCATGTGCAACCAACGCATGGTACACGAGTGTTTCTGCCGATGGTTGCAAGAAGCAGCAGAAACAAAAGATACATTTTTGATGTGCTGAAAATAATGTTATCGAAAAACAGCTCGCACATAGCGACTGTCACGACAAGTGACGCAACACCGAGATGATAAGAGCTATCCGTTGTTACAAGAAAATAAAGCAAATAGAAGTACCTCCGATCGGGTAAATCGCTTCATCGGAGGATGCCTACGCGCCGACTTAACTAAACGACATCAGGGTAGAATAACACCTTGTGCAAATTGTCAGAAGCACGAAGTTTCACTTTGCACTTTCGGTTGAAAGCGTCACTCGTCACTGGCGAATAATAAAAAAGCGAAAACAGCGCTTTTCTGTATTTACTCAGCACGTCGTCCACTATCGGGAAGGGGAAGTCAGAAGGCGCTGAATGGCGGCGTGGTCACGTGTTCAACTATGGCAGCGCCCGTGGAGCGACTCTGTAAAAGGTGTACAGGCAGCAGAAAATACATGTCTAACCTTTGTGATATTATCGGCGCGTTTAGGCGCTTTTGCACATGTGTGCGTTCATACTGTGCGGCACAGCACAGTACGCTTGGGCGTCTTATTCACGAATGCATATACGTTTTTGATTGGAATGGCTGATAGCGCCGAGTGCAATGCCTGCGGTGTCGAAGAAACTATAGACCATCTACTGTGCTACTGCCCATCATTTGAAAATGAAAGACAAGATCTCTGCACAGCTCTCAACTAGTTAGATAGAAAACCGTTCACCTTGAACAAGATCTTGGGACCATGGCCTCGCATATCGCAGCTACAAAAGGCCACAAAAGCGCTGCTGCGATATTTGAAAGATACAGGATTGAGTCAGCGTCTGTAATCAGGACTGAGTGACTGAACGATATCCCCGGTGGGCTTTCTCTTCTTTCTTTAATCTTTCCGTCCCCGTTTCCCTTTCCCCAGTGTAGGGTAGGCAACCGGGCTCAGTCCTGGTTAACCTCCCTACCTTTCATTTATCATTTGCTCTCTCTATCTCATACTGTGAACTTTCTGTCCTCCTTATGTTATACCCCCCTCTTCCCCTTCTTCAGTGCAGGGTAGGCAGCCTGGCTCAGCCTGGTTAACGTTCTTGCCTCTCTCTAAGCTCTCCATCTCTATCCCTCACTTTCATATGCCTTGGAAGTACATTGATTATCATGCTCTATGCGCCCGAGTACAACAATGTTAAGGCTCCCGTTGCGCGTTTAAGTTCCCAACTACATGCTTAAGGCATCTATGAATTATTAAAACATTGACGACGAATTCACTAAGCCTATATACTCTATCCGGCTTTGTGTCTCAGTGCAGTGAAATGTTCTGCCACGTCCATGCCTCATATGACCTTTAAAAGAGCAATGAATTTGGCTAGTTGGTGAATGTTCGTAGTTCTTCCTGAGCTATGTACTTGATGGCGGGGACGGAAACAGAGTCGGTGACAAAGGATGGTGCGCGAACTCGCAACTGGTTTATTCGTACCTCATGACGTGCTGAGAATTGGCGCCCGCATGTTTCCGCATTCTCCTTTTTGTTTCAGTAGGCGGGACAAAACTGTCGAACACATGTTGTGTACCACGTGTCCTCGGTACGACGTCCAACGGTACGAATGTTGACCCGACTGGACTTCAGGACAGTCCGAGCCGAAAATATTGACACCGTGGCCACAACCGTGGAAAAAAAGAGCTATTGGCGCACAGGTGCACTTCTTGAAATGCACCGGCCTGAGGGACCATTTACAGTGCGCATTGCACTCCTTGTGTGCATCTTCAGCCGCACCCGCTGAGCTCCACTCTTTGCCTCTTTTCATCTTTCTATTCCCCCTTTCTCTTATCCCCCAGTATAGGGTAGTAAACAGGACGCTCGTCTTGTCGACCTAATTCCCTTTCCTAATATTGCTTTCGCCATCGTCATCGCTATTTTTCTATCTATCTATCTATCTATCTATCTATCTATCTATCTATCTATCTATCTATCTATCTATCTATCTATCTATCTATCTATCTATCTATCTATCTATCTATCTATCTATCTATCTATCTATCTATCTATCTATCTATCTATCTATCTAATCTCATTATTCTCGCTATTGTGCCTTAGCCAAACCCTAGGTCGTCGGTATAGGTGCATACGAGCTTATTTATCTACCACTTGGCCATGCTAGGCATCCAATCACCCATTTATTCTGAATTAAATTAGCAACATAATTTCCTACAATTGCATAATCATCATCATCATCAGCCTGGTTACGCCCACTGCAGGGCAAAGGCCTCTCCCATACTTCTCCAACAACCCCGGTCATGTACAAATTGTAGCCATGTTGTCCCTGCGAACTTCTCCACCCACCTTCTCACCCACCTATAAACTTCTCATCCACCCACCTAACTTTCTGCCGCCCCCTGCTACGCTTCTCTTCCCTTGGAATCCATTCCGTAACCCTTAATGACCATCGGTTATCTTCCCTCCTCATTGCATGTCCTGCCCATGCCCATTTCTTTTCTTTTTTTATTTCAACTAAGATGTCATTAACTCGCGTTTGTTCCCTCACCTAATCTGCTCTTTTGTTATCCCTTAACGTTACACCCATCATTCTTCTTTCCATAGCTCGTTGCGTCGTCCTCAATTTAAGTAGAACTCTTTTCGTAAGCCTCCAGGTTTCTGCCCCGTAGGTGAGTACTGGTAAGACACAGCTATTATACACTTTTCTCTTGAGGGATAATGGCAAACTGCTGTTCATGATCTCAGAATGCCTGCCAAACGTACCCCAGCCCATTCTTATTCTTCTGTTTATTTCCGTCTCATGATCTGGATCCGCGGTCACTACCTGCCCTAAGTAGATGTATTCCCTTACCACTTCCAGTGCCTCGCTACCTATCGTAAACTGCTGTTTTCTTCCGAGACTGTTAAACATTACTTTAGTTTTCTGCAGATTAATTTTCAGACCCATCCTTCTGCTTTGCCCCTCCAGGTCAGTGAGCATGCATTGCAATTGGTCTCCTGAGTTACTAAGCAAGGCAATATCATGAGTGAATCGCAAGTTGCTAAGGTATTCTCCATCAACTTTGATTCCCAATTCTTCCCACGCCAGGTCTCTGAATACCTCCTGTAAACACGCTGTGAAAAGCATTGGCGAGATCGTATCTTCCTGTCTGACACCTTTCTTTATTTGGATTTTGTTGCTTTCTTTATGGAGGACTACGGTGGCTGTGGAGCCGCTATAGATGTCTTTCAGTATTTTTACTTACGGCTCATCTACACCCTGATTCCGTAATGCCTCCATAACTGCTGCGGTTTCGACTGAATCAAACGCTTTTTCGTAATCAATGAAAGCTATATATAAGGGTTGGTTATATTCCGCACATTTCTCTATCACGTGATTGATAGTGTGAATATGGTCTATTGTTGAGTAGCCTTTACGGAATCCTGCCTGGTCCTTTGGTTGACAGAAGTCTAAGGTGTTCCTGATTCTATTTGCGATTACCTTAGTAAATACTTTGTAGGCAACGGACAGTAAGCTGATTGGTCTATAATTTTTCAAGTCTTTGGCGTCCCCTTTCTTATCGATTAGGATTATGTTAGCGTTCTTCCAAGATTCCGGTACGCTCAAGGTCATGAGGCATTGTGTATATAGGGTGGCCAGTCTTTTTAGGACAATGTTCCCACCATCCTTCAACAAATCTGCGGTTACTTGATCCTCCCCAGCTGCCTTCCCCCTTTGCATAGCTCCCAAGGCGTTCTTTACTTCTTCTGGCGTTACTTGTGGGATTTCAAGTTCCTCTAGACATCTCGGCATTAATGGATTCCAGTGGAAGTGTCGATGAGAATAAAAATCACAGATTACAGTTAGCAATTGTTTATTGGTTACTGCTGCCCAAGTTCTTTACCTTAGTAAATACCTTAGTAAATACCTTAGTAAATACTTTGTAGGCAACGGGCAGTAAGCTGATTGGTCTATAATTTTTCAAGTCTTCGGCGTCCCCTTTCTTATCGATTAGGATTATGTTAGCGTACTTCCAAGATTCCGGTACGCTCAAGGTCATGAGGCATTGTGTATATAGGGTGGCCAGTCTTTTTAGGACAATGTTCCCACCATCCTTCAACAAATCTGCGGTTACTTGATCCTCCCCAGCTGCCTTCCCCCTTTGCATAGCTCCCAAGGCGTTCTTTACTTCTTCTGGCGTTACTTGTGGGATTTCAAGTTCCTCTAGACATCTCGGCATTAATGGATTCCAGTGGAAGTGTCGATGAGATTACAGATTACAGTTAGCAATTGTTTATTGGTTACTGCTGCCCAAGTTCTTTGTGGTAACTACGAGAATATGTACATTACAATAACGAGTTCAAGCTTCATCCCTTTGTACTGACAAACTTCTTCTCGAGAAAGCCCCAAGGCAGACACTGGTAGAATATACTTCAATGCTTTCCAATTCGCTTTGGCTACGTTTCCTATGATTTCCCCTGTGATCCTTCGATTACGATAGCCGCTTCGTGCTTCGTTAAACAATGCGTGCTCGTGTATTGCGTACTGATGATTGCACCCTGGGTCAGTATAATGTAGCGATTCCTTTCTCTCGATTACGTTGCTTTCTTATCATCCACCTCTCATGGTCGGCCGACTTTCGTGAGAACGTAGACGAAGTGCCGTTAGGGACCACCGTCGAACTGCGAAAAGGGAAAGAATTGCAATATAATCGCTACAGTACCCTGGCACCGATCATTCCCCCCCCCCCCCCCCCCCCATTACGGCCCGCTTTCTCTTCGTCTTCGTTTTTTTTTTTTTTCTTGCATCAATGTGCTCCAGACGACATGAACCGCCGCCAGCAGACGGCATTCATAATAACATTGCCCAGGTCAGCCGCACTCCTTCCGGCGACGTTACCAAGTCACAGCCTCGTGGGCATTCGCCTTAGACGTACTAGGTTACCCGTTCGACGCTAAAGCCTCCGTCGTTCACGTATGGAAACCCAACTACCGCGATACTTTCCCGAGTGTAGGAGCAACAAATTCGGGCAGCTGAGGCGGCCAGTTTCGGATCGACGCAGAAGTAATGAACTTTAGTCGGTCGGGCCAGCTGGGACCCATTCCACTTCAGTGACGAGCTGTGTCGGCGAAAGGCTGCAGCGCTCTGTCCGCATCAAACGGACTTGGGAATGGCTATGGCGAATGTGTGCGGTGGTGGCAAGCAAGCCAGATCTATTCATTCGAGTTTTAAACTTCTCTTAATGTTTTATATGTTTTCAACGCGAGCTTAGATTCCTTGTGGGATACTTTGCGAAAAAAGAACTTTATGCGGACGCAGCTTATTGTCCTGGGATTCAGAAAGAAGCCCTAGATCGAGTTCACCTTTCTTTCTTTTTTTATTTTTAGTCAAACCCGCTTGAAGCGCAGATGTTATTATCAAGCAATCGTTGTACCGAAATGTACAATATTTTTTTATTATTTTCTTCTTTCTTGCTCTTAAATAGAAAGTTACCGTTATTGCGTGTTTTTTCAACGTATTTCATTTTTTTTAGACCTGCCAACTGCTGAGTGAAAATTGGCTGAGACGTCAAAATTCGAAAAATGCCAGCAGACATACTTATGTCTGCTGGCATTGTCTGCTGCATTGTCTGGCTTATGTCTGCTGTCCTCCAGTTCTGGAGGCATTTTACTGCGACGATGATGTTGGTAAATGTGATAGGTGTGATGACGTGTTTAAAAATAGCCCAGCTCAACCATGAGGAGTGGTACAGCAGCAGGCTCTTGTAACAAACACTGCCCATCTTATAAATAGAGAGAACCCTGAAGTTAGTGGCATATGCTCACTCTGGAAGATTGCCTCAAGAACCAGTTAATTTGAAACAAAATAGCTAAAAAGATATGTAAAATAACTGAAACAATATTGACGAGTAGGCACCTTAGAATAACGAGAAAGGGGAAAGGTATTGATTTTACGAAAATAAAGCATTAAGTGAAAAAATAAATGCAAAACAAATTCCATTTCGGTGGAAATAAAAGCAAACTTAAAACGTCTGTGCGTTGACTGCGCCAGAAAATATTGGATGGTAGCTCAAAGCAGGCCTTCCCGCCGTTGTGCCCGAGAGTCCAGGCGCCCAAGGAAAGCAAATTCATAACAGTTAGGTCTATAATCCGAGAAGGCGGAGCGGTGTTTCACGCCGTCTGCGCCACCATCGTCGCGTTGTCCTCGCTAACAGCGCATGCGCGGCTCGCACGAAGGGGGTTAGAATCCCTCCAGAGACGTGGAGTGCCCCGTTTGGCTGCAAAAACGACAAAGCGGAGTGGACGTACCGTCGACGATACGATCAGTCGCTTCTGCGGCGGAACAAGAGCAGCTTTTGCCTTCTGCAGCCAGCATCACCATTGTATGCACGCACACTGTATACTATAAGCAAACTAGCGTTTCAGCTGAGCTGCTTTGTGTATGCACTGGTCTGAGCATAACGCACAGTAAAACTGGCTGCCGACTAACGCCTCCGGTCCCCGTCGGTCTCATCTCGTGCACGAACGAGGGGCGACGCCCGCAACGCCACTGGCGGTGTTCATCGCGGCAACGTTGTGAGGCGCCTGGTAGCTGGAAGTGCGCTGTTCCTGCTGCATAGCAGGAAATACCTAGCGTTCGGCGTAGAGCCAGCAGGTCGATGCATCGCCCTTCGAATGAAACTGCCGACATTGTGTTTGCTGTCGTTCTTTTTTTTGTTGCTGTTATCGTCGTCGTTGTTTGTTTGTTTGTTTGTTTGTTTGTTTGTTTGTTTGTTTGTTCGTTCGTTTGCTTGTTTGTTTGTTTTTTGTTTGTTCGCTTGTTTGTTTGTTTGTTTGTTTGTTTGTTTGTTTGTTTGTTTGTTTGTTTGTTTGTTTGTTTGTTTGTTTGTTTGTTTGTTTGTTTGTTTGTTTGTTTGTTTGTTTGTTTGTTTGTTTGTTTGTTTGTTTGTTTGTCTGTCTGTTTGTTTGTTTGTTTGTTTGTTTGTTTGTTTGTTTGTTTGTTTGTTTGTTTGTTTGTTTGTTTGTTTGTTTGTTTGTTTGTTTGTTTGTTTGTTTGTTTGTTTGTTTGTTTGTTTGTTTGTTTGTTTGTTAACTGTGACGGTATGGAAAGTTTGGCTACTTAAGAGGGGGCAATCCCAGAATCATAGCTAAAGAGAAACAAAAGAACTCTAAATGAGGAAGCAGTTTAGATAGAAACCATCAAAACATTTCACAATGAAATGGCGCAAAATTAGGCTCACCAGCTGCGGTATACCCACTGTTTATGGCATGAGACCCAGGCCGTGCCAACCGCATTCCGATGGCAGCGGAATGCAAAACACTCGTCTACCATGTATTTGATTCACGTTAAATATCCGCAGCTGGCCAAAATTATTCCGGGGCGCCCCATTGAGGCCTCCTCATAATCAGACCCTGGTTCTGGCACGTAAAACTCCAGAATTTGTTCAATTTCATTTGAAAATAGGTTTACACTTCATAATAATGACTTGATATAGAGTCTAGACCTATACACGCCATGTTTCTTTTTTGTTCATGTGTGTGTTTTTTTAATGCTGGCCTCATAAGTCATCGCAGCAGAGCGCGATGAAAACAGTCTTAGGGAGCGCAAGCCTGCAAAAAAATGGCTTTTACCATTTTTTGCAGCTGTGGGCGGGTGCATGAGATCTTTGTCCCTCTCACCACTTTCTTTTTATCCTTCTGCCACTTATTCCCTCGTTCCCCAGTATAGGTATAGCAAACCGGTTTTTTCTGTTCAGTTTCCCGCTCCTTCCTCCGATCATTCTGTTTCTCTCTCGCCATTAAGGTGCAAATGCACCTCACTTACTTCTGCTATGCAGAAAAATGACACCAAAGTCCACAAAATGTTGGGAAAGTTGATGACACGAGACGCTCATTATAACGCACGTTACCTTCTGATAGAAAAAAACTTCACGAACCATTATGATACTCCCTAATGTGAAAGTTGAGCGCAGCTTTATACTTGTTTTCATTTCGCGATATATTGGCTGACGCGGAAACTCTGAGTCGTGCGGCACGTTACAAACGTGTGGCCCGATTGCTTCACTGATCTGGGTACGTATTCTGCGACGATCACTTTCGGCGATGCTATCTATACTATCCCTCGGCACAGGCACGTACCCAGGATTTTTTTTCGGGGGGGGCCCACCACCTCCATCATCATCATCATCGTCGTCATCATCATCATCATCAGCCTGTTTTATGTCCACTGCAGGACGAAGACCTCTCCCTGCAATCTCCAATTACCCCTGTCCTGCGTCAACCGATTCCAACTAGCGCCCGCGAATTTCCTAATTTCATCGCTCCACCTTGTGTTTTGTCGTCCTCGATTGCGTTTCTCTTCTCTTGGTACCCATTCTGTAACCCTAATGGTCCTACCTTTATCTAACCGGCGCATTACATGACCTGCCCAGCTACATTTTTTCCTCTTGATGTCAATTAGAATATCGTCTATAGCCGTTCGATCTCTGATCCAAACTACTCTCTTTCTCTCTTAACGTTATGCCTAGCAATCTTCGTTCGATCGCTCTTTGCGTGGTCCTTAAGTTGCTCTCAAGTCTCTGCCCCATATGCACTGGCAAAATGCACTGGGAAATGCACTGGCAAATGCATTGGCACTGGACATATTGAACTGGCAAAATGCACTGATTGCACACCTTACTTTTCAATAATAATGGTAAGCTTCCAGTCAGGAGCTGGAAATGTATGTCGTATGCTATCCAACCTATTTTTATTCTTCTGTGAATTTCCTTCTCATGATCAGGGTTCCCTGTGATTAATTGACCTAGGTAAACGTACTCCTTCACAGTCTCTAGTGGCCGGCTGGCCATCCTGATCTCTTGTTCCTTTGCCCGGCTATTTCTCATTATCTTCATCTTCTGCATAATAATATTCAACCCCACTTTTACACTCTCTCTGTTAAGGTCTCCAATCATTTGTTGTAACTCGTCTGCATTGTTGTTGAATAGAACAATGTCATCGGCAAACCGAAGGTTGCTCAGATATTTGCTGTCGATCCTTACTCCTAAGCCTTCCTAGTTTAATAGCTTGAATTCTTCTAAGCACGCAGAAAATAGCTTTGGAAAAATTGTGTCTCCCTGTCTGACCCCTTTCTCTATAGGTATCTCCCTGCTTTTCTTGTGTAGAATTAAGGTAGCTGTAGAACCTCGTAGATATTCTAACGTGAAAGACGAGTCAGTAAGACGAGAAACTATTTACAGATTATATTTACAACAACGGTTGCAGCGCTGACCGGTTAGATTCACAGCGCGAGCCCAGTTCGTTCTTCCTACTCTTTTCTGGAGTGATGGCGCCTACGCGCCTCGTTCAAACAAACAGATACCTCACGCATGTAGCAATATTTTCCTAGCTTTTTACTTAAGCGTTCTGTACTAATTGATTACGTAGTCCCTCTACGATTGCTGGTATCTCTACTGAATCAAATGCCTTTTCGTAATCTATATAAGCCACATAGAGATGCTTATTGTACTCTGCAGATTTCGCGATAACCTGGTTGATGACATGGATGTGATCCATTGTAAAGTATCTCTTCCTGAAGCCAGCCTGTTCCCTTGGTTGACAAAATCCAGTGTTAACCTTATTCTATTGGAGATTATTTTGGTAAATATTTTATATAATACTGGGAGCAAGGGAATGGTCCCATAATTGTTCAATTCTTTAACGTCTCCTTTTTTTGTGGATTAGCATAATGTCTGCATTCTTCCACTTTTCTGGGACCCTTGCAGTCGATAGACACTTCGTATAAAGAGCCGCCAGTTTTCCAAGCATTATGTCTCCTCCATCTTTGACTAAATCGACTGTTATTGAGGCTGCACTTCGCAGCCCGGACATGGATGAACAATTCTGGGCTGTCCAGCAGGCTCACGATGTGGCCGTGAGGCTTGGCCTTCCGGTCCCGCCGTGGCAGCGGCGCGCTTAGTGATTAATTATCACTACTTGCAGGACCAAATAACGTTTTCCTTCCTTCCTTCCTTCCACCTTATCCTGCCGCTCTTCATCGTTTCATGTCTTGCAGGGCCCTTCTGACCTCATCGCTAGTTATAGGAGAGTTTCTGTATCCTGTTCATTACTCTTTCTAAGTGAACTATCGTGACTCCTCTGGGTACTGTATACAGGTCAGCTTAGAATTTTTCCGCCACTTTTACTATATCTTCGAGATTGCTGATGATATTATCCTTCTTATCTTTTAGTGCAAACATCATGGTTTGTCCTATTCCAGGTTTCTTTTTTACTAATTTCAGGCTGCGTTCATTTTTTACGGCTTCTTCAGTCTTTCTCATGTTATAGTTTCGAATATCAGTTATTTTCGCCTTGTTGATCAGTTTTGACAGTTCCGCGAATTGCGTAACGCTGTGCGGCCACCAGTCCCATACTACCGCGTAGAGCGCAAGACTCTGCGATTCTAGACGTACTGCGCTCACTGCGAAAGGTTAGAAAAACACCCACATAAGCACAGCAGAGAAGTGGCTACGTGAGGTGGTTCGACCGATAACTGTAGAAAGCGTATTCAAAACAAGTAATCGTTCTCCACTTCCGGCGGCCTTTTCTCTACTTCCTTTTTAAATAAAAAGATGTTGATCCATAAATATTCTCATAAACAACGGTTAACTTTTTTATTATTCGCTTTTGCTTGCAGTTTGGTTGTTGCCTTGGCTCTCCCTTAGTAGATCGCTTAATTTCTCAACTCCTTGCGATTTTTGTTTCCAGTAGCCAATTTTGCACGAAAGGTGCTATACAGTTAGGGAAAAACAGACGAGGTAACGGGCGACAGTCATCTTGCATATGGGTTTAAGAGTTATTGCAGGGTTTCATGATGCACGCTCTTTCACATTATTTTATTTCCCACCTTATCTAACC
This sequence comes from Dermacentor albipictus, assembly GCF_038994185.2. Classification (NCBI taxonomy): domain Eukaryota; kingdom Metazoa; phylum Arthropoda; class Arachnida; order Ixodida; family Ixodidae; genus Dermacentor; species Dermacentor albipictus. The sequence goes on from NC_091821.1 coordinate 417,607,340, forward strand.
CATATCACGTGTATATGGTTCCGGGCATCTGCCAGCGTCGGGGTGAGCCGTAACTCAAGGAAACAATGAAGCAAAGGGATAAGTTAAATGCAATTGACGTTTTCTCCAGCCGCAACTCATTCCATGAGAGTACAGACCAGCTGAGTAACATCCGCATCCCTCTCATGGTCCCAGGATCAGCCTAAACAAAGAAGGTTGAACTAACAAAAGCAACAGCTATGCGCGTGACGGTTGAATAGATGGTGACAACTGAACGCATCTCGAGTTAATCGCGCGGGTGCGGAATCTACGAGAAAACTGTCCTTCACATTACAAGAGATGCCGATAACTACCGCCATCTAAAAGGAATGAAAAAGGCAGCATAATGCTGACCGATGAACAGCTGCGAAGCCTCAACATTGATCTGGCGGCGCTTTAGGAATGTGTGAGGAGTGGTGGCATGGGTGGGGAGGGGGGGGGGAGTATGCCACTTGATTTCGGGGGGGGCCCGGGCCCCCCCGGGCCCCCCCCTGGGTACGTGCCTGCCTCGGCAATAGTCACGTTCAATAAGTCAACTGGATGATGATGATGATAGCAACTTTATTGTACCGCCGGATAAGGAGGCCCCTACTCCCCGTCCCCGGCACACAGGCCTTGGGGACGGGGGCCGGAACCTCCGCGATTAGAAGCAAGCAAAGAGGTCTTGACTCTTCGCGGCTTCTTCCGCCAGGCGGATGGCGTGTTGCTGTGGAGTAGGGTCCTCGCTCCGCAGCAGGGCTTCCCAGGCCTCTCTACAATTTATGTTTGGTTTAGCCCCTGGTGAGCTAGCGCATTCCCAGATTATGTGATCGAGGGTCCCTCTCGCCCCACAGTGTTTGCACTTATCGGTTTCTCTGTCATGCATAACATGGTATGCCCAGACCGGGTTTACGAAGTTCCCAGCTTGCAGGCGCCGCCATGCGACTGCCTCTCTATTGTTTAGACTTTTATCCGGTGGTGGCACCAGTCTCCTGCGTAGCCGATAATTTTCGACAATCTCCGTATAATTTTGCACACGCTCGTCCATGTTCCGGCAGTCGGGCGGTTCCACAGCCACCCGGAAGTAGAGAGCTCGGGCTAACTCGTGGGCCGCCTCGTTGCCAGGAACGGACGTGTGTGCAGGGGTCCAAATTAGGCTAATTTTTCTGTTCAGCCGTCTACTGGCCAGAACCCTTGCCGCTTCGGGCGAAATCCTGCCCTTTCCAAAATTCCAGATGGCCGTTTTGCTATCGCTAATTATGAAATTTGCTTCCGTTCCCACGCAAGCGAACGCTATCGCAACTTCTTCAGCCGTTTCCGAGTTGCGGCTTCTAATGGTGGCGGCCGATACGGGGGCACCTCGGCCGTCGACCACCGAGGCGACCGCCGCACCCGACTTGCCACTTGCCGCGTCCACGTACGCAACTGACTTGCTGTTCATTGAATCAAAGCGTTTGATTAGTGCTTCTGCTCTTTTTTCCCTCCTCTCCGTGTGGAATATGGGATGCATGTTACGAGGGAGGGGAGGAATGATTATATTTTCTCGGCAGTCCAGCGGGATGTTTGTCTTGCCTCGTAGTCCCCTGTCTGTTTGCAGGCCTACCATATCGAGAATAGCTCTGCCCGTGGTCGTTCGGCTTAATCTTTCAAGCTGCGAAATTCTGACAGCCTCCGCTATTTCGTCCCAGGTATTGTGCACTCCCATAGAGAGGAGTTTTTCTGTGGAGGTGGTAATTGGTAAGCCTAAGGCCCTCTTTATGCACCGTCGAATGAGCGAGTCGAGTTTCCTCCTCTCCTCTGACCTGACTCTGACCTCTGACTCACCTCTGACCTGACTCCCAGGGTGCGCTCCCTTGTTTGTTGTGAAGAGTTCGACAGCGCGCGTTGCTAGTGCATGCAGCTGACGTCACGGGCTGGCAGCCAGTTGACTTATGTTTAAATAAGCCGCGTGTGCTATGCCACGCCTTTCTTAAACATAAGTCAACTGGCTGCCAGCCCGTGACGTCAGCTGCATGCACTAGCAACGCGCGCTGTCGAACTCTTCACAACAAACAAGGGAGCGCACCCTGGGAGTGCATAGCGGCTCAGGTGTGTTGTTTTCGAGTGTAATGGCCGCACGACGGGTTCTGCGCACTGACTGCGGCTGGGCACGGCCGTCTTAGGTAAAATAAATTGAGGAAGGGAGTGTGAAATGTCTTTTTAATGAATAAATTGTGCTACAACTCACGTGGTTGTGAAGTATAATCTAGATGACCTTATAAAATGATGTGCTTTGTTTCTGCGTCTGTATGTCGGTCATCCTGCACAACGGGAGGGTCAGCATACGCGGGCAACGTGTACACAAGGCTTCTCCCTGTTGAAATGGGTTGAGCCTGAGCACAGAAAAAGGCAAGCGCCGCAGTGCTTGTGCGAGTTTATTGTCCGTATATTCTTTGAGAAATAAATGCCTACGTTTTGACGCACGTTCAGCTAGCTAATGGGTAATCATGACAAAACTACAGCGGAGCCCTCAAACAAGACGCGCTAGACGTCGTCGTAAAGTCGTCTGCTGTCCTTCTGCCCGCCGGTGGGCATGTCGTTCTCGCCGGCGCGCGGGTAAGCACGTGAGCAACGCGCTGTTCAGAGTGTCGCTGTCGCCGCCTACAACAAAGTATCCGAAAATTGTCACTTACACAAGGCAACACAATGATCTAGCCGATCAAAAGTCCACAAATATCGCTGAGCAATACTGCGTGCAAACCGCCATCAAAAAATACTATAACCTACCACCTCTCTTCTGCCTACTACATTTACCGCCAACCGACCCCGAAAAGACGCGTTCGTATATTCAATATATGTCGGGAGCACCCGATAACACCACGGCGTAAAATTGACGTAGGCCGAAACTACTGGAAGGCGCTATTTATTTTACGGTCGTGCTAAAACAGCCAATCGGCGTGCACTGATGACGAAGGCATGGCCAAGGCGGTAGTATCGCCGAAAGTGATCGTCGCAGAATACCTCCTCTGGATATCGTGAGAGCCAGTGTGTGGGTGGCACGTGGGCACGATTCACAGCAGTCATAGCCGACAGACCTTTCACACGACACGCGCTACCCTGGCGCCATCTCGCAGCCATCTTCGCCACACCACGCTTTTCCTCTGGCCCTTTCGCCATACCCTCCCCCTCCGCTTTTCGCCTAATGGTTCTGCTGCACTGTTCTTCGCTTTCCTCCTCGCTTATTTCATCCCCAGCTGCGCTCCGCGTTTGCTCTTTCCTCCTTCGCTGTGCTCGTTAGCTCGGTTACGCCGACGCCGACGCTCGCCGCAGGAACGGGCGTTTAAAAGCTGAGCTCTAAAATTTGGTCCGACATTACGCTCTATATACAAGTAACTACTGAAGTTACTGCTGTCCACAAGAAAATCGCGCGAGGCTCTTTGTACGGACAGACCTAGGATTCGCGCGATGTTATAACAGATAAGGAGGACATATCTCATAGTTCAAGGTGATCACGCGTGTCCCGATGTTTGTGAAATTGCGGGCCTTCGATGATGATGTATTATACAAAAGCGTCCGGTGTGCCCCAATGTCGCGCGTTTCGCCCTGCCGTACGCCTGATTGCCGTGACCTGACCTGACCTGATCTGATTGCCTGACCGGTTGCAGTGGGCATACACGCAGCCGAAAACAGCCGAAAAAAGAAAGACTTCTTAAAGACGCACTGGCATGTAAAGTCTACAAAACACAATACTTTCACTAAATTTAGAAATTTACTCACTCCACGTAACGGAACCAGGGCTGCATTGTTGTGCAGCTTCGTTTCGTGTTGTTCGCGTGCATTTCGCTTCTTTTAAATAAATTGCTGCGCGCGCGCACGTGTGTGTGTCTGTGCGCGTGTGTGTGTGTGTGCGCGTGCGTGCGTGCGTGCGTGCGTGCGTGTGTGTGTTTGTGTGTGTGTGCGTGTGTGTGCGTGTGTGCGTGTGTGTGCGTGCGTGCGTGCGTGCGCGCGCGCGCGCGTGTGTGTGTGTGTGTGTGTGTGTGCGTGTGCGCGTGCGTGCGTGTGCGTGTGCGTGCGTGCGTGCGTGCGTGCGTGCGTGCGTGCGTGCGTGCGCGCGCAGTGACCGGTTAATACCGAGGACCACAATACCCGTGGTGTCGTGCAAGAGCTTTTGTGCGCCCGAAGTTTTAGGAGTTTGCTGTGGTAGAGCAACCGGGAAGTACAGCGGTCCGCTTCAGCTGCCACCCTCTCCCACGGTAGTGGTTGTGGGAGAGGAGGATGGCAGTCGCCTTCCACGCCAGCGCTCGCGCCGCCGAAGACAACACACGTGCAAATAATCGGCAAATAAGCCACCCATAATATTACCGCCACAGATTTACTGGTCAACGGCCGTGTTCTTTACGAAGCTGCGCAATGAAACGACGACACCTAGTTAAATATCCTCATCGCCGCAGCTACACGCCTTCAAGCGCTCAATTCTTTCGATAAAGGGGACACCTCTCTAGAGACTTTCGGCCATCCACTTACATTGACCATCATCGACGATGGCTTGTGCACATTTTTTCTATTTTTGTAAAGAACGCTACACGAGTCCCACGACCATCAAATAATGTATTTCTGTTTTTGGCTCCCTCTGAGTACCCCCAAGGCATACAAGTGTGGTAAGGACTTCTTAGCAAGAATTTCTTTCTCGGGTAATTACTTGAATCTTGTGTGTGTGACTAGCAAAGTTACTCGACTTCATTAAGTGAAACTAGGTAACTTAGAGGGTCGTCAATATTTTCGACAAGCTTACTTTCGCGATGTTTTACTTCATATTAATCTTGAGCGTTCCCCCCTTTTTAAATAGTTTAAGCAAGGAGCTTATTAATCAGGCAGTATTTACTTTTTTTGTCTGTGTAACAATGACGCTGCTTGGAAAATTAATTCGAAGTTTCGCAAGCAAAACATATTTCTCCTAGAAACTCATTTATTAACTGTGCCCCCCTATGTAGCGCACACCTGCCCACAAGAACTTTAATGGTGCTTAAGCTGGAAGAATATTACTAAGTCTCGGTAAGCCCCGATATTTGTATCCTTGAGTTAACGAATGGGGGGCATTGAGCAATGCCATTCCTGCAATGGCAAACGCGTCAAGCAATCGCACCAGGAATTGTTGGCACGAGACATTTTAAATTATTGATAGCTTTAAATTACTAATAGCTGCGTTTACATGTTTTAAGGCTCCGTTATTGTTACACTATAGTAGAATAACACTCATTTGACATAGGCATCAGGCATGCGAGGTACGAGTTTACCGCTGCCGCCTAGACAAAAAAAATTTTGATCAAGCAGAATGTCAGTTTGAACTATAATAGTTGGTGCGTCATGCATGAATAGAAAATAAACGGCGCAATACAGGCGTGCACGGAGCAACACATACGACGCACCCGTCCTGCAGTTGTATGTGTTCCTCCGTCTGGGTCTGTCCTGCGCCGTTCATTTTTATTCAAACATCTCGATATTTTTTTTTCCCGCACTTGAAACACATTCCCTATCGCCACAACGAGAGGCACAACATTTATCCTCCTACTGACAATTGAGCGCTTTGGCAATGCTGCATGTTATAACGAACTTGGTGCAACAATTAAGGGATGTCCAATACCTTATCGGCCATCATGTCATGATCTGCAGTATCTCTCTGACAACTCAGGTCTGTCCTTGTCAAACTTTCTCGGTTTTGGTCAGTCTAAATGAACGAAACGAGCCACCATCTCTCTCTCTCTCTCTTTCTGTCTCTGTCTCTCTCTCTCTCTCTCTCTCTCTCTCTCTCTCTATATATATATATATATATATATATATATATATATATATATATATATATATACGTGTGTGTGTGTGTGTGTGTGCGTGTGTGTGTGTGTGTGTGTGTGTGTTATCTCTGTCTTTCTCTCGCGTGTAAAGATCTTGATAAAATTGACTTCGGTGCACTGCAAAAGTCAGTTCGACGCTTTTCCTGACTGCTTGATAATTATGCAGCACCTCGGTAAAGGCGGAAGTGACTCGCCTTGAGGATGGCGGCCAGTGGTGCCGGAAGCTGCTCTCCGGAACGGCCGATGTTGACGGCGATGGCGAGCAGAGAGGACAGGACGTGGGGATGGTAGAGCACCTTCGTGGGGGAGCAAAAAAAAAGGGGGGGGGAGGTATAGGGAGAAGTGGCAGGAGGCTCTCATTAATGACATGCCGAAACCTACTTGTATGCGATAGCTACTCGTGGTTCTGCGCAAATGTTTGCTATAGAATGTGACTTTTTGTTCCGGATACGCAATCTTCTGCTACCTTGTTTTGAAAGACGGGTTGTGAAAAGCAAGTCATACAATTGGCTGAGTAAAAGGTATGGCAATGCTGAACAACGTTGTCGCCTTTATTTCCGTTTAGGTAAAGATAGTTTGAGCTGGCTTGGTGGTACATATTCATGGAGTTGCCTCAGGCACCAAACAGAACACGCCAGAACAGGGGAGTGCTAACGTCGCCACTCGCAACTGAAATACTTTATTCAATTACCACAGATAAGCACTTCCAAGCAACAGACCTTGAGAAGGATGTGTGGCGCAAGATTAAAATTCCCCGAAGAAATTACAGAAGACAGAAAGAGCGCCAACATTGGCATAGGTATCAATACTGGTCGTTCCACAGCACAGCTTCCGGCACCGCTGGCCAACATCCTCAAGGCTCTTTCTTTCTCTTCTTATTCCGGTAATTTTCACCTTGCGCCATACATCCTTATTAATCTATTCGCCAACTAGCCCAACTAGGTACTCTTATAAAGAGACCTTGCGCATGCTAAAAAGAAAGCCCCGGATACGAAATAACGGAGGGGGAACATAAAACCACTAATCAACGGTGTTTTTATATGGACTCCCTGCAATATTCATGTGGGATTATTAGATAGCCTGCATGTAGGTTTTTCGGAGGGGGTTATAAATTAACACGTGCAGAAAAGCAAACTTTACTAAAACGACAAGCATAGAAGTTGCTCAACAGACTGTCGCGTCGCTCATGCATTTACGCCATCGTATCTTTTTCTTTCTCCTCCTTTTTTTTTCAGGCAATGTTGTGCTTTGAGCTGTCGCACCTTGTACTTTATGATATTAGTTTCGCCTCGTCATCCCAGTCTATTACTACGATTGCAAGTATTCTCCTCGTAGGATCAATGCAGTGGCATTCGTTCGACGCCTCGACCGCGCAGTATACGGTTAACGAGGAACAACGGTCCAGTAACATTTGCCTCAGGCCGTCCCGACAGTTTAGAGCAGGCGTTCATCCTTCTCTTATCAAAACCTGGCGTTACTATTTTATGTATTTCTGCACTTTTTTTATAGTGTAGGCTTCTTCTCTATTGGGCAGAAAGCTTTAAACTGACGATTACTCAATGCTCCGCACGCGCGTACCATGTTGATCATTTCCGTGACCATCAATGTACCACTCACTAATAATGGTTTCCTTTTGCGCGGCTTCTAGCCCGGTCTCACTTCTTATTGCACTGAAAAGCCCCTAGCCATCTTAATTGGGACCGAATTACAGGAATTATTCAGCCTCGCGATGGTGGCCATCGATCAGTGACAAAAACACGCGCACAAAGTCGTTTAAATGTTGGAATCTAAATGGCACAAAGCTCGTTTGACTTTATCAGTGTTGCAGCAGTAGAGGATAACATGCTCGTGGCCTGGTCGCCTGTAGTTGTTGTGCTCTTTGTGCTGCCACGAGCGCGGAGGCGATGTGTGATGCGTCTCGAAGGAGACCAATTTCCTTCTTTCCTTCCCTCCTCTCTCTCCCTGTGAGCTTTGTTTTCCCCTTTCCCATTCCCCCGCTGTAGGGTAGCCAACCGGACGTTATTCTGGTTAACCTCCCTGCCTTCTACTTTTCTCTGTCCTCCTCCTCCTCTCGAAGGAGGAATGATTCGTGAGAGGTGTCCATATATGGCAATCGTGATCGCTCCAGTGCCCGGCATTCGGGAGCCAGCCGTCGAGGAATGCCACAGCGTGCGTCGTTCAACGAGTACGCCGCATGGCAGCGTATTTCCGCAAGACAACGCATGTAAACGCGGTAGCCCTGCGGAAACACACTATGGTTAAGAGTAATTAAACTCACGCAGTTGCACCGACTCACCTAATGCGCGGAAGGTAAGCACGCGGTGCACTCGGGCTTGTCATAAATGAACACGCTGAACAAGAAATTCTCGTGTCTTGCCAAACGTTTTCAAGTTGGTGCCGCTGCTGTTTTTCTCCAAACATGTTGTCCACTGTGCGATTTTCTTCACCATTCTTCTTCATTTACGAAAATTGTGCGAAAAATGGGGTAATTTTTTCTTAACGTCTTCGTTCAATCACTGAGCGTAGCCCAAATCAGTGATATCTTCATAAATACACTCTGGCCTTCTCTAGATTTCAACGGCATCGCAACCTTCCTTGATCTCCGTTCGTGAATACTTCAATGATATCATTTAGCTTCTTCCGGGATGCCTATAATCGGTCCTTCTTGTAGGAAAACTAATATTCTAAGCAAACATGCCAAAGCGGTGCCTTCAGCCTCGTGTATAAGTAGAAGGACATGTGTTACCCGATATAAATTTACGTTCATACTTGCGTCAATTTCGTTATACATATGGCATCGCCCTCGGGGCTAGGCCTGAAAGTAAGAAAGTTATAAGTAGATAAAAATTGTGAAGATTATAAAGAGGACAAGTGCGCAAATGTACAGCATGATAAAGGATGTAACATAGCTGGTCTGACGCCACAAACGCAGCCCATTGTGATGCGGCGAGATTGTCCATGTTAATACCTTGCTGTTTGTTTTTCTTTCTTCTTTTTGCATCGCATTTAGGGTCCCTCGAAGGGATATCACTTAGGGTGCGAGAGATTGGGGGAGGGGGAAGGGTGATACAGGAAAAGCGAGGGGAGCTCTATGGGGAACCAAAAATTTCGCTATAAACAGAGTACAAACAAACACATCGATAAGTAAAGGTAAGTGATGAGAAGTGCAAATGGACAAAAGTGCGACACATTAAAAACAAATTAAATGAAATATTGATTACAAAAGTAGCAAAACATAGTGGCCATAGATACGCAAAATCAGCCACCACAATATATATATAATAAAGGCATAAAAACGCTCACATAAAGATATACTCGGAAAAGTAGTATAAACGTTTAGAGGATTGAACAGAGCAATGAAACAAGTAATATATATACTGAGAAAAAAATGTGAACAAGCGTAAAAAGAGCATGTACTAAACATTTAAACATATTCTGCGCGTAAGAGTTGTTTTGCGAGTTGTGAAGTTGGTTTGAGAACCAATGAATGATGCAGGTTATTCCATCGAGCTGTTGTTCGGGGGATGAAGGAATTAGCATAAAGTGTTCAGGGACAAGCTATACGCATTACCTTGAAAAAAAAAAAGCGGTCTGAAAAGAAGGTTATCGGTGACCCAAAACTCCGGTGAAGGTATGAGTAATGGTACAGTTTATGGACAAGCAAAAGACGAACGTTGTTGGGCAGGAAAAAATGGTTTCGGAAACCAGTACCCTGCCTTCCTGTAGTATGAAACGACATGAAACACGTCAAGATTAAAGTAGGCCCTGTCGAAGACCCTGCAATCTTAAGCCGCATTCTCGCTGCGAAGAAATCTGTCCGGATTTCGCAATCCGCTGATTGAGCTCACTGAATACACAAACAAACAACCTTAAACAAACACAAACAACCTTAAAAGCGGCCTCAAGTGCTAGCTTACGTGATCGTTTCTTCCCAGAAATCTGGCCCATGCTGTGCTAAAGTTGGGTTAAGACGAAGTGAGCCTCCAGGGCGCTGCGAACAACTTGTGTGAAACGCTCTAAGGTCGGCGTTCGCATTCGCGAAGTTTCCGTTCTTAAAAATTTTTTGTCAGGAGAGCACGTTGTTGGACGAGTCGGTCGTACATACTTAAAGGGAATTGCGCTAAAAAAGACACGGACGAGTAAGGACATGGACGGGCGCAAACTCGTGACTGATTTTATTCAGAAAGCACATACATATATATACCTAAATTTTTATTCAATCATTGCCTAAGCGCACATGCCAAGAACGTTTTCTCTTTCTTATACAAATTGATACTAGAATCGCTTACGCATTTATCACCTGACTTCAGGTGATATCACCTGAAGTCACCTTTATTGAATAAAAATTTAGGTATATATATGTATGTGCTTTCTGAATAAAATCAGTCGCGAGTTTGCTCCCGTCCACGTCCTTACTCGTCCGTGTCTTTTTTAGCGCAATTCCCTTCTTTAAGTATGTTTGTCAGGGATCACTTGCTTTCGCGAATATTATATTCGCCATAACGGCTGGACGGGCCTCTTGCCTTTAATTGTATTGGGATGCGACCTCTGTCTTTTTCAAGCGTTTTTGTAGAACGGTTGACCGGGGCCTTTTTCATCAGAAACGGCGCCCTCTTGTATCGCTCCAAAAATTCTGTCGTCTGGCGCAGCGATGGCAAACAAATGGAAAGTGCGTGAAGTAGCCTAAAAATGCTAACGCATAAAAAATATTGTTTGTTTAATGATAATTTGGTTGCATAAGTAATACCATTTTCACTCGCTGTAGTGGATTTCACGACAAATTCCCTTGACTTTCAAATTCTTATGCCTCGCAAGAGCAAAACTACGATCAAGAAAATTACTCTATCCCATCTGCATATTGACGGCAATGTTTGCACGTTTAATTAGTTTGTACGAGAGCAACATTTTAAATTTATTAGGATAAAGAACTTTTTCAGGTAAGAAGCATATCTCTATAATGCGTATAAATTGCAGCTCGAGCTCCTGCAAAATAAAGCATGGTACTAATTACGAGTATTGCGGACTCCCTAATTAAAGTAGTTTGCAAAATGCAATTTATAACATTTTTTTTCATGCTGTGTCCTAAAGGGAACGCCTCGAACCTTTTGTATACTACGACTCCTTTCAAGAAACCTCGAAAGGATCCCCCAGCAGACATTAGTTCTCATGAGGTAACTTTCTTTTTAGCACAGTGAAATTTTGTGGCTCTTTTCCTAGCTATATATCAGAAAAATTCCTCAGAAAGGGAGGCGTTGAATCCTTCCTTTGAGCACTCCTACCATGCACGCATTGATACACTGGAATAAAAGAGCGTACGAACGCGGAAGTCCATGGTGTCCATGGAAGCAGCATGTACATAGGCCTGAAACGTCGCCTTTTGTAGTTCGGGATAACTCCTTCCGACAGTACAAAGAAATAACTGGCGTCTAGTAAAAGAGAGCTGTATTCCCATAGCTGCATGGCACAGGAAAAGCGTGATCTTATCTGAAGGGCAGCTCTAGTAGCTGCCGACAGAACAATACGAGTGCATCCACAATAGAACCATTTCATATGTTTATAGAGCGGCGCTACTGCTTTCCTAACTGCGTCCACTTGATCCTAATCAAAAGGCTAAGCAGGTGTTTGTGTTTGTAATTATTAAAGTGCTCATTTCCTGACTAATCGTTCTCGGCGAATTCAGCGCTGGTTTATTGCTATGTGATAACGAGGCCTCTTCGAGTTATGTGGGCACTGTTGCACCACAGGCGTATCAAGGGCTACATTCAGAAAAGTATCTCAGGCTAGAATTGTTTTTAAGGACAAATGCAAACTAAGCCTGACGCTGGACATTTCCTTAGCGAAGGCTAATGCCAAACCAGCGCGCCATCAAGCAAGACTACAAGTAGGCGCGAAACCTCCCACGGAATGAACTTAGATACCAGCTGGCCCCAAACCCCTTTGCGTACACTATGCCTACAGATCAGCGAGAACAGCGCTCATTGCGCGTCTCATTGAGAGCTGATGACCTCTTTTCGAATTTGGCTTAACCGCCATATCTTCTGAACCCAGTGTAGTGAAATAAGCCCCACGTCGCAGCGCACACCTGCGGTCACATCGATCTTCAGCTCACTCATTACTTAAGAGCCAGCCCGATTGTTTAAGTCTGCCCGAGTGTGATAAGACAGGCCACTGGCCTATCTTGCGTTTCCTCAGCCTACCGGTAGAGGCGTGCAGTGCTAGTAGGCGTGATGTGCATTCGCCAGAAGACAAAGGAAATTAAATTCTCGGCCCTTCAATAATAACGGCTCGTTCATATCGGAGAGGTACATGCAAACAGATATTTGCGCGCTTTTGTGCGTCGGTCAAACCTCTTGCAGCAGAGTTAACCGTAAAGACATCCTACAAACTCTTCTAAAAGGCCAGACCGTCTTTTGTCAGTAAATCATGACTTATTGATTAACAATGCAAGCAAAACACGAACAAAGTCGGTGCTCGTAGTGTTCGCTCCTTTCCTTGCCCGTGACTCATTTGCGTACTTGAGCAATCACAGTTGCTATGGAAGTGATCGTACGCCACAGCGGCCGTGCGTGCTTCACTGGCTGATAACTTATATCGACACGCTCTGGCCAGTGTGGACGAGTCTCATATCGGAAAGGCAGCCCTCAGTTGACTCGCGCAACGAATCTCGTCTCTTCCTACTCGGCGGACGCTTGATGTCCATGACATGTCCATACCAATCCCGTGACCAGTGCCGATACGCGTAACATCAGTCGCAGGTTCTTCCCTTCACGCGCGTGGCCCCGCTACAGGCAGACCATGACTTGACGATGAGTCGGCACCGGCTCTCTTCAGTATCCATTCCCCATACCACATTCGTACATCCGAACTTCCGACCCTTTCTTCACCTTGTCCCCTCTAGTTTATCGCGAGGCCCGTCCATGCGAGAGAGACAAAAGCAGTTCACGCGTTTGCACAGCGTTCTTTTAAACGTATTTGTTTCCATCGCGTTCCTTTGTTTTTGTTTTTATATGCCGGCTCACACTTTCCCTGGAAGAGCCAACTTTTTCTTGGAGCTGCAAACGTAGTCTCTTTTATTGCGTGTCCCTCGGCGGACGATGGACGAAGAACTATCGTGTTTCTCCCAGGACAAAACAACGTAGTGGGATCACAGAGTGGGCACACAGGAAGGAGAAACGTGCATCCGGGTCAAGAGAGGAAAAAGAAAGTAAAGAATGGGAAAGCAAGCACTGAGCAAACCGAAGAAACGGTTAGAAGACACTGGGTGCGTCGGCGAACTTCGGCAAACAATGTGGAAAGTAATACGGCCGCAAAGCGGTGTAACTTTATATGGACAAGAGTGTTTACGTTGAGGGAACATGATGTGAACAGCAGAGGGGAACGAAGAAGGAAAGAAAAGTACGATGTCGTGATTGTACAATTCCTGTGAAGCCGGAATAGGTTGTAGAGAATCAGACACGCGAGACGAGAAGATGCGATACGGTGGCGTCGTTTGACATGGAACACTCGCTCGAAAGCGATCGTATAATACAGACTTCGCTTATCTATACAGGGCTGCATGTAAGTGTATTGACAAGGGGCTGCAACATGTCTCTGAAGAAGCGTTCTGTGTGCACACAGTCGTATGAATACGCAGTGATTTTCGTATCTTTCTTACGAAAATATAGTACAGAATTTATGGAATCACCGCAGAATGGGCATGAATTCCGCAAGAACTGAACGCAATACACGGTGAATTCTTACGGCGCAGGCAGAAAGCTTTCACTCGAGACGGCAGAACATGACCATGAGGAACAACATGACGAAAGTCCTATCTTAGGCCGTATTTCGATCGGCCATTTCTCGGAGCAGAATGTAAGCAATGAGTGCAATCGGACCAGCAGAATTACAAAATAAAGCCTTTTACGACGTAAGCAGTGGTCGAACGAGAAAATGTAGCCTTTGTAGTAAATAAAAGTTGTGGTATATCGAGCGAACTTCTTTGGTGTCATCTTTAGGCGAAAACGTAGGTGAACTCACTTGTGCTACTTTGCGGCCCTAAATGTTGCTCTACATACCAAGCTGCTGGCACACGGGCAGTTCTTTTAATAATGGGGTAGCCCACATTACGAAAAAGCAAATCGGCCATTCAATATCACGCGCTATTTCATTAAGAGGTATGTGCGCTTTAGAGGTACCTATAAGGCTGCATTATATGTAGAGGTTTAAATATTGCTACGCGGAACAATGGTGGGCCTACTCGCAGTACTTTGTCGGTGTACATACCACGGTTATGTAAACATCGGTCCTAATATGTGTATCGGCAAACAAATCCGGGCACATACTGGAAGACCGACCGACCGACCAACAGACCGACCGACCAACGCTATACCATCCTTGACTATGGCCAAAGGATGCTTTGCTTTAACACCCTCTCCCCCATTCCCTTTCGCCTGCATCCGCCCCCAAGAAAATATCGGATAAAGAAAGCACAATCTTAAAAGCTTTCCACACGGACGCTTTTGTGTGTGTGTGTGTGTGTGTGTGTGTGTGTGTGTGTGTGTGTGTGTGTGTGTGTGTGTTTGTGTGTGTGTGTGTGTGTGTGTTTGTGTGCGCGTGTCTGTGCGTGTCTGTGCGTGTGTGTGTGTGCGTGTGTGTGTGTGTGTGTGTGTGTGTGTGTGTGTGTGTGTGTGTGTGTGTGTGTGTGTGTGTTAGGTTCCGTGGAGTTAGGCTAAGTATAATGTTCGCAATCTCGCACAGGCATGTACACCTGCACAGTATACGCTTCTGAACAAGAACGGAGAATTAGGGCGACATTTTGCGGCTGAGTGCACCAGAGCTTCTAAGATTCGTTTCTCAAAGAGTGTTTCATGGAATGAAAGGTCAGTCGTGCTTGTTCGGTGGTGTCTTCCCTCTGTTCTCGCGCGCAAAATTAGCATATATTTCTTTCGTATAAAATATCAACGAGAGATGAAAACTTCGGCTGTGTAAACACGTGCGACATCCTTTTGCATTAATTACCAAGGGACAGAACATCGCGAGCAGCAGATGATACGAAGAAAAGGAAGAAGGAGGGAGATGCAGAGGCAGAAAATTAAGAATGAGAGTCATTCGGGAAGAATGCAAAAACTCAAAACCACTGAAGAAGTTTCCCCCGTGCAAACTAATGAAGCTGGTTCAAGCGAAGCCGGTTAGAGTGAATATGTTAAGTTGGTTCCCAACGTTGTTTTATGTGTATGCGAAAGCATCAAACGGCCCATTGAGCGAAAAAAGCCGGTGTCTGTAGCAGCGAAACGGCTCCTAAATTCCCATTGGCTGCGACACCAAGTCACGTGCGCGCCTGGACGGAGCAGAGTGGGCGACACGGAACGCCTGCTTTCGCCATAGCGCGCCAGGTGTTGCGTGAGGGGAGAGGGCATCGCCGCCACGCCGTCACCAGCCAACACCACGTAGACAACAGAAGGTCTGAACGCTCGGAGAGTGACGTCACGGAGAAGAGGCCGGCGGCATGCTCGGAGATACGGGTTGAATGAAGGAATCGCGCCCTTATGGGTGACGTTAACCAGAGCGCAGTTTTTTCTTTAGGCATAGTTGAGCAGATTGCCCTAAGAGAACGGAGGTGTTCCAAGATTATCTTATTTATGCAAAACTATTTACGCGCTGCATTATTAAAAATGGCCGTCCATAAAAAAATGAAATGGTTCAACTTTAGGACTGAGAACAAATTTCGGGTACATGATGACAGGGAGGGAGCATGGCTTCTATTGAAAAGCCACGGCGCTGCCCTATTCTTCGGAGTAGCTTCTTTGCCTTGATTTATCGTCGGCGTCAGAGTTGGCCGTTCATGCGACCACAAATGTTCTTCAACAAAATGTTAGCACTGCGCCATAACACATATCTCATGACAACTTCCCTGGTGTGCCCTTCTTTACATTCGGAACACATGTATTTATTCCAGTCTAGATTAAAATCTAAACGAATAATTTCACTTTCGAGGCATTATTACATACGGTACCGCAGTCCACATATTTACAACACCTCAAATGAGTTTAGCAATGGAGATACAAAAAATTCGTGCAACTATTTACGAAAAAACAGCTGCCGTATTCCGCAGAATTCCAGCTTTCCTCTCCTCTACCTTAGCATTGGCTCCCAATAACCTGTCATTGATCTTGCGGAAAAATGAACGCATGATTTTTCGGCCCCGATTTGTAATTGCTCCAGCAATTGGGCACGCAGCACTTATTAGGCATATCCTGGCACGGACGTAATCCACATTTCGCGGCGATGAAGGCTGTCAAGAATGGCGAGCTGTGAAAGAAGATTGCCACACAGTTACGACAGGGCGACACGACGCGCACCTCTCCGTCGCTGCAGCTGGGAGGCGTTCAAAGAAGCGGCCTTTGCGCTGGAATCCGCCGCCTTACTCCAGCCCCTTCGACATTGTGACGGAACTAGTTCGGTGTGTGAACAATGATTCCGGAGTTCCCCAACGCGGAGCTGATTTGACGCGCATGGACAAGCTGCCGTGGGGACGACGTATTTTGGAGCGTCTCACGCTTCGGCCTAGCACGGAACAACGAGCGACCCTCGATCGGCGCCGATAGTTTCCCGGAACGGCACCCCGCACGGTTGCCTCTGTGTACAGAGCGCGGTTGCCTTTGTGTACGTAAACTGGTCTGCAGAACAGCGACGAGTTGGTGATGAGTAAACGAACAGTCGCCGCGTCGTAGGACCGGCGCATCGAGTGTATAAAAACTGTGGTGGTGCGAATGCTGAGGACACTTCTCTTGAGCAGTCATGTTAGACTGAGTGACTTCTCTCATGCAGTCCTGTTGGACTAATACTCTTTTTCTCAAGCAGTCATGTTAGACTGATTTAATTTCTGTAAATAAACCCCTTTTCCTCGTTCTCGATGAGAAGCAGTTCTTCACTTCATCAACGATCTCAGCGTAAATAAGTTGGACGACGGCATGGGCCAGCTACCTCCGAATTCATGCCGTACTCCAATCTTGGCAAAGGACCACGGACGATGGGATTGAGCCCCCAATCCTGACAACTGGTGGCAGCGGTGGGATGGACTTTGCGACATGGTGCTGTATCTGCGGTGAGTGCTTGGTTTTTGCTTTGACTCTCTAGGCTTCATTTTGTGGTTGTTCTGTTTAGAACAGTAGGGAAGCTAGATTGTTGTGTGTTAGCTAGGTTGTGTTTTACTAGCTAGATTTAGAGAGCAGAATCAAGGCAGTAAAGCAGCAGTCATGGAGTTAAGGACACTGCTGAGAGACGAGTTGTTGATTGTTGGTGAGGAACTGGGCCTAGATGTACGCAAGGAAATGCTCAAATCAGAATTATTGGAGCTAATTTCCAATCAGGCCAGTGAGCAAGATATTGAAATGGGATTGTAACTTCTCAAAAAGAGAGAGAAACGGGAAAAAGAAAGAGAAGAACGGGACAGAGAAAACCGAGCGAGGGAGGAACGCGATAAAGATCGCGAGTTTCAGTTAAGGAAAATGCAACTTGAACTTGAAAGCAAACGTTTGGAGTGCCTCAAGGAAGTGAAGGCGCTCTGGGTCGATCAAGTGAGGCAGAATCGTACCGCATGGACAGGCTATTAAAGCCATTTGAGGTCGGGACCGACATAGGCTTGTTCCTAAGCAATTTTGAAAGGACTTGCGAGAAGATGAACTTCGGCCCGAGTACATGGCCACAGCGGTTGCTGTCTATGTTGCCGTGTGAGGCGGCGGAAGTAATCGCCAGATTGAGTGTGCAGGATGCATATGATTATGCAAAAGTTAAGGCTAGTCTCCTGAAGAAATACCGCCTTTCAGCCGAAGCTTTTCGGCAAAGGTTTAGGAGCACAGGCAAGAAAGATAGCGAGGGCTATCCGGAGTTTGCATATAGCTTAAAGGCCAACCTAGTCGAGTGGCTTAAAAGCGCGGAAGCGTACGACAGCAGAGACATGATCATTGAATGCATGTGTCTAGAGCAATTTTACAAAACCATCCCCCAAGCTGTGAAACTGTGGGTGCAAGACAGAGGTAATGTAAACACTGTGGAAAGGGCGGCTGAATTAGCCGAAGAGTACGCAACCCGTAGAAAGTTGAACGCCGAGGAGGGAAACTGGGACGGTCGAAATGGACCGCGGAAACCATTTCCGTTCAAAAAGGGTGCGCAAACTAGACGATCCGAGCCTGTAGACATGGCGGAAAAGCCCGCAGAAAAGAGCGAGGAGAAACTTAACGGAGAAACCGCACAAAAAGAACAGAAAAGAAAATTCAAATCTTTTAGACCAATTCGCTGTTACAAATGCCACAAACTGGGACATATAGCTGTAAACTGCGAGAAGTCTAGCGTAGTTTTTTCCTACGTGGAGGAAAAAGATGAGAATATGGAACTTTTAAGTCCATATCTCCACGACCTGCAAGTTAATGGAAAACCATGCCGAGTGCTAAGGGACAGTGCCGCCACGCTGGACATTGTCCATCCGTCTTACGTGATGGTAGATGACTTCACCGGAGAAGTAGCATGGATAAAACAGGTTGTAGAAGAACACAGCGTGTGTCTGCCCATGGCCAAAGTCAAAATCAGTGGACCATTCGGGGAACTAGAGACTGAGGCTGCAGTTTCCAAATTTTTGTCACTGCAGTATCCCTACATCTTTTCGAATCGCTCGAATCAGTTACTGCGTGACAGAGGGCTCAAACTGGGAGAGGGCATAGTACAGGCATTGACCCGAGGCCAAGCTCGTAAGATCGCGGCGCTTTCGGCTGAAAATGCCCAAGCTCCTCCAGCTGAAGCAGAAAAGGGGATAGCTTCAATACCCGAATCCGAGCTAGGCCCGAGGGACAAAAGAACAGTTGAGGAGAGCCTGCCAGTTGACCAGCTCAATGAGAGCGTAGCACTAGAGTGTCAGAGTTCTAGCCTGCAGGAAGAGCAAGCAGACGCGCTCACAAGCGAGACAGGGTCGTTATTATCACCGGCCTCAAAGAACTTTGATCAACTCTTACGCGTGGATAGAGAGTCACTGGCAGCTGACCAAAAGAATGATGAGAGCTTAGCAAAATTACATGACACCGCTAAAGAAGGCATTGCTAGGCGCAACGTAACAATACATGAGAGAGGAGGATTGTTGTATCGGCATTACAGAGATCGAAAGGGTAGGATTTTAGATCAGTTAGTCATACCTACTAAGTATCGGGAGGACCTTTTGAGTCTTTGTCATGGAAATGGGTGGTCCGGCCACCTAGGCATAAACAAATCAAAGGAAAGATTGCTTATGGAATACTACTGGCCTGGCTGTTTCAAAGATGTAGAAAACTTTGCAAGATCATGCGACGCCTGCCAGCGTTCTGGTAAACCAGGAGAGACTTGGAGAGCTCCACTGAAGGTAGTGCCCTTAATAACAGAGCCTTTCAGACGACTCGTAATAGACACGGTAGGGCCTCTTCCAAAAACAAAATCAGGCTACAGGTACTTGTTTACCATGCTGTGTCCGGCTACCAAGTTTCCAGAAGCAATCCCTTTGAAAGAGCTCAGCTCCACCGAAGTAGTAGACGCGCTTTTGACAGTGTTTGCACGAGTTGGGTTTCCAGCCGAAATTCAGGCAGATCAAGGGTCAGTATTCACGAGCGCACTGACTTCCACATTCTTGCAAAAGTGCGGGGTAAAGTTAATACACAGTTCTGTCTATCACCCTCAGTCAAACAGTGTAGAGAGGTGGCATTCGGTGCTTAAGCGAGTTTTGCGTGCGCTCTGTTACGAGCACAAGGAGGACTGGGAGAACTGTCTGCCGGCAACTTTGTTTGCTTTGCGAACGGTTCCACATGAGGCGACAGGGTTCTCACCAGCAGAACTAGTGTATGGGAGGACACTCCGGTCTCCACTGAGAATGTTAAGAGAGATGTGGGAGGAAAGAGGGGAGAGTCCAACCGTGGTTGAATACGTGCTAAATTTACTGGAACGGCTAAGCGCAACCCAATAACTAGTCGGAAAGAACATGGCAATAGCTCAAAAGAACGCCAAAGTCTATTACGACAAGAATGCGAGGCTTCGTACGTTTGAAGCCGGCTTAACGATGAAAGCAGAAAAGTGTAGGTTTGGTTGTTCGCAGGTTACTTATCTGGGCCATGTTGTCGGTCAGGACATGAGACGGCCGGCTGAGCTGAAAATAGCTACGATAGGAGAATTTTCTCAGCCGCGACCAAAAACGAACCTTCGTTCATTTTTGGGACTTGTAGGGTACTCTCAACGGTACATTCCGAGTTACTCGCAATTGGCAAGTTCATTAACAGACGCCCTCCGAAAGGGAGCACCGAGTAACGTACACTGGGATAAGGACAAAGAGAACGCTTTCCAAAGTTTGAAAACGCTATTGGTTTCTCGCCCTGTGCTTCGCGCGCCAGACTACACAAAGGAATTCATAGTTCAATGCGACGCAAGCGACAGAGGTATGGGCGTGGTACTTAGTCAGGTCGGCGACGATAAAGAGGAGCATCCTATACTCTACGCCAGCCGTAAACTAAATGTAAGAGAGGAAGCCTACAGCGCTTCAGAGAAGGAATGCGCTTGTTTGGTTTGGGCCGCCCAGAAGTTGTCGTGTTACTTGTACGGAGCGAAGTTCATCTTCGAGACCGACCACTGTCCTCTGACGTGGCTCAATCAAATGTCACACAAAAACGGCCGCTTGCTCCGATGGAGCCTCACTCTCCAAGAGTACAACTTCTCCGTTAGATATAAGAAGAGAAAGTTGCATAGCAATGCGGATGGTTTGAGCAGGCTAATTTGAATTCTGCGTTTGAGGGTCCCGCCTAAATTTTGGGGTTACTAGTGTTAGCTTTTCTTTAGGCGAAGAAAATCCCCTCTCATTCAGCAGAATTCCCTCCATTAATTGCTGAATTTGTCAGCAGGAATTTGCTTCAGAAATTGGCATAGTGAAATGTAGCATTTTTTTTGTTTCTGCACTTATGTTGTTGTTTTTTTTTTTTGAAGCCTAGCGAGTCTAAAGTGAGAGCCAATGCGCGTCATCTCGGCGCAGAGCCGTGTTGTGGGATTCATTTTGCAGTTGCCTGTCCTTGTTGGATGTTTTGGGGCGGTGACATCAATGCACAAGTGGTCGCTGCGAGCCAAGACATCAATCCCCCCCTGACCAGCAGCCGTTCTCTTCCTGCCTAGCGGTTGTCAGCGCTAGACAGTCGAGACTTTCCGGGCCCTGGAGGCGCTGTCAAGAATGGCGAGCTGTGAAAGAAGATTGCCACACAGTTACGACAGGGCGACACGACGCGCACCTCTCCGTCGCTGCAGCTGGGAGGCGTTCAAAGAAGCGGCCTTTGCGCTGGAATCCGCCGCCTTACTCCAGCCCCTTCGACATTGTGACGGAACTAGTTCGGTGTGTGAACAATGATTCCGGAGTTCCCCAACGCGGAGCTGATTTGACGCGCATGGACAAGCTGCCGTGGGGACGACGTATTTTGGAGCGTCTCACGCTTCGGCCTAGCACGGAACAACGAGCGACCCTCGATCGGCGCCGATAGTTTCCCGGAACGGCACCCCGCGCGGTTGCCTCTGTGTACAGAGCGCGGTTGCCTTTGTGTACGTAAACTGGTCTGCAGAGCAGCGGCGAGTTGGTGATGAGTAAACGAACAGTCGCCGCGTCGTAGGACCGGCGCATCGAGTGTATAAAAACTGTGGTGGTGCGAATGCTGAGGACACTTCTCTTGAGCAGTCATGTTAGACTGAGTGACTTCTCTCATGCAGTCCTGTTGGACTAATACTCTTTTTCTCTAGCAGTCATGTTAGACTGATTTAATTTCTGTAAATAAACCCCTTTTCCTCGTTCTCGATGAGAAGCAGTTCTTCACTTCATCAACGATCTCAGCGTAAATAAGTTGGACGACGGCATGGGCCAGCTACCTCCGAATTCATGCCGTACTCCAATCTTGGCAAAGGACCACGGACGATGGGATTGAGCCCCCAATCCTGACAAGGCTTGCCAGACACACAACAGCAATTGCAGCACAAGCGCAGAGGCTACGTGCATGGTCCACGTCCGGAAAAAAAAGTGCCCTCGCAAGCGTGTCGCAGCATGCCAGGACTTTCCTAACCCCGAAGTTATCCAAGAAGCGGCAGGGTCCCCAGAACTAATCGAATTGTTATCGCCATCGTCGCCCACTCGGTCTTCCACGTCTCATTTTCATCACAGGTGCGCCGCTCATAGTTTCGTAGCACGCTGCACGGAACTTCTATGTGGGCCTCTTTTGCGTCACGCGGCTTCGGTCGCCAATTCATCCCGCCCACTCAAATTTTAGTTCCAGCACATTTTTCTTTCTTTCTTTCCTTTTTCTGGTTTTTTCACCATTATTTCAAGTTTACTGCAGCACGGCTGATAATAATTTTCAGTTCTTCAGTGAGTTTTGTAGAGCTACCAAATGCGGACTTCAAGCATGAAATGTGGGCTTCATGCATGAAAACGCCGGCTATGGCAATATCGACTAGGCCGGTGCAGTATAGTTCCGAAATGGCCGCACAGCCACTCATATGCAGCACGTGTAATGCGAGAAACCCGCCTTCAAAATGCAATACATTTCTAATGCGACACCGCTGATATCGCCCCACGCCAGTAATTTTCGGTGCGAGAGTCAGATTTGAAACGTCACTTCTGGACGTAATGGCGGTTCAACCGTAGTACGTTCCGTTGCATTCGCAAGTTTTATTACTATAATGTAGCCTTGAGTTACGGCATTTACATTATAATATTTTCTATAACGCTAACAATGCAAGATTAATTAACACGTATATTGGATTGGATTGTTTCATTTTAGAATCAAAGTGTACATGACGACGGGAACCTGGAGTAAGAGCTGCCCCAAGGCAGCTTGACATAGCCTCAAGTCCCCGACATTGGCGATGGTATACCAGCGGTCACAATACAACTGCTAACCGCCTCAAGCCTCCTATATTGGAGATGGTATACCAGCAGTCACAATACAACTGTTAACAGCCTCAAAACCCCTACATTGGCGGTGGTATCTATACCAGCGGTCTCAATACAACTGTTAACAGCCTCAAGGCCCCCATATTGGCGATGGTATACCAGCGGTCACAATACCACTGCTAACAGCCTCAATCCCCCTACATTGACCATGGAATACCAGTGGTTCCAATACAACTGCTAACAGCTTCAAGCCCCCTACATTGGCGAGGGTATACCAGCGGTCACAATACCACTGTTAACAGCGTTTCGATCAATCAATGGAATCAATTATACAATATAGTTATAAGCAATTACCGGTCACAAATGAAAGCACACAATGCTAATGTATACAATAGATAATTACAAAAACTAAATCATGTGAGAGGAGACAGAAATTGGTGGTATGAACACCTTTTTTTTTCTTTTTATAAAACGACCTTAAGGTGGACCAGGTTTTAGGACAGTGTGAAAGTAGTTCTTTAAATGATGCTTCTGAAAGACAAATAATTACTTGGGACAAATCATTAATTAAATAAGGTAATACATGTTCTAATGCGTGCAGACTGTATGGGGTTCACTATGTGCTAAGCTCCCAATGACCTCGTTTATAAGCGCAACATAGTGTGCAGTCAGGCCGATTTATTACTAGGATGATATTATATTTCAAGAAAAAAATTACTGGTGTGATGTAGCAGTTGTGCACGTTCAACTGTGCGTAAAAAGCTATTTTGTAGTACATGTAGTTTTCGCAAGTTATCCTGTGTAGTCGAGCCCCAGCTTAAGAAGCCGTAATTTAGGCAAGAATGGAATAGACATAGATATGTTGTAATTTTCACATTGGTCGATAACACGGGACGATTACATTAGACGATACTGATAACTTGTGACAGTTTTGTTATAAGATGATCGACGTGATCATCCCAGTTGATCTTTTCCTTGAACATAACACCTAATGTTTCAAAAGACGATACAACTTCTAAGGGAACAGACCTGAAACATATGTCACTGGTGAAATATCGCAGAAAAGGCGTAGCATCTTAATTTTACAGACAGCAGAATATATTTAGCGTAAAGCGCTGTGAGATATTGGTACCATATTGTTTTTTCTTGTTTCTTTACTTGTGTCGTATTCTGATATGTCAAAAAATTGTATCTTCGATTTTCTCAATCCCTCCATCAATGTCAGTGACGTCACGTGAGACGCACTCTGACGCAGGAAGGCTCGAGTTTTGGTGGCAAAAAGGAGAGAGCAATAAGAAAGGTCAAGACAATATAGTAGCTACTGAATACGATACCAAGAGTAAACAGAAGATTAGACGATCCAACAAACCCACCACTGTCAGAAAAAGATCGAGTAGCGTAAGGTTTCCACAGGCTATGACTAATCAACTTTTCTGCCATCACGTCTCGCACTGACGTCACAACTGTTCTACTGTCGTTGTTCTTCTATGACATTTAGAAGTTCCGCGGACGTGGACCAAACCTCGTGGAAGAAACAAAAAAAGAAAGGCGCGTGGGGTCATCTCACTTTCACCACTGACGTCACCTTCGTAACACGTGCTGACGTCTTCAGAAGCACTGCACAATGAAGGATTACCGTTTCCAAAGAGTTTTGCCCGGACATCTAGTCTTTGTATTCTGTCTCTTCATTTTCTTTCTCCAGCACTCTTGGCTTTTATTGGCGTTTCTCTGAATGGAAACAATGTAGACGGTAATGAAAATTAACCTAGAATTTTGGAGCTGAGGTGCAGGTGAAGCACAAGACTAACGCCAATTAATCCCAATGACACCACAAGGTAACCGTAAGGTCACCCCAGATTCGCTGCAGTATGTGTGAGGATAAATGAAGGTGCGAAAAGTGCCGCCATTATACCTCTATGGCTGTACTGAAAATACACCTGGCTGCGAGTCGTCCTCGTCGTCGTCGTCGTTGTCGTCGTGATCGTTGTTGTTGTTGTTGTTGTTGTTGTTGTTGTTGTTGTTGTTGTTGTTGTTGTTGTTGTTGTTGTTGTTGTTGTTGTTGTTGTTGTTGTTGTTGTTGTTGTTGTTGTTGTTGTTGTTGTTGTTGTTGTTGTTGTTGTTGTTGAAGAATAGACAGTTTCGCAGATGAAGCACTGAAAACGATAGCAAGGTTGGGCGTGACGCCCGAGCTCTTCGCATGGTATGGTATGGTATGGTATGATGAACTTTATTTAATGTCCTGAAGATCAACCCTTAGGTTGACGCAGGCGGCTCCCACGTCGGGACAGTAAGTTTTAACCTTACCGCCGTATCATGGGCCTTCTGGACGGCCTGTACTTGATCGGAAAGAACTCCACTGTGTAGGACTCGCTGCCACCAGTCTCTCTCCTTGTCACAGTCTGTGAAAGTCACAGGACACTGCCAAAGCATGTGATCCAGAGTAATGATGCCATTACACTTCTCGCAATTGATTGGTATCTCTCTTTCAGGATATATCTTGTTAATAAAGTTTGGACTTGGATAAGTTCTTGTTTGCAACAATCTCAGAGTCACCGCTTGAGCTCTATTGAGCTTAGCGTGTGGCACTGGGAATTCCCTTCTGTTCATGTAGTAATGCCTTGTGATTTCATTATATGTAAGTAATTGGTCCCTGTTCTCCACCTGTATATTATTGAGGTCCTGGTCGCGTAGTGCACGGATAGTAAGCCCTCGTGCAGCTGCGTTAGCCATCTCGTTTAAATTCTTCCGAGATGGATCGACAGACCCCATGTGCGCAGGAAACCAGCGGATTTCGATCTCTTGGCTGTCCAACTCACCGATCAGCTGGGCAGCCCTTTTGGTTACAAATCCATTGGTAAAGTGTCTAATAGCCATCTTAGAGTCGCTGTAAATCTTCGTCCACTTATTATTCCTTAAAGCCATGGTGTTCTGACAATAGAGAGCATTAGTGCTGCGCCATGACGATATGTATGCAGCACGCGAGCGCTTTGCGGCAAGTGGCAGCGCGCGTCACGACCGCGCTTTCTGTATATGGGAATGTCCACGTATACTTAAACTTGCGTAAACCTGTTGCGCCATCTGGAAGATAAAAACAAGAGCGCTTGTTGTGTACAGTCAAGCCAAGCCAATCCAAAGGTGTTAACCGCGTTCCTGGCCATGGGTTCTATTCTCGACACGCGGGGCGGTTGCACTGCTGGCATTATCCGCCATGTTGATTCTCTGATTGGCTGTGCCGAGGCCACAGGCGCTTACTACGAAAGGAGGGGTGGGGGGGGAGTGTTCCGGGTCCCGAGCTCCATCCGGAGTTTCCTGGGGGAGGGGGGGGGGCAGTGCCCTTTTACCAGGCGATGCCGAAGCCTACACCCTTCCCACCCAGAAGCGTCATTACCAGAGTTCTGTAACTCACATCGTTAGAGGTTTCTTTTGAGTTGTATCTACCTTGTCACTTAAAATTTATTGGGGCTAAAAGCGTATTACATTATTGTTGGTGCGGACGTCCACGGCTTTTAATTCATACTTTCGCTTTATTTCTAGAAATCCTGACAATAGGAGGACAAGTGGGTTACAAGGACTAGCGGCGGCTACCTCATCCGTATTCTCTTACTTAAACATTTTTTTTTATTTCCACTGTAAACCTCACGCAAAGATACAATATATTTAACTATAGAAACAGGACAATGTTTATTATATTTTTAAATAGAAGGAGCTAGCCCACTAACAATTATTTCTAATGGTATGTATAGCTTATACGCTTAGAGAACGCTACGCACACGATACCCGATGCGTACGCGGCCGCTGCGTACGAATCACGTATTGTTTGCTAGCTCTGCCGTAGTCGAGAATAGATGTAAGCATGAAATGGCAAAGCGCAAAGCAGATTGGCTGGAGATGATACCAGTCATAATCCTAAAATGGGTGTAGTGCATGTTCGCAACGGCGCACCCTACCATACCACACTGCACCACGCCATACTGCGCACTGATCCATAAGGACGCTGCCCAGCTAGAACAAGAAAACCGGCTGAAGGGCGCACGACAGGCAGCAAAAAGCGCCAGGGAGACAAAGCGCACTGCCCAGCTAGAAGAAGAATAAATTGAATTGTGGGATTTTACGCACCAAACCGACAATTTGATTATGAGGCATGCCGTAGTTGGAGACTCCGGATTGATTTTGACCCCCAGGGTATATTTAACATGCCCCCAATGCACGGGACACGGGCGTTTTTGCATTTCGCCTTCATCGAAATGCGGACGCCGCGGCCGGGATTTGATCCCGCGACCTCGTGCTTAGCACACCGCCATAACCATTACGCCACCGTGGCGGGCAGAAGAGCATGATGGAGGCGTCACGCAGCGTGGCGCCATCTCTCGAAGCGACGCAAAACCCACGCCGCAAAAGTCGCGGGCCGCTGGCCACCACGGCTCAGCGCCAAAACATGACAAGGCTGTGTATAGTGCCCGGTATATCTGCCTTTTCACCGTCTCTGTCGGAAATGACAACGCACTACAAGTTACAGCTTGAGTGATCTTGTGAACAAACATTAAAAAGACCTCGAAAGCAACATTTTTGCAACTTGTTTGGGCAGTAACTAGCGTGTGTAATGCGATTCCGTACAAAGGGTTCGGGGCCCAAGACCGCATTTTATTTAAGCTTTGACTGGTTGCCCGGGTGTTCTCGTTTGAGTACCCGGATAACGGCTCTGGCTTCTAGCTCAAGGTCACTTGAAGGTCACCGACAACGGGAGTAAAAGCATTTAATGCTTTAAACGCAGCGCTCTTTACGTCCGCAACGTACGCAGTACTAAACGTCGCTATTATGCGGAGGCGACGTGGCGCAACGGAACGCGCGAGACGACTGCAGGTGTGCAGCAGGAGCAGTGCCCTGGCAGATACCAGCGTCTCACAACTCTGGCGCGTTGAAAAACCGGCGTCGCAAGTCGATGGTGCACGAGGTGAGACAAAGCCACCTGGAAAATTTCTAGGTGGCGTTGGGCGAGACCGATGAAAACCGTCAGCGTTTGTCAGCGCCCAACCGAAGGATTAGATATTACACATCTAGAATATTAGATTTCAGGACTGTAGGACGCACTTGATTTCTCGTACAAGGAATGTCCAGCTCAACGGGCAATTCCGTTCAAGGGTTAGAATTTCGCTATCTGCCACATGCGACATTTCAAAGGTTGGTGCAGCTAAAAAAAAAGAAAGAAAAAGTACCGCCAAATTCGGTACTAAGGGCAAAACAAAAAAAGGAAAAGAACGAAAAGAATACAAAAACGTGCGATACGCGCACCATCACAAGCGAACAGAGATTCATTGATACAAACTTCGCGAGAACACGCGACAACTGGGGTAATTGAAAAAAAAAACGAAAACTTTATACAGGGTTTGGAAGTACCGTTGTTTGGGATAGTTGGTTAGATACAGTAATGGGAGTCCTGTTCGTCCTGATGTCTCGATCTTGCCCGTGACTCGTAAATAGTCTCGCTTTTTGCATCGAAATAACTGGCGTCATATTATTCCTTCAATTTACCTGATTACAAATGCACTACCGCGAAGCGCAGCTTGCGATGCAAATCGCCTGTGACGTAGTAGGGCGGTGTAAAATAAGTCTTCGTCATACCATGCAATAAAGTTGTCTGGCTCAGCGTTGCTGCCAAGAGAGAAAGAAATAGAGGGAGAGAGAAATAAGGGCTGTATAGGTGCCAAAATTTCTATGCGTCCATTGAGAGTTGCGCAAAGCTCCATTCGGAATTAGCTCTTGGCAAGAAGAAAGTGCTATGGCAGATTTATTTTACGTCGTGCTTTTACGTCACACAAAAGTGCGGCACAGAGCCGCACTTCACTGTGCCGCATGCGTAATCAGGTAAATTGAACAAAAAGATTCCTCGCCATTTATTTCGCTCCGCACAGCTGTTTTTAAACGTGAAAATCTCTACTGACCTTTATGAAAATTCCCTTCAACTTTCCGTTACAAAAATGTCCCACAAAGTTTGGCATTAGGAAGTAAGAATGTATTTAATTATATTGTTATGGTAATAATCCGGTAATAATTACGGTAATAAGCAATCGCGTTCAACGTCGCTTCTTTTGTCCCGATCTTTACCGCTCCGTTCGTCGATACGTCGCTGCATGTGAACCATGCCAACGCACAAAAAAAAACCACATATGCCTCCTGCTGGCCTCCTTCAGCCCCTTGACGTCCTATCTGACCGCTTCTTCCGAATCGGTCTTGACCTCCTTGGTTCTTTCCCTGCCTCTACTGCTGGCAACAAATGGATTACCTTTGCTACGGACCACACCACGCGCTCTCCCTACCAGTTGTGCTATGGACGTCCCTGATTTCATGCTACATGATGTCATCTTACATCATGGAAACCTTTGTGAAATCCTCACCTACCGTGGCTGCACTTTCTCTTCAGCGTTATCGATGATCTTCTTCGCGACAAAACACAAGTTTACGACGGCTTACCACCCGCAAACCAACGAAACCAACGACAGAACGATTCAACCGCATGTTAACTGGCGTGCTTTCTAAGCATGTCTCCTCTGACCATCAAGACTGGGACGCTGCGTTGCCCTTCGTTACATCTGCCTACAATTCCTCCCGTCCCGATACCGCTGGTTTTCCACTTTTTAACGCGACAGCGTTAAGGAGCTCGTGTCGCAGAAAAGCCGGTGTCGTCGGCGTCGGCGGCGGTGTCGGTGTCCGCATCGGCGGCGTTGGCCGTGAGCGATAAATCCCAGCACGCACTTCATGAATAAAAAACAACTTGCAAGATGGGCTGGGTGGGAATCGAACCAGGGTCTCCGGAGTGTGAGACGGAGGCGCTACCACTCAGCCACGAGTTCGATGCTTCGGAGCGGTATTTATCTCTATGCTTTTATCTGCTGTTTGACCGCGACACAACGTTACCTTTTGACACTATCCTCCCTGCTGCCGACCATTTGCGCACTGAGTACGCCCGCGATGCCATTTCCAAAGCTGACGAGGCACGCCAGATTGCTCGCCATCGCTTTACGATGTCGCAAGACCACCAGAGGCACCGCTATGACTCCCGTCATCGTGACGTTATCAATGCCCCGGGTGGCCTTGTGTTTCTGTGTACCCCGACTCGGCGTGTTGGGCTCTCTGAAAAATTGCTTTCCCGGTACTCCAGACCCTACCGTGTCTAAAGATATGTAACAGATGTCACTTACGAGATTGGCCCGCTCGAGTCTTCCTCTCCCTCCATTTCGCCGCCTACAGACGTTGTTCACGCATCCCGCCTTAAACTTTACCGCTCCCCTACACTCTAGCAAGCACCGTGACGGTGCTTCAGCAGCCGGGGGTCATGTTACGGTCATAATCCTCAAGAGGAGAGTCGATGAAGGAGACGCTTTTGATCTGGCATGCGCATTCGACCACATGGTTCAGTGCTTGCTCTCCTTGTAAATTATATTGTAAATATGTTCCCCTGTTGTGCCTGCCTACACATAACAATATGATTGAATTGATTTGGTTTATTTCTTGCAAATGATGTCATCCTGGGCAGGTAACGCACTTGAAGTGACGTAATGTGAGTAAATTTGGTCGGCTCTTTTTATAAAAAAGTATTTCACATAAAAAATACGCTGCGGGTATATACTTTCCGGACATCTCGAGGATATTCCAGTATGCCTGCCAAGCTATAAGAACACAATGGTTAAAATGCTTACTAGCGGCCACGTGTATTTCGCTTTAGACATGCGTCCTCAATTCCCGACAGACAGCGTCCTCAATTCCCGGCCGGGCCTTGATTGCGCATTTCACATCCCTGAGTCACCGCGGTGGACCTCGAGGATCAAGCTGAACGTTTAAGTTTGTTCATGAACGGTATCAGATTTACATAAATGTGAATACAATATTGTTAATACACAATGAGCCCCAAAGTTAGGAACTGTCAGGGAGACTCCCATACATTAACAAAATCAAAAAAGAAAGAGCGAAATCACATGAAGCAGTGTTTGCGTAAACTAAACTGACAAGTCAAAAAAAAGTAGAAAGCAGTGCAAAAAAGAAACAAGATTATATGAAGCTGTATAGTAAAAAATAACAAAGAAAACTTTCTTTGTAATAAAGAAGCATAGCAGTTAACAGTACAATAATAATGGAAGCAATATACGAAATAGCATTACTGCAATCGCAAAAGTCAGAATGAAGAGAGCTGTTCCAAGTTAATCAGGTGAAAAATGGCTCTTCTTTATTTCTTGTTGTTCTATTTCTGTTCTATTACTTGCAGTTCTATTACAGCGTGCTTACATATAAAAAACTACAATTAAGTTGGCGATATTACGGAGCTCAAGGCGCTTGTCTAGAGCGCCCGAGGGGCGTGTTCCGTACAGGGCTGGTAACACCTAGTAATAACACTCGGTATGAAACCGGCAGGATGTGACCAGCTACTCTTACGAGATGTCTATCCTCGCCCTTGTGGTCATCTAGCGCTTTAGCGCCTACTTTGGCGGCGAGGAGTGCTTTCCAGACACGCCTATGTGCTTACGTGTACATAAATTCATGCGCATTACCTTAAAAACCGCCCAGGCCGCCGCTTTGAACAGTCTTCTCGCCACCGACTGCTTCTGGGGTGTTGTCTCAATAGCATCGTCAGTGTAGCGCCGCTGCGATCGAAGGCCTTGCAGCTCGGCCAGGAAGAATCCGATAGGGTTGAACAACACCAGAGAAAGTGGTGCCACCAGGTACAGGTAACCAGCGAATTCCGGATGGCTCCGGCCAAACACCGACTCCACTGAAAGAAACAGAGTACGCGAAGGACATCTCACAGCAAAACCCCAAGGTTGTGGGTAGGATACAGGAGCTTGCGCTAATAATTCATCTTTGAGAAAGTCATTGGCTCATTATTGCGATGCTTGCGATTGCACTAGTTTGTAACGTTTCACCTTATTGGGCAAGCGTAAGGAAACAACTCGGATAAAGGCGAATGCAGAGCAACGAGACTGAACAGAACCCATACCTACAGAGAGGTATTAAGCTAGAATTGTTCGTAAGAGAAAATTCCAGCCAATACTGATGCTCGATAAACTATCAGCGAAGGTGACCATCCAATACCAAACAGCACTTACGCGCGAGAAGCATTTTGAATTCGGCCTCAGGTGAAGCGAAAACTCTCAACTGGATTTTCATTGAAAGTACATGGCGGAATAAATGAGAACAGATGAAAAAGCAGTCATAAACGTTAACCATTTGACTTTGTCGTGAGTTCTCGCTTAGAAAATCCGCTTCTTGCCTTGTCAAGGATAACAAAAATCAGAGAAATTTTTGAAGCATATGCCCCGTTACCTGGAAGTACAGGTGAGTGCACGAGCACTTTTTTTATCAGCTTGACCAAGAAGTCATTCAGTTTCACCTACAAACAGTTTTTCTGAGAGGCAAACTCAAGACAAAGTCCCATAGGGAGCGTTTAATATTCCGCTTTTTCTTTCATCTTTTGTTCCGCCATTTTTTTATAAACGCCAGTTGATAGCTTGCGCTTCGCCTGTTAAGTCTCATTTCTCGATGTTCGTCCTTGTACGAGTTGTATCCCTTACCATCGCTAGCTCAATAACATTGGTAATTGATTCAAATTGTCAAAATTGTCAAATGACAAATTGTTAAAGGGAGCAAAAGGCCCATGGATGAGCAAATGTATGCAACTATGTATACATCTCTTTCATGCAGTACGCGTGGCTCCATGAAACCGAGGCCTTCAGTACACATCAAACACGTCATTGGATGAACATAGTACGATGGATAAAAGAATCCCTTGCTAATCGTTCCCAGTTCTTCCTTGTCAATAACTTCTCCTCCGAACCCCTCCCTGTCACTTCAGGCGTCCCTCAAGGCTCAGTCTTAAGACCGTTTCTTTTCCTAATATACATTAACGATCTTCTGTTGCATGTATCTTGTCCTATTTGCATGTTCGCTAACGACTGTGTGATTTATCGTACTGTGACTAACATCTCTGACCAAGCATCTCTCCAGAATGACCTTAATAACGTGCAGAAGTAGCGCAACCGTTGGCAAATGGCCTTGAACCCTAACAATTAAGCGCAAATTTATTTCGATTTCCCGCCGTCGTATTCCTTCTCTCTCTACTTACACAATTGCAAACGTCCCAGTAGAATCAGTTCTAGCCTCTAAGTACTTAGGCGTAACCCTGTCCCACGACCTTTCCTGCAATGCGCATGCGACAAACGTAATTTCGTCAGCGAATAAGACCCTTGGGTTCATGAGGTGTCCCCTTCGCCGTGCTCCACAGCACGTGAAACTACTCGCATACAAATCATTTGTCAGACCACAACTGGAATATGCCGCCGCCATCTGGAACACTCATCAAACATATATCATCAATGCACTCGAGTCAGTTCAGAATCGTGCGATTAGATTCATCCATTCTTCATGTTTATATAACATCAGCCTTTCACTCTTAAAGGCAGAATATAGCTTGGAATCGCTTCCTTGTCGTCGTCGTATAGCCACGCTCTCTCTTCATCGCAAATTTTTTTACAGTTCGCTAAGCCACCCGCCTTACATCACGCCATCATCTTCACGCATGTCACAGCGCACCAGCCATCAACTCCAAGTTTCTCGTCCTCGAGCACGAACTGTCTCTTTTCAAGCTTCATTTTTTCCTCGAGCTGCCGAAGACTGGAACGACCTACCCTTCAATGTCGCTGCCATCACATGTCATTCACAATTCCTAGAAACTATTCAAACTTGTATTTCACCGTAACACCGGCCTTTTCTTGTGTCCACATGTTAACCACCCCGTATGTAATACCCCGAATGGGGTCTTTAAGGTAATAAAATAAAAAGAAATACCACGTTACCACACTAATCGTGCATCCATCAGGCGCAGCACTGCGCCTTGAACGTCCGTCTTACAGATGTCGCCTAGTTCGTGGGAAGCCAAAACCTATATCCAAGCCCTTCTATAGGATTGCGATGGCATGCAGGATAGCAAGACGAGCACAAACTCGGAGCAAATGTCGTTGCGGATAGCGATCTATTGGTATTCCATTTAAGCCGAATACTCTCCATTTATCGTCCAGCTGTCAAAGTCCTATTACATAACGTAAGTGGAAGCAGAATGATCCACTCTCTCACATACAACGGAGCGCGTTCACTTGAACACAGGCCGACTTTGATTGCAGGCAGGCTGTCATTCAAAAATCGTACGGCCCGAAAACCAAAGGTTAAGAAGTTACTGAGTTAGTCAACATGCTGCAACAGGAACACCGAGCCATCTAAGTTCCAAGAGCATTGCCATCTGAGGCGAAAACTTACAACGTTGCATTACACCCAGTGGCGTACCAACAGGGGGGGCGGGGGGGGCCGTGGGCCCCAAGTGCAAGGGGCCAGTGGGGGGGGGGGGGGTGTCATATACGTCTGAAGACACCCGGAACTTGATATCCTCGCCTTCCTAGACTACAGCCGGGGGGCGGGGGGGGGGGGGGGGGTGACAGAAGACCTATGGGCCCCGGGTGCCACACGACCTAGCTACGCCACTGATTACACCGTGTTATCTTTCAGATATCCTTTAACATCACACGGCTAAGCGTCGGTGGGTCACAGTTCACAATGGCCATTACCCTATTTATCTCGTTTAAAATCAAGGAGAGCTGGTCATAATTGACGAATTCAGCTCTGCACTAGCTCCCTCAACCGCATACCTTACGCATTCAAGGAGAACTCGATAAGCGCCAGCTGCTTTTGACGTGAACGCAGAGTTGCTGTGCAGCACTTGCACGGCAAATTTTAAAATGTAAGTTTTTCGTATGTGTCAGTTTTGGTCGAAAGCAATGTCTATGCGGTGTGGTATCTTCACTAACATAACAAATTTGCGCCAACATAATTAGCGTTAAGCGACGACTTAATGTGTTTCTGCCAAACCGTATCATAGTTTGTTCGTGATAAGGCATATATCTCAATAAATGATGTATATCCAGGCAGGAAAGTAGGATCACACACTGACCTTTTTTTCCTGAGAGAGAATTTTGTTGGCCAGTCTACCTGCCTCTCGATTTGATATGCGCTTTGCCGCCCTATAAAAATCAGCCGGGAAAATTAAAGTCGAAATTCCAGTCCAAAATGTAATGCCCAAAAGAAATGTTGCTGATGACATCATTGTGCGACGTCATATGTTTCGTGGGTTATGCAGTGAAAGTCTAGGGAGGTTGTGTAGTAAACGTTTCTATATTGGAATGCGCCATAGTCATGTGACCAGACTGCTAACTAAGCTCGGCCTTTGACGATACTTTGTAACGCCACAGGTGATTGCTAATCAAATTGTGAGGTGATGTCGCCACTAGTTTTCAATGTTTTACATCGCCTTCTGCTAGCTAGCCTCCGCGGCCGGTGAGAATGGTCAATTACCAATTTCTGAAGCGTTATCTGCCTGACTAGCTAAGTGTTGAGTTATTTGTTTGATGATATTGAGAATGTCAGAAGCTCTTCATCAAGCTTTGCTAAAATAACGGTTCTCAAGTAAAGCAAGATGACTTGACATAATAAAACACACACACACGCACACGCACAAACGTGAGTGTGTGTTAATACAGTTGGTAAAATGTGCACTTAAATGTACCACCGATGAAAAACAAGCACCCGCCGTTGTAGTGTAGTGGCTTCGGCGTTGGGCTGCTAAGCCCGAGGGCGCGGGATCGGTTCCCGGCCCCGGTGGCCGCATTTTGACGACGTACGCGTACCGTGCATTGGGTGCACGTTAAAGAACCCGAGGTAGTCAGAATTATTGCGGAATCCGCCACTACGGCGTGGCTCATCATAATATAGTGGTTTTGGGACGTAAAACCCCAGAATCTCATTGAATTTTTAACAAGTAACAAGAGACAATGAAGTCCAAAAACAAGAAAGGGGCTGACAGATGGAATCGCACACTGTGGTATAAAGTTTGTAAACAAGGATAAAGTGCCTCAGACAGCCTGTCTCAGGCACTTTATCCCTGTTTACAAACTTTATACCACAGAGACAATGATAGAAATGGAAAACTAAGGAACAGATCACATTCTACGGAAGGCTTGGACAAGAAAAGGCGAGCTGTAAGTACCCTTCGCGATTTTTAGTGGTAACTAATCTTATGGACTGCCTATATAAGTGACATTACCATTTCGTCTTCTACATTATGATTCTTTTTTAACGAGCTGATCTTGCGGTGGTGTTCTTATGTGTAAATTGAAAGAGACGCTTGTCGGATTCCTTCACTCATGTGACCATTCTACAGTTAGTTACTGAGCTGTGCTTTTGATACTGGTGCCCATAGGCGAGACAATCTTTGTGCGCTTGTGTTCGTGTGTGTTTCGTGTGTCATTAAATTTTCTTCCTTTTTCCTTTTTTTGCCTAACGAATCTGGAATTTTGGCATAGCCAGATCTGACGTAGCCTACCTCGCAGTGCTTCTACAGCAAAAAAAAAGGAACGAGTTATCCCACGAGGCTTTTTTGCGGGGCTAATGGCGGCATCGTCCTTTTCTGTATTCGGTGCGTACGAGCCCAGTTTGCTTGCCTTAAGACATGGAAAACGCAGGCGTGTCTCTCGGGGTGAAATGTGTGCTCGCGACATAAGTTGTGGCCGTTATTGTTTGCACTCATGGCTCATACCCACTATGAGGAATTGTACAATACTAACGTGGCTAAAGTAATAAATGTAGAATTTAAATTCCACTCGAAAATTTACATACAGTGATAAATTGAATGTAGCAGATGCAGGTCAAATGAATGGCGTAGTTTTAATTGAAATGTATTAAAGATGAACATAATAAAGGATCGGATCGGAAAACATTTATTGGGCTCTAGAAAAGAGATCTTTGCGGCTCCAGACGGCCTCTTCCGTCTTCTGATGGATTCTTCTGTCTGCAATCACAGGGTTGGTGCCCTAGTCCAAGGCTCCACTGAGTATGGCCAACCCGCGAGCTCGCTCTACTAGGCGCTTTTGGCCGTTCAAGCTTACGCTGGAAAGCACACTCTCCCACTGTTCCGCACTCGGGTTTTTAATTTTATAGATAGTTGGGGACTCAATATTTTGACAGGCCCATGATATGTGGTACAGATCTGGTTTCGCTCCGCACCATGGGCACTTAGCTTCATATTGTGTAGGGAAAATTTTATTCAGAAGGTTTAGATTCGGGAAAATACCCGTCTGCAGTTGTCGCCATGCAACAGCATGCTCTCTGCTCAGATCCTTATCCGCGGGTTTGTACTTCAGTCTGGCCCCTTTATAATAATTTGGGATATCTGAGTAGCCCATGGGTACTGACTCAGGTTCCACAAGGCTGGATGTGTCGGACGCCCGATTGGTATGCCCTCGAGCTATCCTATCCGCCTCTTGGTTCCCTGTTATGCCAGTGTGCCCTGGTACCCAGATTATGGTATGCTGAACTTTGTTTCCCGGGTCGCATGAGCAAAGTATGTGGCGTGCTCTGCGCCCAATTCTGCCGTTTGTATAATTATGGCGTGCTGCTTGAGAGTCTGTTATTATTGTTAGAACCTGCCAGATCGATAGTCCTCCAGTGCTGCCAGAGCCACAGCTGCCTCTTCGGCCTCGACTACCGTGCAGTCCTGTAGTGATGCGCTGGTGATCTCCTTGAGGTCCGAATTAACCACCGACGCCACTGCTCTGCTGTTGTGTCTTCCGTCTTTGACGAACGTTGCCGCGTCCAGATACCTTGTGTTGTCCTTGTTCGCCAAGGTTCTCTTCACGTACTCTGCTCTTGCCTCTCTACGCGCCTTGTGCAGGTTCCGGTCCATATTCTTGGGTATCGGTGCGACTCGCAGTGTACTGCGATACTTGTCCGTATAGGCCTCGGTACGCTTGATCTCTTGGATCATGTTGCCGCCGCCATATCTTCGCAGGAGCACCCTTCCCGTGGAGGTCTGCATCAACCTACGTGCCTGAGCGCATAGTAGTGCTTCTCTTAGTTCACTGAAGGTATTGTGCAGTCCCAGGGCCAGCAGTTTCTTGGTCGATGTGCGCTGCCGCAGGTGAAGCGCAGTTTTGTACGCCTTTCGCAGTATGGCGTCCGCTTGTTCTTCTTCATGCTTGATGCATTTGTGGTAGGGAAGGCTATACACCACTCTGCTAACCACGAGGCTCGTGACTAGCCTAAGTGTGTCGCTCTCCTTCATACCCTGTCTCTTGCTAGATACTCTGTTGATCATACGGGCTACCTGCATGGTGGCAGTCTTCAGCAGTGCCAGAGTATGATTGCACCGTTGATTGGACTGAAGCCACATCCCGAGGATCCGAATGGTGGTCTTCTCCGGAATGCGTTGTCCCGCGAGGTATACGTTGAGGCTGAGCTCATCACTTGTAGGGACCGTTCGATTTTGTTTGCCTCACCACACCCTTAGGAGCTCGGACTTCTCCGTCGAGCAGGTGAGGCCCCTGGCCCTAACGTAGGTTTCTATGCAGGTGGCCGCTTTTTGGAGGCACTCTTCTTTTTCGCTGAGCGATCCCCGGTTCACCCATACCGTGATGTCGTCAGCGTAAATGGCGTGCCGAAGGCTTTCAAGTTGTTCGAGTTGTCTTCCTAGCCCGATCATTGCGACGTTGAAGAGTATGGGGGAGATGACCGACCCTTGTGGAGTTCCCTTGTTAGGGGTGCGATACTTCTCTGATCTGACTGCTCCCAGGCCGATTGTTGCTGTCCGGTTAGAGAGGAAGACCTTGACGTAGCCATAAATGCTTCTGCCACAGCTCAGGCTATCCAGTCCTGTGAGTATGGCTTCGTGGCTGACATTGTCGAAGGCTCCTTTAATGTCTAGTGCCATGATGACGTATTCGCTGTTTCGTGGGACGTTGCTGAGCACCTCCTCCTTGAGCTGGAGGAGCTCGTCTTGCGCCGACAATTTAGCGCGGAATCCAAACATGCTGGGGGGGGGGGGGGGTGCAGCTCGTTGTCCTCCATATAATTTTGTAGCCTCATTGTAGCCACCCGCTCGTACAGCTTGCCTAAGCATGACGTGAGAGAGATTGGTCTAAGATTTTCTGCTTGCAGTTTTTTGCCAGGTTTTGGAATCATCACTACCTCCGAATGCTTCCACTCCTCGGGTACTGTCTCCTCCGCCCAGTGCTTGTTGAGATAGTCAGTAAGTTCGACTACCAGCTCATCACTGAGGTTGCCAATCAGCGCGTTTTTTATCTTGTCTGCGCCTGAACCGTATTCTTAGTGGTATTTCTTATTGCTGCGTCTACTTCTTCTTTGGTTATAGGCCTGTCCAGATCAGAATTTTCTTTCCCCTTGTAGAACTCCGTGTAGGCTGCTGGGTCACCATCCCCGAAGCACTTGTGCCTTACGCTTTCTATGAGCTCATACTCTGAGCCCTGAAACTGGTGAACCAGCCTCTGTATGGCCTTGTTGTTCTCCGACTTGGTTTTAGTCGGGTCCAGGAGTGCTTTGAGTATGCTCCACGTTCGGGTGGTACTCAGGGTTCCGCTTAAGGAATTGCTAAATTGCTGCCAATTTGCTCTCGCCAATTGTTCCGCATACTCTTGTGTCTTTTGCGTAATTTCCGCAATCTTCAGCTTTAGCTTCCTATTAAACTTCTGTCTCCTCCACCTTTTGGTCAGGCTCTGTCTTGCCTCCCATAATAAAGGAAGCTCATTTATGTGGGCAATCGCTTGGAATCAATAATAAATCACTTAACGGTGGTGCGAACATCCTGTACCCGAGAGTCCAAGCTCAAGAAGAATAAATAACGAGGACTTGTCAGATCCAGGCCACTTTTGCGGAAGGAAACTTCAAAGATTATTTTTTTCAATGAACTAAACCGGCGGCGCGATAAAAAGAAGTCATCTGTTGTTTTCTCCTCACAGTGCTGCTAACTCTAGGAAAATTGTTCTATATCTAGGTATTTTAGGGAAAGTTTAATGAAATAGCAAATTCTGTCGAAATCTAGGGAAATCTAGGGAAAAGGCAGTGCTGCGACGCCACAACGACCGATAATTTCATAATTTCATAATTTACTTATTTGTAAAAATACCGAAAATTATATGTGCGTAGTATACATAAGCAGGTCCCATAGTCAAAGGCTATGGGACTTCCTTATACGCAGAACTGCTGCCAAAAAGGCGCATTTTGATTTCAGTAACCTCAAATTATCTTCGCCTTACAATGCGAAGTGAGACTTATCATCGTACAGCAGCGCAGTGAACGCATCGCGCCAAGCAGACGACAAGGTGTGGTTGTCTGGGCTGGTTGACGAAGTCCAGGC
The DNA here is from genome assembly GCF_038994185.2 of Dermacentor albipictus. Lineage (NCBI taxonomy): Eukaryota > Metazoa > Arthropoda > Arachnida > Ixodida > Ixodidae > Dermacentor > Dermacentor albipictus. The sequence continues at coordinate 417,647,310 of NC_091821.1, forward strand.
ATTGCCGTATTGCCGTCGTGCTCTAGATGTCTGCGCACTTTCAGCAGAATTTTGACGTCTAGCTGCGAAACAAACGTATGCAGCAGCATCAAACAATGCAGTAAATTAAATCTCGGTGTAAGCGCACTGATACATGCCTACCGCAAATACATACCTACCGAAGTTACATACATACCGTGGCGCTGAGCAGCTGACTACGCATGCGCATATAAATGTTTACCAGGAGCCGCCGATATGCTGAGAAACCTTGACAGAGTCCTAGTGGTGACGTGTTCGGGCAAGTTTTGCCACGAATGAAAGAAACAAAATTTTCCGCGTACGGACGTGCATCACTGCAAGTGACGTGTAAGCGCGTAAGCATGGTGGTTCTGTGCTAGTACGCGGCTCACAAGAAAAATTTATTCCACTTCTCTTACATTGGTTTTCTTGAGATGGCGTCACGGCTTTCACACTGTTACATTGTGTAAGAGAGGTCGGGAGCCCACTTTCCGTGTAAATCTTGTTCGGCATGTCGAAAGAAGTGTAAATTCGCTCACGTGTTAATGTGTATATGGGGTTTCAAAGCAGGCTGTGTTATTTATTTATTTATTTATTTATTTATTTATTTATTTATTTATTTATTTATTTACCCACAGTGCTAAAACGGCATTACGGGAGGGCGAGGGGGGATTACAATGCGTAAATCAATAATGATAATCTATGTAGCTCGTCTGTAAAAATACATGTAAACAATGTTCAAAAGCAGAAATGAATTAACATGGGCTACAAGAACAGCACTGGCCGAAACGTGGCCTTTATGGTAGTCCAAATCAAAGCAAGCACGCACACTCACTTTAGCATTCACATCACAGAACACTCACTGCATCTGAAGGCAATCTAGTTCAGCTCCGAATAGTGTTTAGAAGAGAAGACATCTTCAGCAAATGTGACTTGCAGGCAGGTTTGCAGACATTTAGGGAGTGGTCCACGCGTTGTGACTGGTAATGCGGATGCATTATATATCTCTCCATTTGTGTACCGACTGTGGCGTGAAAGATGTGGTGGAAATGTTTCAGACACAGTCTTCTTTGTCGACTCTATAGCCTCTCCCACTGACGTTTGTCGCGCTGAGCTCGCGACGCCGTGTTTTCTTGAAACATACCGAGCAGCTAAATTCTCCATTCTCTCAAGCTTCTCCGTGTCACGCGCTGCGGGAGGACCCCATATTGCGTATGCAAATTCAAGAAACTGATCTAACAAGATTTATAAACATAACTTGCGCTGCCGCATCATTTCGGGTTGAATCCAGCAACGTCTTATTTAAGTATTTCGAATGCCTGAGAAATAAATTAAAATGTAAAATATTCAGCCTGTTTACATAGCAGAATAATTTATCTGAACTGCACTGAACAACCGCGTCTTGCAAACGCATAGGGAAAACAAGGGAATTTTATTTCTGTCCGTTGGCGAAAACTGGATTCGGAGGTTCGAAGCTCTGTCTCCTCATTGCTGAATTTGGAGGGGAAGCAATGCACCAGACAAGACCTCTGTAGGTGAATACTTAGAGAGGGAATCCGACAGCATAATTTGGTGCCGTATACATTAAGCTTGCATGCCCTAGCATGTGCAGCTAGGCCACTTCACTTTTATCCAAATTGTGACTATCTTTATCTAATCAAGCCGTTAGTCGGGCTAATGTGCAGTACAGAAAAGCGCAGTGGCAAATTAGGAAATGGATTCATTTCACAAGAAGTACGAATAAAGTGCAGAATAAATATAACAAACACGAACAAACTTTCAAACTAACACGCAAAATGAAGCTAGAATGTAAGGGAAACACAAACAAAGAAAATCCTTCCCAAACTGTCGCCATCGAGCCAAAGGAGTCTTTGAAACAGCTCAAGTGAGTCTCTCGAGACGCGCCTTTATAGATGGATGGATGAATGGCTGTTATGAGCGTCCCCTTTGGAACGGGGCAGTGGGTTGCGCCACCAAGCTCTTGCTACTATGCTGCCTAATGTCCTACCTAAGTCAAAAAAGAAAATTAAAGAAAAAAACTATGAATTCTTACAACCACATTTTCTGACCCCCTATGCGAACTTTGCTTTTATGCGTCTCCGTTTTTTTTTAGTCGTTTCCCTACTTTTCATCCACCAATCTTCCAATCGCCTCTTACTAATCTCTACTGCTGACATGTTTACGTTTCCCCTGCTCTCGCTGAACCCAAGGGCTTCAAGGAGGCCAGTGGTGCCTAAATTGACCACTGGGCAGGTGTGTTCACATTCTAATGAAACATGCTCCATCGTTTCCCTAGCTTTACCGAAGCAAGCACATGTTTCTTCTTCCTTCTTATATCTCGCTTTCCAGGTGCGTGTTCTAAGGCATCCTGATCTCGCTTCGTAAAGTAATGAGCTTCCCTTTGAGTTATCATGAATGGTTTCTTTCCTGATTGCGTTTTTTCCTCTTAAATAGTTACTCATGGCAGGTTTCTTTTCCATTGCCGCCACCCATGAGATTACTTCAGCCTCTCTGACTATCCGCTTGATGTTCTTCGTTGCTGTGGTGCCCACCCTACAGGCCGAATACTTGCTGGTAAGCGTCCTAGTTCTTAACCTCCACTGTGAATCAATGTTGTTTCGGTACAGATACCTGAACGCTATCCCAGCCCATTTACTTTCTTCCACATTCCTCAGTCGCCCTTCATACTCAATTTTATTGTGAGCTTCCCTCGCTTCAAAACTAGTCCAGCCCATATCAGCCTGCACAGCTTCATCTGTAGTCTTCCCGTGAGAGCCCAATGCGAGGCGACCCACTGACCTTCGGTTCCCATCGAGTCCTGACTGTACCGCTGATTTCAAGCAAACAACCGCATTTCCAAAAGTAACTCCTGGAACCGTTACACCTTTCCACATACCCCGGAGAACCTCTTACCTATCGTATCCCCATAGCGCTCTGTGCTTCACTATGGCTGCATTTCTCTTCCCCTTTACTGTTATTGTTTTTTCCTGTGTTTCCATATATCTATTGCCTTCGTTTATCCATATACCAAGGTATTTATATTCTCTTACCCGAGGTATTTCCTGGCCCTGTATTGCCAGAAGCAGCACTGATGAGCAGCATCTGTCGGAAAACCAAACGAGATACCTTGCGGGATTTCTGAGACAACCGGTCGGACACGTCCGTGACCACATGCCATATAAATCCTCTAGGGGTCGTCCGCTCGTCCAGTAGCACGGAGTTCAAGTAAACCGACGGTCGCTGGCTGCCACGACAAGGTTCGCCGCGAACACGCACCTAAGGGGTATGCGATGCCGAAGTCGTTCACTTGGGTCACGAAGATGGCGTGCAGGCCCGCGGTGGCCAGTTGGCCTCCTCCGCGGCGGCTCGAGGAAGAGCGGGGGAGCGCTGCGCTGGCCGCCGCAACCAGGGCGAACAGTGCAGCCTTGCCCAGAAGCACCGCTGCCACCAGGCGCCACTCGAACGTGTGCAGCCGCAGCTGACTCAGGTTGACGAAGAGAAGCGCCGAGAGGCACACGTGCGAGGCCAGCAGGTCCAGGGCGCGCACCTCGCGGCCTTTTACCAAGCGAGCCTTGCCCGAAGCGAACCTGCCTCGGAGTAGACGGGGAATATAGATCAGAGACGTGCTGAAACTGCGATACGATTGGCGCGATGCGGTTGAACCACACCCGGGCAAACACCCGCATCCCCATAACAGATTTAGAATGCCGACAAGCACTCTAGATGATAGAACACCGGGCGGCTTAGTGTTGATTCGTGGCTGATAATAACAGCGTACCGAAAACGAAGCGCACATGTGCCCATGCCTTCGTCTTCGTTTTGAGTGCATCGTTATTATTAGCCGTGGATGAGCGATATAGTGTGCCAAGAGCGGTTGTTGTAGCAACGAGAGCTAGCAGTTACGAACCACGCAATTCGAAGTGACAGCAAATGGTCGAGGCACCGTCAACGAAGTTATACCTGAGAGTCCTGGTTGTGGCCAGCAGCTGTCCCTCAAGCAGTTTTAAACGCTCGCGGGAACCAGTCATGTTTAAATGCTTCTACTACACTAGGCGACTGCTTCACGGATCGGCTAAGGTGTAACCCAATGCTTCTTCACGGCAGTATACCAAGTGTCCGAGCTAACGTTAGCCATGCTGGTAAAAGAAACAAAAATATTTCAAAATCTCCCAGCAAGATACGATTATAAGACTTGCGGTGTTCGATTGTCAGAGGTCTGACAACTGAACACCGTGCACCTTAAAATCGCCTCTTGCATCATCTTTTTTAAATTCTTTTTTTAACAGCTTGGCTAGCGTTAGCTGCGACCAATAACACAACAATACCGATCGTCCAAAAGGTACCTACTGAGCAATGAGAGAGCTAGAGGGTTAAAGAGAAAGCTGAATTCTATCTGGAGAGGCTAGCCTCGCAAAAGGCTTAGCATGCTCTACGCCGGGTGAGACAGTTGGGCATTAAAGAAAAGGAGTGAGGAAAAACAAACGATAAACACACACACACTAACACATACAAGGGCGCGAAACGCACTTACATAGCCTCATTGAGACATATTCCTCCTACATGAGGACTATACAGGTGCTTCAATGGACCTCAGTTCAGAGCCAAGACACTGCCACAGTCTAAGAAGGTCCTGCCACTCAAGTCGCATACAATGTCGCCTGTTTAGAGCCTTCTTCAACACAACCCTCGAGGTTGTAAAGCGTCTGCAAATACAAATTGAGCAATTGAGCAACGCAAGTTCTTATCAACCTTAGCGATGAGTGTGCGGCAATGTGGGTGCGGGAATAATGTGAGCCAGCTTTTGGTTCACAAACCCACACTGAAATAGCAGCCCATGGGCGTTCTAGCGCATGGAAGTCCTGTGTCTGTACGACAACGCAAGCCGCGACTTCGGGCTCGGCGGCAGGACGCCCACCACCGCCGAGCCACTCGGGCGAAGGGTTGCGAAACAGAGAAACTTCATCAGACACGTGCTGGCCGTCCGGCGTTCCATGCTCGAGTGTGTGGGTGCCAGAGAAGCTGCCGCTGACAATGAATATTGGATGACTTGGCCTCGTTCCTCCTGGTACTAACGTCCTGCCAGTGTATGCACTTCGTAAGGGTCCCAAGTATCGTGGCTCTATAGACACGCACGCACTCGAAGTCGTGTAACGAAATGCGTAAGCGGGGTACGAGACGCTGAAGTAGGCGCGGCAGCTTTCCCCCGGGTCCCTGGTCTTCGAGCCCCGTGTTTCGCAATGCGTTAGGCTGTCGAATTTGCTCTACGTGGACATACGGTTAAGGCAAACACGAGAAAAACACGGAGGAGCCCTTCGAGTGTGCTCGCTTTTGTTATGCATCGCATTGTTCCGCCGCGTGCGCGTCGCGCGATGGAAATACATAATTGCGTGAACGTTCCGCAATTCACTAGCCCTTGCACCTTTCCATCAGCTTCGAGTAAGACGGTTCAAGCACATCGTGCAACACTTGTCACTCGGTGTCAAGGTTGCCTCTATTTATTGTCGAAGTGAATTTCAGAAACGAATATCAGTAAAACGAAGAGTTCCAGAAACTGTTCAATAGAAATCGGAATCCTGACAGACGGAACGAGACACATCTTTGTCACATTTAGTTTGCTTTTTCCCACTAACGCCTCCAATGTCCCGCAGGCTTTGAGTGAGTGACTTAGCTCATTTTAATAGCGTACTCGGCTGCTCAACTCTACACTTCCCTTTGCGCATACCTGTATGTGGCTAGGTAGACCCGCGCCTGTGGCGACGTGCTCAGCCTAATTAGGTTACAGACCTTTTTCTTGTGGTTCTTGTTGAACGGCTCCATGGCAAACCAAACACAAAAAATTATTTCCTGTCTTGGTCGAAGATCGTTGTGGTTTAGGATTTTTTTTTTTTCTGGCACTGTATGCAACTCAAGCGAATGTACACAGTTAAACGTAAAAACGAGCCTTACTTTCGCGGATTGTTATTCAGAATTACAAATGTATTAATGTTTTCTTTTTCAGGGCATATACACAACACAATACGCAGAAAAGGTCGTACAGCCCAGGAGTGCATGCGAACTTCATGTACGCGCGCATCAGTGTCATACCGAATGTATACATTAACTTACAGTCTCTAAAAACTTCAGGAATATCTTTAGCATAAAAAATTCGGCACAACCCATCTCACGATGAATATCGACGTTAATGCAATTAGCATTAAAGCACTGCAGCGGCACATCGCATTGACAAGGCCTAAACGTGTCTGCAACCGGGCGCCTCTCTCCCGCTCCTTGCTGAAAACGCTGCGCCATCTAGCGACAGCGCCGTAATGTTCCCGCGTGGCCCACGGTTCGATTCCACCGAGCGTCGGAGAAATTTAAAGAACCGTTTTTATCACTGTGCAGCAGTACATATCCAGTGGCACACACCTAGGTAAGCACGTTGCTGACGAAGAAGTTCATTGAAGAGCGACACACACCGACTGGCACGTACCTAGTCACCCAAGATTTATCAAAACGTTTCGTTGAAAAGGAGCCCAGACCGAGTGACATATGACTCAGCAGTCGAAGTCAGCGTAAAAGATGTTCGCTGAAAGTCAGTATACGGGTACACAGTGCCACAAACCGAATGAACCGACTTGGTCCGACGGTTGGTTTCGAGCCCTGATCCCTCAGTGCAGCAGCCCGATCGATGCGCTACCCATTCGACCAGGGATTGCCCCTTGCTCAGATTGACCGGAAAGTGGTTACAGAAGATAGATAGATAGATAGATAGATAGATAGATAGATAGATAGATAGATAGATAGATAGATAGATAGATAGATAGATAGATAGATAGATAGATAGATAGATAGATAGATAGATAGATAGATAGATAGATAGATAGATAGATAGATAGATAGATAGATAGATAGATAGATAGATAGATAGATAGATAGATAGATAGATAGATAGATAGATAGATAGATAGATAGATAGATAGATAGATAGATAGATAGATAGATAGATAGATAGATAGATAGATAGATAGATAGATAGATAGATAGATAGATAGATAGATAGATAGATAGATAGATAGATAGATAGATAGATAGATAGATAGATAGATAGATAGATAGATAGATAGATAGATAGATAGATAGATAGATAGATAGATAGATAGATAGATAGATAGATAGATAGATAGATAGATAGATAGATAGATAGATAGATAGATAGATAGATAGATAGCGAATATTGCGTTAAGTGCCTTAAGAATGCTAACCGCATTAAATGCCGAGGGCCTTGCGACCCTTATTTTGTCCGCTTGCATCGTTAGGAGTCACTCGCAATCACTGGCACGCTGACTGCATTTGCGGGAAATTTCTAATGCGATTAGCATTCCTAGGGTACTTCACGCACTTTTGGGGGGCGAACTGTGCATCTATCTATCTGCGAAGATGGCAAGCACAGCTCCAAAGAAAATGACAAAAGTGGACAGTCACTTTAGCATACGCTAAAGAGGATGAAGGCGAAAGCATGCACCCTGACGAGACATATTCGTTACATTACTTGACATTTTCATTCCAATGCGTTTTATTGCGATAGCATATATATGGACACTCCAGACGCATTTTTGCCGTCGCCGTCAGCATCGTCGTGAGGTTCTGTACGAGTGAAAGCAAAAGTGAAATGAAAACTTGGATGTGTCAGTTTTGAGAATTAAGGAGTTAATCAGTGACTTTGATGGCGTCGGTTGAGTCTGGCTCTTAACGGAGACAAGTAAGACGAAGTATCAAAAGCAAATTTGTTAGTTAAAAGTAAAGACTGCATAATTTTGCTATGATGCATGAACTTTCTGCCATTGTTGTGCTAGAAGAGATTCAATCGCATGGGAACTGTCTCATTGATTCCGCCAGTCTTGCACTCGGTAACTAAAAGGGACATCACACCTGGAAGAGACTTACCCCAGGAGAACGATGGTGAAGCATTTCACCAACGTCCATGAGAAAGCCACGTTGTCGACCCTAGGAAGGCAGGGAACCGGGCCTTGTGTTGCGGTAGGGGCGACGACCTCGGATGCATCCCACATAGCTGTAAAGATTCGTCTAGTCTGTAAAAACAGTGTTCACAACTCCGTACACGGAGTTTTCAAAGGATCTTGTGAGTAGCTACCAAACTGTACCGAATTTCCGGCGTATTTTGGAAGTATTTCTTACTATATTTAACATACTTTTTGAAAACGTGGGTGGGCCTTGAATATGTCCATGTTCGTTTCAAGCTGGGCGACAAGCACGCAAGCATGGCGGCAAAAGGTTTAGCGCGTGGTTCTTTGACCTCACTGAAAACCAAAAGGAGTTACTAAAGCTATAGGGTAACGCGCAATTGCAGTGATCGACTTAAAATAACCTTAAGGGGAAGCTTTAGCTTGGGCCCACTCCGCCGCGGCCTATTCAAATACATCCAAAACGCAAAGCCGTTTTTCTGAGATAACCATTGAACTAATTTTAATCAAACTTGTTGCATTAGAGAGAGAAAGCTAAATTATAGTTACTGTTGGAAGCGGAATTTCGATTTAGGGCCTCAATTTTTTTTAATTTCAAAAATTCAGAAATTTGAGAAAAATAGAAGTACGAAGTTTACAACTTGATAGCTCTGGATCAAAAACAGATTTCGCGTTTTTGTAAACGGCATTCATTAGATCATTCAAAGTGGACAAATTCGTTGTGTCAACTTATATATTATGTGAATTTGTTACGCTGTTTTCAAGGATTCTGCAAAAGCTGTATTTCCATAATATTACATTTCTGTAGATTCATGTGTAACACATCGATTTTGTCCTCTGTAGATGTACTATCATATGCAATTAACAGAATTGTGATATCATTTTTCTTTGCTGAGTTACAGAGTTGTAAACTTTATAGTTTTGTTTTCTGGAAATTTCTGACTTTCGCCAATTATTAATAAAAAATTGAAGACGTAAATAAAGAATTCGAAACAGTCACTAGATATTAAGTTTTACTTTATGCAACAACGCTCGCCAAATTTGGTGCAGTGGTTACCGAGAAAAGCGAGTTCTCCTATTACATGTGTTTAGATAGGAGCACCCGAGCTAAAGCTTGCTTTTAAAAAGCTTCATTAACGAAAGTGATAATATATATGTAATAACACTAACGTACTTGTATTTTCTTATTTTGTATTAGATTCACATTTTTATTCAATTGAAGATTTATTTACTTTTGTTTAACTGCAGAACGTGCTGTTTCGACAATTTTTCTTGTTCGCATGCCTAGAACCAAACTTTAATGATAGAATGATACACATTAGCCTAACGACACCAATGGTACATTGTTCACTGTCATCTTAATGTTGGGATTCTTCCAAGTCTCTGGTACACTGATGTTTTGAGACATAGCGTATAAAGGACCCAAAGCTTTTCAAGTAGAATATCCCCTCCGTGTTTCACCAAATCGACGGTTATTCTATCTTCTCCTGCCACTTTTCCCCTGAATATACTTCTCAAAGCCAATCTAACCTCATCACTGTTTAAACATGGAATCTGTGTGTCCTGTCTTTCGCTACTACTGATCGAGTTGAAGTGGCCGCTCTGTGTAATGCACTGTACGGTGGCGACTTAGAGCTAAATCATTGGGTTTCTATGATCAAGGTCGCAAGTTTGAATCCACAACCTGGTCACCACATTTCATGCCCTAAGGTGGTACCTGAAATCAGAAAAAATAGCTGAGAACAAGTGGGGCTGTGCTAGTCTAGGTGCAACCAAATAGAGAGGCCCACTGAGCTTCTAAAACACACTTTTTTGCCTAAACGGGAATTTGTCTCCAGGATGCTACATTATGGCCACTACTTCCGTCATGACTTTTGCTTCTAATATATTGTTACAGCGCTACTAAGAGTGTCGCCAAAGACAGAAGACGAATTGACGTGGCGAGGTGACATCGGTCTCGGCAGCAATCTTGTTTGTGTATCGTTGCCGTTCTTGTAAATATTGAAAATACGTGTTTACATGTGATTTCCGCACCGTGACAAATGGCTGAGTAGAGGGGTACCCACTAGAAACAACAACAGAGCTTCGCAGTGGTCGTCCCCTCGGACTGAACATCATGACGGACGAAACAGGACCCGAAATGGCACGGCCCACATCAATGCCTACCACCTCGACAATTGTCTTCGCTCAGCCGCGGCATACAGGAACGATATGCGTCACCGATCCCCTTCACGTTGAATACTTCATCGCCGCTTATGAGCGTGAAAATGCCCACAACAAATGGCATCCGACGATTATGTAGCCTGGCTTGGTGCTCTACTTACAAGGCACGGCGAATCTGTGGCATGATAGCCATGAGCAAGAACCTAACCACCAGAACACGTGCAAGCAGAAGCTGAGAGACTTGTTTAGCGGTCCCGCCTGGCGGAAGAGAGCCGATAAGAAAAAAGTAGCGACCCGCGTCTAAACGTCCACAGAATCATACGTCTCCTACATCCAGGAAAGACGCCATAAGAAAGCGTGCTTCATTTAGGGTCTCTTCAATAAAAGAAACGCTACTGCTATACATGGCGACACTTTAGGGAAAACTGTAAAAATATAATAATAATAATAATAATTCATGGTATGCTACGGCACGTTTCTGCTATTTCTGAAAAATAAACATCATGCAAGTTTGTCCATGCCGACAACTGACGTAGTGCATGCAGGCGCGACGCCTCATTAAAGCACCGCGGCGTCAAAACGATAATACGCAGGTGGTGGTCCAGCGTAACCAACCCTTCAGCCTCGATGTCCCTACCCTCCAACACTGGGATGGAAGCCCGGGTGGCCCGTGAGCGTTGGTCCGTCGTCGGGCTCGGGACGTGGCACCAGCGAGTTCTCCTAAGACTTCAATAAAAGAATTTATCTCCCCCACAACGCGGTGCGCCGTGTGAAGAAATGACGGTGCTAACGTTCTCGCAGGCTGCGGACAGTGGCGCACAACGTCTCGAGCAAACACGTCTCGCTGTGCGCTCTGTGTACTACTTAGACAAACGCAAGTGGTGCCCTCAAGGTAAAATGTAACAGCATATCGTCACTGTCGTATGCCGTCGAAATCACCACCAAATGCCGTCAATGAACACAAACAGCACAGAAAGCTTCACTGACATCTATTCAATCCACAGTGCGGGGGATCTGCATAGTAATGCGAAAGCATTATATGTCCAATTACGCGAAAATCCATCGGTATCGGCGTGACCGAAAGATGGTACTAAAGATGGACGACGACGACGCAAAGAGTAAAAACAGGTCAAAGAATGCTCTGATTGACGTCAAATTTGTCAGGCTGCTTCCTGCAAACGAAGTAAATTAATGGCTTTGAAAATAATATATGGTACATTTCGATCTGGGCGGGAATAGAACCCGCCGGGAATACGGGGCGCGAGGCTAGCGCTATTCCCCCACGCCACGGCAGATCCGCAGTTGCTGCTGGCTCGAGCCCACACCCAGTGAGAGCGATTTTGTTCGTGACGGCGACGAGCGACTGCTTTGAGCGACGAAACGGGCCATCGCGTGAACAGATCGCTCGTTCTTGTCGCTCAATCGCTCGGTTCTGGAAATCTATAATTCGTCGCTCGTCTCCAGGAAGTGCTATGAGCGAGTAGTAAATAGCGCGAAGCCGGAACTGGATGTACATCAGTCAAGTACTACCGATTGTCATTCGGAACAAGCAGACGACCAAATTTGGAAACGTGCAAAACTAAGAACCTACTGCAAGACCATCAGAAATATCTTATGCTGCTCTTTACTGCTAAACACATAAACTTAAATTAATAAAGCACACGTCACGCCAGTTTCGGCGTGTATTTTCTGCCCTCATATGCACCGGCAACGCAGGGGAAACGTCGCTCAAAGTCACCGCTCGCATGGAGTTCGAATAGTAGGCGGCGAGCGAACGCGACAGCCATCTCCAACGCGTCGTTTGTCGCTGTCGCGCTCAAAATCGCTTGCATGGTGTTTATACTTAAAGGTCTACCGAGTGCTTGTGTTCATGAGCGTGCTCATGACGTTCCCAGGTCTACAAACGGCATAATGCTTCCGCATTCTCTCACGTAAGCAGTCTTAAGTGTCCCGGCGAATTCTCTTTTTCATCCACTTTCATTTTTATTTATTTGTCACTGTTTACTTCAATTAGGAACTGATACCAATATCCTCTGTGCTGTTGTTCGTTGACATGTTTGTTGGCTGTCTATGATTTGACTAATAAAAATAAGGCCCCTCAGTTTCCTTTCTTATCGTGCAAGTATATATCGAGAGCCATGTATATGGAAAGTTCATGTATATATCGAGCTATCGAAAGGCAACCAGGCAGCACTGCGCGAACACTTGTTTGAATACAGGGCATGTTTCGCAAGTTCGTCCAAGGTACGACAGACTTCGATCACAAGGCACCGGATCATCACACGCGACGACGCACGTCCGGTGCGCCAGCAGCCCCACCGCGTGTCGGCGAAAGAACGAGAATCGATTCGCACGCAAATAAATGAAATGCTTGAAGACGGCGTTATCCAACCTTCCAAGAGCTCATGGTCCTCTCCGGTCGTTCTTATCAAAAAGAAAGACGGAACGCTACGCTTCTGCACCGGAAGCTCAACAACGTAACTAAAGATGACGTGTACCGACGGCCACGTATTGACGACTCGTTAGACAGACTGCGGCGCACCCAGCATCTTTCGTCACTCGATTTGAAAAGCGGATACTGGCAGATGGAGGTAGACGAGCGAGACCACGAGAAAACTGCCTTCGTGACTCCTGACGGCCTCTACGAGTTTCGAGTCCTCCCTTTCAGCTTCTGTTAAGCTCCAGCTACTTTCCAGCGAATGATGGATACCGTCCTCTCTGGACTGAAGCGGCAGACATGTCTCGTGTGTCTTGATGTCGTAGTATTCATTTCTGCAACCTTTGAGCAACATCTTCATCGCCTGCGGAATGTGCTAGAAGGGATCCGACCAGCTTATCTCGTGCTTAAAGCAGAAAAGTGCCACTTTAGTTAAGAAGAGCTCGAGTTCCTCGGACACGTCGTAAGCGCCATAGGAGTTCGACCCGATCCCGACAAGCTTGCCGCGGTAGCAGCGATTCCTCCTCCGGCCGACAAAAAGGCCGTGCGGTGTTTCCTATAGGCTTGTGTGCGTATTATCGCCGTTTCATTTAAAGCTTTTCTAAGGCAGCGGAACCACTGACTCGCCTTACGAGGGATGACACGCCGTCTGCCTGACGAATGAGCTACAAACTGCCTTCGCTTAACTACGACAACGCGTACAGTCAGCCCCCATCCCAGCCCATTTTGACGATGACGCTGACACCGAGCTGCATACTGACGCCAGTAACATCGGTCTTGTCGCAGTACTCGTCCAACGTCAAGACGGCATTGATATGCTAGCCACTCGCTGTCGCGTGCCGAGGCGAACTAATCTACCATAGAAAAAGAGTGTCTCGCGGTTGTGTGGGCGATCACGAAGTTTTGCTCTTATCACTACGGCCGTCCCTTCAAAGTGGTGACAGAACACCATGACCTATGTTGGTTTGCAAACATACGTGATCCTTCAGGATTACTGGCACGGTAGAGCTTGCGGCTACAGGAATTTGACGTTACCATGGCTTACAAGTCTGACTACAAGCACGAAGACGCTGACACATTGTCAGCGCCCGCCCAATCTGTCAGTCGAGTCAAAGAATGATGATGGCTTCCTGGGCGCCATTACTGCATCAGGAGTGATCCGACCACAGCGTGACGACGCTGAAATTCGACCTATCATCGACCACTTAGAGGGCTGGCCAACAGCCATTCCACGCCATCTACGTCGCGTATTGGCGTCTTTCTGTCTACGCGACAACATGCTTTACAAGAAAAACACCCGTTCGAATGACCGAGCCTACCTCCTGGTGGTTCCAAAAGACTAGCGGGACGATATTCCTTTCGCTTGTCATGACGAGCCCACATCTGGCCAGTTAGGCTCCTCACGAACGCTTGTCAGGTTGTGCGAGATGTATTACTGGCCCGGGCTTTCGGCAAGCGTCAAACAGTATGTGTATTTATTTATTTATTTATTTATTTATTTATTTATTTATTTATTTATTTATTTATTGTACCCTCACGGCCGCAGCATTGCAGAGGGGAGTGGCAAAAAAACATTTCTGTGAAAATGTACACTTATACATGGAGTTATATAATGTACCAATACAAATACAATACTCTAACAAATCAAATCAATACAAATCACCAAACTACAAAGCAATGTAAAATGACTAGATGATACAGGTAAGCAAAAAAAAAGGCTGCAGTGAATGTGAGCGGCGAAAGTCACCGCCCATGAAGTCCGCCGTGTTATTGGAACCCATAGAACCACCACATAAGCCAATCGATCAAGTTGGCTTGGACATTCTCGGGCCTCTTCCTCTGTCAACCGACGGCAACAAGTGGGTTAGAGTCGCGACTGACTAGTTAACCCACTATGCCGAAACAGAGGCGCACCCACGAGCCACGGCTTCTGAGGTAGCGCAATTCTTCACGTGACAACTTCTATTGCGCCACGGTGCCCCGTCCACTGTGATTCCAGACAGAAGGACGGCGTTCACAGCACAGCTTATGGGCATTTTTTTTTTCAATTCAGCAGCACCAGGCATTGAAAGACGACTACTTACCATCCGCAGTCCAACGGACGTACGGAGCGACTAAACAAGGTCATCACGGACATAATCTCTATGTATACTGACGTCCAGCACAAAACATGGGATCACGTCTTGCCTTGCGTGACCTTCGCGTACATTAGCGCCGTACAAGAAACAACGCGCTTTACGCCTACTTAGTGTCCATTACGGCCGCGAAGTTCAGACGCTACTGGAAGCTATGCTTCTGTGTCAAGATGACGAGCGTCTAACAACTGACGCCGAAGAATTAGCTCGACGCGCTGAGGAAGCTCGCCAGCTTGCGCGGCCGCACATCGGTCAGCAGCAGCACGCAGATGCGCGGCGTTATAACATCCGCCACAGACAAGTATGCTACGAACCCGGCGACCAAGTGTGGGTGCGGACTCCCTTTCGCCGCCGTGGCCTTAGTGAAAAGTTACTGAGCCGATATTTTGGCCCAAAGTGCTGCGCCGCATTAGTGACGTAAACAACGAAGTCGTTTCTGACAGTGCGGCTCAAACACGGCGTAGAAAACAACCTAGCGCTGACATCGTTCACGTCGTACGCATGAAATATGTTGCGCGTTCGTGATTATTTTTTCCTTCATTTATTCATACTTTTATATTTGTGCTCATATTTGCAGTCAATGCGGTTACCTCTCTGTTTCTTGAGACTCTGCACGTTAGACTTCACCAATGCTGCACTGGTATCTTTCCAGTCGCTGTGACTGTGTTATGTGCACGAGCATCTGTCTTTACCATGTTTCTTTCCTCCCCCCATCATCTTTTTCTTACTCCACTTCTTTACCGCCGAGGCGATTCTCTTTTCGAGGAAGGGAGAAAATGTCAAATGCCACCTGCACTAGTGGGACAGTGCAAGAGAAGAGGCAGGAAGGACAAGGACGAAGCGCGTGTGCTAACCCCGCCCGCTCGATAGCCAGGTCTCACCGCCGTGTTTTTCGGGAGCCAGCTGTCCTCATTAAACGTCGCGAGTCCTCTTTGAAGACACGGGACTATATATATATATATATATATATATATATGCTAGGTTGGAAATAATTGTCACGTTGTAGTGACGGTGAAAAGTGACGAAGCCTCAAAAGTACGAGTCACAAATTTAACTCTTTATTGGGTGAACTTGCAGCCAGCAAAACAAACAACACTCAAACACAACGATAGCTACGAGCTACGAGTAAAGTCGGCGATCACTGAAAATCTGATCTGCGGGTCAAGCGCGTCGGCTTTTATATATGTCTCGTTGGGGGTTCCAGTGTAATCGCTAGTTTGCGTGTGCCTTCCAGAAAATACTGCACAATTCGCGTCGCGTACACTATCAGATTGCACAAGGTTCGGTGAAAACTCACAAAACATATAGAATCAACGATAACCTTCGAGCAAGTTCCAAATCATGTAGGCACGTCTTGAGCTTAGCGAAAACCGTAAGTTATTGAGATGAAATGCACTCCCCGAGAAAAGGGTAAATAAGTACACGTGTCAATGCCCCCCTCTCAAAGAGCATCGTCCCGATGCTACAAACAGCAAGAAACTAAAGCACATGAAGTAAAGAAAAATAACAAAGAAACGAAGTCCCAGAGTTCGTTAGCGTTGGCAGAAGAGCGTAGGCGCACAACATGGACTATTTCAGGCCTTGAGTGGCACCGCTGCGATTGCGAAATGCTGTCTGGCACGACCTCATAGGCCGGTGCGCCAATACGTCGGATGACCTTCTACGGACCGAAATATCGTCGCAGAAGTTTCTCGCTAAGTCCTCGTCGGCGTATTGGGGGCCAAACCCAAACACGGTGGCCGGGTTGGTATACTCCACGTAGGGTCGTTGAAGGTTGTAGTGTTGGCTGTCGGTTCCCTGCTGGTTCTTGAAGCGTAGGCGGACGAGCTGTCGGGATTCTTCGGCGCTGGAGGGAGGCGACGGTATCGAGATTCTCTTCCTCGGTGACGTGTGGCAGCATGACGTCGAGAGTCGTCGTCGGGTTCCTTTCGTAAACCAGCTTGAAAGGCGTGGTCTGCGTTGTTTCTTGCGCGCGTGCCTTCCAGGAAATACCGCCCAATTAGCGTCGCGCACACAGTCGGATCACACAAGGTTCGGTGACCACTGACACAACAAATAGAATCAACGATAACCTTCGAGTAGGTTCCAAATCATGCAGGCGCGCCTTGCGCTGAACGAAAAGCATTCAGCTGTTAGTGGGTGAAATGCAGTTCCCGAGGAAAGGATAACTGAGATATTTGTAAATATTGTCACTTCAACGGGACACAACTTCCACAACTACTTCCACAATTCCTTCCACAACTACCTTGTCTCTTCACAAGAAAAGTTGGAAGTTACTTATCAAGAACGGGGTCAGGCACAGCCTCACCAATGCTATTCACTGCATCCTTAGAAGTATTCAGTCTATTAGGCTGAGAAGGCTTAGGAGTCAGAATCAATGGCGAATATCTTAACAACCTTCTGTTTGCAGATTGCATTGTCCTGCTCAGCAGCACTGGGGAGGAATTGCAACAAATTATTGAGGCTTTACCCCAGAAGGGGTAAGAGTAGGGTTTAATATTACTGTGGAGAAGACAAAGGTAATGTTCAATAGCCTCGCAAGTGATTGCCAGTTAGCCTCTAGAATCTGTGCAGGAGTACGTTTATCTAGGTCTATTACTCACAAGGAACCCTGATCATGAGAAATCAATTTTCAGAAGAAGAATGGCTTGGGGTGAATACGGCAGGCATTGCCAAAGCCTGACTGGGAGCTTACCACTGTCATTGAAAAGAAAAGTGTGCAATCATTGCTCTCTACCGGCGCTAGCGTACGAGGCAGAAACTTGGAGATTAACAAAAAAGCTCAAGAACAAGTTAACGGCAGCTCAAAGAACGACGGAACCAAAAATATTATTAGTGCCCGTTACAGACAGGAAGAGAGCGGTGTTTATCAGGGAGCAAACGTGGTAGCCAATGTTCTAGTTGACATTTTGGTAAGAGAATGGAGCTGAGCAGGCCAGATACAGGTGACAAATTAAACGCACACACAGGCGCATTGTTCACGTCGTTCGCTTAAATCTATGCACACGGAGCGGCAATCGCGAGCGAGTGACTTAGACCTCAACTTGACTCATTAGGTTACTCTGCCTGCGCTCACAAACAAGCGTTTCGTGTGCGGCCTTCGTGTACTCAATGTACTCCTGGGTCTGCTCCGGCATTCTCCGCGTCGCCACCCCGGTGCACTCAATCGCTGTGGCGGGCGGCAGAATGCACAGCGTCAGGCAACGACGCAAAAAGCAGGACACCGGCCACAGTGGGCGCCAGGCGTTCGAGGTCGTTGCTCTTGGGCAGCGGAGAGAGCAGGGCGCACCCGACTCCGAGGCGACCCCACCCAACGCTGCGATGCTCGGCCGTTGCGTGCAAGGTAGCCGGAAAGAGTTCCAAGACGTAGCCGAAGCACACGATGGCGCCAGAATAGCACAGTGCTACATCGGCCTTCAATAGTGCCTCCGTGGAGACGTCATATTCATCGAAGACGGTCAGAGGCCATTGCTCAACAGACAGCGCCACGAATGGCAGGGTGATCACAGTAAGCGCCGTGAACTTTCTCAAGAGCAAATGAGCCACCGCGTAGCCGATGGAGCTGAAGGCGAAGCTGGTCTACAAAGGCGTGTAAAGCTGCCCTTTGGATAATACTATGTCGTACAGTGCGAACAAGTTGGGAAAAAAACAGCCGCGCATGATGAAAGCGCACCGTCGCATGATAAAGCCGCCGAGCAGTTGCTCGGCAAATACAGACTTGCGGCGTGCGCCCTTTTCAGTCGGTTTGACCACGTCCGCCTTCTGTTTGTTTAACAGGCACGCCGAATTCGCTAGAAGAAAGCGGTCCTTTTCAGCTGCTCCAATTGAAACGCGCTCTGCTTTGCCTTACAATCCGTTAGCGATTATCCAACGAGGCGATCAGTAGACGGTGAGTAAAGCTAAGCAGCAGAAGACTTGGCCCACGCAAAACGGACAGGTTACACTCCCATTGGATATTTCTAGACAGCAGGTAGAGAGAATGAACTTTAATGAAAAGGATGGCTCAGTGATCTAAGCAGGAGTGCGGGTCAATGGTGGGGAACATCACACAAAGAAAGAAAATAGGAAGAAAGGTAAAATATCAACAACAAAAAACAAACAAAACACTACATGGTCATACCCTGCCGGCCAGGCCGGCCTCAAATACCAGAGATCGGCACCCAATATATAGGTGGTGACACCGACAGTTGCGTGGAGCGTCCTGTTGTTGTGGGTCGTAACCTCGAAAAGCGAGACGGCAGAGAATGTCATGGGCAAGGTGGCGCTGTCCAAGCTGAAGAACTTAAGTGCCGCTTGTATTCCGTAATCCTGGAACAAGCACATCCCAGCTGTTGATGATAAAGAGCACCGCAACTGCGTCCAAAGTGGCAGGCTGTCGACCCATTCTGCCCACCATGTATCCCTCTACCGGAAAAAAATACAGCGACGCCGGCGCTTTTAATTTCGTACATGATGGCGATGAGGACACTTTTATGGCAAACCAGGTTCGAGTTGCTCACCACCGTCCAATTCGCCCTCTATTCGTCGTACTCCCACTCTTGACAGAGCGCTGTCTGCGTGTCATTAGGATCATCCGGGTTCTGGTGAGAAAAGGCAACGTCTGATCTGACCGCTGGTACTGCCCTATTGCCTGTCACGCCGACCCACTAAGAAACAGTGTATTAATGCGTCGAGTTGTCGATTAATTAGCCCTAGCTCTGCGATCAGCTATAACCTCCTGATTAGCTCTGATGGCAGAGCGACGGCCCCGGCAAGGCGCTGGTCTCGGGTTTGAGTCCCGGACCAGGACGAATTGTTCTCCAACGGCGAGGCTTTCTTTCTGAGAAACTTGTATGGGTTAGCTTCGTACTACAATTTTGGTGGATGCCCATTTTTCCATTTCAAGACACAAACACACAACGATATCCCACTACTTCCTGCTATGTCAAGACTTCGTAAAACTAGCTGCAACAACAAGCCTGAACAACAATACAACATGTATTATTTTAAACTACCACTCGAAAAGAGAACATGACTGCTGCTTCAAGTGGTCGGTGTAAGCCCCAGAGAAAGTCACATATTACGCAGATCTAGGATATAAAAGACAACATACGTTTGCCATTAATCTACTGTCTCTCGAGAATTATTCTATTTAACGGGAAACAGGAGCCACTACATATCGTGTTTTCCTCTAAAGCGTCTCGAATGGCAAAATGTCGATATTCGAAGATTATTTCCCTTCGAATTTCGTCACTCTTCACTGGGCGCGCCTTCATTAGCCAAGCCATCCCCAAAATGTGTGGTAAGTAATAAACTCGTTCTTTTTTTATTTTTCAGAATCCCTGTAATTGCATATCGACAAATGCGGCAGATGCGCATTGATATATAGTATAAATATTATATTAGATTTTTTTGTCTCTGTCTTTCTGTCTATCTCTTTCTATCTTGCTTAAACCACCGCCAAACCTATACTTACTACCCACCATAATAGATAGCCCAATTCCACAAAAACACTACAGAGCGACATCGATTTTCTTTCTTTTTCACAGGACTGTGCCTGCAACATATTTGTTATTCATGAGATTTCAGTTCTTCTTTTCGTCAGATTTTCTCATAATACAACGTGTTAAGATATTCTAGAATAATATATTATTATTATTATTATTTACTTTTCAAGGTCGCGCTCAGCTCGACACTCTATTAGAGGGTTTCACTCAGTGAAAGAAAGCGACAACTAGTAAATACTTGCCGCTTACATCGCATTACGGCAGCCATGACTTCCACATATTGTTTCACTGCAGAGTCTAACTTCCTGCCGTGGTGTCACAAGTGTTTTAACCCCGCACAACGCGCAACCGATCTTCGCCGATAAGACCAGCCAGCGTATGTACACCTGATAGTGCTGTCACTCAGCGCCATTGGGTGGTGCACGTGGCCTGCGAGGACTATGGGCCTCTCCCGCAAGTGCAAGTCATTCCGGAACATGCACTTATACCACTGAAATACCGTATTCTCATTTCACATAACAACGAGGCATACATGACGCTGTCAAGTCCATCAGCCTATTGCCACGCGTTATGATATCCCCGCATACATCGACTCACTTCGTACAATGAAGGAACTAAAATTAAATAAAGAATTAATTCTGTAAATGCTCGTGAAAGCTATGCTTGAAAGGCTGTTTACTCACGCCGTCTTTCCAAATCATCATCGCTCATAACCACCCATCTCTTCCCGTTCCCTTTACCCCGGTGCAGTTGGCTCTGGAGGAGACAAGCTCAAGCCGACCTTTTTGCCATTTCATAAAATAAACTTCTCCTTTATTCTACATGTCACGAACTTACGTATAGGTTATAAAAGCCGGCACACCTAAGCGTTACCATCCACTACATTCAAAGGCGCGGTCGAAGTCAATCGAACTACTTGGCTGATCAAATGGCTCGCCTGTAAAGTCCTTATTTGAGGCTCCACCAGCATGGTTCCCGTTTGACGCTCAAGTTTTCCTACCAACTATTACGTGCTCCGACGAAACACACATGCATTTTTACCGCCACGTACGTCCCTGCTTCCTTATCCGCAATCATTTCCAGGTGAAGGAAATTTGTCCTCGGAAGTTTCGGGCCGGGGTCATCCGTGACAGCATTTATCACCTGGACCTGGGGATAGAACACCGAAGAAACAGGAACGCGTCCTAAGCGCTCGGCGTCTGCGCCTGAGCCTGCGGCTTATGCTCATCCCCTGCTGAGGCTGGGAAAATCCAAACCAACAATAACTTAGGAAAGTCATTGTTTCTAGACATGCGTTATATTGAAGAGCATGCTTGTATTTAATTTTTGCCCCCTCAATATGGAAAAGAGGAGGAGGGGGTGCAGTGCGGCAGGTCCTATGGACAATGAAAGAAAAGGCTGTTCTACAAGTTTGCATTATTACGATAACTTGCTTGTGCGAAAATCCACAAAGTTCAGCGCACGAAAGTTATCGCCTCCATTTGAATGCTACAAAGTCAACACGGAAGAGGAGAATACTTTAACTAGTGCAATTCATGAGCAGGACTACGAAAGCTCGCGCAGTCAACATGCCCAGAGAAGTGGCCCGCATTTCTACATGCTTCGATGTCCAAATTATCAAGATCGTAAGGATTCTATCAATATGGTGTACGCAGCCGTATTCACGCGCATTCTAGTGGGACTGCGATGGCCGCAGAAAATTTTCAGCGTCACGACATGTTAGAGAAGCGACTTACCCAAGGTCGCAATATCGGACGGTTTTTTATTTATTTATTTATTTATTTATTTATTTATTTATTTATTTATTTATTTATTTATCGATGCGAAAACGTCCAATAGCCCACTGAGGGAGAAAGATGGCGTCTGTGGTCTGTAGCAGCGAAACGGCACCTAGCTTCGCATTGCCATTGGCTGTGACGCCACGTCACGAGCTACGCCTCGACGGGGCAGAGCGGGCGAAACACCTGCGGTAACGACGGCGCGCCAGGTGTTGCGTGAGGGGCGAGGGCATGGCTTCGACGCCACGTCACCCTCGCTCTCACCCTCAGCAGAGCATAGCGATATCAGGCCTGTGCACTCCGATTTGTGTCGTCATGCTACTTGGACCGAAATTTCCACTGTCAAGCCCGGCGTGACGAAACCGGTGACGCCAAAATCACCGCAGCTTACTCTGGAGCATCCCCATTAGATTCTTTGGCGGTCGGGCAAGGTAGCATGATGTCATGGATGGAAGTGCACAGGCCTTGTGCTATCTAGTAGGCTTTGACATAGCGGGCGAAAGGGAACACGTGCTTCCCCGTCAGCGCGCCAGGTGTAGCGTAGGATTGAACCGCCGCCTCCGTGGCATGCAGCGTTGGCGCCGCAGACTGCTGCTGCTTGCTGGCTCAGGAGGCACGTACCGCTGTGGTACATCACTGGCAGCGCAAAATACGCAAAACCGCTCAGCACCGTTCAATTGGACATTAATGCTTCCGCATTTGCAACTCATTAGGAGGGCTTAGGGGTCCTCGAATTTATTTATTTATTAAGGCGAAAACCTTAGGCGTCTACATTGGTAGTGCCTTTGGCGAAACTGCGCCGTGACGAAATATAGCCGACGCCTCGAAGAGAAAGAAACACGTCAAAAGAGGCTCGCATTGACGTCACATTTCTCAAGGAGGTTCCAGTAAACAAAGTAAATTGGTGACTCTGAAAAGAAAATTTGGCAGATTTTGGTCTGGGTGGGAATCGAACCGACGCCTCCAGGGTCACGCTTCCCTAAAGCCACGGCTGCTCCACGGTTATGGCTTACTAAAGGTGTGCCTAGCGCGTGCCTGTATGCCCACACCACGTCGCAGGCATCTCGTTGACTCGTGCGTGCGTCACAGGGCGGCGCACGTGACGGTGCCGGAGGCGGTGACGCTACGTCATGAGGGTGCAAAATTAGCGCGTTGATGATGTACCGAGGTCTACAAACGGTATAATGCAAAAGAATGTACAGCTGGGCGAGTTGGTAGGGTAACATATTCTTAGTTTGTAGGCGCGAAGTTCCTTCCCTTGTTTCTCTGTAACGTACGCGCTGCCTGGACTGAGTGCCGGCGCTGTTGCTTTCCTACTTCATAGTCTCGCCGCCGAGATTTGGCCCTGCTGCGTATCTGCGGTTGTGACAATCTGTATCATGAGTGACAGTTCTGTTGCATCTGTGAAGCATCGGTTCCTTCGAAATGCTCAGTGACCGGCGCTACCAGCGTGGACGATGAGGTGAGCCGGACTTTCAGGAGAAGTTTTTTCTGTCGTAGTTAGTTTAGGGGGCACCATAAAGGGGGGAGGGGGGGGTTAGGTTTCTTTATATAGAATTCACGTGGCATCCTATCTCGCTTACAAAGCAGTCTTGACCAGCACGGCACTCAGCGTCTGCAAAGAAATAGTAAAATTGTCTGGACAGAGTTTTACTATTTGTATGGCGTTTCTTTTCTTTCTTTGTTCTTTTTTGCTTCTTGGATCGTTTCAGATAATTCTTCTTCTTCTGTGAGGTACTCCAATCTGCGCTCTCTGATCGCGTTGCGTACTCACCATCACCTCATTTTATTGTCTATTTGAAAAGATTGTGTGTGATGCATAGAAATTTATGTTCGAGCCTCGTTTACGTCATACTACTTTAAGATGGTAACTTATCATTCCTGTACATGTGCTATATAGGGTTAAACTTATAACGTCTTAGTTTTTCCATATATTCACGGCAAAGCTTTTCCCATCTCTATTTATGTCTGCAATCTTATACCTCTAAATCGTAATGTGTTATTGACGAAGAATTGCTTTTATGATGATTCCTTGGTGACCGCGTTTGAAATTACCACAGTCTGCCGGCTTATACGTGAGTGGTTTCTTTTTTTTTTTTTTTTACGGCTTATGCGCATACTCAATGTGGATGACGATAAAAGCAACGTGGGAGTGGAGATATGTAGCGACGAACGCGTGGAGGCACCGCATGGCGTGCGCCATATTCTAGTGATGCCACTACCTGTATAACATTAAACTCCATTGTTGGATATTTATGTAGGGAACATCTATTACTGCCTCCTGCGTGCCAAGGAGCCCATTGCTGCCCCCTCGTGATTAAACTTGCGCATGCGCCTCGCGGACAAGTCGGTAGGACAATGCGGAATATCGCGATGGGACAGTTTAAATGGACTGCGCCGAACCGGTTCGCGAGCTACTATAAATTTTTATTAACCAGAACCGAAATCGAACCGCAATAAAATAAGAGTGTGTCAAACCCGCATCAGAACAAAACTGGTATTATTATTTTTTTTTTTATTGTCCGTCTTCTTTCTGGCGGGGCGATTCGACGTCCTCCCAAAATCACATGGCGATCTTACACACTTCGAAGCACATGCACAGGCACAAAAATTCCGATGACACCTAAGCACTTCATATGAGTTGTGAATGCAACAGAATTAATGTCCAATTGAACGCAGCTGAGCGGTCCTGTTATTTTTGCGCTGCGAGTAATGTTTGCGTTAATGCCGGTTGACGACGACGGTGGATTTCGCTGCTTGCCTCTTCGCTCGTTTTGCTGCGTTCTTCCGCTCCCTTACTCCGTCTGCGGTGTACTGGCATGGACGGATACATTTCGCTACTGCCGAGGTTGCCGCCTTTGACGCTGTAGATGACACAGGCGCCCCATAGCGGATAGGCGTTGCCCGAGCCAGCAAACGCAAGCCCGGGTCACAAGCGCGCCTTTTAGCGAAAAAACGGAACATTATATGCATATATATGTATAATGTTCCGTTTTTTCGCTCAATGTGGGTTATTCGACATTTGTTGCCTGTCATGCTTCGTTGTTTGTTCTTGTTAGTTTGTGTGTGCTCGTGTGGACGGGCGGGTGGCGAGTGCGCGTGTGCGTCTGTGTGTTTCGCATCATATGCTATGGTCCCGTGTTTACGTATACCGTCTTGCTGAAAGACGGCCCTCTCATAAATGCCATCTCGTTTCCTCGACCACATCTTTTTTCCCGCTGCAACGCAGTCAACAGTGGACGGCTGCTGGCCGCTAACGAGCAATTAGCCTTCGACAGACACTGACCGGTCATGCGGTGGGCGGTCGCCATGCAGCGTTGGTCACAGTTAACCCGAACACGCCGCAGAATGTGCTGGCGATTCCTTGGTTCCGGGTACTTGTTAGACTCAAGTCTGAGGGCAGCTGTAGTCAAGATCCCCAGCTGTTTTCAGGATCCCCTGCTGTGGGTAGGCGCGCCCCTCATGAATGCATTTGTATAGATTCGACCTCTGCTTGGGCTACAACACCTTTGGCTTTCGGAATGCCGCTTCAGTTTAAGCACGCAGACCTGCATGTCTGCAGCCGAGTGACGTTCCCTTATGTAATAAGCGAACGGGACAAAAGAAATGAAAAGAACGAATAAAGAGTGAAAGCGAGTAATAGGAGAAGCGCACACGTGCGCGCGTCGTGGAAGCGGAGCAGCGCGGTGAGCTCGCAAGTGAGCGCCCGACGCCTTTTTCCGGTTCGGTCCTTTCCAAAACGGGAGACCCTATACAGGAATGAGATTAGAAGGGAAAACAGCCTGGGGCCGCAGCGGAAAGCCAGAGGTCTCCGGTCACAGGTGCGAGCCTTCCAGTGTGCAAGTGCGCCTACCTTCGTATATAACCAGTTGCCGCCGTTATTGGATGAGAAAGAAACTCCCGTTTCCCATACGTGGCACGGGAACAAAACGAGGCTATGCCCGGCCTTTCTTGCTTCGTTTTTTTTTTTCGCTCCCACGTGTGCTATTGTTCCATCCTCTTGCTTTTACACACGCCTTTCGTACTGCTTCTCTTCTTTTTTTTTTTGTTGCTCTCCTTCTTTCATCGTTGAAGTAACGGAAGTTATTGTTTTGTCATTATTTAGCACTTTCTTCTCTTTCCCAGCCAGGCGATACAGGCGACGCTCTCTCTTGTTTGCACCGGCAGTTTCATATGGCTCGACTTGTTTGTAGGCCGTAAAAGTCTGCTGACATTTTCAAACCTCGTTCTTCGGGAGATATAGCGCCTATCATTGAAGCCTGCGAATTTCGAAATGTCAAGGAGCGCCGTCGTTTGCATATATGGAGTTTTCCGAATCGACGTGAAAGAAAGCCCGCGAAGACGGGCTTTCTTTAAGGAAAGAGATAGAGAGAGGGCACATAGCGCGCGGGGCCCACATCTAGAAACAATGAACGATTCCGAGAGGCATTCGCTCGAATGACGCCCGCTGATAATCGTAGATAGAAGATAAATACCACGGCAGACATTCCAAATATCTTTCATGACGATGAAACTACTTTCATGCGCGCGCTCTTCTGTGCCTCGATGCAACCCGCGCTGTAACGCACAGAGTTTCCTGGAACACACTGGAGGGGACTGTGGCGCTGCAGTCATACACCCACCGTGGCAATGATGGGAAGTACAATTTATTTATTTATTTATTTATTTATTTATTTATTTATTTATTTATTTATTTATTTATGCCTTGGAAGCCATTACAGCAGGGGGCTGAATACATATCTACATCACTTGACACTCATTTCAGCACACAAAGTGCGGCGAAGCTTTTTCATTACATTGTATACCAACAATATTTGACGGCAGAGCGTTCCACTCCCTCGTGGTCCTATAAAAAGATTCATAACGCAAGGTGTCACCTTTAAAAGGAAATTCATGGAGTTTCAAAGCATGGTCTCTTCTACGCGAGATGCACGACGGTAATGTAATATATTTGTTCCTGTCAATGCCTGTTTTAGAATAGTAAACACTGTGAAAGAAATTGAGTCTGAGGCCCTTTCTTCTGTCCCTTTAGATCTTGCCAATGAAGTCTGCGGTTGTCTTCGGTAATACTGAGGTTTTTGTCGTAATTCCCCAGAACGAATCGAACCGCCCTATTCTGAATTTTTTTCATGTAAATCGACTAACCGGCACGTATAAGGATCCCAGCAGATACGAGCGTACTCAAGTGCCGAACGTACGTGAGTAAAATACAGCCGTTCTTTCAATTTACTAGGTAATTGGCCAAAACTCCGACGGAGGAAGTCCAACTTTCATGCCTCTTACCTTCTGGACATGCCTGTTCCACCTTAAATCCCAGGTAAACCAAACTCCCAAGTATTTACATTCCCTAACCCTGCTTAGCGTAACGCTATTTAATTTGTACTCGTATGTCTTGTATGAACGTTTCCTTGTAAAGGTGATGTTTAAACATTTTGAAACTTTAAGCGACATTTCCCATTTCGCGCACCAAGTTGAAAGTTTATCTAAATCATTCTGAAGTACATAAAAATCACAATCACTATCAATAACCCTATATAGTACGCAGTCGTCTGCAAACATCCTGAAATATGACGCAATACGACTAGTGATATCATTTATATATAATAAATATAAGAGGGGCTCCCAGACAGAGCCTTTGGGTATTCCAGGGGTCACTTCAGCAAGGTCAGAGGAGATGCCATGGATTTGTCTGATCTTCGTGCTTGTGGATTAAGACGTTCTTGTGGCTTTGTCATCATCATCATCAGCCTGGTTACGCCCACTGCAGGGCAAAGGCCTCTCCCATACTTCTCCAACAACCCCGGTCATGTACTAATTGTGGCCATGCCGTGCCTGCAAACTTCTTAATCTCATCCGCCCACCTAACTTTCTGCCGCCCCCTGCTACGCTTCCCTTCCCTTGGGATCCAGTCCGTAACCCTTAATGACCATCGGTTATCTTCCCTCCTCATTACATGTCCTACCCATGCCCATTTCTTTTTCTTACGTTTATGTGCCTTCGTTGTCGTTATTACGTTTTATGTGCCTTCGTTGTCGTAAATTTCACAGGAATACCCTTCAAATTGCAGAAGATGCTGCGAACACGCACAATCTCTACTCATTGCAGCGATTGAGCTTGTCGACGTGGCCAAATCGTCGTTTTAAATAAATACCTCGTTTAAAATAAATGAAGAGGTAGAAGCGAAACGTGAATACGCGTTAATGACTCGTCACGGTGCGTTGATCACTCCGAAAACTTTGATACCAGGAAACATGGGCGGGGGGGAGGGAAGGGGGGGGGCGGGTGAACATCACTTAGCAGTAAAAAAGAAAGAGTCGTTAGCGTCCAGTCATATCATGTCGCGTCAAGCACTTTAAGTTACGCTAACTGCATTGTGATAATTGGTATAATCGCATGACTCTCACTCAGTCGTTACCCAACCAGAGATGTTCATTTAATATGGGGTGTTCTGATGCCACTACGGCAAATTAATTTTGCCTCACAATTGCGTGGTGCGCTTTTGTACTTTGATTAGCTGCTAGAACAGGAAAGCTAAATGTATGCGAATATCATCTGTGACATGGCAGTGTCATAACAATGAGTTGAAAACGGCCATTACAATTTCCTTTCGCTCTTCATTGTGGTGCTGTCAGCTTGATGCAAGAGAGCGTCCATTATTAGCTGAAATACAACTACCTAATTATTTGAGATTCTCAAATAATTGCAACTTTGTCACATCGCTGCCGTGCGCGTGGCTGTGCAAGGATGATAAAAATAGCATCCTATTGATCCTACTAACGTAATGTCACAGTGGCCTAGCCTGCGT
The DNA here is from genome assembly GCF_038994185.2 of Dermacentor albipictus. Classification (NCBI taxonomy): domain Eukaryota; kingdom Metazoa; phylum Arthropoda; class Arachnida; order Ixodida; family Ixodidae; genus Dermacentor; species Dermacentor albipictus. Next base: position 417,676,072 of record NC_091821.1, read on the forward strand.
AATTGAACTCATTAAACGCTTGCTTCTTGCAGCGAATAAAAAAAAGAAAAAGAGCTGCAGAATGCACATCAATTGGTGGTGTAGAGTGTGCATGAACTTGCTGCTTTACCTTCGTTGTACAGGAATACATACTTTCTGAATATCGCGTTAGGCGAAACCGAACGCGGGCTTTTCGAACGCGTTGTGATGGTTGGAGTCGGGCATGAAATAGATGGTAGATGGCCCATGCCGTCGTCCAACTTATCCACGCTGAGGACGTTGTTGAAGGGAGAGACTTGTTCTCATCGAGAACGAGGAATATGGGATTTTTTGCAGTATCTACATGAGGACGTTACAGTTCATCAGTCTAGCATGACTGAAAGAGGAATGCACACTCAGCCGCCGCGCCACGCCTGCTTATAAACACTCTGTCCTCCCTGGATTCCTAGGTGAGGGAAAACGGCCGTTCGACCAAACGGAGCGTCCAAAGTCATCGTAGCTAACCCGCCCTTGAGGGGGAGGGTTTACGCACTCGCTTCCGCCCAGGTTGCACTGACCACACCATGGTGAGAGGGTTTTCGCAGACATGGTCTTGGCCCGAGCAGGCGGCTCTTCATCCTAGAGTTGACCCTGCAGTCAGTGGCCGCCGCGTCTGTCCATTGACTGACGACTTCTAAGAACCGTGAGACGGCGCCACAAAACTTCTTATTCCAGGAGTTCCACCGCTTCAACCAAGCCTTAACGGTGACGGCGAATCCACTAACAATACATGGTTCGCCGACTGCGCGTGGACATCTCGGCGTCTTTCGGTTGGGGACGCGGCGTATTGTGGTCCTTACAAAGCTTGTCGTCGCAGCAGACGTGGTGGCGCCAACGGGCTGGGGAGTGACGTGTTTTCAGAGTCGCCGCAGCAGACCTGCCGGTGCCATTCCGACGGTCGCTTCCCCTGAAGATCTCCAGCTCCCGCCGGTCAAACGTAACAGCGTGCAAGATAGCGGCCCAGTGAAAGATTCGCAGAGAATGCGGTGCAAATCGCGCAACAATGTTAACAGAGTAGGCGCAACGCAAGCGAAACACACACAAGAAGGCCAGAGAAAGTGCCGAAACGGAGACTGTGTGGGTGAGTCCCCCATTTGAAGGACAATTTGCGCTTCTTTCAAGTAAATCAAACCGTTCTCCGCATTTCGTGCAAGAATGTATCATCAGAGGGCCATATAATATCATCTCACTGCAGCCACCGGGTTTCACTACCGGAAAATCGGGCCAAATTATTCACATCAAAATGCTGACGCGTGCATTTCAATGCGCGCCACCGATCGCCCATCCACACTAACGCGACGACGGTGCTGCCGCCTATATTTCCATCTCGCGGCGAATAGAGTGGCTCATATTCGCAATTCAAAGGAAACAGGAGTGTTGCAACGTAAAACAATGGTATGACAGCCTCACTAGATTTGACACCGTATAGTTAGTTATATTTCGTCAGTCATAAGGGCCACATGAATAGCCGCGAAACTTGCAGGTGTAATTTATAGGTCACTGCATCACCACGCGCAGTCTTACGCAAGTTAGAGCGCAACCATTTCAGTGTTACTCACTCAACTTATTGAGCTGACTTGCAACTTTTGGTCTCAGTGTTATATCCGCTGAAAGTCAAGTGGCATTCCCTCAAAGGGATGTCGTGACTGTACCGAAATAACTAAACCGTGATTCCGATCATCATGCCCGTGATCGCTTTACTTTTGCGCTTGTGACTTTTGCTATAGCGTACACAATGTCTTTTTTTTTTGTCATTAATGACCTTTTTTTTTCCTTCGTTCTTTCTACTCTGAGTAGCATTTCGGACTTCGGAGTATTCATCCATAAAGAGGGCCTATACCTGACCGTTTTCCTTCACCCAACAAGGAAAAAAACTTCACAAGTGGCCCTAACAACATGACAAAAAGAAGGCTTTGTATTTCAAACATTGCCAGCTCCGTTCTGATGCATCCACCGGCAAGCAACGTTGAATAATGTCGCATAATATCTCCTTAAGCGTGGTTGTTTAAATGTTTTCACGCGTTGTTGTTCCTTTTTCCACGCACCGAGCGTCCATGGTCGACCATGACAGTTCAGCGCTATTCTTCTAGATTAGCGTCCCCTGCAGCAACCTATTTTGTTTTTTTAGATAAGAGGCACGGATTGAATTAGTGATAAATCTGTTTATAGTTTCAGCAATCAATCACAGTCCTTTGGCGCGTTGATGTGATCGGTGCTCGAGTGCTGAGCGCCTGCGCATATATTTGCATATCTTTCAGACTTTTCTCCTGCAAATAAGCCAGTTGAAGCTAGCGTATTTCCCGCCATCTTCTTCCTGTGTTGTGCTTATTGCGCTAATACGCATACAATTACCATGTTGCTTCTTTCAAACCAATGGCAGGGCGTTCTCCCTGAAGAAGGCGTCGTGGCGCCGGTAGCATCGTCCCTCCCGGCGTATAATAAAGCACCGGCTTTACCGTGGGCAGTCGTTATCAGCTGCTAAATGGGCTGAACGTGGATGTGCGAACAATGTGCAGGTGTCTCCGCGCCAAGAGTCGTCAAACTCGAGCAATACCGCCGACTCCACAGCATCGCTTTGTAAGTGCGTCTTCGCTGCATCGCGGAGCGCTATGCAGGAAAGACATAAGACAAAGCGTGGCTGGGCACCGCACCTAATGTTGCTGAGAACCACAGTTAGCGGCTGCTGTTCAGTGGGTGAAAAGGAAATCCATTCACTGCTCCTTTCAAAGCAATCCACAGCTGTGCCACGGTGTAGGGGCGCGTCAGAGGCGCGCCTTTAAATGCCGTTTTTTTTTCCCACGATTTAAGATCACGAATGCGCATGCATTCGCCTGCAATACGCGGTGCCCTTCAACACTTATATACTGGCCACGTGCGTGCAACGGTCTTCGGATGTAGAAAGACTTGCACAGACATCTATTATAGCAATAAAGGGGCTGCTGGGCCTCGAAGACAAGTGAATTTGTTGCCGGGCTGAACCGCGACTTCCGAGAAGGCCTTCCGCGCAAGCGTACGAAGAAACAAGCCGTCCACATTCCACGCGTGGCGCAACGTATCGCCGTAAAACACTTGCTCCACCGAGACGAAAGCAATTTCAAGGAGGACGCAAAGAAAAAATAAAAGCGGGGGCGGAGGAGATTGGGGAAGGGGGGAGATTGGGGAAGGGGGGTTGTAACCGGGCATTGCTGAATGTAGACTCGCGGCGAAGAAGTCGACGTGCACCTTATTAATCGCCTCGGCCGCAAACATCAATTCAACTCCGACGTCACGCGTCTCAATCGCCATTCAGGGCTCTGCGCAACAAAAGGCTTCCCTCTCGCGGCGTACGCCGGGAAAAGAAAGGAGGCGGGGATGCTGGCGTCGCCGCCACGTTGCCCGCGGTCGTCGACCGGGCCCAAAACTGCTCCCTCGGGAGACGCGTCAGTGTCGTATACAACGGAGCCACCTGCAATGCCACCGCTGCCACAGTGCTCAGTGGGTGCGCCAAGAGCGGAGACAGCTTGCACGCCGCGTCTTTGGGCGAGCCGTATTTATCGCTCGGGCCATGTTTCTGCCTCGTATTAGCCGCGACGCGGGGCCGCTGCGAGAAAGACAAAGGAGCGTTCTGGGCGTAGTTCGTTGCTAGAAACGACAGGGTTTAGTAGATGAAGCAGGGAGAAGCAAAAATAAGGAAAACGTGTACAAAGGAAAGGCACCGCGCCTCCTTCTTTCTTTCTTTCTTTCTTTTCCCATGAATGTGCGAAGGCGACAACGCGGCGCGTTGTTCAGTGGGCTGTCATTTTGTGTATGTGCGACAAAAAAAAAGAAAGAACAAAGGTCGGGCGCATACAGGCAGCTTAAGATTGACTATGCAGCCACGTTTTCTGAGGTCGGAGTATATCTAATTAGCCCTTTAAGTGGCAGATCAAGACTATTGTTGGCATAACAAGAACTTCTTCGAAAACAAGACAAATGCAAATATTAGTCTGTTACTTTAAATTTACCTTTCATTAATTTCTTGTTGACCAGTTCCCTTATCACAAAAAAAGAAAGAAAAGATTAACACCAGCAGTTGTTTTCGTGACAAAACGGTTGTATAGGCTTCGTCGTTCCCTTGTTATCGAACGTGGGGGTCACACTCTCGCCGCTATGAAAATTGCCTCCTTTGCTTAAGCAAGCTCTTGTTTTTTTTTTATGTACATAAAGCTGCATCTCAAGAACACGCACAATGACCTTGTCAAAGTGCTTCGCTGTCAGATACCCTGTAGGCGGTGCACGATGACACGCAACAAAATTGTCGAGCTGCCAATTAAGGGTTGATATATATCAGGCAGTTTACACACACATTGACATGAAAACGTCGGTTTATGAGCTTCTCGCGATTCCGATAATGTTGCCTCTAGTTAGACGTGAAGTAAAGGCTTTTCTGCATTATGTCGAGACGGCCCACCGAGGCGCAGAACGAAAGTGCACTGTTCCCGAGCCACTCGGACCTTTATTGAAAGGGCGATAATCCTGATGATCCTAGAAACGACACTGGCTGAAACGTAAATCCTAAGACGTCAAAGTAGTCACTGAAGCAACAACAACAAAAAAGTGCTTTGACTGACTTCTTTGTCTGATCTACTCCTTTTGCGCTTCTGTAGCGAGTGGCGTTGTGACCGGGGACGTCGCTGTTCTCTGGCGCGCTCGTCACCTCGGCTTCTTTTCCTCGGATCGCTTATCTCGGATGGGCCTTACAAGCGCTCCGAACCGCACAAGACGCATGCATGGGCCATCTCGCTCGCCTATCAGGCTTCTAACCTTCTCTCTTTCTACTTCGTCCACGCTTATAAAGTGCTAGCCCTTGCAACCAATGCCTGAGCTCCTGTGCGTCGTTAGTTGGCTCTCTTTTTTCTGTGATTTTACTTGTTTACTGCGTCCGTTCACATTAAGCTATAGCAGATATAACGTTACTCTTGTCTTGGCTTCGCAACAAGCCTCTAACTTCTAACGATAACATCAAGAAAGCTGTCTTCAGATTGGCAAGTTCTCGAACTGAGTTATGCTATGACGTTTTCGCCAGAAAGCAACGCCGGGTAATAGTTCCGTATACTTTCTTCCATACCTTGCTGCGCATCAAGCCCCGTTACAAGGGCGAAGACGTCACGTCTTGGCAGTTCGCGTCAACAAGTTGCGCTGAGTTTTCCCGACACAAGCGAAGGTATTGCAAAGGCAGAGAATGAAGAAGGAAACACCATTGACGTTCCCCTCGTTCCTCCGTGTCAGATTCCTATCTACGACGACGCTGCCCCTTTGTTTTCCCAGCTCTGCATTCTTGACAGTTATGACAGGGCAAGCGCGAACTTCGCACGGTATACATATATTTCTTGAGCGATTCCTTTCCATCGGCTCACTCTTTCTCTTCCTTCTTTCTCTATCTCTCTCTCTCTCTCTTTGATTCTCTCCGTCCTACTGCGTTCCATCGAGATGTCCTAGATGTAGTCGGCCGCACTTGCCTGCTCCGAGATTGCGTACAGACGATTTAATTTCTTCATTCTCGGACGCCGCCCTCTTGACCTGTTGCGCGACCAAGTACTCAGTCCCGAGCGAAGTGACGTGATATTAACATGATACTAAAGAAAATACGACCTAACCATACAACCATGTTCACGCATGCTAGTCAAAAGTACGGTACCGTGCATTTGGTTGCTGCAGATAGGAAACGTCGACACTAACAGACCAAGATGGCAGTACTCAAACGCTTCTGCATGATATAGCTTTAAGGATGCGGCAGGTAAAGCGCACATGAAAGTGGAAGTGAGCATAAGCGCAACCTTCAGTTGTATCAATGGCGGTTGTGAGACAGCCATTGAGAAAGCGAGTTGACGGATGATATGCCCCCAAGCGCGTTGTGTTCACCTTTATTCTGAGCTTATTATTGGCCCTTACGACCAATATTCTGCGTTAACAAGCTTTTGGAAGCCAATAAACATTTGTGGTCCTAAAAGCTAACGTCTAGCATCTAACGTCTACACGTCATACGTAGCGACACCTAGCTGCAGTTGGACAACTGTCTCGTGCACCACGTGACACGACGCAACGAGAGCTGCACTAGGCTTCTTTATTTTGCCTTCAATAAAGAAGGAGGTGCGCGGGTCTTGCGCGAAGAAAACGAGGTCGAGGCACGCAGAAAAAGAATGCATAATCGACGTCGAATGCGACAAGAGAAGATCTTCGATGCAATAAGAACAACAGGGAAAGAAAGGGAAAGGTGCAGTAGAATATTTCAACGGCCGAGCACAATCTAGAGCAAAAGTAAGTTTGCAAAATAGAGGCCACAAAACAATATTCTTAAGCGAAAATTAGACATGGCTGCCGAGAATCAAGGGTACAACGCACGTTTATGTGTTTGAACAGTACCGTTCATTCATGTTCCAGTTCTTTTGTTGCACGGGCACATGTAAAAAAAAAGTTATTTTTCCTTGTTGTCATAGCCTCCGAACTTTTGCTCCCGATAGTACACATATAGAGCTGAATTTTCCCTTTGTCTAGGTGGCAGCCATCCTTTTCTGTGGATGGCAGGAAAAGTGCTACCAACGGCCGCGATAGCGCTCAGTCTGTTCTTATCGCATCCTTGTCGCCAGTTTTTGCTGCATGCCGTATGCTGAAGAAAAGGCTTCGACATACGCTTTTGACTTTACTCAATAACCTCGCCTTGCAAAAAGTATATATTCTGTCCTTATTTAACTTACAAAGCTACCTCCAGCCAAAATAATTTCCTTTCATCTCTCTTCATGCTTTTATGTATGTCTATACTTCCGGATAAAGGAACGCTCAGCGAGTTTGTGCTGCTTATGACATCCAAGTTGCAGGTCTTTCTTTTTGCAGCCTGTTGTACCATAAGACAAGTATAACTAATCAATAGTGCTTCCGCACAAATGTTGTTATATGTCCTTGTGCATATCGATTACATGTTTTCTTTTTAACCAAGTGCACTAGTTCTCTCTGATCTGTATACTTACATCTTTGCAAACTGATGTCCATCTTCTTTTTCCTTCTTTTTTCTATTTCTTTCAAGTGCGCACCCTCTGCCTGCTGTTGCCTTAGATGGGCTCTAGGGCCAGTGAAGATGCCTGCGAGCAACAATTACCAGGAACCCCATCCTATACTTCCTTTCAACATGGTGCGAAATTCATTCATTCATCAGCTGCCACGTAATCGAACCCGCACTCCCTGCGTGGGCCACACCGACAGATGTTCACTGGGCGGGTATTAAGTGCCCTTGCTCTAAACGCGGGTACGAGTGTAAAAGGGTCTGGTCCACAGCCTGAGTTTGATGGAAGCCATCAAGGTCACTGCATATTAAAGAAAACTTTCTTCCGTGTAGCTTTGCCTAGTCACGCATTTACAGAATTTTCTGGAGCACACAACGTTAATTCATCTGCGCGTTTATTTTTCCAGGGTAATCGTCCATCGCTCCACTTCGACAACGAAAATGTACATGGTCTCGTCGTTCAGCGTTTTCGTAACTATAACGACAAGGTAGGCTCCCCGCAAACGGTCTTCTAACGATGGCACTGACGCGTAGCTATATTAGTAACCACTATATTCTTATTGTGAGCGACAGGATTTCGTACACTGTATCACGGGGCCGCCTCTGGCTAACTCGCCTTGTGTAACAAAATACGCTCCTACGCGTATATTATGCGAAGCATACTAGCCGCACAACCACGCTCTTTCTTGCTGCGCCGCGCGCGGCCGCGTAGCTACCATATGACGTCATAACAGCTGCAAAAGTGGAGGCTCAACTCGTGCGCTCGCTTGCGCCCGCGTAGCTACATAGCCGAGTCTCAGCTCGTGCGCTCGCCTGCGGTCGCACAGATGGTACTGCGGCCTAACCCCCGCTCCTCCCGCTAGGGCACTGACGTCACAACAGCTGCAAGCCGGGCTCAACTCTTGCGTTCGCCTGCGGTCGCACAGCCGGTGCTGCGGCCTAACTCCCGTTCCTCCCGCTATGGCACTGGCGTCATAACAGCTGTATAAAAGAGCGGCGCGCTCTCGTCGAGGCCAGTTGTATAGCGCGATGGCGGGAAAGGAAGGGGCCGCTCGTCAGACCACAAAGCGCAAGTTACAAAGAGCCACGGAAACGGCCGAAGAACGAGAAGTTCGGCTAAAATAAAGGCTAGTATGCTTCGAATCCTGGGCTTAACCTTAGCTAAGCCACATCCATTTTTTTTGCTACTTGCTGATTCGTAGCCTTCAATGTGCGTAAGCGCTGTTGTCTACCAGGAATCTTTTCACATTCTCAACCCGCCATAGCAGCAGCCAAGGCCTGTAATAAACATTTTCCAAAGGCGTATCTCGTGTCTCCCCCTAAAAAGCCCGCTGTAGTGCCACCGTAGGCCGCCTGCGCCGCCTACGTATTCGCTAAGTAAGAATTGCCCACGAATGCCACCACCGCACCCAATGGGGCGAAATGCAAAAACGCCCGTGTACTTTGATTCAAAATTAATCTTGGTCCCCTCACTATGGCGTGCCTCATAATGAGATCGTGGTTTCGGCACGTAAAACCCCACAATTTAATTTTTACTATTATGTCAAACCGAGGACAATGACACAGTAGGTGGTCTATGCTCTCCTCTCAGCTGCAGCCAACCTACCCTCCCCCTCCACGCTCCTCTCCCACTCACCCTCCTAGCTTCCGGCGTCAAGCGGAAGTCACTGCAAGCTTCCTGTTCCCAGTGGAAGTGACGTTATGTTTTTTTTAGTGTTGTTTACTTTCGCGTCGATCACGAGGCCTAAATGCACCAGCTGCGGTTTAAACTGTGAATGCGATTCCATCCAAGAACCACCGCCTATTGTGATCAGCGATCTGATCGTGTTCGCTGCTTCGCGTCAACCTGCGACAGGTTGTGCCACCACAGACAACGTGCAGTGGAACGTCGTGCCTGGGCGCTTGGAGACCACTGCCGTTTTTCGTGCATTTGGAAAACAGCGACCACGAACTACTACTTCAGTTGAATACAACAGCTTGTCCCCTTTGCATTCTTCTGATGGTGACTGCCACAGCTCTGCTAAGCACGCGCGGGCGTCTCACCATCGTCTAACAGCAGTCAAAGCGGAAATTCCCGCAGGAAGCGGAAACGCCGGAACCGGAAGTTTTGAAACCGGAAAGGCCGGAACCGGAAATGCCGGAACCGGATTTGGTGTGAGGGGGAAAAGGCGGCGCACAACAGAGGTTGTCGCTACTTAAGAAAGCGGCGGTGGCGCGTGGATAGAGGGGCTTTAATAACATACAGTGCTGTCAGCCACTTCATGCAGTGTTGAATAAGCTCTGTTGAAGAAAACTCTCAACCACAATCGACACAGAAGGGATGCCTTGCGTTAGTGCAGTCCGGGTGAAGGTAGAAGTTGCAGCGAATGGTTTGAAAGAAAAAAATGATAAATGAAAGGCAGGGAGGTTAACTAGGACTCAGCCCGGTTGGCTACCCTACACTGGGGGAAGGAAAAGGGGGAGGGAAAAATTAATAGAAGAATGAAAGTCCACTGTGCACATCGCCAACATGGTCACACTTTTCTGCTCTATATCCATTGACCGCCACTCATTCCGGATCACAGGCGGTCGCTCAATCCGGTAGTTTTCAAGTATCACAGCAGCGCTTTTGTAGCTGCGAAATGCGTGGCCATGGTCCCAAGATCTTGTTCAAGCTCAGCGGTTTTATGTCTAACTGATTTACATCTGTGCAGAGGTTATGACTTTCATTTTCAGAAGATGGGCAGGAGCACAGTAAATGTTCTATAGCCTCCTCGACACCGCAGGTAATGCAATCGGCGCTATCAGCCATTCTAATCAAACACGTATATGCATTGGTGAATGCGACGCCCAAGCGTAAGCGGCACAGCATTGTTTCCTCATTTCGTGGAAGCCCAGGTAACAGCCGCAGTTGCATAGATGGCTAGAGGGAATGCAATCGATGCTGGGTGAATTCACGCGTGTGCCAGTGCTCCAGTTTCATACGGTGCGCTTAGCTTCCTTAAGTGTTGGGTTGTGTCAGTCCTCCATAAAGGTAAAGAAACAAGGTTTACTCCTTCGTATGTTTTCCTGGCGACTTCGTCGGTGAGGTTGCTATCGGAGATACCGCAATGGTCCGGTAGCCACTGAAACACGATGTCGTGTACTTTAGCGATCATATGATGGTGTGTTTCTCGTATCTTCGGCACGAGTTGTTCACAGGACCCGCGACGAAGAGCTGACAACAGACATTGTAAGGCTGCCTTCGAGTCACAGAATATTGCCCACCGATTAGCCGGTTGGCTTTTAATATAATCAACGGCACCTCGAAGGGTAACAAGCTCCGAACCGGAGGATGCTGTGACGTGAGAAAGCTTGTATCGGATGCTTATTGATCGTAATGGTATAACCACTGCACTGGTGGAGCTGGTCTGAGTGGAAGATCCATCCGTATATATCTGAACTCGATCAAACAGAAAATGTGCAAACAATCCAGAGCTGCTTGCTTCAAGGCCAAGGTAGGCAGGTCAGTCTTCTTTCTCATTCCTGAAACGTAAAGGCGCACTTGAAGTTGATTTGAACACGACATAGCTGCGGATGAACGTTCCGAGGGTGTGAAGCCCGATGGTAGGGATTCACGATGGATGCTGACCACGTGAGAGAATAACGCCTGAGGTCGTCGTTCTGCCAGGCAGGCTAGAGAGCTTAACTGCATCCGTGAAACGTGGCGAATAATGGCCCTAGGTGTGTCGATGGTAAGTATAGTAAGTCGTGATCGGATAGTCTTGAGCCATTATAACTACTCCTTCTGTTGAGGCACTCCACGGAAGACCGAGACACACGCGTAGTGCCTGTGCTTGCACGCTCTGAAGTTCCCGAAGATTTAATTTGCATGTTTTAGCCAGCACGTGAGAGCTATAGCGTATGAATTCAATAAAAAGTGCTCGGTACAATTATAGCATGGAGCCCAATGATGATCCCCATATTTTGCCGGCGATGAAATTGAAGACGTGAACGATAGATGTGAGCTTCTTCAAGTGGGCAACCTGAGGGCTCCAAGAGAAGTCTCGGTCAACTATGACACTCAAAAGCCGATGTTTTTTTGTAGGAGATAGGCTGGCCATTGATGCATACTGAATAACCAGGCATCGCGTGTCTCTTAAGAGCGACTAACGCACAATTTTATGTCGTGCTTTCCGTAGCCTTGCGCGAACCTGCAGGCGAGCGACCGCTGATACCTAAATGCAGATGTCGTTGGCGTAGATTGAGACATTCACTGTTTTCGGTAGGGATTCAGCCAGCCCAAGAAGCGCGAGGTTGAAAAGGATAGGTCTTAGAACACCGCCTTGGGGAACGCCTCGGCATGTGTAGTGGTCGGTAGTCGGGCCATTTTTCGTACGTACAAACAAAGACGTTTGTGTCAAGTAGTTTCGGATCCTTCGAAATACTCGCCCTCCTAGTTCAACTGCGAAAAGTGCGTCTACGATGGCTTGATGGGAAACGTTGTTGTACATGCCTTTGACATCAAGAAAGAGTGCTACTGATAATCGCTTCCTAGATTTTTGCTGCTCTACAGATGGCACTATATCGATGACATTGTCAATCGATTAATGGCCTCGTCGTAATCGTGTCACAGAGTCTGGGTAAATTTTTTGGTGTTCAAGGTACCATTCGAGACAAATGAGGATCATACGTTCCATGAGCTTCCCGACGCAGCTGGCGAGTGTTATAGGCCGATATGATGCCAGTTCCAGCGGTGACTTTCCTGCTTTTAGCAGCAGTACCAAGCGGCTGGGTTCCCATTCATGTGGTGCCATGAAGTACTAAAAAGGCTAAAAAGTTCTTATGACGCCTTTCTACCTAGGTGGCGCAAAGCAGTATATGTCATTCGATCGGGCCCTGGTGAAGACGAACCCCTACAGACCACCACAGCAGCTTCTAACTCTTCCATAGAGAATGGCGTGTCCATACTTGTATCTCGTGGGCCGGGAATGTCGCCTAAAGACATGCCATAGACTAAAACTGTCCCGCTCGTGACTTTCGCACAATATTCCTCTACAACGTCTATCTTACGGCGATTTTGATAGAGAGAAAGGTTGTTAAAAGGGCGTTGTTGCTGGGGACATGAGCAAAGGCCTCGTAGTGTACGCCACACACGGGACGCGTTGGCTTGCCGGGTCCGGTGACTCGCGAAAGCATTTCCAACTTTGGTCCGCTAGCTTATCCATTCGGCGCTGTATCTTCCTTTGCATGCGCCGAGCTAGTCTGAGGTCAATAATTTACTTCGTGCGCCTGTACCTCCTTTAAGCTCGGTGACGTAGTGCACGAACTCTTTCCAAGTCAATGTGATACTCAGCAAATCCCTGGATAAATCGGCACATTATTCACCTAAAACGAAGGCTTAAACGGCTGAAAAAAAGCTAAGAACCCCAGTTCTAGTCAGTTAGCTATTTTAGCAGAAGAGCTTTCTTCTAACATTAATTCAGCAAAAAAACATTACTTTACAGTGAGTCTTCCACAATTTATACGAAATGATCCCCATAAATTTTGGGACCACCTTCGAACTTCCCACAAGCAAATAAATCAAATCACTGCGCATAACAACGTGATTACGTGTCCTCAATCAATTGCTACGCATTTCAATGCCTACTTTCATTCTGTATTTTCTGAAGAAAGTGCCAATGACCATGTATTTGACCTTCCACCTGAAGAATCAGTCACTGTATCCTACGAAGGCGTTGTTGAATCCCTACTCCGGCTAGATACCAAAAGTTCGCATGGTCCAGATGACATACCAAACGCCTTCTTACGCCGTTATGCTGAATCATTAGCTCATTTCTTAACAAAAATTTTCCGTTTATCCTTATCGTCTTTTTCATTGCCCCCAGATTGGCTAACAGCCAGAGTTGTGCCTGTGCATAAAAAAGGGGACCGCGCGTGTTTAAGCAATTACCGTCCGATTTCTTTGACGAGTACCTGCTGCAAACTAATCGAACACATTATCGCTAGCCACATACTTGAAATATTAAACTCTAAAGGATGCTTGTCTCCATTTCAACACGGCTTCAGGAAAGGTTTTTCAAGTGTCACGCAGTTGGTTACTGCTATCCATAACTTTAGTTCCGTATTAGATAAATCTGGACAACTGGACATAATTTTAACGCGATAGCGTTAAGGAGCTCGTGTCGCAGAAAAGCCGGTGTCGTCGGCGTCGGTGTCGGCGTTTGCGGCGTTGACCGTGAGCGATAAATCACGGCAGGCACTCTATAAATAAAAAGCAACTTCCAAGATGGGCTGGGTGGGAATCGAACCAGGGTCTCCGGAGTGTGAGACGGAGACGCTACCACTCAGCCACGAGTTCGATGCTTCCAAGAGGTACAAACGCGCCTCTAGTGAATGCGGTGTTGCCTTCGAAACGAGCCGTGGAATGTTATACTGCGGTGTATATCGGTAATTATGACCATGTAACTTACAGAAGTCGCAATTACACGAGTAGCGAAGTGCGTTTCGCTGCATTTCTTCTGCGCTTTCCGCACACGCAGAGCCATCTTGCGGCAAACACAGAAGACCCTCTCCTCTCCATGTACGGCGCTGCCCCGACAGATAGCGCCACGCGCGCATTGGAGCTGTCGCGGCTCGGACTCTCTCCCCTGACAACGCTTCGCCTTGCTCCTTCTGCAGAATCAAGCGTCCTTCCTTTCTTTAGATCACTATCTGTCTATCTCTCTGCCCGTGCCAATCACGACGTTTGGCTGGCGTGCATCATTTCCCCCTCCGGGATACCGAGTTCTTTGGTTCGCTCCGCTTGCTCAGGCGCACGTTTCGTTGCTGCGCCGAACGCCGCGTTGCTCGACCATATGGCTCGACGCTCACCGCGTCCGATGCGGGGCGCCTCGTAAATGATGGCTGCCCTGTAGCCCATTGTCTTACACCCCTTGGCGGGTCGACGGGAACGCTGTCGCGTTCCACTCTTGAAGGCGAAGCTTAAGCGTCTTCCAATTTTTTTTTAGACTTCAGCAAAGCGTTTGATAAAGTTCCCCATAATAAGCTTATTGAAAAACTGAAATTAATAGGCGTGCCCTTGACTTTAGTAAACTGGATTGCTTCCTACCCACAAAATCGAACACAGTTTGTGGATATTGGTGGCATCTCTTCCACGTTACTCCCAGTGACATCTGGCGTTCCCCGAGGAAGTGTACTAGGCCCACTGTTGTTTTTGGTTTATATAAACGACATTGTGTGTTCCATTGATAGAAATGTTAAAATTGGTTTATTTGCCGATGACTGCATGCTGTACACCCCAATAAGTTCTGTGGCTGACCAAATATTACTGAATGATGCTTTCTGCGAAATTGTGGCCTGGTGTGACAGATCAGGAATGCTCTTCAATTCTGATAAGACTGTGCTTTTGCGCATGACAAGAAAGAAACGTCCTATCCTCTTTAGTTACTCTGCTTACGGCACTACTATCTCGGAAGTCGGAAAATACAAATATTTAGGCATTTTAATAAATTCACAGCTTAACTGGAGCGACCATGTTGATTACATCTGTTCATCTGCGTTAAAAAAACTTCGATTTTTAAAACACAAGCTCAAAGGAGCACCCAGTCACGTTAAGCTATTAGCCTATAACTCTCTTATTCGGCCCAAACTTGAGTATGCGGCTATAGTGTGGGACCCGTACACCGAAAAAGATATAGCAAAATTAGAAAACGTGCAAAGACGGGCTGTGCGCTTCATTTACAATAAATTCAAGAGAACTGATTCCCCATCTGCTTTAATGGCCTCCAACGAAATTAAACCTTTTCATATAAGACAGAAAATTGCTCGATTAACGTTTCTTCATTCACTCATCCAGGGAAAGTTTGGAATTTCTTCTTCACCTCATGTTACACCTTCCACTACACGAAAAACCCGTCACCAACATACCCATGCCCTAACAGCATATTTTGCGAAAACAAACTTGTTTAAATACTCGTACTTTCCGCGCACAATAAACGATTGGAATGCACTGCCTGAACAGATTGTCTCAAGTGACAGTTTTGAAAGAAATCTTAGAAATTAATTTTGATGTGCTGATTGATGTGCAATGTATTTCCTTTGACTTGTTTCGCTCATTTGTATCATGTATCCAACCTTTGTCTATGCAATAACTTCATGGCGTTTGTAAATATGCCTTGTTAGCTGCCCTTCCTGCTTGGACCACATGAGGTCTGCAGTATTATGTAAATAAAATTTTTAAAAAATACTCTGTACGCTTGTAATCTTGCATTGCGTCTGCAATTATGTTTTCTAACCTGCGTGTGATATGTTTCCTGCATGTGTCTTGTACAAGATCCTCGAAGACTGAGCAGTCAATTTGGCGAGATACAACCGGTAATGAGGCTTCTAGTCCATCGATTCTCACATAGGTCGGAATATGATCACTTTTCAACATTAGTAAACCACTGCATGGTCGAAATCGTACACCGTGACACCAGTGTCACATCAAGGCAGCTGCTGTGCGTTGTTCCTCGCAGAAATGTCGAGCTTCCGTCACTTAGAAGACACAGGTTGTGAGCTGAAGCACCTGGAATTTATCCTGGAGTTTCCCGGTATCTGGTGGTGAGTGTTGAAGTGCCCCCTGTTATTATTCAAGGACCGGGAGTCGCAGTCATAATCTCTTTTAGTCTCTTGCAATCAAACTGACTTGTTGGCAAAAGGTACAGACGCCAATAAGTTTAAAAGGCAACCTCTTCTTTACCACAGTAGCACATACGTATTGGTCACCGTCGCGGTTTGGCAAAATACGTAATTTCTTTACGAATATAAACCAGAACCTTAATACTTCGAGTACACGTAGTTGAAACGAAAAGTCCATATTCTGATAGTCTTATGGTGGCTGATAAGATCGGCTCACAGATGACCAGTGTATGAAAGCGGTTTTCGAACACGAACTACCGGAAATCCGAAATGCATCTCGCATTCAATTGGAATATGGAGGCGCTTCTGACATCCTCCCGGAACAATCGATGCTGTTGTCGGTGAGCCATGGTTGTGCTGTATAAGTCAAGCGAATGGTTAAGTTGGCGCAGTCTGCGGCCCCTAATACGTGCGACGGATAAATGTGCAAAGCATGTCACAGCCGATCCGTTAGCCAAGAGCGTGGGGCCTCCGCGGCCTTTAAGCTCGGGCGACCCGCTCTGACTTTTACAGCGACAGCTCGTCACAGCAAGGAAAGTGGCGCCGAAGTATAGCGACCCGACGCCCCGCTCGCCAGCTGGTGCGCTCGCCCGCAATAAATAGTCGGCACCGGGGGTCGGGAGCGGCTCATTTGGAGGCTCGAGGATATATGAGGCCGCGAGCACTTCGGCGCTGCTCCTGAGCCGTCGTGCCGTGACCCAGTAGCAGCAGGAGCCCGCGCAGCTCAGTATGTGTTACCCCCCCCCCCCCCGGCATCCAATCAAAAGTCGCCATCAAGTTCACAATACGAGAAGCTGTCACCCCGGGCGTTCGATAGAAGGACAAGTAGAAAGCTGAGCGCGGTAGCGGGCGCGTGAAAGCTGCTCTGATTAGCTCGAACGAGATGCCAAAGATTGGGCCTTGATTCTGCAAGAATAAGAATGTAGCAGCGCAAATTTGAACGAGTACGCAAGCCGAAGAATGGAGCAGCGCTTGTCGGTTCTTCTGTTTCCGTGCTCGCTCAAAGCCGCGGTGTTACATTTCGAACGAAGAGAGTTTCATAGCCGCATAGTCGCACGAGAAAACGAAGTTAAATAAAGTATCAGATCCCCCCCCCCCTTTTGTTGTTGCTGTCGTTGTTGTTGTTTTTAGACGCAATAACGTCGGCCGCGGAAATTTCGCACTTTCGAAGGACGTCTGTTTTGTCTTGAACATCACCATTTTCCTCGGGTTTGTTCTGTATATTTCTTTCTCTCCTTTATCTCTCAAGTTCAGTTGTTCGTTCGTCAGATTTCAGTAAACTTTTCGGACAATACTTGGAACGTAACGCCTGGCGGGTAGCAGCACCGTTCCTCAATATCGTGTGCATTCGTTGAGCGTCGCCCCTCTGTCGCTGTTGCTGATTTATCCCGAACAAGCAACGAGAGCGCTCTGCGACGAGTGCCGTGCGCACATGCGCGCTCGCAACCCTCCGTACTGGGTAAATGACCAAGGAATTTAAGGCCTAGTCGTGACCAAAAACAGAGAGAGTGTGTGATAATGGGAGGAACGTTGTAAGAGGAATTAACGGCTGGAGGAACGTTGTAGCAAGATGGGCAGTGACCTATACGTAGGTAGTGACCTATACTTAGGTATTATGGACACGTGTGTCTAGCGTATTGTATGTGTGGTGTCACACATATAGACGCCAGGCAAGCTGCACTCACAGCATGGCGTCGAGACCGCTGCCGCTTAAGGCGGTCACTAGCACGCCTGTTTGACGCGTTATCGCAGTGACGCCACTCCAGGCTCCCAGAATCGTCTCCGAAAGAATGTGATCGTCCAAACTAGAAAGAAACCTTTTTTTAATTTTGTGGCATTCTATTTTATAATCGTCATAGGCGAGGGGAATGTGAGATATAGATCCCGGAGGGAGAAAAATTATTTAAGCTTGGTTGGTAAATTACCCTAGCACAATAGCAAGAAGGCCGCACTTGCCGTGACAAGAGCCTTGATAAGCGAAAAGAGGGGCAAAAACGAAAGGCAAGTGGCGACGCCTTTTCGATGTTTCCGCACCGCGTCATGACGCAATGAATTCTGACGATGGCTGCTAGGGCCTAGTTAATTTTGCATCGGCAATGATGAACTACAGGGTATTCTAAATAATCAAAAAAAAGTTAACAAGTATGGAGAGCTTTTACTGAGCCTCACTGAGGTCCAAATACAACCAAAAAGATTTAAAATGCCTTGAAGTCTGTGGCGTCACACTGAGGTACAAGCGTGGAAAATTTATTTGGCGCAGAAGACCTTAAAAGGGCATGCCCGGGCGCCTGAACTAGCTTCCATGGTAGGAGCACAGTAACAATGACGTGGCTGGTCCTGA
This sequence comes from Dermacentor albipictus, assembly GCF_038994185.2. Taxonomy (NCBI): domain Eukaryota; kingdom Metazoa; phylum Arthropoda; class Arachnida; order Ixodida; family Ixodidae; genus Dermacentor; species Dermacentor albipictus. Next base: position 417,694,086 of record NC_091821.1, read on the forward strand.
GTCATTATCATCAGTCTGCTTATGCACATTGCAGGACAAACGTATCACATGGCCAGACCAGCCCCATTTTTTCCTCCTAATGTAAAAAACCAGACTATCGGCTGCTTGCATTTGCTCTCTAATCTGCACCATGGTCCTTCTGCTTTTTAACGCTGTGCCTGCCATTTTTCGTTCCATCCCTCATCGCACAGTTCTTAGCTTCTTCTCAAACTTCCTTGTCATATAGTTTCTAATTTTGTTACCCACATTTATGTACCGGTAGAAGGCGATGACGGCGCTTTTCATTTCTATGATAGCACTAAGCTGTCTGTCATAACCAACCCACTTTTATTCTTCCGTACATTTCATTCTCATGATCCGGGAGCCCTGTGGCGAATAGGCCTAGGTAAATGCATTCTTGTACATATTTTGTAGACTGACACTTGATTACGAATTATCTTTTTTATTATTATTACTTCAGTCTCCTACATATTAATATTATGACCTTCATCTTCAGCGTTGTTTAACAGAACAATATTATCTGAACCTCTAGATGCTGAAATAATCCCCACCGAGTCCTCCTTAGCCTGACAACTTGAATACTTCTAAGCAGGCTGGGAACAGCATTGCAGGGATTGTGTCTGCTTGCCTGATGCCATTCTGAGGCGGTATCTTTTCCGCTTTCATCGTGAATAATTAAGGTAACTGTGGAGTCCTTATAGATATATTCTAAGACATTCACGTATGCTCCGGTACTCCTTGACTTCGGTATGCCTCCATGAATGCTGGTATTTCTACTTAATTGCACGCCTTTTCATTATTTAGAAAAGCCATATTGAGAGGTTGGTAATCCTCCGTATATTTCTCAATTACCTGATTGATAACATGAATGTGATCTGTTGTTGAACATTTCTTCCCATATCCAGCCTGTTCTCAGAATGGATTGAAGTCAAGAGTTGCCTTGATTCTCTCTGAATTTGGTGAATATTTTGCACTAAAAGCAATCAAATCGGCCTATATTTATTCAAATCTTTAACATGTCCCTTTATAGAATGGACTAATAAATTATTTATTAGGGCTTGAATGCTTTCAGGCACTTGTATCGCAGAGGGCCGAATTCCGCAAATTTAAGGATTATCTCTACTGAAAGAAACCCGTATTCCCCATAATTCCTATATCCAATAATATCATATGACATGCAGGAAAAAGGGTTTTTGCATGGGATCCTAAATCTTTTGGATATAGGAAATTGGATTTGGATATTGGTTTTGGAAAATTGGATATGAGAGTTATGAGAGATTACGGAGGTATGGGATATAAATTTTTCAGTAGGGATAGATCATTGTAAGATACATAATCATTGGGAAGTGAGTGGTTATATCCTTCAGGCGCACCAATCTCTTTGCTGTAAGGAAACGCAAGACGTGAGTGAACTTAACTCCTTCCAGCGCGTCGCCATGTGCTTGCTGTTATGTACTTATGATGTTTGACTGTGTCATCTTATTTTCTTTCTACTTGTCCCCCTTTATTGTAACTTCCTGCCCTCTCCTTACATTCTTTCTGTTATTTTTATCTTCTCCAATGTAGCAGAGCAGTTCAATTGTCCACCAAAAGAAGTACCAGTTGCAAAGCCCACGGCTATTACTTCTTTTTTGCCTTTCCTAATGAATACGTCAAGTCTCTACTACCCCAAGGCACGTCTCCGTCTGTAGCTACTCCAAGTAATTTGTAGCCCTAAACCGCCAAGCATACCCCATCCCTCAATGATGCTTGCATCATGAAATGTTTGCGTGTGAATGACATAAGCGCGATACAATCTCTAGATAAGATACATGTATGTGGGCGTGTAACGCGACTACGCTTGAAAGACTAAACTACAGTGCTCGTATCGACTTACCTGAGTCGCCAGTGGCTGATCTTGTTAGCTTAGAAAATTGGTAATCAGCATCCCTAAACGAAGAGAGGCTGACGAGGGAAGGATAGGTGATGCTTGATTGAAAAACCACCATTTGTTATCTTGTTAGTCTTTACGTACTTATCTGTTTATCTATGAAGAAAAACTACATCCATCTTGTCTTACAAGTATACCCTCCTAGAGCAATATGAAAGTACTTCCGCATTCAGCCCAATCCGATAATACTGGATACGACCTCTCAAATTGCTTTCGGGAGGCTCAGTAGTTAGTGGCTAAACCCATAAGCCTGGGCCAAACATGCTCGATGCGAATAACCGTTCCATGCGAAAGCTACTTGCTACATAGTGTCATACTACGTGCTACATAATATAGTGTCAGATTAGATTTCACACGTCACAGGTAATCCTCGCTCAACAACATCTCATTTCTCACGACAATACATATACTGCTGGCGACACATATTTGCAACTGAATGCTTTCAACAGGCATATTTCCAAACCAAATGAAGATTGCGCGCGTTGTCGTTATACGTGAAGGGGAACAACACAACGATGTAAACAACTACAGACCAATTTCCGTACTTTCCCTTTTCTCAAATATAGCTGAACACATATTATACAAAAAAACTCAGTTTTTTCTTACAACTCATAATCTGGTAGCTGCAGAAAAGTTCGGTTTTTGTAAACACAACTCAGCAGAAGTTGCCTTTGTTCTTGGAATAAAATAACAGATGCTACAAAAAAACACGAACACTACGAGTGTTCCTAGATTCTAAAACAACAACATTTTATTGCGTTCAGCATAACATCCTCTTAAGAAAGCTCCACACTTAAGGAATTGATGGTACTGCACTGACATTGAGGAAAGATAATTTGACTTCAAGAATGCAATATATGGTCATAAATAATACGAGATCCCAAACCAATTGCATAAAATATGGAGTTCCCCAAGTATCTATCCTCGGACCAACGTTGTTTTTGCTTATATAAACGACATAGTGAATACTGATGATTGCTAAAGTATTTCTCTATATGCGGGCACAGAAACATTTTCTTTGCGGGAACTGATATATATAAACTTCATAAACAAGCGAACATGGGGACGGCAAAACTAGGCGTCTGGTTAGAGTAAAATAAAATCCAGTTGAATATCAGCAAAAGAAAGTACTTGCTATTCAAAGCTAAAGGAAGGAGGAGGAGGAGACAAAGGGGAGGAAGGACTGGGAGGTTAGCCAGTGTAAGTACCGGCTGGCTACCCTGTGCTGGGGAAAGGGGTAAAGGGAATAAGAGGAGAAAGAAGAAGAAGGCGAAAAAATGGCAACTAGGAAATTCACACAGTAACGCGATACTACGCGCTGCAACACTCAAAGGCGGTCGCACAATTCCCATGTCCTTAAAAACTTCAGCAAAGCCCTTAAGGCCTTGAGTGCCGAAGCCCGTCTGGACCAGTGTCCTAGAGTTTTTCCTCTGTAGAGGGGCGATTGTCCAGTTTTTCGAGCACGGTCAGGAGCACTTTTCTTGGCACTTTGTAACGGGGACAGTCACAAAGGAGGTGCTCAATCGTCTCCTCCCAGCCACAGGTTTCACAATTAGGGCTGTCGGCCATTGTGGTTATATATATATATATATATATATATATATATATATATATATATATATATATATATATATATATATATATATATACATATATATACATATATATATATATATATATATATATATATATATATATATATATATATATATATATATATATATACATATATATACATATATATATATATATATATATATATATATATATATATATATATATATATATATATATATATATATAAGCTAGCACTGGAAACTTTCCGTAAACATAAGGTAAACGAGGGATTGTTTGGCACTAAATAGCGTATTAAATTATTTCGGTATATGCTCAGAAAACAAATAATATGTAAACTTCTCTCACGTACGAACTATCGTGATCAAAACTTAAGTTATTTATTTCCAGACACCTTAAACCAGTGTCCTGCCATCTCAGACCATTTAAATGAACCAAGCTCACATAAAAATTCAAGTCTGTGAAAGGGCGTTTTCTCGCGGATGCGCGCTAAGTTCTGTTGTAGCGGTCTGCGGTTTCCCTATTGTGCATGGGAGGTATGAAATGTCCCTGAAGTTTGTTAAGTGTTGTGGTACTGAATTTTATGTTGAGAAACGCTTTTGTTTCGTGCATTCTCTGGCTGCTATGGCATTGTTGTGTTGAACCCTGATGCTGTTGCTAAGCTAGGATGGCTTGACCCCTCAGGCACTTGTGCCTTTAGCCATGTCCCCCAAGACAGTGTGCACATATTGTCTTAAATAAGCTGAACAACGACAGCCACGACAACAGCAACAGGTGTACTGCGTTTACTTCACCTGTGAATCCAGTTTTGCAGAAACGTTCTCGCATAAATAGGCAGCTATGGCATCGCGCCCGTTCTCTACACTCGGAGGTAATCGCTCCGGGTTCCTGCCCATCGAGCGTTTCCACTAAGTTCATGAACCAGAACTGCCTGGATCACTATTCACATATAAGTCAAACTACAACAACTACACTTGCATGAACTTTACGTGATTGGAATATTTATCAACCGTTCAAGAGTGTCTGATCGGATCAATCATACCACACTTTTTAAGAAGCTGGAGCAGTACGGATCCCGTGGAGCGCTTTTTTTTTTTTTTTACTTATGCAAGGTTACTTGAATCAACGCTAGCAGCAGGTAAGATTCAATGACTGCAAATCAAGATTTCTTTCCCTAAACAACCGAGTACCGCAGGGAAGCATCCTAGGGCATTTACTTTATAATGTATATATTTATGACGTAGTGAAAATATATGAAAATACCCAATTTGTAGCTTATGCTGACGATACTAGTTTGTTCCTTTTTTATTTTTAGTGTCAGATTTATTCGAAAATCAAACCAGAACAGATAACATACTCGCAAGATTGTATGCCTGTATTTTTACCAACTCGCTATCTATAAATAGCTCTCAAATAAAAGCGGTTTTCGTGTATTTAGAGCGGAAGTCGACAAGGAAGTAAACCTTGAATTGACGCTTTTTCTTGGTACGTCGAATACTGAGGCGGCTCCATCTGTGAAATGTCTTCGTATACTTTTTAATGAAAACATTCACAGTCTGATTCTGTTTGCTCCAGCCTTTCTCGCATGGTTAATATGCTTTCGCACACTCGTTTTATTTTGCCTGAGAATGTAAATCTGTTGTATTCTTCTCCTGTCTTCTCAAAACCGTGCTTTGCTACTTCGTCTGGGGAACCACAACGAATTCCAACATTCTGAGGCTTTCTATATTACAAAAAAATGACTCCATTTCATTGTCAATGTCTCATACAGTGCGCACACAGGGTCTATCTGTAAAAACCTACTCGTAATACCTGTTGTTTACCTGCATGATCCTTTATTAATGAAACATTACAAACAAGGGATTAAAATATAGCCTGTACTTGAAGAAACCTGCCGATTTGACAGAAAAAAGTAATGTGTGTGACACGCGCGGAATCAGTTTTTGGTTTTTCCCACGGACTCGTACTAATTAGGGCCGACAAATGATCGCATACCCATTGTCTACTCTTATAAACCACCAGCATTGGTTTCTGTAGTGCTGCTAATACTTTTTCCTCTCTCCAAGTGTTGATTAAATTTTATTCCCTGCGAAGAGTAGTGTATTTTCTTTTTAGCTTTAGTTTCTAGACTTTACTAGTATATTTGGCATGCCATTGTTTTGTCATTGTATGGTTGTCACATGTGAATATTTCCTTTTGCCTCTGTCAAACAGCAATTATGGGGTATAGACACTAGAAGCCTTTTGTGGCTTTTAGTCTGTAAATGTCTGCTATGTATGTACCAGAAGGCTTAAATAAAAATTAAGAATTAAAATATACGTTCACTGCTTGTCCCCGTCACTACAAAGACTCTTCCGTGCCGCGTTTTCCTTTCTAATGCTGAAAGATCTTTGGAGTACGATATGCATTGGTGGAGGCGTTGGCGATGATAGTGACGGCTGCATGGGAGAAGTTTCATCCGGCGGTCTCGGCCAGCCTTTGTCCGGTTTTTTCCTATTCCTACATTTTTTTGTTGTCGGAGCTGTTCACATGTGAAACGCATGCCAAATCGCCAAGTTTTCACTTGAAAAGAAACGAGCATTTGGTGATTATTTCGAACACTCATAATTAAGCCAGCAACGTGAAACCTTATCCACACGTCACACCTAACATTGCCCTAATAGTCACAAAATGTAAATTGGGCGAGAGGAAGAGTTCCTTTGGGGCACAAGAAAATGTAGCTGATAACGACCCCCTAATTTCGAGCACTTGCTTTAAAAAAAAATTATTAAAGAACCTATAATTTACTGGCCCTCTTTAAACTTTGCAGACGTATCTTGCATAAGATGCTCTCTATCCGCTCAAAATGCTTATTTCACGGTGCATTGAGTTGTTCCAGAACAGTGGGAAAACTTCCTCTATTGCTCTTAAAACGTCTGCAATGCTCTGGAACAGGTATGCGGGTGATCTGCTGCAAAGGCTGTAATTAACTCAAACAGTTCAAACTTTCAGACTATTCTCTCCAAATGTAAGATAACTGTCATTTTAGTTCCCCCAGATTAGCTGTAAATGTTTGCAAGTTTTTCATAAAGCGGCTCTAAACAGGCAGAAAACAAGAGTTTATCAATTTTCTTTTAGCCCCCCCCCCCCTCTCCTCTATAACCCACACACTCACAATTCATTATTCAAATCACCCATGACATGTCTCCGCTTCTTCCAAATATAAAATCGGTGAGTACCTAGTTTTCTTTTCTTTTTTCAGAACAGCATGAAAGCCCGCATAAAAAAAAAATTCGAATGCTTCTAGTCGCACTAAACGCTTTGCTGTAGTAATAACGAATGAGATGTTGGCAGCGGAACAATAATGATGCCACGTTACCTTTCTTAAATTGAGAGTTTGTTTCTTTCTTAATCTTGTTTCTTTTCTTAACATATACCCATACTTCCGGTTCGTTGCACTACATCCTGAGCCTGACTACTTATATGGTTTTGTTAGTGTTAGGTAATAACAGATCTTCAGATCGTTCATTGTCTTGGTATTGCTTTGGCCATTTCTACTAGGCAGCTGGCGAAGCACAAGAAAACAGTTCCATCTTACGCGCATTACTTTCTATGCCTGTACCTAGCTGTGCTTTGTTCCTCAATGCAACCCTCAGATAATCACATTCTCTTTAAGGACAGCCATCCATTTCTGTGCTTGATATTAAGCTGCTGCTTTCATATCAAGCCCACGTTTTTAGTCTGCGTCTATTCCGTCATCCTGAAAACAAGCCTGTTCAACTCAACAGTTTCCATCCGCTGAAACTGGTACGCCCTTCTAGTATTATTTGCTAAGTTTCTTCAACAAAACAAACGTTGCTGGTTTGCATGGTCCATCAAATCTGTACTTATGAAAGCGCTGAACAACCAGAACTTTCCATTGCGCAAAATGAAAAATGCAAGGCGAGGACTGAACTGCAGGTTTTGCACAATGGCAGAACTTGCGTTCGTTTTGTGCGGCAACCCTTCTCAGTGTTAACAGCATCGTGCCCGCACAGTTCGTGCGTGCGAGCATGGTCCAGCCATCCAGCTTTCCTTCGAAGGAAGTGCAAGGTTATGGATGCATTAACGATGCCTTTACATGTGGTATAAATCAACAGCGCTTCTTCATTAGACTGATGTGGCTCTTCCAGAGAAAAAGAAAGAGATCAAGCTCTGTATTGAAATTCAGAAAATTCTACCCGCGTATATGTAGGCGCCTGCATGCTACTCTGCATAGGGAAGGGGCACGGGGACAGCAAGGCCCTAGGAGGAGGAGGGCTGGCGGGAAAATAGAAAAGAAGCAAGAAAAAAAATCAGACAAACTCATCAGCATGATTATCCAAGTATGCAAATAGCGGAAATGCGTCGTATATGAGGCGTGTGCTCCTCACTTGCGCTTCCCTCTGGACACGTTGCGCCTTCCAGTGGCGCCATGGTGAAGTGCGCGCATACGTAATGGCATGTACAGTACGTACCTAATGGCATGTTGAAGAGTGGCACATACTAAGTGGCACATGCCCGCGTGAGTGGCCAACATTTTAGACGGCACTGCCTTCAGGATCGGCCCCTATTTTTTAGACTTCACTATCTCCGCGAACGGACCACGTTTCTGGTGAGATAGCTAGACAGTTGGATAGCCGGAAAGAAAACTGGTAATACGATCCCAAGAATGCTACTCGCATTTCATTTATATGATCATGGAATGTTCAGGTGAGACAAATGTGATGTTGATAGTGGGTAAACTGGCTTGTGCTTATCCATTAAGTTTATGTCTTGAAGGAATATGAAAAGAAATTTAGCGCCTCGCGTTCCCTTTGGCGAAGAATATTCTTTCTGGATCTTGTGGCTCTTGAGAGCCCATTTTACTGTAATAGCAGTCTTCTAAACTAGACATTCCCAATATAATGCGTTCCACGATTTTTGACGCACCACTGCTATCAGAATAAATGTTGGTGGTCAGTCCAAGACAGCAAAAGTGAATACGGCTTTCTGACGAACTCAGTTGTACATAGTCGTATGTGTTACAAGGAAGCTGATGTGGAAGTCTCAATTTTAGGACCGGGTCAACTGTATGGAGAAAGTGATGTTGAAGCGACAGTCTGCACAGATGATTTCTCACCTCATGGCTGCATTCATTTGCCGTTGTTGATGTGTCAAATTTTGTCAAACATATTAGCAGAAAATTTCGTAGATGTATATTTCTGTGGGCAATTAGATCCGCTTTTCCGTTTCCACATATGCCACAGTGTCCAGGAATCCAATGGTATGTGATAGTGTTGTCAGCGAGAGTAGCCGGATGATGGATGTAACGAATGTATCGGGTCGCTGGATGTCGGTTACAAGCCCTATCTATATTGCTAATGCTTAGCAGGGCCGCTTTTGAGTCCGTGAAGATGGCCCATTGCCTTGGTGGTTGCCGAAGGATATGAATAGTGGCTGCATTTCTAACCATAGAGTTCAACTGATGTCAGGACAGTGAAGAAAGCTCACACGAAGGTTCGTGAATCCGGGCACAGAATGGAAAAAGTTAGGCCGAGCAAAACACATTCAGCCAGTTAAGAATAGATGATAAATTCTCTACTCAATACTCTCTGATAATCGCTCGTTTCCGGAAATTTGTGGAGCGCAATCAACGTTTACATTTTCATTGTGTATGTTGATCACGGACCTAGATTTTTTGATGCTGAAGAACTTGCAGTGCAATGCCAGTAAATCACGTATTACACGTAGTCGTCGTGCAACGTGTCATGGACATTCTATAAAAAGATGTATATTCACGTGGCCCGTGGCCAGTAGTGGATTGCCGACTATGAGCTCGCCAATTGTTTTTTTTTTTTAGAAAGTGTTTTGTGAGTGCATTACCGAGCCGCAGACTGTGAACCGGCATTTAAAACGATCAGCTTGTGTATGCAATGTAGACGTGACTAAGAATTGGTCGAGTGACCGCGAGATGCAGCGTCATGCCTCGCCTCCGACCCACGCAATGGAGTATAAGGCGCACGGAAACGCAAGAAACAACGCAACCAGCTCGCAACTCTGCCAATACATTATGAGGGCGAAATTATCCAGGATGCAGTATCTACTAAGAGGCCGAATTTCACTGTAGCCTGCGCACAAGATCTGGCATTCACCAGTATAGGCACAGACCGGTGTGACTGACGCCAAACTATTTTCCGCTTCTAGTTTACATTTTATTGCGATAGCAATTATGTAGATCCTCCAGGCGCATTTCCGCGCGCAAGGCAGAAAGGCGGGAAGGAAGTCCGGCCTCGTGGGCCATATGTTGAAGGCGATCTGCAATAGGTACAGAGTGCGCCGAGAGATTACAGTTTCGTGTGCATTGTGTTCTCGTCGCTTAGTTTGCGCTGAAGCGAGAGGCAGCTCGAAGGTCAATTCGCTCGCTGCTGCTGCCGTGCTTCCTCGCGCCAGCGTTCTGACAGCGAGAGTCCGCGGTCATCGGGTAAGATGTGTTCATGTTTGCTGTGTGCGCGTGACACAATACGCGTTAATTTATTTAGTAAGCGAATTCTTACACGTTTATATGGCCGATAAATCTACTCTAATTACTTCGTATACCTCTCTAATAAATTCCTCTATCAATCGATGCTACGCTCTTCAGGCGAAACTGCCACCTTCTTTAGGAAAGCGGTACACACAAAAGACGTATGAAACCAGTCTACCGTCCTTTTAAGTCTTATGTATCTGCTCGTATATTATATCGTGCGTGCGTACATTCCTTTTCTTTAGTTAGTTTTGTAGTTTCCGTGTGCGCCTGTATTTGTGAAATGATGGTGCCCTATTTTGTACGAAATATTTTGCTCCGGTTATACCGATTTCTTATCATCCGTTGTAGCACTCATTCTGCGCCGCCTTTGGTCACTCGAGGAGAACGTGGAACACGTCCTCGTCCAGGAGCGTACGACGAGCCGCGCGAACTTGTTGTAGAGCACGCGAGCATAATTCGAAACCGGAAGGTTCGTGATAAATATCTGTGAAGAGTTGACCATGCAAGAGGCTGTCGATGTGCCGTCGAAGTTTAGAATCTAATTGGTTCTCATGACAGCGCCGGATAAGCTGTGAATACGGTTGATTTCTTCGTCGCCTTTTGTGAACCAGTTCTACAGGCACAATCCTCTCTCTCTCTGTCTTGGAAGATGTGTCATGCACCAGACAAGGACAGGGGAATGAGAATGGATTCCAAACCGTCATGAGCCGCCTCAGCGAACCTATCTACTGTTTCATTTGCTTTGATTTTTAGTGACTGAGATACCGCATGTTGGTTTAACTCTGCTGCTGGAGTGAGTTCTTCCAGGAGAGCGTAATTCACATGTGTGTCGGTTTGTCCCGGAGTGGCACATTCAGTAAAAGTAGTATCTGCCAAAGAATCGCATTTCACGATAAACTTTTTTGGCGTCTTTGCCTCTCTGATATTTGCTGCGACCTTCTTTTGTTAAGTGTTTTTCTAATGCAATGGTCGATTAGGACCAGTAATGATGGTGACGCCTTCAATTCAGTTAGCTATTCATACGGTAGACATATGCCGGCCGAGTCAACTTTCAGTTGGTTATAAAGCATCAGGGTGTGCTTTTTTTTTTTTTGAAGTAACAATCAGAATATTTTTACTTTTCTTTTTTACAGCGGAAATTACATGCGAATTTCTAAGCAGAAACTGACAAAACAGCTCTCATATTGCCTGTTCCTTCTCCTCATCCTGTCCACTGCATAAAACCAAATCAACTAAATTTGTGTTGAAGCGTCTTTTAACTTAAAAGGCCGGGCGTCTTCTAACTCCCACAGATGCGCGACATTAGCAACGACAAAAACCACTTACCTTGTTCCCAACAATTAATCAGTCAGCGCGCTTGGACGTCACCATAAATTCCTTTTAGGTTCGCACAATATATGAAGTCCTCACGGTAAGCCTGGGACGACTTCAGAAGGCATCACGCAGGCACGACACGGGAGTCTCCAGCAGGGTCATCTGAAAAGCAAGAAGGAGGGACAACGAAGCACTAAGCAACGCAAAGCTCATCCTTCCCCCACTCCGGATGTGAAGAATGGAACATTCCCACCGGACTTCCGCTGCCGGTCTTCCCACTGTTCCACGGTCGACCCCGAAGTGCACCCTTCCATCCGCCCACGAGAACGCTGGGCCGTTCATAACGCACCGCGTGTAAGGAGATGTGATGAAAAAAAAAAGGGCTCCTCCTTTCCCTCATTTAGCTGCGAACCGGAGGAGGACAAAGAAAGTAGGGTTTGGCTGGCCTCGTACCGCTGCATCATTATAAGCTTGCCCTGTTTACGTCCTCCATATATGGCGATCAACGCTTCGGTTTTTATGCGAGACGTTGTTAGCGCCATGGTTCACGCTGGGCCTCATATGATTTTTCTCTTATACAGAAAAGGTATTTCATTCTCATCTGATTTTTTTTCTCTTTTCTTTTTTTTTCTTTTTTGCATTCTGCGTGAGTGTCCTACGCCTTTCTTGTCATCTTCCTTCGAAAGAGGCCGAAGTGCCAAGGGAGTGGAGTGGCTCCTCCGGTCTCTCCATCGAGATCTGCCAGGTCTAGAGGGCCCCAGGCATCCCAGGAATCTTCTAATTGAAGTCGCGATCACTACGCGAGCCTGTGCGCAGTGAAATTCCGCCCGCACCGGCGGCGAAGGGGCGAAACGAGATAACTTGACAGCGGAGCGGAGCTGGCTGGCTTTGGAAAGCTTGCATTGCTGCTAAGCGCTGTGCGCTTGCAGTGAAGCAAGATTCCGGTCCATGCGCGTTTCGTTCGGCGCGCGTAAATGGCGTCGTAAGGCGCATCTTCGAGAGAAAATGTGAAAATTAAATAATGGGGTTTAACGTGCCAAAACCACTTTCTGATTATGAAGCACGCCGTAGTGGAGGACTCCGGAAATTTCGACCACCTGGGGTTCTTTAACGTGCACCTAAATCTAAGTACACGGGTGTTTTCGCATTTTGCCCCCATCGAAATACGGTCGCCGAGGCCGGGATTCGATCCCGCGACCTCGTGCTCGGCAGCCCAACACCATAGCCACTGAGCAACCACGGCGGGTGAGAGAAAATGTCGCCAGCATCGACCGTTGAAATAAGGAGTTTTACGTGCCAAAACCACGATCCGATTATGAGGCACACCGTAGTGAGAGACTCCGGAATTTCGACGACCTGGGTTTCCTGAGCGTACTCCCAAATATAAGTACACGGATGTTTTTTTTTTCTTTCTTTTGCATTTCGCCCTCATCTAAATGCGGCCGCCGTGGCGCGGATTTGATCCCGCGACCTTGCACTTAGCAGGGCCACACCAAAGCCACTAAGCAACCAGGGTGGGTCAACGTCGACCACTGAAGTATTGTTAGCAGTAGTTTGACGCCAACAATTCGGGGGTCGCTCGTTAATTTATGGCAAGTGCTTCAAACCGCAAACAAGCTGCACAAATGAAACGAGAAATTGCAGGCGCCCACAAGTGAGTTTAGTATGGGTCACGTGCAAGTCGAAGTAACAAAGGCAACGTCGTGGCGTAATCTGGGATGTTCGGCGATAGCGTAGATTTCCTTTACAGCAGTCATGAAAACATTTTGGCCTGCATTCACAAGAAGCTCTTACGTTATATACAGTTGATCATAAAAGCAAAGTTCAGCCGATCTCAATGCAGGACAAGTTTTAACGCGACAGCGTTAAGGGCCCCGTGTCGCAGAAAATCTCCAATTAACTAATCAATACAGTCTCTCTCTCTCTCTCTCTCTCTCTCTCTCTGTGGCGTCAGCGTCCCGCGTCCGGCGTCGAACGTCGCCACGACCACAAATTTCACACCAAATTACGAATCACGCATGCCCAACCACTCTTCTACGACCAAAGTTGCTCATACCTTGTCTTTCATTCTTTATTATTTATTCCTAGAAATATTGAGAATGGCAGCCCCCAAATACATGTAATGAAAAAAAACACCCACAGCGCAATCTTTTATGTTAGCTCTTCTCAAACAAAAATATTAGAAGTGCGAAACAATAACAGGAGACTGACCCACGCAAGAGGTCGCGTTTCTACCACAAAGCTCGCCTTCGTGCATAGCGTTCGCCGCCAGCGTCGTTTCCCGGTAGACGTTAACAGTTACATAAGCTGCAGTTCCCGGGAAGCATGAAAAGCAGTCAGGGCTTTTTTAATGCTATCGCGTTCCATTCTTAAAGGCGAAGCTTAATGGCACAGACAACCACTTAGAGTATGAATCGAGATAACCCCGCTGATGGAATGATTCCAAATCGTAGTGGCTAAAACGAGCCGTGTTTTTTCCCATTAAACGTGGATTTGTTTTTCATTAGTCGCCAAAGGTCGCTGTATGTATGTATGTATGTATGTATGTATGTATGTATGTATGTATGTGTATGTATGTATGTATGTATGTATGTATGTATGTATGTATGTATGTATGTATGTATGTATGTATGTATGTATGTATGTCATGAGCGTCCCCTTCGGAACGGGGTAATGGGTTGCGCAACCAAGCTCTTGCTATTATACTGCCTATTGTTTTACCTGGATTTTAAAGAAAAGAAAGGAAAAAACCATGATGAACTCCCACAAGCAAATTTTCTGATCCCCCTTCTGCCAACTGTGCTTTCGTACGCCTCCGTTTTTTGTCGCTTCCCTACTTTCCTTCCACCAATCTTCCAATCGCCTCTTACTAATCTCTGCTGCTGACACGTTTACTTTTCCCCTGCTCTCGCTGAACCCAAGGGCTCCAAGGAGGCCTGTGATGCCCAAATAGACCGCTGGGCCGATGTCCTCACATTCTAATAAAACATGCTTCATCGTTTCCCTAGCTTTACCGCAGCAATCACATGTTTCTTCTACCTTCTCATACCCCGCTTTATAAGTGCGTGTTCTAAGGCATCCTCATCTCGCTTCGAAAAGTAATGAGCTTCCCTTTGAGTTGTCTTAAATTGTTTCCTTCCTCATTTCGTTGTTTTTTTTTCTTAAGCAGTTACTCAAAGCAGGCTTCTTTTGCATTACCGCCACCAATGAGATTATTTCAGCCTCTCTGACTTTCCGCTTGACGTTCTTTGTTGCTGTGTTGCTCACCCTACAGGTCGTCTACTTGCTGGTAAGCTTTCTAGTTCTTTTCCTTCACTGTGAATCAATATTCTTCCTTTACAGATACCTCTACACTCTCCCAGCCCATTTACTTTCTTTTATGTTCCTCAGTCGTTATTCATAATCAATTTCACTGTGAGCTTCCCTCACTTCAGAATTAGCCCAGCGCATATCACCCCGCACAGCTTCATTTTTAGTCTTCCCACGAGCTCCCAATGTGAGACGTCCCACTGACCTTTGATTCCCATCGAGTCCTGATTGTACCCCTGATTTCAAGCAAACAACCGCATCTCCAAAAGTAAGTCCTAGAACCATTACACCTTTCCACGTACCCCAGAGCACCTCGTACCTTTATAGCCCCATAGCTCTGTGCCTTCATTATGTCTGCATTTCTCTTCCCCTTTACAGTTATTGTTTTTTCCTGTGTTTCATGTATCTATTGGCTTCCTTTATCTATATACCAAGGTATTTATATTCTTGTACCCGGAGTATTTCCTGGCCCTGTATTGCCACTGTCTGTTCACTGCTTTCATTGAATACCATAACACCTGATACCATAACACCACTGATTTTCTAACACTAAATTTCAAACCTTTATTCTCGCCTTCCTGTCCACAGATATTGGTCAGACGTTGCAAATCACTTCGCTTGTTAGCTGTCAACACAGTGTCGTCCGCATAAAAAAAACCTGGAAGCTGCTGCTCTACTACTGTACCCGCCTGTTTGTATGAGAGAGTAAACCCGATATTGCTTCCTTTTAGTGCGCTCTCCATCCTCATCATGCACATCATGAACAGCAGTGGGGATAAAGGGCACCTCTGCCTCAGTCCCTTGTTCTCCTCGCACCTCATACCTTTCCATTCAACGCAAACGGTATTTTCTAGGAAAATCTCTCTCAAACGCTGTAGACAATCGTAACCTAAGCATTCCTTCTAGAATATCCCACGGAATGTCGTGGTCTACGTTGTCATACGCTGCTGTAATGTCTAAAAAGGCCACCTATAACGGTCTGCTTTCTACTCTTTATATTTCAGCACGCTGAGTAAGAACAAATAAGTTATCATCCAAACGCCTACCTATTCTAAATCCATTCTGAAGTTCTCCCAAAATGCCATTATTCTCTGCCCATGCTTGAAGCTTTAATTTGATTGCCTGCATTACTAGCCTGTATATTATCGATGTAATGGTCAACGGTCTATACGAGTGAATTCTGTCTTTCTTCCACTTACCTTCATAAATTAAATTTATTCTACTTTGTCGCCAACTGTCTGGTATTCGTTTATCTTTTAAAGTTTTTTCCACAGCTTTTACGAGAGCTTCCTTACTTTTTGGTCCTAGTTCATTATTCAGCCTAATGGGTACCTCGTCTAGCCCTGTGGCTGTGCGCTTAAGAATTTTCTGTTCGGCTTTCTTCCAGTCGAAATTTGTCAGCACCAGCTTCTTTTCCATCTAGTTCTCTTTCATGCTCTTTTTTTCTTCAAATACAACGGCGTCATTGCTTTGGAAAGGTCCGGCTGTTTGTTTTCGGATGTTTTTAATGCCCCTTGTCCTTCTAGTTTCTTTCCATCTTCGTCTAGGATGTGTTGTTGTATTGTTGTTGACTCTCTGCCTAATAATTTTATGTGGTTCCAAAATATTTTAGGTGCCGCCTTCTTTTTCTCACGCATTTCTGACAACCAACGTTCACTTTCACTTTTTAATTTTGCTCGCACCAGTATTTGAACCACAGACTTTTTCTCCCGGTTTATTTCCCATTTACTGGTTACTTCATCCTGCGGCAACTGCGCCTTCTTTGCCTGCCTGTGCTCTCGGGATGCTTTCTGTCGTTCGGCGATCGCTTTTCGTATCTGCCTGTTCCACCAGCTTTTCGCTTTCCTTTTTTCCTTTCGAATGAACACGTTGTTGCTCTTTCCGTATTTCTGTTGTTGTTACACTTAGAAGCTCACTAAGTTCCCACTCTTTACTTGGCCATTTTCCAAGTTCTCCCTCGATTCTAGTTACTACAGTTGTTATTTGTAACCTAAAATTGACCTCTGGCGCCCCTCGCGGCAAAAACATGAAGCTGCATAACAGGTCCACCACGTGACCTTCTACTAGTGTACGCCATTACTGGTCCTCTCGCGGAGGAAAAGCTTGGTGATTCTGGCCCCAGATTTTGCACTAAAGTGTGACGTTCAATCGAATAAAAGGCACGATCACGTGCTCCTGTAGATATGACTTTACATGCGCGCTTGTTGCAGTCCTGTAAATTTTGTCCTGCGCATAGTTGTCCTATATTTTAGCCACCTCATCTTTCGGTCACTTCACAACCGTTTGGACTATCGTCGTTTGGCACGAAGTGGGCAAGATGCACGTGTCGGTAGTTATGAATTATTTTTATAGGCCACTTAAAAGCGTATAAATAAGCGTTGGTACAGAGGGCAAGAAACAACAAAGGCGAAGCGATGCAAGTCACTTAATTGGCAACCAGTTCAGGAGGTCACGACAGCAGGTAACTTGACCTGCCGCCAAGGCTTTACAGCTGTTGGCAGGTACTGAAATAAACAATAAACTACAACATCACTTAGAAACTAGCCCTCTGCGTCGCTTGCCGTCCGTTATTCCACCCGCACAACCATACCTCGCACATTGAATAACTGTTAGTCGTTCGTTAAAACATTTCCGACTTTTCTATGCGTGCATAGCCACTGCATTCGGTATCCGCCCAGTACACTACTGGCGGGAGTCTATGCAATGGGAGATAATAACCTACTTATTAAACTTTTCATAAGTTATTTACGACATAATTCCTTCCTCTATCATGCTTATAATCTACTCAAGAAGCATATCTTCTATAAATGCACGTCGGAAAGGAATGCGGCAATGGAGGTTTTACATTGTGTTGCGCTGGAGATCAGTATACGTCGAGCCCCCCACGCGAAAAATATTAATTATGTTGCGGTGTTTTAAGGGCCAAAACGACAGTCTAATTACATGCCATAGCGTTGGACTCCAGAATAATTTTAATCACTTGACGTTCTTTAACGTGCACCCATTGAATGCCCCGTATACAGGAGAGTTTTCTTCCTTTCTACATTTCGCCCCCATTGAAACGCGAGCTTAACCCGAAACCTAGTTCTCATCGAAATGACCTCATGCTCATCAATTTCGCCCTCATCGAAATTGAATCCGCGACCTCGGACTCTGCACCGCAACGCCTTGGCCGCCATGATGAGTTGCCCCCCACCCCGCGCGTAACTTCACAACATTAGTCAGGCTTGGTACAGGTTAGTCTTGTATAATTACCTATTTTATTCTCGCGGGTCTTTCAAGGCCGGTATAATGGAGACAACTTCATAGTATAGATGGAAGCAACTTTATAGAGGCCGTTATAATGTGAGGACTTCTTTCGCTGGATACGATTTCTCTTTTATCACTCGCATTTCACGGCCCGCCGACCCCAATGATAACGCGGGCGGAGTTCCGCTTAGATCGTTAATCGCTAACCAAGCGAATAGGGGAATAACCTTAAAATAGAATCGTTACATTATCGCGGCCCAAATTTATGACTAAAAGCAGCACTTGCCACAGAAAACTACGAAAGCTTCCGGTGGCTGCGCGACCAAAACATGCGAAAGCGGATGGGTTGGCGAGCACCTCTGATGTTGCGGTCACGTAGTGATGACCTTACAGTCGGGCTGTGCCAAAACTACATTTGTTGGATTCTTGCCCGGCAGCGCTAATTTCATTTGAGGTTTGTGATGTCGCGCATTCTGTCACCTTTCCCCCCTCCTTTTTTCGAGCACTTCGTTTCCGAGCATTTTGTTTGTATACCCCCCGATGTCATTCCAATACTGACGCCGCACCGCGTGTCGCCACCGTTATGCTATAGTGTCTTAACTGGGAGTTTAACTGCCCCCTGTAAACAATGATTACGTTCGTCAAGTAATCGAGCATGCGCGCGTTCATGGTTCAATCGTTAGAGCACCGGGCTCAACGGCCGACGTTCAAAGCCAACCCATCGGTGACACATTATTTTCTTTTTATGAAAACGAAGCGAAAGGAGAACCTACCTGCCGCAAAGCGACAGCAATGAGGTTGGAACGCTTCGCATTAAATTTTTGGAATGTCTTCATATGCGAGTCCTAATTATTGATCCTGGACTCAACTGCTAGACAACAATAAAACAACTACAAAAATCAACACAAATTACCCAATAAATTGTTTATTGAGAACACTCAACGGTAATATTGTTGTGCAAGTGTTGAGCGAACTCAATGACTTTTGAAAATTTGTTGAAGTCCGTCGTTTCAACAATTCCCCAACAATATATCAATGGTTAATCAACAGTCATTTTTGTACGGATATATATGCAACCAACCAGCCATATACAAGGCTTTGTTTAGCCAACGTGGCCCCTGCTCTTCGCTTCTCGATTACGTTCTCCTCGATGATTTACTACAGAAGGGCGAGCTCCTGAAGCGGCATGTAGAGCCGTAAGTTTCGACGCCATCGCCGGGAGCAAGTATAGGCGATTTTCGTTTGATCAAACCACCCGACTTTCCGTGGTGTCCTGCAGGGACTCACACTGGTGAAAGCATTCGCCGGGCGAAAAGGCGTATAGTCACGCCGCGCGTTCTGGCCGTTATTAGCGACGACTGTCGGCTCGTGTTCCCTTTATCGCGAGCTTAATGCTCTGTGGTGACGTTATGTTTCGCACATTTTGCCGCGCGGATAACTTCCAGGCGGCGAAGGAGATAAAAAGGCGCTTATTCAAGGAAGGTGGCTTGTATAGAGTACTTGCGGGAAGAAAATATTTGAGCTCGGACAAGACGATGCCGGGGAGATTAAGTTAGCTTATTGAACTAGGAAGGCACTGCTCTTTTTATGTTGTTTCTTTGCATTACAGTGTTACAGAGCATTACAGAGCCTAACTGTACACTGGAATCTAGCCAACAAAGAACTCTGGCTTAGCCTGTACAAAGACTTTTCGAGTTACGAAAGCGTCTTTGGGCAAAGTATTAAATTCGCGTGCTACTTAATTTAAACGAAGGCTCCTCGGTGTCTGCTCCTCCCTCATGAAAAGATCTCGTTAGGTAAACCTCGATTAGGTTTAACTCAACCAGCCTCGAGCGGCCAGTCGCGCTGCATTTTGCGTGTATTTGTGGGCTTCTATCACGCTAGGAAAAACACTATTTTGTAGCACGTAACAGAAAGCTGTATCAGAAGTTTTTCGTGCCGCTCTACTATGTTCTCATTGACACTTTTCATATAACTATATTATTTGAGAAGCTGATTAATTATTGAAACTAATTGTGTATTTAGGCGGAATGAAAAAATGATTTGAATATCTCCAAGCGATGGCAACAACATTACATTGGTTCTGTCCAGCTACGTGGCATTCGAATATTTTTAAACCCTGAATAAAGTTAGCTGGGAAACCCTGTATATATATATATATATATATATATATATATATATATATATATATATATATATATATATATATATATATATATGTACAATCTGCGCAATTCTGGACACTGCGGGAGAAAAGCTTTTAAACGTGCAGCATCCAAGACTACTAACATTCTTGGCAGGAATTGTGTCTTGTTGCGTGAATGTAGCTTTTCTCGTTGTTTTTTTTCGGTTTGTTGTTTGTTTGTTCGCTTGTTTGTTTGTTTGTTTGTTTGTTTGTTTGTTTGTTTGTTTGTTTGTTTGTTTGTTTGTTTGTTTGTTTGTTTGTTTGTTTGTTTGTTTGTTTGTTTGTTTGTTTGTTTGTTTGTTTGTTTGTTTGTTTGTTTGTTTGTTTGTTTGTTTGTTTGTTTGTTTGTCTTCTTTTTTCTTTTTCTTGGTTGGGGAGGCAAGTTCACCTACACAAATCAGAGTGTCATCCGCCATACCACCCGATAGTTACGATGCTTTTATGACATGAAATCCGTCCTCCTTTTTTTCTCTATCACAGTCTTCATCAAACACCCAACGGTCGGCAAGGCCGTTGGGTGTTTCCCATCGTTTGGCTAATAGAACCGCATCAACACAACTTACCGACTTATTTATGTCCACTAGACACAGGCCTTTGAATCTTCATTATGAGAACAAAGAAAAACTGCGCAAAAAAAGGACAAGACAATCAATCTTCCCCTAACTTACCATCCTAAATCCTGTGAGAGCTCACTTGCCTAACAACTTACAAGAGGTTCTTACGCAACCGCGAAGAGATTTCGTCAAGAAACGCTTGGAGCTTAACAAATAGCACCGGTCCTTGCGTGTAAATGTTGCCCTTACTCTCTATTTCCCTCCCTCCCTCCAACAGGTCTCTCTCCTTCTCTCTCCCCCTCTCTCATTATTTTCACTGTTCTTGGAAGCATCGCTGGCTAGTTCTACCACTCCGCTGTCAACATACCCCGCCATCTCTGTCAGAGAGGTGCATTATAGCCCTCGGGTTCGGCATTTTCTAATCCACAAAGAGGGCACGTGGCATTGAATCCCCCGCCACCTACAGACACACACACACGCACACAGGCAGTCATACGCGTGCATACGGCAACGCACGCACGCACCGCATCCCCTCGGGAATTGATGGCAGCAGCGGGACACGAATCTGCACAGTCGCCAGGGCCGCAGTCCATGCACCACAAAGAGGTGCCCGCTCGTGTCGTCAAGAGGGACTCTCGGCCCTATTGATGGACACGGGGCCAAGCATCAAATGATGCGCCCGGCGAATGGGGGAAACGCGATTCGATATATACAGATACAGATATATATATATATGCTGGCCTGCATGACTCGTGCGATGAGCTCCCATGGGCATCGCACCGCTACGAGGATCCCACACATCTTTTTTAGTATTTTTTTTTTCCTGAGGAGGTCAGTGTCCGCTCAGGTTCGGCGAGGCGTGTATACGTCTTCGCAATCTCGCGAACCGCGTCCTGCAACGCGGTTTCCCTCCACGCGTGCTGCTATGCTAGGGGCCCTCAGTGACCCGCGGGATGGGAATACGCGAATCCAGTTAGAAGGGGGTGAGGGGGGCGGGAGTGTGATCTTTAAGGGCAACCGCGCGTATTTGCTCGTCAGACACGGCATCGTTTTTTTTTTTTCACTCCATCAAGACGGTATCTTCTTGGTGAGTGCTTCTGTCTAACGGAGTTTCTCGGCTGCAAGAGGTTTGCGGCAGGCAAGGTAATATAGCGCCGCGTATTTCGTAACACGGCACTGCTACACGTGCAGGCCGTAATGCGGGAGCGACAATAAATTAATTAAACCGGGCAGCCTGCCGAGATCAGGGCAAAATATGGAACGTATAGCTGATAGTGTTTGTTCGATGGAGAATCGGATTATTTTCTCCTCGAGCTTTTGCAGAACCTTAATCCTTCCGTTGCTGTTTTTGTTTACCGTGATGTTATAACTCTGCTTGCAGTTGCAGCATTGCGTGGCCTCGGGACAGGTTCGCGCTGTTGACACGTCGTGAGATCCCGGCATCAATCTGTAAACAGATTATATGCTGGCTCATAAGATGCCTTAAAGCAGAAGCATGCAGAACAGATCCAACGTCGCAATTGGATTAGGCGCATTCACGTTGATAATATTGACCTTCACGCATTCACCCGTGGTCAAATGTGGCAAAAGTGGCTTGAATTCGTTCACGCCGCATTTCATAGTGCAATAGTTAGCGCTCAGTGCTGTTCGTGTACGTGGAGGTCGCATTGCAAACTTACACATTCAATTGCCTGAGAAGGAACACGTTTAATTTGCATTTGCACCAATCCCAGTCACTGTCATCATTTGTCGCGGCACTAACGGATAGCATTACCTGTATGTGACACTTATCCGAAGTTTGTCGTTGTACGTGCAGTCCCAAGTTCAAGTGAAATTGTGTATACCCCTATTCTCCTATTGTTGCACTGCGCAGCACATTGACCTCCTTCGTGACATTTTACTCTATGAATTGTGACCACATTTCGTCCCTCGTCGTATTGCTACAAATCTGAACGCAAATTAGAAGCAGGAGAGCGTGATTTTGGGGCTGAAGACGTTGTTCCTGCAGTCAAGGCCGGTAAGTGGTAGTCCTGGCAAGATGACAGCGCGCCTAAGGCTTTGTCTCGTGCTAGGAAGTGGCTACATGGTCCGAAGTTCAGAAGAGGAAGGCACATAGGTTCGTTCGTAGCATTGACGACAGTGTGAGGAAGCGTAAGCGGCCAGGAGGACGTCCTGAATAGGAGAGACGATGTAATCACTGTCAGGCACAAGTGAGGTGGGCGATAAAAGGACGCATGTCTTAGCTTGGGCTATAAGACGAATTTGATCGGTGGGACGCAATCTGACGCACCATTCATGAAATGGTGTGTTTTTCACGTTTTGGAAAAATGCAGTCCGAGTAGAACGAAAAGTGTTTTAGTGAAGCACTCTTCGCGTGCCAAGGACAAAACTATTTTAGATTATCTAGATGTTCACCTCAGCAGCGTTCAAGGAAGCAATGTTACAGAACTTTTGGACCGGTTTAAGGAACATTGCACATGCTGTATTCGAAATTTCGCACCAAGCAAAACAAAAAAAAACGGGGAAGGTAATGCTTTGGTCACTCGAGAAGTCATTCACTTGAAAAGAAAAATAAAACGCTGGAGACGAATAAACGCCCCTAGAAGAAAAATCCAAAACGCGCAAGCTACGTTGAGCTTGTCTATTGGGCATGCTAAACGGCGGCACTTTAATCATATCTTGTCCAATGTTATTCGCACAGTGCCACAAAAATTTTGGACATTCCTCAGTAAAAAACAAAAGTGGAACAACTAGTGGATGGTGGCATTCTTATCGTCGAAAAGCAAAGTATTACGGAACATTTCAACGCATACTTCCACATTGTCTTTACCAACACAAATGACCCTGCGCTTCCTACTTCTCCATTGACTGGTGCAAACTCGGAACTTTTATATGTACCAGGCGTAGTTTCCATGCTCCTTAACTTGAAAACCAAATCTACCCCTGGTCCGGACAACACACCGAACGTTTTTCTACGTCGATACGCAGAAATTATGCCCATGTTTCTTGTTAAATATTTTTCGTGCATCATTATCCACAGCAACCCTTCCTACTGACTGGCGAACTGCGCGGGTAGTGGCAGTGCCGAAGAAGGGTGACCTAACACTAATAGGTAACGATCGCCCAATAGTGCTAACGTCATTGTGCTGTAAGATGCTAAAACACACCATAGCTGACTTCATTACTAAATTCTTAAACGATAAAAATGGTCTTTCACCTTCGCAACATGGTTTTCGAGAAGGCTTTTCCACTATCACCTAATTAACATTGGTTATCCATTCTTTGCGAATATTTTAGACAAATCCGGCCAGGTAGATTCAATATTTTTAGACTTCATGAAAGCATTTGACCTTGTTGCGCACTCGAAATTGATTGAGAAGCTTCGAATAATTAACCTTCGTTGTTTCATAATTAATTGGGCTTCAGCGTATCTCACGAACCGAAAACAGTTTGTAAGTATTGACACTTACCATATCCGTGAACTCCCAGTTACGTCAGGTGTACCTTAGGGTAGCGTTCTATGGCCTTTATTGTTTTAATATATATGAACGACATTACCAGCGTAATCACTGAACCCGTTCAAATAAAGTTATTCGCTGATGATCGTGCGCTGTTTGGTGAAGTAACCGGCCACGGCGATCAGATAACCCTGAACAATAACCTTCAAAATATTCTTTCTTGGTGCAGTCCCTGAAATCTGGAACTAAATGCTAACAAGTCAGTGTACATGAAAATAACTAAAAAATTAAGCAGTCTATCTTTTCCTTATGCCCTAGAATCTGAACCGCTAACCGAGGTAAGGGAATACAAATACCTTGGGGTCACAATAGCAAGTAGGCTAAATTGGAACACACACACATTACTAACACATGTGACTCAGCCTTTCGTAAACTTTGTCTTCTGCGTCATAAACTAAAACAAGCTCACGCTGAAACTAAACATTTAGCCTACACATCACTAATAAAACCAAAACTTGAGTATGCATGTAGAGTATGGGACCCTTACACCAAAACTAACATTGATGCACTAGCAAGAACTCAGCGTAAAGCAATCAGATTTATTTTTTCAAAGTACCGCATGACTGATTCCCCGACAGCACTGATAAAACAACATGTTATCCAGACACTGGAAATGAGGAGAAAGATCCAGCAGTTAAAAATTTTTTTTTCCTAAAAATAACCGCCTTTCCCTCACTCCAGAGCTATATATAGCGCCAATGGTGGCACTCCAAACACGGCATCGTCACGCTGACGCTTTAACTCCCTATAATGCCAGAACTAACGTCTTTAAATATTCTTTTCTCCCACACACCATTACGGATTGGAACAAGTTACCTCAGTCGTTATTAACCAGTATTGATTCCATTGACCATCTGAATTATTGACATCATTGCGCTCTTGTGAATTGATTAACCAAATTGATTTTGTGTTATTGTTTTTAGTTCCCTTAAACTGTATTGAGGATTCATTTCTACAAATGTTGCTGGCTTTATTAGTTTGGGAAATTCTTTCATTACATGATCAAGTGTTCTTTCCCTGCTTTGTACTCACAGCCGATGGATTGGATTGGTATTCTGCGCACTGTTAATTTGCGTCTGCTCATGTTATTATCTTTTATTACCGTTTGTATGCCGCTCCAGCTTGGGCCACGGCAAAGCCTGCAGTATTGTATAAATAAATAAATAATAGTAATAAATAAATTTGCTCGGAACTTCCTCGAAAAGGATGAGAAGTGCAGGGCAAATCAAGCTGAAGAAGTCCAGAGGAGGAGCCAATCAATGCTGAATGAGCTCATCGAAAATCGAGACCCAAGATGACGTCGTGGGCACATTCTTCAAGAACAGTGAAAAGAGCAGAGTTCTGAAGGCCGGTGACACTGACACGGGCAGCGCACATTCCTGTGACGCCCGGTGTTATTCCGTCAGCGACCAGCAGAATACAGGACGCAGCAAGGGTGAGAAGTTTAGTCAGGCGTCTGCGAAGATTGTCTCTCATGACAGAGATGCGCGCGCCGGTATCAAGTCAAAACCGTTACACAGACACCATTGACATACACCTCAAGTGAAATTTTAACCGTCTACAGGGTAAACAAAGAAATTTCAGTCCGGGTCGTTGTAGCAGCGTCACCCCTCGCATCTGCCCCAGTCAGTCTTCCGAGGAGCGCCGGTTCATGGGCGACGGAGAACGGCGAACAGAAGGTGGGCGAGACAGGAGGCGTCGTGGTGAAGGCGAACGACTTTGCCGTGCAGGCTGCGAGGCATCAGTATGGTGATATGGCTCTGTGAGTTCTCCCGCCGGCGCCGGGCGACAACCTGGTGAGCGACGGTAAGGTTGGAACGCCGATCGAAATAAGGCGGTCCAGGTGCTGCTGCAGAGACGGGAAATGGGGCCAACGTGTTGGCAGTTGAAATAAATAGGCCTGTCATCTGGCATTCGCCATTCTATTGGGGTACGAAAGGGCCGTGAAGAGTATTGATTCCGTGGAGCCTCGACAGTAGTAAAGGCGTCGGATCGGTTGACGGAACAAACGGAGGGAACTCCGAGGTTCGCCAGCTTTTCGCGAACCACGGACTGGATGAGGAAAACCGTTGTGCGAAAATCATTAGGGACAGAGCTAACAGGAGACGCGGCCTCTATCTCTCGGCGAACGATGCTCTCGGAAGTGGTCGGCTGATGTGCGGAATGGTATTCGCACATAGGCGTATCGACCGGGGGAGGCACTTTCAAGGGAGGCACTCGCCTCCCCCCCCCCATTCCCGCTGTTAAAGGTGGGGGGAGGGGCAAAGTATGTCATTGTCCCTCCCCCCTCTTTTGAAAGTAGACACTTTCGGCTGCATGCTGGAAAGAAAGTACAACCAAAGTACAGCTGAAGCTAAATTTCCTTTCTTAGTAGAAGGAGAGAGAGAGAGAGAGAGAAATCATAAGAAAAAGGCAGAGTCATCACATAAGTAAAGTTTTTTTTCTTTACTACGCATCCTCTGCTTGGACAGCGAGGATTGTCTTTTGTGACTTGTCGGGGCTCCCTGTATTGGACGACGCGCAGGATTGGCCTCACACACTCGCGTTACGAAGAACGCCTGGCACTGGGCAGTTCCCGCCCTAACAAATGTCAACTTGCGCAACTTGCATCATGCCCAGTTTATTGGAACCGCTCTAAACGTGTTCGAATAAGCTTGCTACATTTAACCTTCGGGTGAGTGGTAGGTTCAGATAAAGCATTATGATCGGCCGCGCCCAACGATTGTGGCCATTACGGCACGAAGTCATTGGATTATCAAATGCTGAAAGTATTTATCTCTGACCAGAGGTAGCCTACATAGCGTTGCGGTCTCAGTATGTTATCATTTTTTAAAATCTACCTCAACCTCTTTCAGGTATAACTGTCGAATTTCGCTGTGTTATCATGACTTATCGTAGATATGCTCATGAAAATGACTTTGATCTAACGTGCAGAGCCATTTCAATACCAATAGAGCCTTGACTTGAAATTTTTCTCAAAGCATGTATCACTTCTGACTTTGACGATTTCATTACCAGGCTGTTTCTCAATACGAGCTACACAATTACGTGTTTCTAGGCAGGAGGAAAAACAGCCGGTATTTCGTATTTTGAAAAAATAAAGGCCAGTTTTTGGTGACGTGTACTAAAAATGTGCACTATGCAGGTTGCTTATGTGCTCTGAAAGCAGTTACTGAATAGTCACTTTCTATCATTTCTCATGCGTTTTAGATGCCATTTAGTTTTCTTCCCCGGTATCCTTGGTAAAGTATGCGAGACACGGTGTATATATTTATTCGAAGTACGAAACGATGTTCTGAGTCACTTGCGAAATATATTTATTCTGTGTAGGTTCATTACAGCCTTTGTAGAAAGTTACTCATTGAAGCGTTCCAGGGTGTCATACTGCCGCTAATCGAAATGTTTCCCAGGC
Source organism: Dermacentor albipictus (assembly GCF_038994185.2). Lineage (NCBI taxonomy): Eukaryota > Metazoa > Arthropoda > Arachnida > Ixodida > Ixodidae > Dermacentor > Dermacentor albipictus. Next base: position 417,721,637 of record NC_091821.1, read on the forward strand.
TCCTAAAACAACAGCACGTGAGACAGTGGAACTCCAGTGAAAATAGAAAGAATTTTCAGAAACTTTTGAAGTTACAAAGAAACTTTCACCTTCTTGATTTAAAAGCAAGTGTTGCAGGTAATTACTAAACCCCGTTTTTCCATCTGTTTTCCTGCATAATACGAAATTCGTAGTTTGGTTCTTCAGTGTACTCGGTGAGTTAACAATGCATCTTGTTTATATCTCGAGCAAACGAGGGGCATGGTATGGCCAACGTGTGGGCAATGTTCCAAATCGGTGGGTTAAATCCGCATTTTCTAATGGAATACGTATGCCAGTGGCCCAGAGCGTTATTAGTCTGTTTTACGAAAGTTGTGAAACTTCGACGACTGCGCTGGCATAATTACAACTGAGGTCAAATTCTGCGAACATAAGGGGAACAATATACAAAGTTTATGTGCGATGGTAAATGAGTGTTGACCAACTACAAGGTTAAAAAATTTGCAAGCAAGTGTTCGAAAGTATCACGCTGCTGCTCTTAGCTTGGTTTCCCAATCTCCCAAGAGAACTCTGCGTTACAGATAGTTATACTTCGAAGGAATAGCCAGAATTTTAAGTGCAATGTGTCACCTAGGTTTAATGTTTCTGGCTCATTTAGAAGCGATGAGAATAACTATTGAACCTTCTTTCCTTCTTTTTACTTTTTCATGCGTGATGCATTAGTTTCGTGTGGTGCCCTCACTGAACTAAAGGAAGCCGCTTCGTTATGTTTGGTGAGTGTAAGGACAAGTTAAGGGGTGATGTGTAGGTGAAATTCAAAATAGATATGCCAGTAGGGCTTTCGCAATACATTACGCAAGAAAGTTCTCTATAATATATATATATATATATATATATATATATATATATATATATATATATATATATATATATATATATATATATATTATAATTATTTGTGTGTGTGTCTGTGTGTATGTATGTATGTGTATGCATGTATACATGTATGTATGTATGTATGTATGTATGTATGTATGTATGTATGTATGTATGTATGTATGTATGTATGTATAACATAGAGTGTTATGAGCGCGTGTCTAACGAACGGGGAGGAATTGAGCCGGCTGCCCTGGCAGAACTATAAAAGAACTATAAACTGGAAAAACAACCAAGACCAGATTTAGTGAAGGTTGGTGGTACGCTATGGAAACTCTCTGTGCGAAGCTAAATACGGTTGGATGAAACACAGCCTTTTAAAAAAATTTCTAATTCAAGTGTCAGAGCATGTGATATGGCCGCAGTCAACTATGCTTCTCATGTGTGCCGACAAAACTGTAGGTTACAACAGTGTTATATTTTGTGGAAAGGGGAAAGGAGTCATGGTAAGTGCTATGTCCGACAAAATTGTTACATTCCTGGTCCAGTTAGAAGGGTTACAAATAATTACTGAGTAGTCGTTTTTCTTTCCCTATATTCAGGCGTCATGTCACGTTCCGACTTAGTTTCAGCGATGTCCTGGGTGAACTAAGCAAGACATTTCGTATATATTTGGCGAAAACAAAGGGCGCGTTATGAGCGATATGTTCGTAAACTTCAATTCGTAAGCTTCAGCTTCAGTTCGTAAACTTCAATTCAACTAATTCTGACATTTGCAGCACATTACGCATGCAAGCGATCTGGAACATTATTAATTTGTTTTGCGAACAAAGAATTTATGCCGTTGCCTTGAGGAACTGCGAACTCAACCTATATCTAATCTAGCGGGAATTGAGTAGGGATCGATTATCTGATGCTTAAGTTGAAGCATCACATCTCGTGTCGAAAGGTTTTTGCGAAATCCTATCGTTGTATCTGGGTATATGTTATTATCCTCTAAAAAGTTATCTACTCTGTTTAAAATTACATGTTCTTTAACTTTCCTACGCAGGGTGTTAGGGAGATTGGTCTGAGGTTGTCGATCTCAAGCTTCTTACCAGGTTTTGGAATGAGCGTTATCCTCGCTTTCTTCCATTGAGCTGACACTTCTCCCTTTACCCAACACTCGTTTACGTATTCTGTTAGTTTGGCGACCGATTCATTATCGAGGTTCCTGAGAGTCTTGTTGGTTATATCGTCCGGGAGTGGGGCTGATTTGGCGTTTAACTTTTGTAGGGCCACACAGATTTCTGCTTTCATGAGTTCCTCGTTTAATTTTGCATTTGTATTCCCATTGTAGCTAGGATAGCTGTGAGTGGGTGCCTGTGTTAAGTATTTCTGCTCTAATTCATTGAGAAATTCCGCTTCTGTGCCCTCAAATGCGTGTATTAACTTATTAATGGCTTGCATGTGATTTTTCTTGTTATTCTCATGGTCAAGCAGGAACCTGAGCATGTGCCAGGTTTTGCCGGTGCTTAATTTTCCGCCCATAGAATTACATATCTCGTCCCATTGTTGTTTGCTCAATTGCTTAGCATGTTCTCCTATTTTTTTGATGAGGAGTGCTATGCGCTTTCTTAACTTTCTGCTAAGCTTCTGACCACTAAGTCTATTCTGAAGCGACTGCTTAGCTTCCCACATGTGGAGAAGTCTGCTGTCGCATTTCTCCAAATTAGATTCAGGTGGTGCTATTTTTGTGGCAGCTTTGACGTCATCGCTGAGCTCCTTAGTCCATTGTTCTATGTCTGCGATTGATCATTGCTGTGTCGGCTCTCGCGTTCTACGAAATAGTTCCTAGTCTATTAATTTGATGGAAGAAGACGCAAAGTGCGGATCTGTGTCGCGTCGGCTCCGCAGATTTTGAATGATTCTCGGCGTACATTCGAAGAATTCACCGACGCCTTATTATCGAGAAGGAAGTGCAAGTTCCACGGACCACCCTGATATCATTCTCAAGTAGGTGGACCGTTTATTTTCGGCACATCGACCACTTTATATAGCGCCACGCCGACACGGCCGCTAAGCCTGACCCAACGAAGCTGGTGGGTGGAGCCCCGGTGGCTGGAGCCCCGCCTCTTTTCGGGTTAGAGCTGCAAGATGGCAACGGTGAGCGTCGAAGGGCATGATATACCGAGAGAAGAGTATGAGGACGAAGCAGGTTGGCGTGTTGTGAAGAGAGGAGGATGTGCCAGTGAGCGGACAAAATCTCACGGAACCCAGGATCAGGCAGCGCGCTTCTCCAGCGAGAACGCATTCAGTAATAGGTGGAACAAGGGACAAAAAGCAAGACAAATCATGGCGGCAAGCAGGATGCCCAGTTTGCCGAAGGCGGAGTACAAGATAATAGTGCGCCCACGTGACAGCTTCAACGTCACCGACTATGGGATCAATCGCCTAGAATGCTGCGTCGCCAACGCCGCGGGAATCCCCAGAGAGGAATCGGAAGATGACACGGTGTGTGCCAACTACAAACAGAACATTCTAGTGATCAGCACGCCATCGGAGGAGCACGCCGAAAGATACAGGACTATCACTCGACTGAGGATGGGAGACAAGGAGTTCGAAGCCAACGCGTACGAGTCGGCTCCGGAGGATACATCTAAGGGAGTGATAAGAGGAGTAACGCACGAGGTGTCTCCTAGAGAAATAGTGGAGATGCTTGTAACACCAAAGAATCCGACGGTCCTCATGGTCAAAAGGATGGGAAACACCACGAATGTCATCATCCTTTTCGACGGGCATCACGTCCCAAACTACGTGAGATACGGAAGAGCACTGGTCAAGTGTTCACTATACCGGAAGCAAATAGACATATGCTACCAGTGCGGACGCCTTGGTCACAGAGCCGATGTCTGCCCGAACCCGAACAGCAGGATATGCAGAGGCTGCGGCTTGGAGAACCCGCCACAGGACCACGAGTGCAAAGCGAAGTGCCAGCTCTGCGGCAAAGACCATCCTACGGCGGATCGCCGATGTAATGCCAGATACAAGTTACCGTATTTGGTAAAGAGGCGCCGCTGGGAGCGAGTCAGACGAGAGGAAGAAGAAACGATGTACCACGAAAGGGAAGCTGAAAGACTGTACAGGCCAGGACGGGAAGACTGGAGACAGCGGTCGGAATATCGGACAAAGGACGGATCTGGACTAGAAGATTTCCCCAAGCTCCAGGCAAGGGAAAGGGGCCGCTCGACGTCGAACAGAACCAGATCGAGATCGCGGTCCAGATCTAGATCCAGACCCAAGACCAGTAATACCGAATCTACCAGAGCACAGGGGGGAGGAAGATCGCAGAGCCCAAAAGGAAAGAGCAACGTCAATGGCGCCGCGGGACCCTTACAGGTGAGCTGGGCGGACGCGGCTTCCGGGGCGCGTGCGGAGGCACAGGCTGCTTTTCAAAATAGAGTTAAGACGCTAGAGAAAGAATTGGCGCAAATCAGGCAGAGCAATGTTGCGTTCATGGATGAAATTAAAAAACTCAGGCAAGAGAACGACCGTTTGAGGAGCAGGAAAGTGCCACGCAACGAGGAAAGCTCGCGAGTTATAAGGGAGGAAAAAGAGACAGCAATGGAGGAGGACGTAGCCCTCACCGCCATTAAACGTAAGACCGAGAACGCTCCGATTGAAACCGGAGTAAAGAAACCCAAGCCAGCCACGACGCTCCAAGGAAGACAGGAGGAATTTGAACAGAAAATCGAAACCAGCATCAAACAGAACGAAACAAAATTTGAAACTAAACTAGAACAACTGGATGTGAGGCTTGAGGCGAAGATAGAGGCAAAGATGGAGGCGCTAGGAAAGGCGATACTACAGCAAGTGCAACAAATGATGGCTGACTTCGAAGCCAAACTAGCAATATGGGGACCGCAAACAAGTAGGGGGGGACCGGTTAAGACGGCCATTAAGCCGTACACTAGGCCCCCCGTACCCGCCGAGGGATTGGAGAACCTGTAACGCCGCCATGGACAGACGAACTAGATACACGATTTGGCAATGGAATTGTAGAGGATACGATCGAAAACGATACATTTTGCAACAACACCTTAAAGGCAAAGAAAACCCGGATATTATAATGATGCAGGAAACAAATGGGCTGGCAAAATTGTCTGGTTACAAGTCCTTTGGTAGAGCCGAAGGGGAGACGAAGGCGCTAACGACGTTGGTAAAGCGAAATCACTCGGTCGTTCAACACGACACGGAAGTTAAGTCAATCGATCACATTCTATTAGAACTCATACCCATGCGGAAAACGAAGGACAGCCTCTTTGTATTAAATATTTATAGCAGTCCAAAGTGCAGACACCATAAATTTCGATCGCTCTTTAAAAAAACCCTAGCCATAGCGGACAACCGAGCGGTAGTGATCGGAGGCGATTTTAACGCCCAACACGCGGCGTGGGGTTACAAAATCGAAACTCAAAAAGGCAGGAACCTATGGCTAGACGCGCAGCAGGAAGGTCTGACCCTCGTGACCGACCCATCTGTTCCCACGAGAATAGGTACCAGCGTTTGCGCGGATACTACGCCAGATCTAACATTCACCAAGAACATACGGGACGCGCAGTGGACAAATACGCAACACGACTTTGGGAGCGATCACAATATACTAGAAATAACGGTAAGGGCAGGACCGCGCAAGACAAAGGGTAGACCACTTAAGATTGTCGACTGGGACAAATTCAGGAAAATAAGGGAGGAGGCCGACGACACGACACAAGGTATTGAGGAATGGACCGAAAAACTAAAGGGAGATGTGGCGGCAGCTACGAAAATGGTCCCGCCGGAGGCGCATCTAGAGAACGTAGACAGTAAGCTTCTACACATGTGGGAAGCTAAGGCAGGGTTGCAACGGAGATGGAAAAAACAAAAACACAACCGGACGCTTCGTAGAAAGATAGCCAAATTGAACAGGGACATAGAAAAGTACGCCCAGCAGCTATGCAAACAACAGTGGGAGGAAAAATGCAACAACATGGACACTCAGATAGGAATGGCAAAAACGTGGAACATCCTTCGATATTTGTTAGACCCGGACGGGACAAAGTCGGCACATAGGCAAAACATAAATCGGCTAATACAAACGTACCGAGGGACAGAGCAGGACTTCCTCAAGGAAATCGAGAAAAGATACATCTCGCAAGTGCTGCCCGTCGTACACCCTGACTACACAGGGCAGGTAAATGACGAATTAGACAGCAAAATCGGCGAGTCAGAGGTCAGGGCAGCCCTGCAGAAACTCAATACCAAGTCGGCACCCGGACTAGACGGTGTAACGAATAAAACGCTAAGGAACTTGGACGATGAGTCTATAGCTAAGTTAACCGAATATATTAACGAATGCTGGGAGGCAGGGCAGATTCCGCAGCAATGGAAGACGGCACAAATCGTGTTAATACCTAAACCGGGCAAGCGACTGCAAATTGAGAACTTGAGACCCATATCTCTCACTTCTTGCGTGGGGAAACTCATGGAGCACGTGGTCCTAGCTAGGATGACCACCTACCTCGAAGACTGCGACGCGCTCCCGCCCACGATGATAGGATTCAGGAGAAACCTCTCAGCGCAGGACGCTCTGTTACAACTAAAACATCAGATCATAGACGATTCGGGCAGATCGACAAAGGCAATTCTCGGGTTGGACCTAAAAAAGGCCTTCGATAACGTAACACATGCAACGATACTGGATAGAGTAGGCGAACTAGGACTGGGAAAACGCACGTACGATTATGTACGCAATTTTCTAACGGGCAGAAAGGCAAAGATCACGATAGCGGACCTAGTTTCGGAGGATATCGAGATAGGCAGCGCAGGTACGCCACAGGGCTCGGTCTTATCACCGATGCTATTCAATCTGGCGCTTATCGGGCTGCCAGCCAAGCTACAAGAAATCTAGGGTCTAAATCATACCTTATACGCAGACGATATTACCCTATGGGTGAGAAACGGAAGTGACGGGCAGATAGAACAAACGCTTCAAACAGCGGTCGAAACAATCGAAAAATATCTAGAGGGGACAGGGCTAACATGCTCGGCAGAGAAATCGGAGCTGTTACTGTACAGACCGACTCGCAGAGGTCGCAAACCAGGCAACTACAGGGAAGAGCTCACTCAGAGAGGAGATACAGTTAAAGACGGCCGATGGGAAACCCATACCCAAGGTCGATAGGATCAGGGTATTGGGGCTCCTCATTGAAGCCAAGGGCAACAACGGAGAAACCCTCAGAAGACTGGAGGGAACTGTAGCGCAAATCATGAGGCTAATCAGAAGGATAGCAAATAAACATAGCGGGATGAAAGAGGAAAACACGATCAGGTTAATACAGGCCTTCGTAATAAGTAGAATAGTGTACGTAGCGCCGTACTTAAAATGGCAGGTCGCGGAAAAAATCAAACTAGAATGCCTCATTCGGAAAATATACAAACTAGCCATAGGACTACCGATCAGCACCAGCACGGACAAGTTGCTGCAATTAGGCCTACACAACACTATAGACGAGCTCATTGAAGCGCAATGTACGGCACAATATGAACGCCTCTCTAAGACTAGAGCAGGCAGACACATCCTAGAGAGATTAGACATAGGTTACCACACACAGCATGGTGTCAAGGTGGACATCCCGAGAGATACACAGGAAAGATTGGTAATACCTCCCTTACCAAAGAACATGCACCCAGAACACAATGAGGACAGAAGAAAGAACAGAGCGATGCAAATACAGAAGAAATTCGGCAGCGACAAGGACGCAGTGTTCGTAGACGCGGCTCGATACAGTCGCAGACGGGGATTTACGGCAGCCGTAATCGATAGGGATAAACGGTGCAAGACATGCGCGACGATACGCACCACAAGTAACGAGATAGCTGAAGAAGTAGCCATAGCGCTCGCAGCAGCTCAGACTAACGCAACCGTGATAGTCAGCGACTCTCAGACGGCAATACGAAACTTTGCCAACGGCCGAATCTCCCCGGAGGCACTACGAATTCTTCTTGCAGGAGGGCAAAATTACAAAAGAAAGATATATATCACCTGGACACCCGCTCACACCCTCGCGGAGGACGGCAACAACGAGGCGGCACATGACGCGGCTCGAGGGCTTACGGACCGAGCCGCAGTCGCAAGTGACGCCCCGACACCCTCCGGACGTGACGGTGCGGTAAATGAGTGGGAGTGGGAGGACAGAATGACAACATATAATGACATTACGAAACATTATAGGTTACAGAGGTGCATATTCCCGCGACCTCACGCAAAATTCACAAAAAAGCAGTCTGTCGCATGGCGGCAGTTACAAACTAGGACGTACCCGAATCCTGCGCTCTCGCACATCATATATCCGGATGTATATCCTACGGACAAATGCAGAACATGTGAGTCCAGAGCCACTCTGGAGCATATATTATGGGAATGCCGAGGGCTAAATAGCAATAAAGAAAACGCGGTCTCTAGCAGCAGCCTTCGCACGCGCTGGGAAGCCGCGCTGCTCAGCCCCGCCCTCGAAGATCAATTATGGGCCGTCCAGCGGGCCGAGGATGCCGCCAGGACCCAAGAACTCCTGGCCGTCACCTAGGCGGGCCCTTTGGCCCTCCCCACCAACTCGCAGGGCACACAATAAAGTTCTTTCCTCCTATTAATTTGATATGTCGTTCCTTGGGTCTGTTCGGCCTTTCTCTGACATGTAACTCCGATATGCAGTGGTCGCTACCTAAATTTTCCAGTCTGTTGTGCCACGTCGCCCTTTCAATATTCTTCGTAAAGGTTAGGTCTGGGGTTGTGTCCCTATTTAGCGCCGTGCCTACTCTGGTTGGAATGGTGGGGTCTGTGCCGAGCGTGAGGCCTAATTCCTGCGAGTCGTTGCCCCTTCCTTTTGATCTGGTATATAAGTATTCCCACGTGGTGTGTGGGGCATTAAAGTCTCCTCCTATAAATTCCGGATTTTCTCCAGCAAGTCTGAGTGTTTTCTGGAATAGGTTCTTGAATTTGTGTCAATGTAGCGTGGCGTCGCTATAAATGTTGAGAATAAATAAGCTATGTCCTGTCTTTCTTTGTGGGATGAGTTCCCTTAGAATATTGTCAATGTGCGTTATGCCGGTGTTGTGTTGCACGCAAGTTATGTTTCTTTTTACCAGCGTGGTCAATGCCCTGGTTTCCCCTTCGGCATAGCCAAAAGATCTGTATCCTGCTAGCTTTGCAATCCCGTGTGTTTCCTGCAGAATGATGACGTCTGGTATATCCTTGCCTTTTAAATACTGCTGCAAAACTGACTTTTCGTTTTCGCAGGTACTACAATTCCATTGTCATATCCTGAACCCCACTTTAGCGCGCCTCATTTCGGGTGCGACCATGGGAGGGAGACGGGAGGTTGGACAGAAGCTGATCTTATATAATCATGTGGTTGTGAAGTGGGTAAGAATTGTAGTAAGATGCTGTATGTGTGCATGAAAGTTTGCGAGGGTGAGCCGGCGAACACGGTTCAGTCCTGCGAGCGCGAGCTAGGAACGCGAGCCGGAATCGTGCCCTCTCTGTCGCGCACGAAGCAGGTGGTTCAGGGGAGGGGGGAGGGGCATTATTCTCCGGCGGCTTCTAGGGTGCCTTGATGTTCTCCTCGCCCAACGCTCCGTACGGAGGGGAGACAACCGCGGCGTCTACTACGACGTGGGGCACGCGATTGGCGGACGCCGTAGTAGACGCCTTTGGCGGACGCCATAGGGACGCGTTGCCGGCGCTCGCGCTCTTGAAAGCGATCTGCGACGTGGCCAAAGTGCGCGTCTGCGCAGGCCTCATCTTCAAAACGATCTGCGATGTTTTAAGAGTGCGCGTAGTGCCAGTAGCTTCGTATGTTTCGACGTTTCGTTCGCGTTGAAGCGAGAGGAAAAAATTGCACTACCCCTACGCAAAACACTTCAGCCCCATCCCCGGAGAAGCGGAAACGGGAAGAGCAGCCAGTACTTACAGTCACTTCAAATTCGACACCGCAACGAGCAACCGCGCAGCCCACTGCACCGCAGGGAGTCATACCCGTCCAATATGCCACTCTCCAGAAGGTAGAGGAGGTAGTAGCAAAGGCCATTTAGAGCCTTCAGACATCCCTACAAGCTACTATGCAACAACAACAAAACAACAAAAGGTCGTTAACCGGTGGATCGCCTTCTGATCTTTCCCTACATTGCCAAGATTGTAACTGCACGCCAGAGTTAGATGAATGCGCGATATTGTACAGGCACAAGAATGAAGATACGCGTCTTATGGTAGAGGCATGGTATATCTATAATGGTGGAAGTTCGTGCGTGAGTCAGCCTTCGATTACTTTACATAAGGAAGAGATTAAGTGCCTTAACAGCTATCTCTCACGTAGACCAGCACATGTACCCGACTGACACGTGGTGATACCATTCCAGAGCTTTCGCAGATGAGTTTTGTGTCTTCTTTCTTTTTTCGCCTCAGTGCTCCCTTGAGTTGATAGCCGGCGTTCGTGTTGTCCACTTCTCTTCTCTTGTGTCCTGTCTGCACGCCTCACCTTTTTTGCATAATGAATCCTTACCAAGTAACTCAGCTTTCTGTCGTTCTAAACAATTATCCGGTCAACGAATAAGGCTGGTGGTTGTGGAAGCGGGGAGGTCCATCCTCTTACGCCTAGGGCTCTCTGCTCCTCTCAGCCATCTGCCGCCTCAGACTGTGAGCTTACCCCATGCCATCAGGAGCAACATCACCGTACGTCCTCTACCTCGCAACATGCACCCAGTGCACCACGCAGAGCGAAGGGAGGCCCGGGCCCTGGCCATACACTAGCAATACGGGACTTTACCCTCTACAGCCTACACGGATGCGGGCTCTTACCTCAGACGCGCAGCCACAGCAGCCGTCAACAATGAACATCGGAGCAGCATATCGTTCACCTGAAACAATCTCCTTCAAGCCGAGAAAGCGGCCATAGCCCTCGTGCTTTCCCAAACAGAGGTTGAAGTCATATAGTGACCGACTCCCAACAGGCGTGCCGCAACCTTGCTAGCGGCAGAATTCATACCACTACGCTATAGATCGTCAATCAAAAGCGGCCAACGAGATCACTCATGATCATCTGGGCGCCAGCTCATCATGGAATTCCTAGCAACGAGGTCGCCAACCACGTGGCTCGAGATCTGACCCACCGAGCCGACGCCGAGGAATCTGAACCCGAGTGCATGCACCATCTAGTCTCGTACCAAGACATCACACAACACTACAAGCTAACCCGCAGAACATATGCACCCCCACACAAGTCACTACCTAGAGAGCAGGAGCGATTCCTCCGAGCTCTACAGGTTAATACATTCCCCCACCCAACCAGAAATCACCTTAGACCCTACACAATTTTTTCCGCAATGCCGCTTCTGCGCAGAGCCAGGCTCCCTTAGGCACATAGTAGGGGGCTGCACAGCGGCACCATTAAATCCTCCGAACCCTTACCACACCAGCGAGTTTTGGGAGAGAGCCTTGGCCAGCTCCGTCCTCGAGGATCAGCAACGGCTGTTTGCGGAGGCCCAGTACGCGGCCCGAGCTCAAGGCCTTCTGGAATGAGGACGCCTCTCCAAAGCTGCATTCACCCAATAAAAATGTTTATTCGCTCTCTCTCTCTTGAATATATGATAGAATGTGCAAGCCCGACTGAACAAGGACGCAGCAAGAAGCAGTCTAGGGGTGTCTCTGTGTGTCTGTTTCTTTCTAAGTCCTTGTTCAATCACGCTTACACATTCTGTCATTGTTAATTTAGTTAGTAAGCAAATGCTTACAAGTTTATACGGCCGCTAAAACAAATATATCTTTACTTCGCGTAGCCATCCACTTATTTGCTATCGCAATCGGTGCTTCGACTCTCGGGCGAAACTGCGAATTTCTTTCTTTCATTGCTATAACAATTCTATGGACACCCCAAGCGAACATTCACCTTCAGCGACGTTGTGGGGCTCCGCATGTTTAGAAAAAGCTTGTTTCAACAGGAGACGATACGAACATTGAGTCACAATCACGGCAGTATTCCACCACGTCGATAACATATACAAAGTACGAAGCATAGTATACATGGAACGTTTTGAAAGAAGTGTCCGAGTGCACACTCACTAACATCTACAACCAAATAGACCCACGGAAAGGCACAGTCACGCCTAAACTAATTGTCACATTACACAAAATGATGTTGAATATATAGTGTACGCAATGGTTATGTACAATATACTTTGGTACATGTATGCTGTATGCTTATACCCATGCTGTACGCGGGTTATATTGGTACGTGTAATATTAAATCACTACAGTTGCTCATAGCAGATCTTACGTTTTCGACTAAACTATTCCTCAGAATTTTGTGAACGGCAGCCCACAAACAAACGTCCTGAAACATAACATTTACAGTGCATTTTTTTTATCTTCAATCTTCTCCGACTATTAGATACCGAAAGTGCAAGACAATGTCCCTGCTCAAATCTGAAAGTGATGCAATTTTACTGGCACGGCTATTCACGGGCAGCGTAGTGGTGTCTGGGTGATGTCATTGCAGGCCCTACACGGGGCGTTAATGCTTTTAAGGGTGCCAGAAATTTCGCCGCGCCCGCCTATGTGGCGTCCGTGTTAGTCGGACACGCGTATATTTAGAACATCGTCTGAGAAGTTCAAGCACTACACTTAACCTTGCTATCACTGTCAGTACTTCGCCCTTGGATGAAACTGTCATTTTCTTCTTCACTTTATTCCTCCCTTAACGAAGCTGCTGAGCTAGTTCGCGTGCTTTGGACCTCGTCAAATCCATGACCTGGGCTTCAGCAAATGTGCATCCCCTTTTATTCAGTAGCGACTCTTAGCTGTTCGAGAAAAGGTAAGCGTAGCGTTCCGGCAACTCATTGGAGACTGCTGCAACAGTCTCGAAGTCTCCGAAAGGTCCTTCAATCTGTACCTTTGCCATGGGGTCTTCGCTGAATCTTCGCTGACGGCCTACCTTATCCACGCACATTCGTACACGTAGTCTTCACTTTTCGCATGCTCCGGATGGGCGATGTCCATGGTGGCCGCGGAGTCCCTGAGCACCCTATACATGTATTGCTTTAGGAGATCGAGATTACTCGGATGATTGCTGATGCAAGCGAAAACTGGCCTTTTCTTTGGGCAGTTTCGGGCGGAATGACCCGTTTCCTTACAGTGACAACATGCCAACTAAACTCTCGACTCGAGCTCTTCTGAATTATTTGTGGGTTCCTTTCTACCCCTCACAGCTGCTTTCGCTATGCCTTCGGTACACGCCGGACTGCGGCTAGTGCCGACTCGTTCCTTTTTTATAGTTGGCTGCCCTCGAGGTTAATTAAGATTGTCGCCATGGGGAAGGCTCTTGATATTGATGTGCGCTACTGCTCTGTGGCCTGAAGCCACGGCTTGCCCCACACACATCGGCCAGCTGTGCTGCGCTCTTTACAGACACGCGTTCCGGCCTGTCATTAACCCAAAGGCGCACGTTATCCGTCAGGGTCTCATAAAACTGCTCTAAGCAGAATAAATATGACAGTTTACTGACTTTATCCACCCCTGCTCCTCTCACCCACCCTGCAAAATTATCCTTCAGGCTACATGCAATTTCTGTCGAAATCTCCTACGAAATTTTTCGGTGGAAAGTTTGTGTTTTTCGAGCAAACCCGACTTCACTGAACTATACGCGCCTGCCTTGGCTGCGCTCGGTCGGGTCACGACTTTCGAGGCTTCTCCCAACAGCAACGCGAGCAACCGCTTTAGCCATGTGTCTTGGTGAAATAATTGCTTCTCACAAATCCCTTCAAAATTAGTTAGGTAGAGACTGATGTCACCACCTGTTTTGTACGGCTGAAGCAAACTCATTTTCACACTTTCCATTTGTGGCGGCGCCGCATCCGCACCGCGCGCTTATCTCGCTTCCTCTAGTTTTATTTTCGCGTGCTCAATTTCTGCCTCCCTCTGTTCCCTCTTTTCCTGCCTCTCCTTCTCTTCCTTCTCGCGCTCCTTCTCTTCCGCTCTTTCTTTTCTCTCGCGATTTATCTTTTCCCAGGCATACGTGAGTACGTGTCCTCATCGAAACTCACTTCATCAATCGCAGCACAAATTTCGTACTTCCTCAGCTTATGGCGAACCTCCATACCGAGCTCTGCTGCCAACAGCAGCAGCTCCTTTTTTTTTTGCCACTGTGATATCCATGCTTTTCCGAGAGCAGACTACAACTTCCCTTATATTGATCGCACACCCGGTGGCGATCAATCAGAGCTAATTGCCCCGATAGAACCATGTCCTTATCGTCCGGCAAAACGTATTTGCTCTAGCACTCATCCAACGTTGAGCTTGCCAAGGTCGTGTCTCCCTGGGCCACGTTCCCAGGTCCACCGATCCCAGATCATAAGGACGGCCTTCTGCTGCTCTTCCTTCAAGTTACCTCGAGTCGTCCAAGACTCCCCGCCGTTAGTGTGACGGTTGTGACTCCCTGTGCCACGATGAGGAGCTCTGCCGATCCCGGACCCACAGAAGTCGCTCTTACGTCCGCAGTTTACTTCGACCTTGCGAAGGTTCCTAGGTCATCCGATCCCAGATCGTGAGGACTGCCTTCTTAATTTCACCGCAGTCAACCAGTCTGTTACGGCTCCAGGTGGCGTTTAGGCCAGGAATCCACCAAGCCCATCGACGAGTACGTCTGATAGTTGGAATAAAGAGAAAAGGGTTTATTTTACATTACCTGCGCTGGCTTCAGATACGGCAGCCCCACTCCATGCAGGAGCATACTAAACGTCTGAGTTCAAATCAGGACACGTCGACACCACCTCTCACTGCATGAAAGGTATCCGCCTTTAATACCGTCGTCTTCCCTAGGAGACTAGACTACGGAATCTGATGACTATGTCGCGGCCAATCACAATCGTCCAATGGGTTGCGAATTCCCGTCCATGATATCGCACCGTTCTTCCGAACTCCGCTTCCTATGTTGCACCTTCGCCCCCGCATATGGCGCAAGCGCATAGCAATCAAGAACAGGCGATTGTAAAATCAGTTGAAGTAGGAAAACGACGAACATTGGAAGCGCACAAAAACAAATTTCACAATAGGGGTTCAGAAAGTTTGGTTATGGGAATTCATCGTATTTCTTTTTTCGTTCCCGCTTTTCTTCTTCAGTATAGGTGGCACATTAGGCAATATAATGACAAGAGCTTGATGGCGCAACCCACCACCCCGTTCCAAAGGCGACGTTCATAGTATCCATCCATCCAGCCAAGAAACTGAGGTCGAAGCCGTCCCCACGGTAGCATTCCACGTTGGCCCTTTTCATAATTAGTTCAGGTTGTCAGGTTCATGTAGAGGAACCTTTTGTTGACCCGTCAGCAGTCGGCGTCAACGCTGCGTCGACTTCTGGATAGGTACTGATGAATCGCGAGCAGGGAAGGGGAGTGGGGAGGGGGGGGTGGGCGTTGCCTCGTGGTAATTGAGACGTAACAATCAGTACTCACGATTCTGAATAACCAATCATGAGCCATGTGTGTGCTATCTATGTTTTTTTTCTTAATATGTACTAAATGACTGGTGAATTAAGGTCGATGCATTTAGTTTGTGTGAAAAATTTGTGTGAAATACGAGCAAAGGGTCGTCACGGTCCCGCGTGCTGCCGGGTTCGACAAGAAGTCGGTGCAGTGAACGACGTACTGAATTTTGCGCACTTGTGCACCATACAGCCGGCACTGCACGCACCACTTAGCAGCACGCAGCTGCACGTAGGACAGGTCGAACTTCAGTGAAGGGCCGCCGGAAAAAACCACACAAGATATGTAAGCACGTGGTGGGGCAAACGACCGTGGCTACTATAGTGCCGACCCGTGTATATACCTCACACAATCGCGACCATCGTCGACTGGACTGCAGCCGCAAGATTTTCTGCCTTATGCAAGTCTACTACACAATGCCGCATATCCATGCAGTTAGGTGCAAACTACTTCACGCAACATTTATTCCGCCAGTGTGTGGGATCTGCACTTTTTTTTTATTTTGTTACAGTGATTGATCACGTGTGAGACTTCTTTTTAGGTGAACAGTTTTTCGAACGGTTACGGAGAAAACGTACCCATTAGGGGACTGCACTGATTGTGGTGCACCTAACGTGTTGGAAGTTGTATTACTGGTAATCCCACTTCGATAATGCAGTCGAATGATGTAACTAGTGTTCGCATACAGCGAAAATGGTAGCTGATTTCGCTTCAATTTGGTGCTTGCACAAAAAAAAAGTCTTCGAAGTGACACGAAACTGCTGCAGAGCTACAATTACAAGTACTTTATAGCGTCACTAAGTCGCTACGTACGCGTCCGCGCGAGAACAGCGTCCAAAAAAAAAATTTGTTACAAGCAGGCACGCTGACGCCATTATCGTCCTGGCGTGAGCCCTTCGAAATACCGCTCTGGCTCGGCGACGTCCTCTTTACGCAAGCGACGTGCACGCGTGCTTCCCGAATTATCAAAACGGACGGCCAGCTTTCGGAGTGCCGACGTTAACCCGCGCCACTTAAGTTCGTCAGGTCACGTCCAGCTCAGTTTGGTGCGCGGGAAAGGCCTGTTCCTTAGCATTTACTTTGGAGTCAAAAGCGGTGGCTTAAAACTCTAATTGGACGGGACCGGATCACTGCGACAACCATGAATGGCTTTTAGGGGGTCGCCTTCGTCTCGACTGAAAAAAGGCTCCGAAAGACATCCCTTCTTTAATGAGAAATTCGGAGGGAGGGCGAGTTTTTTCGAGGGTTGGGCCACTGCAATGCGGAAGTGCAGTTCTGTATTTGTTCTGACGCGGCGCTGTCGTGTAGTCATTTAAATACACTTTTTTTATCATTTACGTGCTTATGTGATAAGGCGTTCGAACAAATAAATTATATTCAGTGTATCTTACTTTTATATATAGAGGAGGGAGGGGTGGCGAGGGGAGGGGCAGCTGAAGTAGGAGGTCCGTGCAAATCCAAGTTACCTTTTACAATTTGCTCAATGCTAGCAGTCTTGTGAGCAGCAAATTTTTATGAGAACTCGCGTAAAAGTCTACTCAGCACGTAAGGCAGGGTATTAATTTCTAAACCAAACTACACCTAAACATACGAGCTAAGCACTTGATAAACACATTCAGGACGCCAATAGGCGATTACAGCTTGCTAAGGGGAATGAACAAAATGATTTGACTGTGTGCCAGCGCTGACGGAAGTTCCGCCAGAGTGATTGTCATAGGAGATCCGTGCACTGTAGTATGCGTGTTTCAAAAGCACCGCGGCTGCATGAAAGATGGCAGTAGTCTTCAGTCGCCTTCCTTGCGCTTGTGCGCACAGATTATCTGGATATTCTCTGCATTTGTGCGTTTCTCTTTCTGCAGTGCAGCTGACCAAGTGGCGACGCTGGTCCTTGCCTTTCATCTCTTTTCGCAAAAAACGCATGTGCGTTAACAATAGGGTCAGTGTGACACCAGCCACAAATTAAGATAGACGAAGAAGGAGAAGCACCTCGCAGTCACCAGGGAGAAGTGGGGAACAGGAAATTTAGAGAAACGAAGAACACAGGCGGCTCTTGGTTGGCATAATTTCACTAAGCTGGTCGACTTCAAGCGTAGAGAAATTGGCCCGCTGCTAGAAAAATGTTTTAGATGTTCCTGTTTCTTTGCACCTTCCTTGTTGTTCAGACATTCGAGGTGTTCATGTAGGGCATGCACCTCCGGAAGTTCATAGGTCTACAGTGACACAAACACCGTGGAGCGGCTTGACTGGCCCTTGACAATAGTGCTGTATACTGGTGCGGCCGGCTACTATAAGGGAATGTGTCAGAGCGGCCCCAAGTTTTCCCAGCTTTGTCTCTTCAAAGACAAAGCCGGCAATATCATTACTAATATGGATGAGATCATTCAAGTAGCTGAGGAGTTCTATAGAGGTTTATACAGAACCAGTGGCACCCACGACGATAATGGAAGAGAGAATAGTCTAGAGGAATTTGAAATCCCACAAGTAACGCCGGAAGAAGTAAAGAAAGTCTTAGAAGCTATGCAAAGGGGGAAGGCAGCTGGGGAGGATCAGGTAACAGCAGATTTGTTGAAGGATGGTGGGCAGATTGTTCTAGAAAAACTGGCCACCCTGTATACGCAATGCCTCATGACTTCGAATGTACCGGAATCTTGGAAGAACGCTAACATAATCCTAATCCATAAGAAAGGGGACGCCAAAGACTTGAAAAATTATAGACCGATCAGCTTACTGTCCGTTGTCTACAAAGTATTTACTAAGGTAATTGCAAATACAATCAGGAACACCTTATACACCTGTCAACCAAAGGACCAGGCAGGATTCCGTAAAGGCTACTCAACAATAGAGCATATTTACACTATCAATCAGGTGATAGAGAAATGTGCGGAATATAACGAACCCTTATATATCGCTTTCATTGATTACGAGAAAGCGTTTGATTCTGTCGAAACCTCAGCAGCCATGGAGGCATTACGGAATCAGAGCGTACACGAGCCGTATGTAAAAATACTAAAATATATCTCTAGCGGATCCACAGCCACCGTAGTCCTCCATAAAAAAAGCAACAAAATGCCAATAAAAAAAGGCGTCAGGCAGGGAGATACGATCTCTCCAATGCTATTCACAACGTACGCACAGGAGGTATTCCGAGACCTTGATTGGGAAGAATTTGGGATAAGAGTTAAAGAATACCTTAGTAACTTGCGATTCGCTGATGATATTGCCTTGCTTAGTAACTCAGGGGACCAACTGCAATGCATGCTCACTGGCCATGGAGAGGCAAAGGAGAAGGATGGGTCTAAAAATTAATCTGCAGAAAACTAAAGTAATGTTTAATAGTCTCGGAAGAGAACAGCAGTTAACGATAGGTAGCGAGGCACTGGAAGTGGTAAGGGAATACATCTACTTAGGACAGGTAGTGACCGCGAATCCGGATCATGAGACTGAAATAATCAGAAGAATAAGAATGGGCTGGGGTGCATTTGGCAGGTATTCTCAGATCATGAACAGCAGGTTGTCATTATCCCTCAAGAGAAAAGTGTATAACAGCAGTGTCTTACCAGTACTCACGTACGGGGCAGAAACCTGGAGGCTTACGAAAAGGGTTCTACTTAAATTGAGGACGACGCAACGAGCTAAGGAGACAAAAATGATAGGTGTAACGTTAAGTAATAAGAGCAGATTTCGTGAGGGAACAAACGCGAGTTGATGACATCTTAGTTGAAATCAAGAAAAAGAAATGGGTATGGGCCGGACATGTAATTAGGAGGGAAGATAACCGATGGTCATTAAAGGTTACGGACTGGATTCCAAAGGGAAGCGTAGCAGGGGTCGGCAGAAAGTTAGGTGGGCGGATGAGATTAGGAAGTTTGCAGGGACCACATGGCCACAATTAGTACATGACCGGGGTAGTTGGAGAAGTATGGGAGGGGCCTTTGCCCTGCCGTGGGCGTAACCAGGCTGATTAAGTTTTAATTAATTATGGGGTTTTACTTGCCAAAACCACTTTCTGATTATGAGGCACGCCGTAGTTGAGGACTCCGGAAATTTCGACCACCTGGGGTTCTTTAACGTGCACCTAAATCTAAGCGCACGGGTGTTTTCGCATTTCGCCACCATCGAACGCGAAACGCGAAAACACCCGTGTACTTAGGTTTAGGTGCACGTTAAAGAACCCCAAATGGTCCAAATTTCCGGAGTCCCCCACTATACGGCGCGCCTCATAATCAGAAAGTGGTTTCGGCACTTAAAACCCCATAATTTTCGGGAAAAAAGTGAGAGCGCGAAATGAAGTGGTAAACGCTGAGACAAGAAACTCGAACATATTGACACGTATACTTATATATATTTTTCGGGTGACCGCTTTTCACCGTCTTACAAATGTTATCGCTCAGCGCGGGACACGCCCGCATGTATCGGAAGTTTCTCGAATGTTATCGATGGTTCTGTTGTCACCAAAGCTTGTGTAATCTGATTGCATGTGCGACGCGAATTGTGTAGAACATTCTGGAAGAGACGCCATAGACACGCGGGCACCACCGATTACTGTGGAACCTTCGATGACTCGTGTATAAAAGCCGGCGCGCTTTACCGGCAGATCAGATTTCGACGATCGCCGACCGTGTTCGCCACTATTGCCGTGCTTTGAGTATAACTTTCTTTTGTGGGCACAAGTTCGCCCAATAAAAAGTTAGTTTTGTCATTCATAGTTCTGCCGCTGTATTATTCACCGCCACTACTACGTGACATCTGGTAGAGGTGCTAGTGCATGTATGTCCACGTGTGTTTATGTTCATGTTCAAGATCGCGAAGAAGGACGTATGCCCCCTCCCATGGATAGACGACGCATTGGATCGACTCTGCTACGCTAAATACTTCTCGTCGATGGATCTCAAGACTGGCTATACTGGCAAATATAAGTCGACGAGAGGGACCGCGAAAAGACCGCCTTCATCACGCCAGACGGCTCTACGAGTTCAAGGTCATGCCATTCGGACTGTGCTCGGCGCCTGCAACGTTCTAGTGCGTTATGGACGCGGTGTTAGCAGGACTGAAGTGGCAGACCTGTCTTGTTTACTTGGAAGACGTCGTCGTCTTCACCGGAAATTTCGACGATCACCTTAGGCGGCTTGCGACAGTACTAGAGGCCATCAAATCATCAGGGCTCACTCTGAAGCCAGAAAAATGCCACTTCGCTTACGATGAGCTTCTCTTCCTAGGCCACGTCATCAGCAAATCCGAAGTACGCCCCGACCCGCAAAAAACAGCTGCCATCGCAAAGTTCCCGCAGCCTATCGACAAGAAAGCAGTGCGTAGATTCCTTGGCATGTGTGCCTACTACAGGCGCTTTGTAAAGGACTTTTCACGCATCGCTGAGCCGCTAACGCATCTAACCAAATCTGATGTCGAGTTCAAGTGGCAAACGCCACAAGCCGACGGATTTCATGAACTCAAACGATGCATGCAGTCGCCGCCGGAACTTGCGCACTTCGACGAGTACGCCCATACAGAAATTCACACTAACGCCAGTAGCCTAAGCCTCGGTGCCGCCCTAGTCCAGAGGAAAGACGGGCTTGAACGGGTGATAGCTTACGCTAGCCGATCGCTGTCAAAAGCGGAGGGCAATTATTCTACGACCGAAAAGGAATGCCTCACCATCATTTGGGCTACAGCGAAATTCCACCCTTGCCTATATGGCAGGCCGTTCAAAGTCGTCAGGAACCATCACGCGTTTTGTTGGCTAGAGAACTTAAAGGACCCTTCAGGATGCCTGGCGTGGTGGAGCCTCAGACTGCAAGAATACGACGTGGTGTTAAGAGCGCAAAACGTAGACTGCACACGAGACTAGAAGACGGCACCACCAATGTCGACTTTGAAAAAAAAATTAAATTGTGGGGTTTTACGTGCCAAAACCACTTTCTGATTATGAGGCACGCCGTAGTGGAGGACTCCGGAAATTTCGACCACCTGGGGTTCTTTAACGTGCACCTAAATCTAAGTACACGGGTGTTTTCGCATCTCGCCCCCATCGAAATGCGGCCGCCGTGGCCGGGATTCGATTCCGCGACCTTGTGCTCAGCAGCCTAACACCATAGCCACTGAGCAACCACGGCGGGTAGCGCCGACTTTCAACAACGTTTATTTGAAAGAAACACGGCTTCTTATACCTTCGCTCACAGGTTTCACAGACACGGCAAAGCACATCATGTGAAACGGCGTGCCTCGTAACTGGAGCGTGGTTTTTGAACGTAAAGCCCCATGATTTGATTTAATTTAGTAGTGGCCATTTTACCGAACCGGCTATGGCTCTCACTGATCGCGCTGTTTCTAAACAGAATAACAGTCGTAAATAGTTAGCCGAGTGCCGCGCTTTTCTCCCACCCCCCCACGTGCCACACGTACACCTTCCTTGCTCGGAAAGGTTCGAAGGCATGTGTAGCCTTGCGCATCGATGTTATGTATACACGTATATCGGGCCACGTACTCCTCCCATGCACCGTGACTCTGTAGTGAATGGACTGTGCTTTACCGTCGTGTACTCCGGGGTCGATCGAAGGTGCCCGCCTGCCGACTCCGGAAGTGGTCGCAGGCAGCGAAAATGCAAATGCTCAACTGTTTGTCCAGCCCCAAGCGGACTCGCTGCTTGTCGGTCTATCCTATGCATTAATTAGCATTCGGCCGTCCCATGCTTCAGATCGGGGCTGGGAGGGAGGGATGTTTAGGAACTATGAGCTTTCACACGTGAGAGAAAATTTGCGCGCGCCCGAGCTCAACGGCTCGAGCGCCGGGACCTCTGCGGTCATAGCCCACCCCCGGCCGGACTTCGCAGAGCGCGCGCCGTCGACGTGAGCCTCTGCATGGTCGATAGCGGCGTGCGAGGCCTGAATAATCGATGACTTCGGAGGCCCGGAAGTGGAATATTTAGGGGGCGAAATGCCCGAAGTAGGCGAAGAAGTTTGCGCGAGCGAATAATTAACTTATAGAAGCGAGCGCGTTTGCATTGTTTGGTAATTCACGACACAACGACGCGGCGCGTATATAGGAAGGTGTATACAGCCAATAAGAAAGCGAAAAAGTTGGTTCAAATGGGATGAACGCAAATCCGAAGAAACGGCGAGGTGGTGCAGAGCTCAAGTAAGGCCCGTAAAGGGGACGTTATTTATACTACAAGCAGTATAGGGGCAGTACGCGTGCGAAGCTGTTGCTAAGCTTGTACAGCTCGCCGACGCAAAGTTTGGCATCTTGCTCGCTGACGCTTACTCTATACATATTACGGCAGGTCGGCTGCAGAGTTTGACATGGACGCGTTACACCAGCATTGAAGTGCGTATAGGCTGTCTACGCAGCTGTTCAATAGGGCTGGAGGAGTTTTTCGTCGAAAAGTTACGCATAGACGTGGCATCTAAGGCGAAGTATAGTTCAATTCCACGGCTGTAGCCAGAGTAACCTACGCAGCCTTCACCGCTATTGCTTCACTCCCACCTACCTTGCTATCCATATAAATCCCAACTTCAAAGGCACTCTTTGCGTCCCCGTGCAGACTCCTCAGTACAAGGAATTCATAACGCGCAGTTCACACACATATATATATATATATATATATATATATATATATATATATATATATATATATATATATATATATATATATATATATATATATATATATATATATATATATATATATATATATATATATATATATATATATATATATGATACTGCGGACCACATGTGGTCCGAGCAGGGTGGGAAAACCTAAAACATGCAATATTCGGAACGCCAAGAAACAGCAGCGCAAGTCGATAAAATAGAGGGATGATCACTAACATCAGAGCGGCATAGTATGGAGAGCATCAATAGGACACAACTATACAACGTTGGCAACGGCATTTCCAAAATTTTAATTTTCGAACACTTCTCCTTCTAATGAATTCCATTCCGTGATTGTTCGCGGGAAATAGGAATATTTATATTCGTTTGTTAGCGAAAAGTATGGGGCTAACGTGGATTTATGCTTGCGGTGGATTTTCCGTGTAACTGAGTGTGTGACGTAAGGGCCCGGAGAGATTCCAGATTCCCTATTAAGCAGTGAATGAAGAAAGTTTAATCGAGAAAATTTTCGCTTACGTGGAGGGGCTGAATTTGGTCAGCAACCATTAGAGCATACGGAGAGTTAGACATTTCGACATTGGTTGTAAATGAAACGCACCGCAGGCCTCTGCACTTATTCCAGTTCTGGAATGGCGTGTGGGTCCCAGGCTATTTCTGCATATATGAGTTTCGGCCTGATGAGAGATATATACGCCAATTTCTTGACGCTCCTTGGTGTGCCTTGAAGTTTGTGCCTCACGAAGTATAGGTTTAATTTTGCAGATGACGTGATATAGTTGATTTGGTCAGTCCAACTAAGCTGGGAATTAATCATCATAACACCTAAGTACTCGTAACATGTAACATCAGAAGTAGGTCTGTTATTAAGGGAGTAGTCAAGCTTCAGTGGCTTTTCTTTTTGTGCGCATGGATACAATTTTTTCTGTATTAAGCACCATTCCCCATATGTCGCACTAGTTCATAACATCGTTCAGCGCAGTATTAAGTAAGGCTTGACCAGAACGTGAGTGGATCGGTTTATAAAGCATGCAATCATCAGCAAACCGATTAATAGCAACAATGGTATCAATAACAGGAACCGTATCGTTCACATTCATCTACCCAAAAAAAAGTATGGGGCCAAGTACACTTCCATGAAGAACACCTGAGGAGACAGGAACAGCTGAGGAACAAGCGCCATTAACTTCTACAAATTGCTTACGATGTTTCAAATAGGCGGAAATCCAGTTAATGAGGGCTACGGGGACACCAATTGTCTTAAGCTTGAGAATCAATTCATTGTGCGGAACCTTGTTAAACGCCTTACTAAAATCAAGAGAAATTGTGTCTACCTTTCCTTGGTTACCTAAAGTAGAGCTGAAATTATGAATGGCCGTAACCAATTGTGTGAGGGTAGATAACCTTCTTCTGCAACCGTGCTGGTAGGGGCTCAAAGCTGCGTTTGTGTTTGATATCTGCAAAATCTATGGGCACTTTGCTGAGCTAAACTGCGACCGGCGAAATCCTATCTATGACTGCCTCTGTTGCTGTTGTCTGAACAGTTCTGCGAACGGACGCCGCCGAGGCCGCGAGCATGGGATGCAAGCGCAGTGTGAGCGCTCTTCGGAGACATCCGACTGACTCGGCTACACTTTTTTTTATTGTTTATTTCTTTTTTATTTCTTTTTCTTTTTATTTATTTTTTATTTATCATGATGATCACCCTTTGTTCCCCTAGGGTCATCCATCAAGCGCTGTTACAGCTGTCACCGGCTGTGATTGATCACCGCTTTCCTGCGTCTACCACGGGCTGTGCACGGACACTCATGAGCCACTAAAAGCTTACGTCTTAATAATGTGTCCGGTGACAATGCGCTCAAGCGCATTGTCATACAACAAGCGGATTTAAGGAAAATGGGACGATAATTTCGCACACACAACCGGTCTCCTTTCCTATAAATAGAAACAACTAACTTTCCCTGTAAGCCAGTCAGAAGGCAACGAAAAAGATGATAATGAGGCACGAAAAGTTATAGTTAAAAAATGTACAGGAGACTGTGCACAGCGGCGCAAGAATGCATTTGGGACATTGTTAGGACCAACAGAACATTTGAGGCCTAACTTAAGCCGCATTTCAATCGCATCTTCATAGGATACAAAGACTCCATCATCAACCGATGGATCGCATTGGATCTCAGGATAATCATCTTTAGAAAACACGGAACGAAAGTAACTGTATAAAATGTTTAGCAATAGATGACATGTCACAACATTTCCGTTTACAAAAACCTGATCTAGGCCTATGGGAGTTTCGAATGTGACTCCAAAATTTCTGCGGGTCATTTTTTATAGACAGTTGCGTATACTTTCTGCCCGTATGGTTTCAGCGAACTACATGAAAGTTTCCATGAACAGCAGCGCTGGTGGCGTGCGACATCCTGTAATCTTGTAGAATTGACAAAAACTACTAGGGCAAACTCTGGTTCTGCGATCTGCCACTGGAATATTGGGTGTAGCACATATGGCTGTGAGCAATCTACATGCTTGTTGCTTCGGATATTGTTGTGACATTCTGTACCACGCTTTACTTTTCTCAATATTCAAGCGATCATGGCCTTAGATTCTAAGCACAGCAAACCAATCGGTTTATGTGTTCAGGCGAATTGTTGCATATAAGATATCCTTTTTTTTTATCTCTAACATCTTTTTAATAGCCTGTGGCATGTAGCACAATCCAACTTTTTGAAGTAGATTATTCTCAGAGGCAGGCATTATATACACGAGAAATGAAAATAAATATTTGGCTAATTAAGAATTAAGGCTTTGAAAAAAAATTATGCAGCACGTATAGAGCAACAATAAGACGGATCGTGAATTTTTCGTAATGACCAACAATTGGCTGATTGGCACTATTGCTCTGATTAAAATATTCGAGAACTTAATTAATAATAAGTAATTACGCGATCAGGTCAAGTACAAACAATAGTCTGATTGGCTCCAAACGACGCAAAATAACATTACTTGGGTTCTGTCCAGCTACGTGGCCTTTGCTTATTTTTAAATCTTGGTGCATGATAGTTGGGACACCATGTATGTATGTATGTATGTATGTATGTATGTATGTATGTATGTATGTATGTATGTACGTATGTACGTATGTACGTATGTATGTATGTATGTATGTATGTATGTATGTATGTATGTATGTATGTATGTATGTATGTATGTATGTATGTATGTATGTATGTATGTATGTATGTATGTATGTATGTATGTATGTATAAACGCGAAGAAAGAAAACCAAGTGGCCCAGTTTTTATTAGTTATATCCTAAGAAACCAACAAACAATGACACCAAGGACAGCATAGGGTAAATGAACTGCAGTTCTTATCTGTATTAAAGGAAGGATAAATTAATTGCAATGAAAGTGGACGAAAAAACAACTTGCCGCAGGTGGGATACGATCCCACGTCTTCGCAGCGTGCGATGCTCTTGCAAAACGAGTTCCCGTGGCGGGTTTTTAAATCCATTTTCTGGGGATTTATGCTTGACTACTTTCCTTCACTTTTACTTTGCTTTGCTTTACTACTTTACTATTTATCCTTTCTGCCGCAGGCGTCACGAGTACGTGATCTATATGAGTGAAGGCAGCTGGTCAATAAACCCGCACATATGCTACCTGAAGGCATCAATGTTGCCGCATTCGAGACCCTCTTTATGTAATGAACGTGAATAAAGGGAAGCGAAGGGCCCAATTTTTATTTCTTATATCATAGGAACCCAACAAACAATATATATATATATATATATATATATATATATATATATATATATATATATATTGTGCAACATTACTCGCTTCGTTTACAAACGCTTTCAATAGCGCGATTCTTTACCTGTTATCACTTCACCTTCACCTGCATTCACTTGGAATCGCTGCCCGGCAAAAGAAGAACCGTTAGATTAAGTTTCTTTCGCCAACTTTACTTCGGGACACTTGAAGTACAATCGCGCGACTACGTTAAGTGTAAATCTTATTTAGTCTCAAGTAGTTAGTCTCAAGTCCTAATCGGGCGAAATGCGAAAACACCCGTGTACTTAGATTTAGGTGCACGTTAAAGAACCCCAGGTGGTCAAAATTTCCGGAGTCCTCCACTACGGCGTGCATCATAATCAGAAAGTGGTTTTGGCACGTAAAACCCCAAATATTATTATTATTATTATCAAGTCCTAATCAATTTCCCAACCAGACAGGCAATTCTGTCGAAATGTTTAGCTTCAAATCTCATTTTTTATTATTTTTATAGAGTTCGCCCTACATAAACACAGCCTTTACGTAAAACCAATATTTGCACAGACCAACGTCTTCCAATAGCTATCTTCTTTTACGAAAACTATCGCTGAATGCAACGCATTGTCCCCCAAAAATGTTTATTTGTTGCCACCAGTTGTTTGAACGCATTCTTGGTTGGCCATCTTATTATCTTTCGTGACCTTTGTGTATTTTTGTATGTTCACTTTTTCGGTTTTGTGTATAACAATATTGGCGTCGCACTTCTCTGTGCACACACCTGCCACTGCCATCTTTTTTTTTTTTTCTCGACCTGCGTCGTACGCCTTACGTCCTAGTGACATCGTTGGGTATTTCTCACGCTATGCATCCGCCTGATTTGGTGTTTTCATTTTCCGCATATTTTATGCACGCATCTTTACTGAAGCTTCCTTTCCCATGCACTCGAACATATGCGCCGGATCTGAATTTTTTTTTTCTTTTTCTTTTTTTTCCTTTGCTTAAGCCGGCATTGCCGCGAGTGTGACGTCATTAGCGATGAGCCCACGAATTCGGAAAGTATGCGCCGCATTGAAATTAACCAGAGACATTAGTACAGTGCATAGAGCATACGAGTGCACGGCAATATTTCACCTAAACTCATCTCAAGTTTTCAGGTCATTCTAATCAACCACTGTTGTGTGACGTATGGGTGAAAACAAATGCGAACAGATAGAAAACCTTTTGGTGCCACTTATTGGTATCAGCAGCGTTCAATTGAAGGATAAAAATTGACAGTTTCACCCAAGGGCAAAGTACTGACCGCGATAGCAACGTTAAGCGTAGTGCTTGAACTTCTCCAAATGTACGCGGGTCCGACTAACGCGGACCCGACATGGGTGGGCGCGGCAAAATTTCTGGCACCCTTAAAAGCTTTAACGCCCCGTGTAGGGCCTGTAATGACGTCGCACAGTCGCCACTACGCTGCCCGTGAAGAGCCGCGCCAGTAAAACTGCATCACTTTCAGATTTGAGCAGTGGCATTGTCTTGCACTTTCGATATTTCATAGTCAGAGAAGATCGATGATCAAAAAAAAACCAATTGCTGTGAATGTTATGTTTCATGACATTTGTTGGTGTGCTGCCGTTCTTAAGATTCTGAGGAATAATTTAGTCAATAACGTAAGACCTGATATATGAGCAACTGCAGTGAATGAATAGCACACGTACCAATAGGTCTATTTGATTCAGCCAAGTTTCTCTGCACCCTCTGCACCTATTCACGGTGCACTGCACCTAGACCCTCGATTCCCCGAGGTGCAGCAGTGCACCCTGCACCCCCGTGCTCGAATGAATGGGGTGCAATGCAAGGTGCCGCCGCGGTGCACTGCACCCTTGAACCTTGCAGCAAGTGGGTGCAGCGCGGCACCCCCTGCACTTTTTTGTTTGAGGTGGCGTGCACCTTTTTCTAAATCGAACAAGCCTAATATCACCCGCGTGCGGTATAGATAAGCGAACAGCATACATATAGTACCAAAATATATGCGGATCCCCACAACGTCGCTGATGGTGAAGGTTTGCTTGGAGTGTCCATAGAATTCTTATAGAGGTAACATTTTCCATGTTTATAGGATGTGTTATGCAACGCGCAGACAAATCTCTTATTTTATTTATGCAGACCCTTCTTTTGTTGTGTGCCAGAGAACTTGCTGCACGCTGCCATTAACATTCAATAACGTGTTTAATCCCAGCGTAATGCGCACAGTCCGCTGTCGCGAATCGGGCTTGCAGGGTGCCATGTACGCATGCACTTGCTCTTCACATGACGCATGAGCGCGTGGCCCCCTGAGGCTTGTAAACAGCGTCACTTCCACCCGCAGATGCATGCAGCATGTGTGCTCGATAAGAAGCGGGGGGAAACAGCTTAAGAGAAGCCTTTGCTAATGAAAAAAATTGTACAAAGGGTGTAATCGTGCAATTGCGCCGTAGATCAGCCTGACAAAGAAAATTTTGTCTACGCAACCGAACTGTACAAAGAATGCCTATGAATACGGCTATCCGCATTTTTTTTTTCAAATTTTTTAATGTCTTCCCATATAAATCTGAAATTCGCAATTAAAGATTTAGTTGCCAGTTAGACAATCTGTCGCGTTCTTCATTTTTCGTGCGTGATGTTTAGGCTGTGTTAAAAATCCTAGAGCTATTTTGTCTGGTTTTGGCCTTCTTCTACCTACAGAAAAAAAAAAACGAGTTCAGTTTAGAAAGGTATAAAGGTATCAACTCTTAATGTTCATCCAAGAAGAAACACTAACTGAAGTGGAAAAGCAAGGAACTATCGTAGGTTTCACGCTCAAGTTTCAGTGGGTTCCATGTCACATCAGGCACTGGTGAATATGATGCACTTGCAGCATTCTGACACTCTCACCCCGTAAAAGCTAAGGTTCGAAAGAGCGATCAAGTCACCAAGGCCAACATCTGTGGCCACTTTCCGTCGCTTTGCATCCCGTCGCATGAACTCGGTGATGTGACGAAGCGGTTTCGGCGAGAGGAAGCCCGAGTGCTACATCGTATAAGGACAGGATCTGCATACACGACAGCGCAGATATACATTACGGGGTATATTACCTCAGGTCAACATCTCTGCGTTTTCTCAGTAAGTTCTCCTGTCTCGCTTTCTCCCCTTTCTGTTGTGTGTTATTAATGTCATGCAGAATGCAGTAAACATTTAACGCTTCCTTTGGTTGTGCCCATGATACTGGGCTGAAGTGGGGATACGCTTCTTGAGAGTCTACAAAAGAAAACTGTTTCACATGCGCCTGTTGCGCCCAGAATGATCCGTCGTAGATAGCAAGGAAGTTTTACGCTTCCTACTTGCATTCCTTGGGGATACTGGTTTGTGGCAGGCCAAACAAGACAAGTGATCAAAGAAGATAGTGAGTTGAAGTGATTAACAGTATATAGCTGAGCGACAGATGTCGCTCGCACTATCCTTGGCTCCAGCGACGTCCCTTGTTCGTACCATTGTCCGTTAAAAGTTTGTTGACATGATTCAGGGACACTGCAAGATACGGAGAGAAATAGCCGTCCCCGATCGCCAGGCTAGACCGCCTGTAGCTACCACCACCTTCGGAGGTTTCCCTTTTTTTTTTTGTTTTCTTCATACAGCAGGCTTAACAAACATTTCCTTCTGAGCTGTGAAGTCATATAATCGTGGTACAAATGAAGAAAGGCGGGTGACAAAAAAGACTCGAAAGCCTCCCTCCCTCTGTACATGCGTCTTGTCCTGCCTCGTCGTTTTCGTTTGTCACGGAAATGTCGCGCGTATTCGGTGAGAAAGCTGACATGCTGTGAACTTTAGCAATAAACCTTATATCGTGGGAAGCAGTTCCTCATGAGCACTCTTACAAAATAAACGATGTTGAACGTACGGAGCCTTAGTATTGGTCTTTGTGTAAGTTCGAGTGGTATATATTCCCGCATATGTGCTAGAAAAATTACACGCGCGTTAACACTTTGTTGCCATGCTGCTCACACTGATCTCCACAAGAGGAGGTCAGTTTAGTTTAGTTTTAGTGAAGGTCAGTGGCTGTTCACTACACTAACATCGCAGTAATGGTATAATAACAGTGCAGTAACTTCTATATAATTGTTAATTATTTTATCTTAATGATTAACTTACGATATTTCACTTATATAGGGCACTACAAACTCACTTTTTTTTCTGTTTTACAATAATGAGGCCTGGAATACATTGGCACAAGTATTTCATAAGAAGCCAACAAACAAAGACACCAAGGACAACACAGGGGAATTACCTGTACTGACTAATTGAAATATAGAAATTATAAATTAATGGAATTGAAAGTGGATGAAAAAACAACTTGCCGCAGGTGGGGAACGATCCTACGTCTTCGCATTACGTGTGCGTTGCTCTAACCAACTGAACTACCGCGGCACCGTTTTCCCATCAACTTTCTTGGGTATTTATGTGTTACTACTAGAACTAACCTTGGGAGTGTTAGCCAGCGCTACCACTCACAAACGTTAGCGGCGGATGTGGAACATCCTTTCTGCCACAGGCGTCACGAGTGCGTGATCTTTCTGGGTGAAGGCAACTAGTCAATAAGCCCACACATGCTATCTGAAACATCAATGTTGCCAGATTCGAGACCCTCGTTATTTAATGAACGAGAAGAAAGGGGCTTAACCGAGGGTCCCGATTTTTATTTATTATATTATGAGAAACGAACAAACAAAGACGCCAAGGACAACGTAGGGTAATTGCTTATACTTACTAATTTAATTAACGCAATGCGAAGACGTCGGATCGTTCCCCACCTGCGGCCAGTTGTTTTTTAATCCATTTTCAATTCCATTAATTTATAATTTCTCTATTTCAATTAGTCAGTACAAGTAATTTCCCCTGTGTTGTCCTTGATGTCTTTGTTTGTTGGTTTCTTATGATACGATTAATAAAAATCGGGCCCCTCGGTTAACCCCTACCCACCGTGGTTGCTTAGTGGCTGTGGTATTGGGCTGCTAAGCGCGATGTCGCGGAATCGAATCCCGACCACGGCAGCCGCATTCCTATGGGGGCGAAATGCAAAAACACCCGTGTGCTTAGATTTAGGTGCACGTTAAAGAACCCCAGTTATTCCAAATTTCCCGAGTCCCCCACTACGGCGTGCCTCATAATCAGATTGTGGTTTTGGCACGTAAAACCCCGCAATTTTATTTTTCTTCTCGTTCATTGGCACAAGTAGCAGCTTTAAATCTCGCGCTTTAAACGTGGTGGCAGTGGTGCTGCCATCTCACGACATATAAAACATATTCACTGGAGCACTTTAGTTTTTAGACAAATTGTTTACAGTTTGCTCACGTCAATGCCTATTTGAGCTTATAACTTTTTAGAAAAATGTTTTTTGTAGTAACAAGATCTGTATTTTACATTTAGAACCCATCGCCACGCCCCCATCTCTAACCGGAACCATGGTTGCCGTGATGCATACATGTGGCAACATGGCATCCGCGATGCATGTAAACATGAAGGAAATCAAGGATAACTTAGAAAACTGGGAACACCCGTCTGAACCTCTGGCACCCATCACCGAAAAACAAGCTGAAGGCATATCTCAGCTTATGGCCCATGTTACAGAGCGTCCTATGCCCGTTGGTGTAAGTAAATTTTTTCCGGGTCTAATTATGCGATGAAACGATGTCGTACGATGTTACTCTGCTGGTGCAGAGTTGTTTCTACGCTTTTTGACAACATTAGACGTCCACAAAATCGCGATAATCAATGCGTCACGTGTAGCTAAAGAATCCTTGTATTGAAAAAAAAAAAGAATTTTGTCAACATACGCAGCTGGCATTTCAGAGCTCGCTACAAATAGCTACGCACTCCAAGAAGCGCGATCAAATGTTTTCAGACCCTTCTTTCGCTTATGCGTTTTATCTCTCCTATTATAAAGTCACTTTACAACTCCTTAAAGGAAGGATGTGTCGATCGCGTAAATAAATAACGTCGGCATTCTGAGTTATGTTTACTACACCGATTCCTTGTCACTTGGGCTGCTGCCACTACGTCAATATAGTTGACGTCAATATAGTTGGTCGATCGTTGCCCAGTACCTTCACAGATCGTTCAACTTATTGCTTTTGCATCATTACGTTTCTGTTCCTAATTTCATATAACAAAAAAAATTACAGATGCCACCGAAGTTGTCAGTGACGCCAGACCACAAACGCAAAGCAATGCCACTTGTTCCAGAGCTGTCTGAGCTTCCGGAATGCTTGCAAAATGTTCTGAAAGGAGACGTAGTGATCACAAATGCACAACAGGTACGCAGATAACCGCTTCAATGTTGTCACGCCTCGTGACTGCAATCCACATTATGTGTCACATTAAATCTTTTCTTCTAGTTCCTGACGTGGTTCTCGGAGGTGGAAGAAAAAATGATGGAGGAGAGTGACTGGGAATACACGTACGGATTCGCTCATTTCTGCTCTTGCATTCTTTTTTTTTCTCGGATGGCATATTTTACGGCGAATATTGCTGGTCGATTAGAGGCTACACTATGTCCCGTTCTATGGATGGGATACATGGTCGTTTAGTTAATTATGCACAAGGTCACATGTTTGTTGAGTAGAATATATCTGACGTCACGTCTAATCGACCAAAAGAGATGTGCACCAAGGCATAGAGCTTCCTACAACGATTATTAGAGGGAACTGGCGTTGCCAACCTTCTGCTACCATGGAAATTACTGGTGGTGAGTAAATAGGTTTGTCTCTATGTAATCCTTGTGCTGTGGCTTCAATCATTTTTGTGAAGTTATTTATTGCTCCTTATATTTTTAAATTTCCAGCACTCACAGTTTTCTAAACACAGGAAGGCAACTAGTCTCTGCAAACATGCATAGTCATGGCAAATAGTGGCATTCATAACATAATACCTTGTTGAACAACAACAATATGAAAATTCACAAATCTATTTGAGGCCAATAGGATGTAATTTGAGCAAATTTATTTACCGACCATCATCACTATGCTGCCTTAACTGCCATAATTGTGGCTCCCAAAGACACTAGCACCACAGTTCCTCTAGTAGTTTTTATAGGAAATATCATGCAGCAAGGAAACATTACTCCAAATCGACTAGTGAAATTCATAGTTAGCTTTTACATTGTCCAGGCATGAATTTGTGTTTCCTTGTGGTTTTGAACAGGAACTACATCGACGTGGTGGCATCGTACCAGGAAAAATGTTGCGAACTGCTACGTGAGATTGATGCGTCGATGGCGCAACTAAGGTTGCTGCAAGAGGAGTATGAGTTTGTGTCCAACAAGACAAATGCACTTCATGAAGCCTGCGAGCACCTACTGGATGAACAGGTACCTTAAGATAATTCTATTATCTCCTATTTTGTCTACACTGTCTTGTCCATTATTAATGACATCTTGTCAATTTGTTTTTCAGTCAAAACTGATGAACGCTGTTGAAACCATTGCCGAAAAACTGCGGTACTTTACCGAATTGGACTCATTATCTCAAGTAAGACCCAAAGGTTCCCTTTTTTTTTCTTTTTTTTTTTTTTTTAGAGTGAATAACCATTGCCTTACTGTGACTGTGTCTTCTCTGTTTTCCATTTCTTCTTGATTCAGAAAATGGCATCCCCGGATATTTCCGTCCTGAGTGAAACTTTCATACCTATGTTGACGAGACTGGATGAGTGTATCGGCTATCTCGAATCAAATGTAAGTGTGCCATGTCTCTTGTCATTTACATGCTTTATGTGTTATACAGCTATGTTCCTATGTGGATGACGATGGTAGTTATGAACATAAAATTTAGTGTATTTATGTCTGTAGCCCTTGAGGCATTCATCAGGGTTCGCTATAATAGTCAAGGGTTACTCTCCTTCTGTTGTTGGGACATCTGTTTCTGTTGCTCCTTTCACAAAGCTACACTTGAAACACAGAGAAGTCATGGTTTTGTTCCCCACTACTGGCAGGTTGTCTTTTATTCTACCCTTCTTTGCAGTGTAAACTTGAGAAAAATACAATCACGCTGCTTGCTTATCTCAAAACTCTGCAGTAGTACTTCCATGCCTTCCATGTTTTCAATTATGGCTGGCCCCTTTAGTAGAATTCACCTAGGCAATACAAGCAGTGCACTAATTGAATAACATGCCTTTCATGACTGATTAGTTGTCTTAGTGTCCAGAAGTTCAACCTGGGTATGAGGGATGCTCTATTGGGGTGCCGTGGATCAAGTTTGATTATACAGCGTTCTTCAGTGTGGGACAGTTTCGGAGTACAGTTGAGCAGAATGTGTTTGATGGAGCCCATAATTGAACAAGTAGCCTCATGCTCTATAGTATGACGACGGCGTAACTACCGACCTACCCATTAGAACCCATCCCACACCGCTCATTAGAAGCATTTTGTTCTTGCCTTATTTCGGAAACATGTGCTTTTCACTCTGTTTGGCCTGCAATTGAACACTTGAAGAGACCTTGATTTAAAGCAGGCTCTTAAAAACTGCTGCTGGCTTCTGCTCTTTCAGCCACAATACAAAGAGGCAGGAACCTACTTGGTCAAGTTCAAGCACATGCAGTGGCAAGCACTGGAGATGATTCGTTCGTATGTGACAAGCACTCTGGAGCACACGACACATCAAGTCTTGTCCCGCAAGGACCCGCTGTGCTCTACCGACAATTCTTTTGCTCTCCTGTATGGCAAGTTTAGGACTCACGCACCAAGAATTCACTCTCTGGTAGGCCAGATTGAAGAACGCGTGGAACGAAATGCTGAGTGAGTGACCAACTTCCTTATTTTTTTATCACCTGCTCTTGAAAAATGTAATGCTCCCAGTGGTAGCTAGTTTTAATCAGCTCACTTACTACATAAAAAAAAATTGTCAATTTAGACTGGTGTATCATTTTTTCAAAGAGGTGTACGTAGTATTTGGCTCAAAGAGGTTGACCACTAGCGAAGGAAATGAAGGTCGATCGTCCCTTCTTTGAATTTCATGTACAAACCCGCAGTGTCACCAACATCGTTAGCTTGCCATGAATTGTTAAATTTCACACATTGGAGTATTTGTTCTACAGGGAAAGTTCCCATCAGTTGTGAGATTGAGTTTTTGTCAGCCCATAGGTGCTCTGTGATTCTATTTTTCTTATTATTAATGATCTCTTAGCCAGCCACTCTCACATGAGGTAATAACGTAGATCATCACAGAGTAGTGAAGTTGAAGCAATATGGCAGTGCGATCTGTGTTTTGGCTTTGCACCCTTTCTTACACACCTAGCCTCTGCTCTGATAAAAGGGCTGTCAAGTTCACCATTTCAAAATTGTAATTTTTTGGTGTAGCTTCTCTAAGCCCTTCTAATCCATGCTTACAACACATCTGGGCTGTAAGAGACCCTGCAGCGAGAGAGGCCCCAGTTAAATTTTAGTTAATTATGGTCATTTAACGTGCACGTAAACATAAATTCACAAGTGTTTTTGCATTATGATCCCGTTAGAATGCAACTGTCATGACTGGAAATCAAGCCTGTGACCTCGTGTTCAGCAAGTAAATGCTGTAGCTACTGAGCCATCAGAGCAGGCAACATATAAGGCAAATCTGAGTACCTTTGTATTGTCACTTTCATCAAATAGGTACCGTATAGACTTCATTAAGGCCTATACTCATGAAAGACCTGCACGCCCAACTTGGCTGCTCCACATTTGAAAAAAAATAAAAAATAACGAAAGAAAGTTTGTCTGCTCTTGAATTCTGATTGCAGGGTGTGTTGTGGCTTCAGGCATCATTGGTAAAAAGCTTGAAAGTCAGAGGCATGTGTAATGCTATAGATGGCACGAGGACGACTATAATTCACAAGTACACTTCCGCATGCCTGAGCTGCAGTGATAGCATCAACGGTGAGAACTATAATAGGTGGGCACCAGGTAAATGACATGCATGCATAAATAAACGCTCATATTCGCAATGCAAACATTAGCACTTGCTCTTTTGGTACACAGGTATTGTGTCGATGTGGCTTGACCCCATCTAAGGGCTGCACCTTTTTGAGATCATGAAAATAAAGAAGTTAGGCCCTTGCACAAATATATCCAGCATATGTCTTTATGCATCCAGGTATCGAGAGCTGCTGGATGCTTGCCATACCTGCTATTTTGGGCAGCGAGAGACCTTGCTCGGGCCTAGCGTGTCGACAGCCATGAAAGAGCTTGCAGCTGCTCACCAGCGCGACCACTGTGCTCTAGTGAGAAGCGGGTGTGCCTTCTTGGTGCACCTTTGTGAGGACGAGCACCAGTTGTACATGCAGTTCTTCACCAAGGCCTCTTCTCTCTTGGAGTAAGTCAGTGGGCACAACTTCGCAGGCAGCTCGCAAAGCGTCTCAGATTTTGCTTGAAAAAGTCCAGAGGAGTGGAAATGCTTCACACTCCATCTCGTGTAGGCTGTTTTCTGAGCTGCAGCACACACTACTTGGTTCTTCACTTCTTAGTCAAAACTCATAATGCGCAAACTTTGACAGAGGCAGGACAAGTGTGGTGTCAACTTGCAGGTTGGTAATCGTATTTTATGGCTATTCAGCTGGGGGAAGTGTAGTTCACAGAGAGAGCAGAAAATGTTTAGGAAAATAAAGGCAAGGATCACTGCTAAATTTACCAAGTTACGGAAGTTCAAAGAATGTGTTTTTAAAAAATGCTGTTCCTACTCTGCAAAGTGACCAGTGTGTAAACGTGGGCATTCTTTCCATGGTGGCACATGTTACCTCTTTGAACTTGAGCTGCTGTTTTGAACAGTGTTCTCGAATTGAATTTGCTTGATTAAACATTTGTAGCAATCCTTTGTTTTATTCTTCTTGTGTGGGTTGTGCTGTATTTTCTGTTGTTTCTGCACGTTGCACTCCCAGCCTAACATTCCTGCAATCACGAAATGAAGTTAGTTACATGTTTGCATTTGGCCCTGTCTCTTTTGCTGGGGTGCTGTCCGTGCATTACAAGTTTCTAAATTTTTGATAATTTTTTTTTTCCATAGCTGGCTTTGTTGTTCAAATTAAAAAATGAATGTATCGATGATATATTTCTAATGCAGTCAAGCCCATTTAAGTGACCGCACTTGGTGGGAACTCTTGCAGAGTCTGAACGGCTACTCATTGTATAAAATATTTTCAAAAGACCTCTGACGCATTACCCACTGACAACAAACTGGTTTCCACACCAGTTCACTTAGAATGTTTGGAACAGACCAGAGCACAGCAGCACTGCAACCACCCTTCATGAAAATCAAGACATACTTACAAACCAGAAAGGTAGTAGAGAAGTACTTTGATGCACAGATAGCTGCTAAACATGACCTCACCAAATTTGAAGGTCACTTACCTTTCATGCTGAATGTTCTGGCAAAAATAGAAAACTCTCTGTAATCATGTCGCTACCTATCCTGCCCTGTGAAAGCCAGCTGCGGCTTTGTAAAAAGAAATGAGTTAAGCTTGAAATAAAGCAAAGTTTTGCAATGAGCTTCGTATGACAAAAACTTCACGTTGGATTTCATGCCATGCCTCTGCATGTTCATGCCACTAGATCGCATCGATTGAGGGATGGTTGTCCTGGTGAATTGTTAGATTGTAATCATTGGGTAAATGCTGCAGCCAGGTAGACCTCACTAACAAGTTTTTGAGAAAAAATATGTGTGTGTGGCGTTATTGCATGTGAGGCATTGATTCTGCAGCTTGTTTAATGTGAACTTAGTCAATGACTGTTCTCAAAGCATGTACAATTATAACAAGTATATCCTGTAGTAAACACTTAAAAACTTGAGGACGGCATGAAGCATGTCATGCTGAGCAAGCTCAACTGCAATATGTAGTCATTATCATACAAACGGTACTGAGATATCACTTATTTCTATAACTGCAAAAAAGGTGTCATGTTTTATAATATAAATATACTTGTCATTGTTTCTTTTTCATTTTTTTCTTTAGTGACTTTCTGAGTCACCTCTGCGAGAGATTGTATGATGTTTTTCGTCCAATCATCATCCACATAAATCACCTGGAAACACTTGCAGAGCTCTGCAGTATATTGAAGGTACGATATATTGTGCATCTACATATTCCATGCATTGTTCCCCTTGAACGATAAGCAATTCTGTTGTTGTCTTGCTACTGGTAGGAAATTTATTAGAATGACTTTTGTTTCCAGGTTGAAATGATGGAGCAACACGTCGCTGCAAACCGTAAGTGCTCCCGATTTCACACAATAGACCACTTTTCTAATTCGCAAGTGCGCCTTCTCTGCATTGCACTTTTGCCTGACTA
Organism: Dermacentor albipictus; assembly: GCF_038994185.2. Classification (NCBI taxonomy): domain Eukaryota; kingdom Metazoa; phylum Arthropoda; class Arachnida; order Ixodida; family Ixodidae; genus Dermacentor; species Dermacentor albipictus. The sequence continues at coordinate 417,760,735 of NC_091821.1, forward strand.
ACAGCTCTAACACTCGTGATTCAAATAAAAACAAAGTGCTAGCTGAGCATGCTGGGGATTGTCTCTTGCTCATGGTTTGGCAAAGAAAGCCACGTTGACATTTCCCATGTCATGAGACAAGGGCGCTGTTTGCATGCGCATTGTTTGCAAAAATGACTGTGCCCCCTTTAGTTTGACTAACTGTTGCATAGGAAAGCTATCTTTACAATTACAAGAAGGGTCCATTGGTGTTTGTAGTCATTATAAATGGTCTCAACTGTGCACTGTGCTTAGTAGCTTCAGTGAAATGGTCAAATTCAACTGTGATGAAACATATTGACTGTATGTACACATGTGTTCAGGGTGACGAAACTTGTCCAGTAGACATATGATTGCTTTGTATTCTATACTCACTTGTTCCCTTTCTTTCCCCGATTCTCTCTTTGACTGTCACAGCGAACGAGCTGCGGGCGTTTTGCAAGATCGCCCAGCAAATGCTTGAAGATGTACAGGAACGGTTGGTCTACCGGACATTAGTCTACATTCGCACGGATATCTTGGGCTACAACCCCGCTCCCGGCGATTTGGCATACCCGGAAAAGCTTGAGATGATGGAGGCATGTGAAAGCTCAAATCATTTTTTAATGCAGTGTTGTTAACTTTACTTGTTTTTTGTCTTTTTAACAACTTAACCTCTTTGGAGTCGCAGCGACTTCTTTAGTGACATTTTCCTGATCTGTTAGTGTTTTTGGCAGCATTGTCCCAGTAATCTGCTCAGTTCATTGAAGAAGTCAAATGTAAATACAGCTAACTACTGGATTTTCAGCGAGCTTACACTGCACTGGTGGAGACGTCCATCTTTGCTTTTAACTTACATTGTTTCTGCAGTCACTTCAAAATCGGCATCACATTTTAAAAAAAAACGTACAGAAAACAATATTGTGATCCATCTGGGTGCCTTAAAGCTGCTTCTATAAGTAAAGTAAAACCTTGAAATCTGATGCCCTTTTCATAAATTAGAAGTTATCTTGCCTTTCGCATTCTGACCATTGACTGGCCACCACAGGAGGCAGTTTAAAGCTATATTCAATAAAATAATAAGAAAGATTTAGAAGAAAAATAAAGAACAATCAAAACATTGAAAAGATAAGTGTTTCGGCAAGTCAACTCATTATCATGCTTATCACTTAGTGACATTTTTCTAAAAGGAGCGAGCATTTTGGGCTGTGACCTGGCCACCCCCCAAAAGATTAACGTTATTTTAATTTTTGGTCTATTATGACAGAAAATATTAGCATTGAATTGAAAACTAGATGTCAGTTTTGTGCTGTAAACTGTAATGTGTGGCTTGTTCTCCCGAGTGGGAAGTCCCAAGCACATTTCAACAAGTGAGAGTTGTGACAGACAAGCTGGTTTTTCGCTAATATTGCATTGGTAGTCTTTGGTGGCCATGTAGTTAGTGCAAAATGGCTGAGCGTGAACACAAAGTGGCCATGAATGCGCTGCACAGAATGTCTTGACGTCGTCTGCTGCATTCTTCTCTAGGCTGCCCCGCTGTAATCCCCCTCGCTTATCAGGTCGCAATGCTATTGCCCAACAGATAGCGGAGGGCAGCCAGGAGCAGCGCTTACGTAAAAGAAAAAAACGGGGCGGGGGATGCAATGAAAGATAACCACAAATTGCACTGTGCGGCGGGTTGCTGCGCAGTTAATGCCAGTTGTAAGAGGTAGCATGCATGCCTTTTCTGGCAGGTATCGCTGCAAGCTGGGAGTTAGCAGGGATTCCATCAGGTCTTGGAAAGCAGCACAGAAAATAGATGAGCAACTTAACACACATGCATGAACTGTTGTTCATTGTGGTGCCGCTCTCATTTATACAGTCCTAGCTGTGCTGACCGGCTGGCCATTATTTGCATAGTGTTTAAAAAGCTTTCATTTGTATATGTGTCCCATCACTTTCATCAGAGAATTACACAATGTAAGGATACAGAATGATACAGAAGGCAGCCTCCTTTTATAGTAAGTGGAAAATATGAAACGGCAGGCATTCATATTTTTGGCACTGTTTTTTGTCCATCTTTTCCTTTGCTCGTTAGCTGCCTTCGTACTGTAGGTTCAAGGTGTGCTCTCGATGTTTCTCGCTTCCTGTACTGGTGATAATGAGAAAAGGCTGCACAACACGTGGCTCGCGGGCCACATGTGACCTTCCGTCGAATTTTTAGCAGCTGCTGTGGCCAGCTTCTGTTGTGTGCTCGTGCTACAGTCATTGCACGGTGCTATGATGCGAAAACAACAATTTTGTCACCAAACATGACACACAACGTGAATCAATGGCATCAGGCACATAAAAAAAAAATCTGGCAGCATACAATTTTATGTTAGTAGCAGATACTTTAGTTACCAACCCCAAGTTCGCATTATTGGCGCAGTGTTTATACTTGAATCGAAGATGTGCTTACCAAGCATGTATCGATTTAATGATAGCAGGTGGTAGCCCCTGCAAGACGATATATTTATAGGTTGTGCTTGTCTTTCTTTTCAATCTTGAAAAATATTTGCGCGGATTGTGACGCAATGGTACTAAGCGTCAGACAAGGTTATTGGGATCTAGCAACATCACCACCAATGATGTCGTTTGAGGGTTTCTACTTGGCCAATACAGGTAACATGCCTATCCTCATTGAAACATTTTAAGGAGTTTTCAAGAATTCAACCCTACCAACTCGCCCACCTGTCCACATTATTAATATATTCATGCCTTCTGACACCCATCAAGTTACTTTCTCAGCATAGAGTGTGATATTACATGGAACAATTTAGCCTTGATGAGAAACCCCTTTACTTTGCCGCCACATTATCTTGGTTAGGCCTCATGCTTTATACATATGTACTTAGCCTCCTCAGACTCAACAAAATCCTAGTCGCACGATACCTTTTCAAGTCGCTTCTTATTGTCAGCTGGTCTGGTACATTTCTGAAAAAGTACTTGCTTGATCAAATTGCACGTGCACGTGCTTGCTTCAGTACTTCCATAAATGCGGATAGAGAGGTCATTTCTCCACCTTGTGCAGGTAAAAGCGTATTTTGTTTTCCTAAGCCTATTTATACAGAATTAACATCCCATGACGGTTCCTTGGCTTTATTTTCCGTGATGGATTGCCGTGTCATCTGGTGGCACTCTAAATGTACGACACATTCATTTCTCATCGTTGGGGACAATGCAGCAGTACGTCTCTCAGATTGTATATCAATTTTCTTTGAAAAGCAATAGCAACAAAATTATTACACGCTTGACACGTAGTGTAGCCTGCATCTAGTCTTATGTTACACCAGATTTCTTTAGCTTATCATTCCTGGTTTAACTTTGAAAATGGTCAAGACTGTTGTCCATTGATGTGGGCAACAGCTTCTGTAGAGGTTAATATGTATACGTACCAACATTGATCCCTATCTTTCACTTCTGTGCAGAGCATTGCAGAGAGTCTTACGCAGAACTCTTTGAGCCGGTCGAGTTCTCGGGGCTCCCTGGTGTCCATCGGTTCATCCGCCTCTGGAAGCTTGCCCCATCTGCAAAGCAGCACCAACTCTGGCGAAAGGCCAAACGAGGTGGCCGTGCTCCAAGTGTCGTCAGCCCAACACATCACCGAAACCAGTGGTTGCAGCACCACAATGCACACAACCATTTCAGCGCAGAACTCGGATGCTGTGCCTTCCACGAGGCACAAAGGATGTGAGCTGATGTTCAAAGTACTCTCAACGTTGCACGGTGCCCGAACATTGTGGAGCCATATCGCTTGACCATTCTTAAAAATGTATTATTGCATATTCATGCCTGTTTCGGCTAGTATACTAACCTGGAAGATAACGAATGCACAAGGAAGGAAGTTGAGGAGAGCACAAAGCGCAAAGGAAAGGAAAACAATGTTCATAACATTAACAAATTGAAAGATAACAGTGCAGATTTGGCTTCAGATGCAGATAGACTTTCTGGTTTCGACAAATAAAAAATAAAATAAAAAAGAGAAAGAAATGGACTTTGGCGTGCCATGCAGTATGTGTTAGAAAATTATACTACAGTCAAACTGCGTAACGAAGTCGTATCCAACATGAAAATACTTTTGTTATAGCCAGTATTGATAATGACCATATACTGTATTTATTTAAATATAAGGTGAGGTTTTTTTCTTTTTCCATAATCCTTAGCCTCAAATTCACCCTCCACACTATAGGTGAGGGTGATAGATTCAGTTACTATTGTGCTACATTTCCAGCGATCCAGATTTTTGGCAGCTGTGCAAGCTGTAGCAACTAATAAGCCACGGCAGGTTAGACAGTTCAGTCTATCTATCCCACTATCCAGTCTGTTGTTGACAAGTTTGACTTCGCCTTGCCATCTGCTAGCCGCTTTGTTAGCTCAGATGGTAGAGCGGCTGCCCCGGAAAGGCGGTAGTCCCTGGTTCGAGTCCCGGACCAGGACGAATTTTTCTTGAACTGTGAGGCTTTTCTTTCAAGGAACCCGTATGGGTTTCCTTTGCAGCAATTTGCTATGGTTGGTTGGATGTATCATTTTCTCTTTTTTCCCTTCTTGACATCCGCCGTGGTTGCTCAGTGGCTATGGTGTTGGGCTGCTGAGCGTGAGGTCGCGGGATTGAATCCCGGCCACGGCTGCCGCATTTCGATGGGGGCAAAATGCGTAAACACTGCGTGCACTTAGATTTAGGTGCACGTTAAAGAACCCCAGGTGGTCGAAATTTCTGGTGTCTCCCACTACGGCATGCATGCCTCATAGTCAGAAAGTAAAACCCCATAATTTTAAATGTCCTTGAGCGTATAACCTGCACCGAGAATTCAAAAATTTTAACCCTAAAGGCACTTCACAGTAGCCTGGTGAATGCTGCCGTAAAGCCACACCAGAAGGCAAAATTTGCACTGCCGTGAAATTGCACCTCAAGGCAAAATTCAGTATATAACTGGCACTGATTATTAAAATTATTTCAAAGGCTCCTGATTATTCAGTGTTTTGGGCAACCCTGCCAAGTCTGAATAATCCATCAGCTACTCTGTATCGCTTTATATTATGCTGCTTACTTAAGTTCTTTTTCTCAGGTCCCCCAACTGGTACCCTCGCCTTATAATGGTCACCACCTTATGATCGACTAAATACAGCATTCATTGCAAGCTGATATAAGCAGGAAACATTTTAGGTTTACTTTAGTATGCATGTATGCAACATACAATAATTCAAGACAGTAAGAGCAAAATTAGTCAAGAAGAAACAGGCCAACCTTCCCTGGTCACCTAGTTTCATCCAGAAATCAAATAGCCCTAAATTTTTGTTCGAGCATAGGCATCGCCTGAACATAGACACTGACCGGCAGATATGCTCAAACAAAGAAAGCATTTGAGAATCATATTTCCCATGCTAAATTCCAACATAAAACATCTCATTACATACGCGATCTTACGGTACTTTCTTTGTTCATGGCTCTTTAGAACTATGTTACATAAATATACATCTGAGAGGAATCGTGCTATACCTTTTTATCATGTTCATTTACGGCGATGTGTCGTCGAGCAGAGAAAGGGTGGAAAGAAATGGCTTTATGGTGGCTTTACTAATCAGTGCACTCTCAAAGGGACACTATCCCAAGAAAGCGTTTAATTGAGAATAATCTTCAAAACTTCCTGTTTCGGTTTCTTTTCCAAACACTTTTAGGGCGAATTTCATGCAATAAAGTTGGGGCTTCATATGGCCAACAACTTCATGCAGTACCTTTACTGTCATGTAGCCAAATGCACTCAGCATAGTTGTGCAGTGATTACTACAAAAGCTTTGTATCAAAGCTTTTGTTAGCTTAAACTCTGCCTTACTTATTCAGTTTAATTGAAGTTCTCGGAGTTCAGGTTAGCACAGTTCCACTGTATTATATATCATTTCAGGCAGCATGCATGCAATTAGGTCAACGTCGCTAACGAAACAACAGTTATGCGAAATTCAGTGAGGAATGCTTGAGCATGTGAGTGCGAAAAGGAGCAGTTTTATCACAGGATTGTCAAAGCTGTAATAATGTGGGGTCACGTGTATTTTATAGATTCCCCTGCTGACCTGCATGGAATGTGGTACCCTACTGTTCGAAGGACGCTGGTGTGCCTTTCGAAGCTCTACCGCTGTGTTGATGTGAGTGCATTGCGTTCTTTTCATTTCTCCACTGTAGTGCAACCTCTCTTTAATTCAGGTACGAAACATTGCTTGGAGAGTGACATAAACTGGATGCGTGAGTGACATAAATTAACATGATGTAATCTGTATTATCAGTGTTCCATGTGGAAAAAGCCATGATCTCACTGAGATTGGGAATGAAGAAGTCTGCAAAGCATTTTTGCATACTGTATTATTGCGCGTATAGTCCGCACCAAAAATTCAGTAAAGTTAACAGTGAGGTCAAGGTGAGAGTTACTGTAAAACCCTGTTAATTCGGATTTCACGGGACCGGGGAAAATGTCTGAATTAACCGAATGTCGAATTAACGAGGTTTCAACAATATAACTCAAAAAGTGTCTAAAACATCAACATACCTTTACTTCATAAAATAACTGGTCATTGTTGCTTGTTACGCGCAAGAAATTTGCCCCGAAAGCACAATTTTTTGGAGTTCTTGTAGGTGGTGCAGTCCGCCACAGATGTCCTCCAAAACTTTAAGGGTGTCATCGGCCTCGTTTGCAGTGCAGCGCGGCACTTCACATGCATCCATGAAGGGTGCATTTTTGCTATCAGAGTCGGGCTCTTCATCGCCTAGTACATCCAATACTTCGTCGTCGTTGAGGCGACCGGCAACGGTAACATTACTATCAATGTAGACGTATTCGTCCAGTGGGACGTCCGGAGGCAGAAGTCTGTTGAAGCGACTGTCATCTTGCTCGGCGTTTTGTTTAACATCCACATCCCCGGCTTCCAAAGAATCACCGTCACGGACAAAGCCGCTGTGTCGGGAGCAGTTCGCAATTACTGCAGGCGGCGTGTTACTCCACACATGCGCCACCATGTGCACTGCACTGAGCAGAGTTACATCATATTTTTTCTTTGCCTCCATACAGAGCAACATGCGCTCAAGCACTTGACTTCTGTATTGGCCTTTCACATAATGAATGATTCCCTGATCGAGAGGCTGCAGGAAAGCCGTTGTGTTAGGTGGCAAAGAAAGCAGCTGTGTGTTTGTCAGCCCCAACACATTATTGTGCACACTACAGTTATCTAGAACAATAAGCGCTTTGCGCGATTTTGCACAAAAGCGGCGGTCCAGTTCGTGCAGCCAGGTTTGGAATATCGCTGAGGTCATCCACGCCTTTCGATTCAAGCGATATTCCACAGGAAGTTTCTTTATGCTTTTGAAGCATCTCTGCTTTTCTGCTTTGCCGATTATCAATAGCGGTAGCCGCTCCGTGCCCGTCATGTTGGCAGCCAGCAAAACTTTTATTCTGTCCTTGCTTCGTTTACCGCCAACGCAAGGGTCTCCCTTAAATGTGATGGTTTTATCCGGCAAGGCTTTGTAGAAGAGAGCCGTCTCATCTGCGTTAAAAATGTTGCAGGCATCATAATCACCTAGGCGTGTGGGTAATCTGGCCCTCCAATCTTCTACAACGCCTTCATTCACAGCTCCTTTCTCACCATACATGCTTCGGAAGACCAGGCCCTGTCTTTTCTTGAATCGGTAGATCCAGCCTTCCGATGCCTTGAAGTCTTCGATGCTGAGCTTCAGCGTGTACTTTTTGGCTTGAGCACAGATAAAGGGGCCACTCAAAGGCAGCTGTGCGTCGCGCGAATCGGCAATCCATCTTAACAATGCTTCTTCGAGTGCGCTGTCGTTCACAGTCTCTTCCTGTTGTCAGCGAACTTGTCCCTGTCGTACGCCTGAAGAATCTCCACTTCATTTTTCACGTACATGCTGAGCGTGCTTCTTTTCACATTGAATTTATTCATTATGACCTGCCAAGGCACCCTGCCTTCACGGCTTAGTGCCAAGCGCCAGAAGCGACTGCAAAGCCAAAAGTACATCATTGCCGCCATGTTTTTGAGACGTAGGTTTGTCTGCAATGTAGCAATAAAATAAACATGATGGCATTGACATATTTCCAGCCTTTCGGCACTCCCTGCACATGCAAGCACGGCCTTTGAGATCACTGCAGACTAATCCGAGACACCATCGCTGGCGGTGCGATTTGAACACACCCTAGAGCCACCCTATCCTATATGCCTCATGTGCCTCCGAGTTCTGCGAACTCTCTGAATTAACCGAAGTACGACCAAATATGTCCGAATTAACTGGAGTTTCATGCCATAGGGTTACGTACATGTTTCACGGGACCAGTCGGTGCGTACGAATTAACCAAATTTCCGAATTACGGGGGCCGAATTAATGAGGTTTTACTGTATATGCGAATTTTGCTTTGAAGTTCAACAAGGCTGTTTCTTGGGATAGCTGGTACGGTTTACTCATAATGGCAAAGCCTTTAGCGCAATTCAAAAAGACAGAGATGTGACAGAGACACGCGCTTTCCTGCGTCTCTGTCACGTCCCTGTCTTTTTTAATTACGCTGAAGGCTTTGCCATTATGAGCTTGCCTTGAAGTGTGGCTTCATGGCAGCTCAGCGTGCACTGCCGTGGAGCCGCACCTCAAGGCAATGTTCTCTACCATTCAGTTTCGTTATCTCCTAGGGAACCCCACCCTCTTCCCACCCTTGCGTGTTGAAGCTCCCTTTGCCCTCCTTTATGGTCGTCCATTCTCCTCCTCATTACGGGTTATCATAGTGCAGACGGCGCCGGCAAACTCATACATCACCCATTCCCATGGCGTTCCCACAGTCACGATAAGGTGATGAGCCAAAACTCTGTTGGGATTGTCGGCTCAATTGCATTTGCTCCATCACCGTTGCCAATGCAACGGCTGCTCCATCTGCGCTGTCATCTTCTTGTGTGTGAATGCAAGCTGCGAAGTGATCCATTTCGTGTCGCGTATCATGTGACTGATTTGTGCACGATAATGTTCGTCGTGTGGATCCAGCTTTATCAGCATCGTCAAAGAATGAGGGAAGAGAGCTGCTGGCAGAAGATGCGACTTGTACGAGTCATGCATCTGCAAATGGAGACTGTTCTTGCAAAAAATTTGAGCATTGTTGTATTCAGTTATTTTCACGGATTTCAGTGCAAATTATTATTTTTTTTCCGGGCTGTTGTAATTGGGGGTGTAAGTTATACATGGTTGCAGATTATATACAGAAAAACATGGTATACCAAGAGCTTGTTGAAGCCCGAACATTGGCTTCTCCCTATGCAGAGCTCACGTTGATGGCAACACTCGGTGCTTCAAGGTTGAATTAACAAACTCATTGCTTCACGTGCATGTACCAGTGCATGCAGAATGTCAAAGTAACCGGTACCGAATTAATGGATGTTGGCTCTTATTCACCCTTAGGTGAGCTTGGTAGTGCCACCATCGCCAGCTATCAGTCCTTTGAAGGACACCAGATTTGAGCTGTATTAACCAATTGCCTTTCTGCAATGGCAAAGCGTCTGTTCTCTTACCATGAGAACATACCTTATGAGCGAGAAAGAATGCAACAACAAAAGATGGGTGGCAATGTCACCTTGAACTTTCCGCACCAGTTCGCCAAGACTTTTGACAAATTACTATATGGGTCTAATTAATTACTTGTTGGTAAACGAGAACTAAAATTGCATTCTAAAGAAACAAGAAGCTCAGGGTAGCAAGTTTCAAAAATTTTTACTGTGCCATGACAGCACAAATATAAGAAAATAATAAACTTTTCGTACATCACATTCAGTGCACACCACATTCACATTCAGTACAAAATTGAAGAAAAAGGAAGTTCGGCCTTTCTTTTTGTAACAATAATACCGTAAAAACCGGAATATAGGTCGAACTTTTTTCAAAAAGCCATGGCGAAAAGTCGACCCTCGACCTATATACCGGACATTGGCGGAAAAACTACGGAAGTCTTGCAACAATGGGCGAATGAAGTAAACAGCCGCCTTCGCCATCGCCATCATCAGTAGCGCGGCGTTGGTTCTTTATTCTATTAGCGGCGAGAATTAGGAGTGGCGCCCTCTCGCGAGTGACGTCACGGCCAGGACGCCGCTCGCTCCGTCTTGCTCGGCTGCCGCGCGCGCTCGTTCCCTTCGTGTATGCTTGGGGTATGGGTGGCTCGAGCCGTACGTATTGAAGAATACGTCGGCTTCTTTCAGCTGCCATACCTTAACCACAGTTTCTTTTTCAAAAGCGTGTGAGTCGAGAAACTTTACGGCTTGGATATCGCAAGCTAAGTAGCGTTAAAGGGGTCTACTAGGTTTTGCAATGCATATATGCGCCGCGTCTATAGGTAAATTTTGACTAAAGAAAGAATATCTGCAAATTCAACGCGCGAAGTTGTGTGTGATACTTCGCTAAACACTTAACATTCCTTTAGTATTTAGCTATGAGAGGCATTGCATTTTACGTGGAAGAAAAATTTGGTAATTGGCGTCAGTATGTTATCCGATGTTAGAAAGACACTGCCCAGCGAAGCTGTCATCACGATTCGTATTACTCTGGTGTGTTGTTCTATTCAAATATGGCCATTCATTAATGCGTAAAAAAATAGTTAGGCGCGCATTTCTTATTAAAACGTTTGCTGCTACTTTCATCCCCCTCTGAAACAGGCCTCCAAAAAACGAATTGCTCATGGCTACTAACACGACGGCGCGTCATGTAGAGTATTTACATAGTTAATTCACAAACACCATAGTAGCAATCACCTGAGAGAAAAGTTTCGTTGTTAAGATCGAGAGCCACTCAATTGAAAGTGATGAAATGTTTCATAGTGGCTCTCAGTAGCCTTTATCGACAATATGGCACACCCCTGATCACGTAACGGCAGCAATCGACTGTCCGTATGGCGAGGCACGCTATGTTCACGAAACTCATCATTTCACTACAACTTCGAATTAAAACCATAAAGCATTTTTTACAGCACCAACTGGAATGGCTAAAGTATTCTCGAGCTACTACACCGCAGCTTAGATTGCCTACAAAAGGAAAATTCAAGCACCTTCTGTCTCACGATGTCTCGATCCAGCGTTATTTAATTATACAAACGGATAACAATTCGCTTCGTCAGTACATAAAAGAGAACCTTGCAGGCTAAATTAAGTTTGCTCCAATCCAATCGCAAACATTCATAAAGAAAGCACCACAAGCCTTGCATATACTTTCACTTGATTTCTGACCCTCCAACGGGGAAATTTCGATATCTTGAATATGTCCCATTCTACTAGTCTTTGACGCTTCGACTTCTTTCTGGCTGCAGCTATGCAGTCCAGCAGGCATGCTTCACTAAAAAAATTGGGCCGAGTAGCCTGTGTCAGTTCGCCAAACAGATTCGTCATGTATATTCCTCAAGCAACAAGCACCAGTAAATTTCTCAAGTGAGTTTGATTTGATTTGATTTATTAATTTCCATTTACACACACACATGTACAGAGGAGTGGTAAATTGAGGTGGATGAGGGAAAAAAGCCGCACAGACGCGGCTTGAGGTAACCTCACCCCCTTAGGTACAATATAGCTGCATGGGGTAACACATCAAGTGCCATATAAGTTACATTTATATAGTGGCCATAAAACATTGCAGTTATACAATATATGAAAGAACAGTGAAATATTTCCACAATAACAATGCAAAACACACTGCAGCATTGAAATAAATAAATGATATACACTAGGTAACATAGACAAAAAGAGAGGAACATAACACACATTATTAATCATTAACAAACGCGCTCTAAAGAGGTGAGTTGAACGTGTAGCACAGGAAAGGGAATATATATTGGTACATTCCTATTTGTACTCTGTAAATACCTGTAAGCCTTCATTAACTTTACTTCAAGTTTCCGCCGCTTACAAAAAATAAACACGTGAAGAACCGCCTAATGTTGATAAGCAGGTAAAGAAGCAAGTGAGGCGTGTAGAATCTAAGCTCCAGTATTAGTTAAGTCCCCGTGCTACTGCCGAGCGTTTCTGTGAGGAAATGCAAAAATTCGATAATATACCATGAACTACTCGTCGTGAGCAAACCTGTTTTAGCGGAATAAAATCAACGTGACTGCTGTAGAAGTCATATATAGCCAGCTTTGTGACATACTTGTTGCACCGCGGCAGGTATGGTATCATAACTGGATTCCTATAGGCTATGCTTTTGCGATTGTCTATCCGCGTATGAAAAACCTGCAATGGGCTGGTCTGCGTCGCTTCGGCTGGCACTGTAGTGTTGCCTTCGAGAGCTACATTGTTGTCTAAGAAATTAGCTCTTTGAATAAATGTTCGCAAAGGAAGACGTCGTAAAAATATATTTGAGACGACCACCATAAGTATACAAGCAGAGAGAACGAGGGCGAACAAACGAAAACACCGCAGAAAGCGCCCGGACAACGCCCGAACTGTAGCAGACGACAGGCGCGAGTCCGTGCCCTGATGTCACGCGAGCGGCGCTCGCAGCGCCGCTCGTGTTCGTTCTCGGGGCTAATGGCGTGGCGACATTGTGGCACCAGCATTTTGCGTTTCCACTGTCGCAAAGTTATATTGATTAAAAGCTGCATTTTCATTTTGTTTCAAAATGAGCGGAAGCCGACGTCAATTCACCGTCGCCTTCAAGAAAAAGGCGATTGAGTACGCGGAAGCCCACGGCAACCTGGCGGCACAGCGCGAACTTGGAGTATGCGAAAATAGCATTCAGTAGTGGCGGAGGTAAAAGCAACGTATTACAACTTGCAGCAACCAAAAGAAAACGTCATTTCGTGGCCGGATCGCAGCGGACTGCAGAACTGGAAGGCAAGGTTGCGGAGTCCGTCCGAGAGCTGCGTGTAAGATCGCTGCCTGTTGTCAAATGCATTTGTTTGAAAGCGGTAGAGATCGCACGCGCCTGTGGACTGGACAACGAGAAGCACTCGTCATCCGACTCTGTTCAAACGTGTTGCTCTGATTCGGAGTAGCGCTTGCGGACTTCGTGCCCTTCTGTGTACTGTACACCCGACGAATTTTTAACAGTATCGCGCGAGCGTCGACCCGCGTGTTTGTCGGCACCTTTTATCATCACGGCACGGAGCGGCGAAATAGTGAAAGTAAGGCCTGTGTACACATGCGCGTATCTCGTTTGTTTCGCTGCTCAGCGCCATTAATACGGTGTTGACAAGTACGCGGATCGATGGTCGTGCAATACCGCTAAAAACATGGCCAGGTGCACATGCGAGCAGGATTTAGATAAATACTGTCACCATTGTGCAACCCACTGAGTCGCATTTGTTTATAGGTAAGGGTGTCATGTCTTTCGGTACTTTTGGCACTGAAAACGATTTTTTTTCATTTTTAGAATTCGTTAGTTGGGGGATCGACCTATAATCCGGTCCGACCTATAGTCCGGTTTTTACGGTAAACTTTTTTTACCAAATGAATGAAAAGAGTAGTTTTCATGGAATATTTTACTAGCCTAACTTATTTAACGTTGTTCACTAGCATCCCTTTAAAAGGACACTAAAGGGAAATACTAAGTTGGCGTGGACTGTTTAAATACCATTCCAGAAACCTCGCAACGCTTGTTTCATGCCAAGAAAAGACTTAGCTTACGAGAAAATTACATCTGAAGGATCCGTACACCGTTTTCGAAATGCAAATCTTCTGCCGCACAACCGGGGGAGTAGTGATGTTGCATACGCCATCGCCACCCTTCGCTGCCTCAGTGAGTAAAACAGCGCCCGACAGACGGCAGTACCAAGCCAACACAGAGCAATCGTTTCACTGCTGCAGCTGTTTTCTGGTCAAGTGGCGTAGACTGTTCGGGCATCCCGCGACATCACATGGAAGGTGAATTCCCTACTACTTGTACTTTGTGCGAGTTACGCAAGCCAGTGAAACCAGCGCAGTGCTATGCTATAACGAAACTATTGAAATGCGAAAGCGTAGGTGGCACAGAATCAAATGAAATGTTTCAACCGCCTGCATCATTGTCAAGGGTAATTTCAATTAGTTTTTTTTTTTTCTAAGAATGAAATGGAACTAGACAAGTAGCATTTTATTTTCATCTTATAATACAATACAAGGTTGTCTTTTGCAATGAGTGGTTGAGTGCTAGTGACAGATTTTAACTGAGGAGTGGTCTCGTCATCAGGCAAGTGCTTGAATGTCCCGGTGATCTCTACTATCACGTACTGCCTCTACCTCAATTTCTCTATTATTAAGGCTCTGTTCACGATAATATTGAGATTCTCGAGCACTACTCTATCACTTTAGCTTAGCTTAATATTTGCCTTTAGTGTCCCTTTAAGTTGGTGGCTCCATTGCTTACCTCATTTTCAATATTATAACGCCTTCTTCTGCTGTCAGCCACTGTACTGTATTTACCTGAATATGACTCATGCTTTTCTTCTGAAACTGCGTCCGAAAATTGCCTGCACATTACAATCAGATGCCAAACCAAAACCGCATTCATGCTGTTGGCAACAGCCTACCGTCAGAGCTATCAAACGCAGCGTCATCACCATTGCAAGATGACGACAGAACACGTTTCGTGAAGGTTGCCGTGGGTTTGTTTTGTGCTTGACTACAGTCTGGAACAGTATTCTCTATCACTTTCATGAGATTTCGCATTACTCTGCACCAGATACGTTGGCATATATGTGCGGCCACATTCCTGCTGCTGTACCAACCTCGCTATCTGAACGCAGTGTCAAGAATACCCGTGGCCAGTGAAGTGCAAATGGCGATGCTCCGCTATCATTATAAAAGCTAATTTCTAACAAAATTTTCCCTTCAGTGAAGCTAAATTCTGCATGTCTCAATTTTTCAGATCAAGAACAAGGGGAGCATGCTGTATTTTTCTTTTATAAATGGGGGCATGTTGCATTCAGGTGCACCTTTCTTATTTCCTTTATTTCATGATTTTTGATTTTCCAGAAAACCATATTCCAAGGGCTCAGCCAGGAAGTGCTTGCAGCATGCATCCATTCCTTGTCCACTGCTGGGAAAGAAATCTCAAAGAACAAGGTTTGTGACAGTGCTGCATTTTAGATTGCAGTTGATTGGGTTATTTCGCAGTCATTTTTACGCAGTGAAAGCCACCATGCAGTCGCTTGCTCGGTATGAAACAGCTAGGAACACCACCTATGTCGAAGTCGCAAGCATTTGCTTTGAGACATAATTATCAGATTACAAAATGAAAGTTACCTTGTGTACACCTCATTCAAATGAACAAATTTGTAGCGCTTTTTTTTTTAGCCAGTAATTCATTATTATTTTCTCATGTCACATTTTGCCAGCTCCAAGTTCGAGGTGAGCTAGGAGTTTGTGCAGCGGTAGTAATGAGAGTCGACAGTGCCGTCCTGTAGTGTAGCTTGCGTGGAAGCCCCATAGCAGCCGTATGACCAGGACATTGGTGAGAATGTACTGGCAGCATCGTTGAAGAATTGTCACTAAGACAGCAAACAGACCCCTAAGACAGTCAAACCTCAGTATAACTTCAATATGACTTCAGTGTAATGAAATTCCCAATATAATGAAGCTTTTAACTACATTAAAACCTCATTACACCGTACCCGCTTAAACAGCACTTTCGTTTTAAAGGTAGTAAAGTCGAATCCCCACCTCAGCGGCTATTGAGCATAATGTGTTTTGTATCCGCATAAACCATACCAGCTTATTGTGTACGTATCAGTTAACACAGTGTTTGCACTTTTCTTAGCGCAATCACAGCTGTAGGTCGGTCAGGCAGAAGAACAAGCCTCAGGGGTCAGAACTGCCTCCAAGTGCAAACGCAAAGGGCATTTGGAAAGGGGAAGCTGCATTAACATCAACATCCTTTCAGCATCGAGCCAGAGAGTTTTGTGACTAACTAGTGGTGGCCTGTGTTATGGCATCATGCCAACTAGGACTCGTGTCATACCAAAGCTTGGAACAAAAACCTGGTGCTCAGTATAAAAGAAAAATTAGACCTCATTTGTACTATCAAACATGTCACAAAGTTGGCACTGGCACGCAAGAGGGATCTACCATTAACTACAGTGTGTGGCACTTGAAATGCGAAGGAGAAGATGCCCGGCAGTGCTGCTGGGGCCACGAAAAAGTGTCAGCTACGTGGTTCAACTTTTCACCATCGTTGCCTCTGTTATTGCCGAAGTGTCGCCTAACGACAGTGATGAGGGCGACACGAAAAGTGACAGCACGGGCGATTCAGGCCGACAGTGACAGAAGCTGCGCCTTACGTCAGCCTTATGCACGTGTTTGCTGAAAACAGGGGACTGGCAGAAAAGCGGGCTTGCAGCTTAAGGGAGTTTGGGACTGCTGTCATCGCTGCTAGGCCGCCGTGGCATCAAACAAAAATAACAGACTATTGTTGCATGAATAAATGCTGCATGTTTTTTTACCCTTTTGTCCCACTCTCTCGCTGATTTCACACTATTTCGGTCAAGCAGTACTACTGTTTAGTACATACTTTGTCCGAGCTCCAGCCAACCACAGTTTAACGGAGTTTCACTGTATAACTTGTTCATCGAACACCATATTTAAAGCCTCAATATAACGAAGTGTGTCTGTACATGATTTCTATACATGTTTTCTATACATGATTTCTATACAGTTAAACTTCGATATAAAGAAATAGGTAAAATCGGCAATTTGCTTCATTATATTGAAGTTTCGTTGTATTTAAATTCAACCTTTTATGCAAATAAGCACAGCCACCTATCGATTTTTCTTACACAGGAAGGGGCCGCTGAAATTTCCGAATTATTGGGCAGTCGAAAAAAGCAAATTTGAATGAGAAAGCAATTCATTGCAATGAATTTGGGAGTCGGTGACGAATGATACGGTTTCATGACATGTCAACGATACCTTCACATCGGCAGTACGAATTAGGTAAAGCGAGCCACGCTTTCGCTTGCACTCCGCCCCCCACGGCTGATAGCGTCGCCCGCACTGAGACGACGATATCATGAAAAGCGCCGGTAGCGGGGAGTGGATGCTTCGTCTGCCTCTTACTTCAACGGGTCGCCAAAACTCGAAATTACGCAACCTCCAATCTTAAAGGCGCAGTAAGACAGCTTACATGATGCCACACCATCTCGGCACATCTGCTCTTTGCACACGAGGCAGATTACCTCTAAAGCAACGTGCACGGATGCATATGCGCTCAGCCACACTTACAGCCAAGCGCAACCACGGCCAAGATGCACGGCAGAAATCGCAACGTGTGCCAAGCAAGTGTGGCTTCCTTTGTGCTGTGCTGCTGATGTGAACATATCGTCGACTTGGCATGAAACCATATATTTTGTCGCCGACTCTCAAATTCAACAAAATTATATTTTTTTTTAGTTTGCTTTCTTTCTGACTGCCGAATGATTCAAAAGATTTTGCAGCTCCTTCCGTTTAAGAAAAATCCATTGTTTATTTGCACAAAGCATAGAATTTCGATATACAGTGGACTCCCTTTAAACGGAACCTCAAGGGACCAAGGAAATGGGTTCCATTTATCGGGAGTTCCATTTGCTGATAGACAAAGTTGAATAAAATTGCACAAATACGAAACCAACCAACCATGAGGATCGTGTTCCAATTAAGGAGCAGCTCCTTTTAAGTGAGTTCAATTTATTGAGATTCCACTGTGATGAAGCAAATTGCTGATGTTACCGACTTCGTTATACATTGAGGTTTAACTGTACTTAGAACTCGCTTATACAGCTTCACTGTTTTTGATGTAACCATTGCTTAGATTGGGACACATCAGTGAAGGATTTCTTGTTTTGTATTTGGGGGCCGTTTTTCTTTTTCCCTGTGTTGTCAGAAATAAAGTGTATGCTTGAAACATTGCAAAGATTTTTCAATCTGTGATCATAATCCCCTGCTATGTTGTTGTCTTAATTTTACAGGCCACTTTAGATGGAGAACTGTTCCAAATAAAGCACTTGCTCATCCTTCGAGAACAAATTGCACCTTTTCAAATAGACTTTGCCATCAAGGAAACGTCCCTGGACTTCACAAGGATTCGAGGTATGTATCATTAGATATAACCCGCTGTAGTGGTGTGGTGGCTTCGGCGTCTCTCTCCTAAGCACAAGGGTACGGGATTGAATCCTGGCCACCACAGCTGCATTTCAATGGGGGCAAAATGCAAAAACTCTGTTGTACTTGTCTTTTTAATGATAATAGTAAGTCAGGATCTGACAATGTCTGCCGAATGCACTCCAACCCATTTTTATTATTCTGTAAGTTTCCCTGTCATGGTTAAGGTCCCCTGTGAGTAATTGGCCTAGGTAAACATAGTCCTTCACAGACTCTAGAGGCTCACTGGCGATCCTGAACTCTTGTTCCCTTGCCTGGCTGTTGATCTTTATCTTTGTCTTCTGCATATAAATCTTCAACTCCATTCTTATACTCTCTCTATTAAGGTCCTCAGTCACTGGTTGTAACTCGTCCCCAGTGTTGCTGAACAGGACAATGTCATCTGCGAATCGAAGGTTGCTGAGATATTCACCATTGATCCTTACTCCTAAGCCTTCCCCGTTTAATAGCTTGAATATTTATATCAAGCATACAGTGAATGGCATTGGAAAGATTGGGTCCCTTTGTCTGACCCCTTCCTTTATAGGTATCTTCCTACTTGTGGAGAATTAAGGTAGCTGTGGAATCTCTGTAGATACTTTCCCAGATATGTACGTAAGCGTCCTGTTCTCCTTGATTACGTAATGCCTCTATGACTGCTGATATATCTCTACTGAATCAAATGCCTTTTTATAATCTATGAAAGCCATATAGAGAGGCTGATTGTACTCTGCAGATTTCTCGGTCACCTGGTTGATGACATGGATGTGATCCATTGTAGAGTATCCCTTCCTGAAATCAGCCTTTACCCTTGGTTGACTGAAGTCCAGTGTTGCCCTTATTCAATTGGAGATTACCTTGGTGAATATTTTATATAATACAGCAAGTAAGCTAATGGGAATATTATTTATCAATTCTTTAATGTCTCCCCTTTTTGTGGATTAGTATAGGCATTCTTCCAGTTCTCTGGGACCCTTGATGTCGATAGACATTTTGTATAATGGGCCACCAGTTTTTCAAGCATTATGTCGCCTCCATCTTTGATTAAATCAACTGGTATTCCATCTTCTCCTACCGCTTTTCCTCGTTTCATATCTTGCAAGGCCTGTCTAACGTCATCCCTAGTTATAGAAGGAGCCTGTATAACATGTTCATTACTACTTCGAATGGAGGTATCGTGGCTGCTTTGGGTACTGTACAGGTCAGCATAGAATTCTTCCGCTGCTTTTACTATATCTTCGAGATTGGTGATGATTCTACCCTGCTTATCTTTCAGTGCATACATATTGGTTTGTCCTATGCCAAGTTTCCTTCTCACTGATTTCATGCTGCATCCATTTTTTTACTGTTTCCTTGGTCTTTCTCATGTTGTAATTTCGAATATCCCTTATTTTCTCCTTGTTGATCAGTTTTGACAGTTCCGCGAATTCTATCTGATCTCTTGAGTTGGCCACTTTTGTTCTTTGTGGTTTCTTTATTACGACCTTTGTTACTAGGCAGAGCTTACCTACTGGTTGCCTTGATGCCTTACCTCCCACTTCAATTGCTGTGTCTGAAGCGAGCCTAGAACTACTCACAGAGGCGGGCGTTACACTGGAAATCAAAATGCCTAATTCAATAATTGACATAACTTTACTAATCAACTTTATAACTAACTCGGTGCACTTATTGCAATGTACAAATTGTAGCCAGTGATTTCATGAGGCACATTCACTCGAAATTAAATTGGAAACTAGTGCTAGTTTGAGATGAAAATGCAGTGTTGTTCCACTTACTTTTTGAGCCAAATGCCTTTGTATGTATTGAAGCTCAAAAATTACTGGAAAGACAATGCATATTGTCACAAACTTTGGGAACATTCATCTCGAGACAGGTGTCATACTCGGCATTCGTTCAATGTGGAAAGTGGATAGTACAACTTTTGAACGCACCAGCTAGAATTTGTAAATTGCAATAGGTGCTGTAAAGTGATGGGTTTAAGAGTTGATTAGTGAGCCATTGATAATTAGCAATATATTTATTTTGATTTCTTAAGCAAATAATGTCCGGCTATGAGGGTAATCCAGCCCAAGAAGTTGAATCATGCTGCATGCCAAAGGTGATATTTTAAGATTCTGTAAACTGTAAAAAAAAAATGCATTCTGAATTACTACGGTTAGGAAATCCAAATAGTACTGGCTGTGTGGTCAGGCTGCAGAAATACTCAGCTTTTTCACAGATCCTGTGTCTCATAACAATTTGATGCCGATAGCACATATTATTTTTACTTTATGTAGTGTCCTTCTTTTTTTAGTTTTTGTCCATGCTCAATCTTGTCTACAATGCTTTGTTGCAGATGCTGCACTTAGCCTGTACAGCAAAAAGTCTAGGCTCTTTTCGCTGGGAACAAATAATGCCTTGTTACAGTTTGTCCTTGAGGTGAGACACATCTTTTCATATCCCTTCAGTTTTGTTCTCTCATCCAAAAGCAGAAAGGAAAAGAAAGTGATCTCGCCTTACCTCCTGCATTATTTTGCATAATGGCCATAGTGGAGTTAACTAAAGATTAATGTTTACTACCACTGTTTATTACTCCAGGTTACATGAAGTACCTGAGACAGCAGCTTTGTGCTTGATTCAGTCACTATGCTTCCTTTCTTTATTTTGCCCTTTCTGATAGTAGAGTTGTAGCCAGAGTTTTACTAGTCAGTCATGGCCAAAGTTTAAAAACCAGAACCCCATTAGGTAAACTTAGTTGCTGAGAAGCATTCCCCAGCAATATTGACTGTGTTTGTTGTCATTGTTGTGACTATAATTTGAGTGCAGTTGTATATTGCATCCTTGTCGTGATACTGTTAAGGGTGAAAACGTGTAAAGCACAAAAGGATCTTTCTAAAGTAAAAGTGTCTGCATGCAACAAGCCACGGTGGCGTAGTGGCTTCGGCATTACGCTGCTAAGCCCGAGGGCACAGGATCAAATCCCGGCCGCCACGACTGCATTTCGATGGGGCTGAAATGGGAAAATCCCCATTGTACTATGCATTCGATGCACGTTGAGAAACTTTGAGGTGGTCAAAATTAATCCGATGTCCCCTACGACGTGCCTCATAATCATATCGTGGTTTTCTTTTCTTTTCTTTTTCTTTATTCATTTATTCAAGACATTCCTTACAGAAATGCCTTGGGGGACGCGACAAAAGGCACTGAACGTGCCTGACTGGGCCTCGCCACCCTTGGCAGCAGCAGTCACACAAGAACAATAATAACAAAAGTATCGACCACAATGGGCTCAATTTGGCACGTAAAACCCCTGAATTACCGTATTTACTTGAATCTAGCGCACACTTTCTTTCGGATAAAACGGGTCCAAAAATTGCATGTGCGTTACAATTGAGTACGACCCTAAATCTGCGTCAGCATATCGCCATCGGCATTTCAAAATGGCTGCCTTGTACGTGCTTCGAGCCTAGCTGCTGTAGCTTTCTTCGTGTGCTGTAGTACATGTCCTTAGGCAATTCTTCCTTTGACTTAGGTTAGTGCACTGTCTGTCTTCCCATTTTTCGCGTTTGCTCTATCAGTATGGAAGTGCCAACTGCAAATTAAAAGGGAAGCAATCACGTGTGGGGAGACGGACCGTAATCGTGCCACATCACAGGCGTTCGGAGTTCCCGAAACTTTAATGCGTGACTGGTGCAAACCAGAGAGGCGTTCTACTCCGGCAGCTGCTACATAAGATGTCCCCTATTTTGAAAGCGATCTGCAGCAGAGACAAGAGTCTATGCATCTAGGCACACCGCGCTGTGTTCTCGTCGCTTAGTTCGCATCGAAGCGAGAGGCTGCACAAAGGTCAATTCCCTCGCTCCTGCTACCCACTTCCTCACTCCAGCGTTTAAAGAGTTTCCGCAGTCACTGAGTGGGATGTGTTCATGCTTGTGTGCACAAGACACCATGCTTGTTTAGTTAGTAAGTGAATGTTTAAATGTTTATACAGCCGATAAACCTACTATTTTTACTTTTTGTATAGCTGTCTACTAATTTGCTATCGTAATCGATGCTTTGCCTTTTGTGTGAAACTGCGACTTTTTTATTATCTATCGCAACTTTAGTGCATTGGGTGTAAATCTTTGTTTTTCCTAATGAGAGAAAGTTGTATTTCTGTATAATAGAATGAGGTGCACAGTACTGTATAGGACTTTTCTTTCTTTAGATCATGGCAAATGGGCGCGTGTTACAATCGAGAGCGCATTAGAATACAGTAAATATGGTAATTCTGTTTTTGATAGTGTCTGCATGCAGATTTCATCTAAGTAATTAATTGTTCCTTTTAATTGTACTACACAATCCTTTTACTGAAAGAAGGTCATCACACAGATCTGTGCTGTGGGGCCTCCTCCCGTGTGTGTACTCTGGTTTGAATGTACGATATTCATTTTGCCAAATAAAAAATCCTTGCTGAAACTGAAACTTGCCTTGGTTCTCTCTAGGGAACGTTGTCTATGAAGGAGAACCTGATTGATTCCAAGAAAGCAGTTGACAACCAGTTGAAAGCTCTTTGTGAGGAGTTTATTGCCAACTCGGCTCGAATGCTTGTTGGACCACTTCAAGAATTCTTGGACAAGGTATGAAAGCGTTGAGATTAAATTTTAAACCACACCAAGATTTAGCTGCTTTCACAACTATGTATGTAAGTTCACAAATGTGTTTTGCTAATATTGTGCTTGTAAAGCTCTGAAGATAAGATTAGGAGATTAGGTTAATATACAAGTGAAGTATCTCCTTCAGGCGCCACTTAATTCTCTCTGCTGTTTGTTTAGATTGAATGCATTCATTTCGTAATCAATATTGGAGACCGGTAATAGCAGAACAGATTTGCAGTCCTTAACATATTCAGTGAGTTTTGTTGCATCCATAATAACGTACTTCATGCCTGAACTCTAAGGTAATTGAGTTTTAGGAATCACACGGACTATTTCATATGAATTGTGTTTAGAAAACAGCAATCTTCATTGATTTGCCTAGTGAAAACCGTTACTGTCAAGACAAATAAGAGAATATTCCTACAAGGCGTTAGAAAAAATATGAATACATTTAACTTCTCAGTAACGCACTTGGCACATATTAAAAATAGGGGCTGGCAAATATTCAAAGTTTCAAATATGAATAGAGTGCTGCACGCTAACTACGTATTTGTATTCCTATTTGGAAAGGAACTACAGTAAATCCTCGTTAATTCAGATTTCACAGGACCGACATGAATGTCCAAATGGACCAAATGCTATCAAGGGTATCAAGATAACAATAAACAAATACTTACTCCCATCATCATGCTTGAGTTACTGTTGTTCTTATACTGCATGAAAGCAGTTTGGAAGCTGCGGTTTGTCATTTCGTGACTGATTAGCGATTGCAGTGGTGAAGGCTTCGCGACGTCCTTCACAGGAAGGCTGCAGCGCAAGACCCACTTCTTCATCCTAAACATGCATTTGACTACTGCACGCACGTGGTGATTGTCTTCTTGCAAGTGAGCCGGATGCCAACAAATCGTTCATATATAGCGATATAGAGAGCAGGTTTAATGCCAGCGTGCAGGCCACAGTAGCATAGCTCTTAATCCTTAACAGCTTCTGCCTTGTTTGGCAATGCACATGCATTACACTAAGTAAAAAATTCTAGTGGCGATTTAGCAGTAAATGCAAGCTAAATGCGTTAGGACATTATGTTGCACCTCATCAAGGTCCGAGATCCATGATTTTCAGTCAACATAAGTGCAAGTGAAGTAATTCATTGCAACCTCATTAGCAAGATTAATCATCGCGAGCTAAGACAAGAAAGACAACAGGACTTGACCGGTATCATTCCAAATGACTCATTCCACCAAACAACTGCGCGGCCATTACCCGGCGGGGCCATAAACAGCCCGAGAGCAACAGTAGTTTTTTTGCTGTTTTTTGTTTCTTAAAGCGCAGCTCTTAGTTGCCCATTCCTGCATCGAGTGTCGGTGTTCCCGGCGTAACCGAGCTAACGAGCACTATGTAAAAAGACTGAATGCGGAGCGTGGCAGGGGATTTAAAAAGTGGCGAGAGTGCAAGAAGCATGGTGGAGGAGGAGGGTGCAGTGAAAGCATGAGGGGGAAAGCAGAGGAGAAGGGCATGGCGAAAGCATGAGAAGAAAAGTGTAGTGCCGCACGAGACACACACTGCAGTAGCAATATCTACCAGATGGCGCCAGAGTAGCATGCGTCGTCTGGGAAGTCTGTCTGCAACGGCTGCTGTGAATTGCGCTCACGCGTCATCCATGCATTGCTTCTCACGATCTCCCGATTAACGAGGCAATCGCGTCGCACTTCGCTCCGTTTTCAATGTGCCGCGCAAGAAAGATCGTCCACGCCAGCCAGTATATCGCAAAATGAAAACACGTATAAAGCTGTGCTCAAATTTCGCATTAGAGAGTATTGTAATCATGAGGGAATTTTTTTTTGCACTGTGGCACATTTTATTGCCTTGTAATATTAGCATTTTTTTTTAAATATTATTAAATATTACTCCTGAGTCTGCTTTCAGTTTAGTATCACATTACTTTACTTATCTTTTTACTCATTGCTAACAAGGCTACACACTTCATCACTGCAAAGTGTGTTCACCAAATAGACTCGCCAGCAAGTTGGCTCTGCAGTAAGTGTCACTAAGCATTCCCGTGTGGCAGCCTGCGAATGACACTAGTAGCGAAGTGCACTTGCTCAAAGTGCACTTGAGTTTGCTTGTGTGACAGGGGTATGATTCTGGCCACGTGAGTATCGGCACTAACGATAACAATGCTTGAGAGGCCATTGTTTCCATGATGGAAGGACATAGATAGTCGTTCCAAATCGTTGAAACAGTCGTAATGCGTGTGGTGCCACACAGACAATTGCGCAAGAATGAGAGTGCCACCGTGATGGCATCCGATATCGCACCGGTGCACGCCCCATGCCATGCCATTTAGGCTGTACACCTCACCTTGAAAGCGAGTGACCTTCTTTACGACTTCCAAAATCTGCGTGTGATGGTTGCTCACTTATCTCGAAGGCCGTATTATCATCGCGATCGGACTCGAGCAGGGCATGCGCTGCTGTGTGGCCAGTTTGGTCCCACTTCCATGCTTTGGGACTTCACGTGCACCCTCTTTTTTGTTGTCAATGCGTTCAAAATGTTCTTTGTAACAGTACAGTAATTTAAAAAACATTCCCTATATTTAGAAGCAGTTTCAAATAGGCGGGGTCGCATAATCATAAATGCACTGAAATGTGCTTGTTATAACCAGTAGATCGTTACAAGTGGATTCAGCTGTATATGTATATAATCGGCTTCCCACACATACAATTTTTTCCACTTTGACACTCTTACAATGTAGGCTGCTTATGACGTAAATCGCCGGAGTCGTGAATAACCAAAGCAACATTTTTCAAAGGCTGTGCACGTGCAAAACATGTAGACCAAGCAGCCACGTGTCTGGGAATTGAAGCGTATCATCGGAATGTCTACAAGTACTATAAGCGGTTACGTTATAAGTAGTCTGCGCTGAAATTCCAACACAATAAAAGGGAACTTCTGCTCTCCGCAACTGCTGTAGACGAAACTGTGGTCTCTGTTGGCGCAACCTTGGATGGCGACCACACAGTTATGAAGGCATATGGCCAACACGCACAGAGTCAAAAGGAAACTACTGTTAGCTACAACTGCTGCGAACGAAACCGTGGTCAGTATTCATGCAATCGCTGACGGTCGCTACGCATTTCTGACGGAACGTGGCGGATGCGGTGTCATGTGTGCCAATAAGCCAGTAAATGCAAGAATAAAGGCTATGAAGGCACAAGTGAACGGTGCTGTAAATACATGCATCTGTATTTGACCATATGATATCCGATACTTGCTAGTACTTGTATTCAATTCGTATTCGGGAAAGTTTGTATTTGCCCATGTCTGCTAGTAAATTTTTGAGCGTAGGTACAATGAGACATATTTAGGATGTATTCTGCATGGTAAAAGCACTGTTACAGTTAAAGCTCGATCTAATGAAACCTGAATTTACGAAGTTCCCAATCTAGCAAAGAAATTTCGATTTCCCGACAGGTACCCATAGGGTTCAATGTTGTCATCAACCCCAATTGACGAAACTTAATTGACTGAACTAGATTTAGCGAAGTTTTTCCTTAAATAACTGAGGGAAAAAAAGCGATGATTTCTTTCTAGTTTTGACACAGACAAGCTTTTCTTCGAATGTCCGCGCTAAAGCTATCACGTTAAACCAATCGTGTTAAACCATCAAGGCACCCTAGTCTTGTCTTAGCTGTATTTTGTCGAGGCTGCACGTCGCACCCATGCACAGAACTGCAGACTCAACACCGCCTCGGTAGGGGCGGTGGTGGTTGCTTTCATTATTTCATGGTTTGTGCAACAAATGACTGGATTAGCTGCAAATATGATGCCACGGTAGCTTTATTGTGTTGCTACGTTACAGTATTAGATTTCGAAGGACCAAAAAATTCCCTTCTCGACTTTACAAACTTCCTGATTTTACAAAATAATTTGAGCGTGGTCATCACTTTGTTAAATTGAGTTTCAACTGTATTTTGTTTATTCATAAAGGAAGAATTCGTTACTAAGGACAGCAACCTTGTAATCCTGAGAAAATTTCTTTATAGGTGTTCATTTGAGAATCTGCTTTTAAAAGGACGCTCTGTACCGTTGTTGCGCAGGCAAATCTGATTTTGCAGGTGAAACAACAGGAGCCAACACGAACTGTGTCTCTGCGAAACCAGCCATTTGCAGCTCCTGACTCAGTTGGCGCGGTGGCGAGCAGCGCGTACCGTCACCTGAAGAGCAGCCTAACTGCACTTGGCCGGAGCATGGCTCTCTACCTTGCCAACAAGGACACTGAGCAGATCCTGTTCAAGCCCATCAAAGTGAGAATTGCTTTCACCCTCTCGTTGTGCAGACGTGTATACAGGGAGATTCGAAAGTGACAGAAAAAGTGAACATTTAATCATTTGGAAAGTATAGACCATAACTAGATACAGTTTTCAGAGAAAAGCCTAGGAAACCAGGGAATATATTTAATAAGAGAAGTGCCGCAGTTTTGCCCGAAAAGTAAAACATCGATTACAATAGCAAGTTATTAAACTGCTAAGGATAGCACTTTTATCAGCGGCGTAAACTTGTAAGCATTTTTTTTACTAAATAAGTTAACTAGCATGGTATCACACACGCACAGGCAAACATGAACATATCTCACTCAACGAGCACATACAATCTCTGTCAAAACGCTGGCGTGAGGAAGAGGGGCAGCAGCACTGATCTAATTGCCTTTCGTGCTGCCTCTCGCTTCAGTGCAAACTAAGCGGCGAGAACACGGCGCACACGATGCCAACAGCCCTCGGCACACCTAGACTCTGTACCCGCCGCAGATGGTTATCAAGATAGAGCCTGCATCATGCTCTGCCGCACCATGCGCAGCCGCCACTGGAGTAGAATGCTCCTTCCCCTCTCCCCTGCGGCCTTGCGCACAATGGAAGATGGCGCTCTTCCTTCCCCCCCTTGTGCACGCAAGATTGAGCCACCGTCCTTCTCAGCCTCACACTCGCGTGTTTTCACTTTCACCCACAGATACAGTGTGCAGCCACAATGTTATTGCTCTTGGATTTTATATGGAACATCACGGCGACAACGGAAATATGCCTGCAGTGTACATATAATTGATAAGAAAGTTTCCAGAGTAGCTAAATTTTTCATCATGACGTTGCACTTCTATTGTATCGCAACTTAGGTTTAAAGTAGGTCGAAGCATCAACCAGTCAGCAGTTGAATTATGCAAGAGATGTTTAGAGTATTGGAGGAAAAAAGAAAAAGCAGAGAAGAGATTGATACAACTGGATCTATTACAGGCATAGGTAACTGTGCGAGGTAGATAGAGAAGTTTTGAAGAGGAGAAAAGAGATTAAAGAGATGTATAGGAAAATGCTAGAATGAAAAGCACGTATAGCATACCTTATTAACTCAAACAGGCTAGGTGACCATTTGTCTCCACCCTGTTTCGAAGGGGATGCCAATAAATCATCATCATGAAGTTCAGTTTCACAAATGTCCATTCCCGGGACTGCAGGTCTGCCAGAATGCTATTATACTGAGCAAGCAGATCGAGGAGCCATACCATGATACAGTTGAATCTCTATATAGTGAGCACAGATATAACAAATTATTGGATATAACAAAATAAATACATTCTTTGGTTGGCCGTGCTTTATGGCCGTGCATCTTTTTAAAATGTGCCACTGCATTGATAAATGTAAGGAGTTACGTTTGACAAAGCAAGTAATTATATATGCAAGGAAATGTAGCCCAGTATAAGTTTACTACCGTATTTGCTTGCATAATTATCGCACTTTTTTGTTAAAAAAAGTCGGCGTAAATTCAGGGGTGCGATCATTATGCCGGTTAAATTTCCTGCGAAAAAAAAATTTTCTTTTTTTCATCCTACGTTTGCTGCGGGATGACAACGGGTCAACAAGCAGGTGGCTACTGCTGTCAGTGCGGGACACCAAAACAAAAATGGCGGCCAGCCACCACCCACCACCACCACCCGAACCCGCGTTTGGCGGGTTTGGGTGGTAGTATTTTATGCGAAGCATATTACGAGAGCTCAACCCACCTCCTCAGGCGCGGCGGTGTCGCCTTCAATACCGCGTGACACCGTGACGTCATGACAGAGGAGAAACGGGGCTCCAACTCGCGCCGTCGCTCGCGGCGTCGCGGCGGTATATAAGCAGCTGCGCTTGCCTCTGCTAGACACTCACGAGGTGAGATGCCTCCTGGAGACAGAGCTGCTCGTTGGAATGAGAAGCGATGGTTGCGGCGTGCTACAGAGACTGATTTTCTAGGTGGCTTTGGCTCAACGCTTGCAAGATGGGCTGGGTGGGAATCGAACCAGGGTCTCCGGAGTGTGAGACGGAGACGCTACCACTGAGCCACGAGTACGATGCTTCAAAGCGGTACAAAAGCGCCTCTAGTGAATGCGGTGTTGTCTTAGAAACGAGCTGTTTCTAAGGCTCAGGCGTGCGTCGCTTGCTCAGGCGCACATTTCGTTGCCGCGCCGAACGCTGCGTTGCTCAACGCTCACCGCGTCCAATGCGGGGCGCGTAGTCGCTGCACCGTAGCCCATTGTCTTACACCCCTTGGCGGGTCGACGGGAACGCTGTCGCATTCCACTCTTGAAGGCGAAGCAGAGTAACGCATGAGTTGTTTCTTCGTCTGGCCGAACCAAATATAGCCAAGCAACAGCAGTTCATCAGGCTAAACAATGGTTCAACAACTAAAATAAAGGCTAGTATGCTTCGCATCCTAGGCTTAACCTTAGCTAAGCCACAGCCATTTTTTTTCTTCTCATGAGTCCATTACGTGCATTGAAACAGTTTCTTCCGTATCAGTAATGAATAATATCATTAATATCGGCAAGTTTGCAACAGTAACCTTGCCATGTCCACTTTGAGGGGCTAAAACAGAGATGGGCGCACTTAGCTGCCGTTGACATAGAAGCACATGGCTGGCATGCTGCGGAAACTGCGGCATTTGTCTTCGCTCCTATTCTAATACGGCACATTTCTGCTAAGGGTAGGTGAATATCTTAGCTGTGTTACATGCGTCGGCGTTTGAATAGGGTACACTTCTAACATATCAGTGGCCACTATGGTTGCCGCTCGCGATTTGTGGCATGCCCACGAGTGCAGACGAGAAGAATCGAAAGGTGCCTTTTTTGTTGTTGACCAAAACCATTATGATGCCTACAAATAATAAAGCCGAGGCAAGTTTGGTTGTAGCTTTCTTTTCTTTTTTCATGAAAGTGCGGAAAGTGATAAAAGGAATGAAATGGGGCATCTGCTTAAGAATGTTTGATGAGTGAAGACTGCTTGGTATGTCTTCAAGAGTCATTCGCGTAGCATTCGACAGATGGTAAGCGCAGTCATCATTAGCTCGACTTGGCACACGACATATCGCTGCGACAAGTTCGGGGTGGGATCATTACACGGGAAAAAAAATCAAATTTTGACTACAAAATTCAGGGGTGCAATCATTATGCGAGTAAATACGGTATTCGCTGTTTGGTACAACATGAAGGGTGAGAGAAAAAGTCACTAAAGATCACCTTGACTGGGCTCAAACCTCCTTTAGCATGAGCACCAGTGAAGCACTTGGTTCTCAACAGTATAAATAAGGGGATCACATAAACTGCATCTTCTCGTTACACAAGATCTAGCATAGCTAACAGTATCGCGTAGGAAATAAAAGAGGGCAAACAAGATTCACAGAGCAAGAGCCAGAAACACAAGTAAGCGCAAGCCATAGCATTAGGTTCTTAGAATAACATTATGAAATAAGCTCAAAAATTATTTTGTTAAACACAAATAAAATTCAAGTCACTATGGTGCAGTTTATTGAATATTCAAAGGATTATACTATGTGCAGCATTGCATCACCATGTTCTGCTTTGTGGCATATTCCAATTTCACAATACATTCTGGAATAAGCAGCTATATTTTGACCAATTGAATTTATCGATTCCATATCTTAGTTTATTTATTAACGCTTTAGATAAGCAATAATAATACAGGTTTTCCAAATTGTTAAAACGGTGCTTCTTTGGTCAAGTTGCTTGAAATGGTCCAGGGAACAATAGGAAATGATAAGGATTATTTAATTTTAAAGCTTAGTAAGCAATATTTCAACATGTTGTGTTTGCCCATACAAGGCAGCAGTAGAGTACTTTTTGAAAAAAGAAATTATAAGTCATTATTCTTGTTCTGGTTGGGAGCATGTCTTGATGTGGTATATATTAACCCTACTTTTCTTGTTAACTTCGCAAGAACGATTGGATGATTATTAAGAGAAAATGTGCAGCTGCTTGTTACGTGCTTACCCTTTTTGCACAGAAAATGATTGCTGTAGTTTTTGCAATGTTTATTCATAATCAATTACAAGACGCCAAATGAACTAGTTTCTGTACCAAGAAAGCCATTAGACTGGGCACTTAGGTAATTACTTAGGTATTCACTTCGGTATTTATTTTACTGTCAGTTTCCATGCAATGTTTCAGAATTCAAAAAATTATCTGGCAATATCACACAGCAATAGTCAATGTTTGGTTGTGCTCTCCCTTTCAGACAAGAGTTCTGGTAGCTTATGAGAACTTCAACCAGATAGTGAAATCAAGTTACTCGGAAGAGGACCAACAAATCATCGCCTGTCCATCTGTTGAACAAGTCAGTTGCCATCTTTATTGTTGAACAACCTTTATCCTGTAACACAGCATTAAGAGGTTGACTTCAGGCCTTCACTTGCATGTTGCGGCATGTTTCGGTGGTGATGGGCACCCCAACATAAAAATAGAACATGCAGTTTCATTAGCATACAGAGTTATACAGATGTGCCTCATTAATACAAACGCTTTGGTTCTCACCCAAAAGAGTTCAACCTTTAGTGAGAAAAAAAAATTAATTAATGAAAGTATATAGTTATTAAGCTCTGTTTCTGTAGAGCCAGCCACAAAAATTTACAGGACACGGGATTCGCAAAAATGTCAAATTCCTGTGAAGGCTGGCCGCATAGCCTCGAATTCAAAGTTTCTGTCTCTAGTACTTTTTACAACCTCCATAGCGATCCATGAACTTGGAAGTTTGATGCCCAGACAGAGCATAAATTCACATTTGTCATGGAACCAATGTCCTGTAAACTTTTGTGGCTGACTGTACATTGCAGTGCACTTTGAAAGGAAACACAGTTATTGTTCAGATAGCAGTTACAGCTGAATTATAGTATGAATGCATGCAATTTATTTTGTAGTATGTATATGTCAGTCTAATGCATCCTGTGAGGCATTTCTTGTTTCTCTCGCAAAAATATGGGTGTCTCAGTTATGTTGGCATTATTGCCAGTTAGGTATTCCGTTTAAGAGAGGACTGGTTCATATTTAGCGCATTTGGCATTCAAGTCTGATGAACTGTAGCAACCTGAAGGCCAGTATTTTCAACATCCTTGTCCAGTGCATCTGTGGCATGATCATTAAAGGCAAACTGCAATGAAATTTAGGCCACGTTAAAAGCCTAGTTTCAGACAATGCACATGTAGAGCAGCCCCCATGCAAGGTTTTACGTTTCAAATGCAAGTGGATGTGTCACGAAAGGCTCGCAAATGTAGATGTTTCTGATACTCAAACAAAACAACAACAAAAAAAATGTTGCCATTGCTGCTCGCTGACACTGGTGCATGATCAAGAATGCGTGGCTCCTTGGCATAACCTCTGATATTAGCTGTTGTCAACAGCTTCCTGCGGCATGGTGAAAAAAAGTCTTGGAGGCTATGTGCTGGAACCAATATCCGCCAGCCAATATAGTCAAACTCATTTTGAAAGCTCTTGCTACTGACACCTTAGTGAACATGTATATCCTACAAATGTGTTAGTGGTAAATGTGTTGCTTCCTGTCCACTCAGGCAAATGTGAACTCATATTGACTGGTGTCAATATGAGTTCACATCTGGCTATATAAAGACATCTGGCTATATAAAACCTAAAAAAAAAACAAGAAGATAAGAGATTGCACCCGTTCATCCAAAGCTCTTCCACACTTAGAATGCAGGATGCACAGTGCTTGCTTAGGGCAGTCAAAGTTCAGTTTGAACAATTGCTGTTGGCATGAACATTTGATAATTGTTGAGCATGTTTTCATTCACTTCACTTCACTTAATTACCTTAAAGGCCTCCAGGATTGGGGGTATTACATAAGGGGTGGGTAGCAAATAAAAGAAATAAAATACACAAGGAAAAGATGTTTAGGTACAAGTTTGCTCGCTGTTAAATATGTTAATTATACAGTTCAAAAACGTGGCTGGGCAGGTGATTGCGGCGATGTCGTGTGGAAGGCCGTTCCAGTCGGAGGCTGAGCGTGGAAAGAATGATGAGGCAAAATGGTAGCATGCGCACGTGGCCGGGCTACTTCAAAGGGATGACGAATGCAAAGTGAAATGCGTGCACAAGGACTGATGTAGGGTGGATGATGAAGTGAGCTGTAAAAGAACCTATGGAATAAGTACATAGTAGCAATACGACACCGACAAGCCAGGGTTGTTAGGCCGGATTCTGATATTAGTATAACTGCCTTAGGGAGTGCTCAGGACATTTCTAGAAATCTTGTCCTGACTGCACATTTATCGTAACACCATGCTTTGTGCAGAATGCTTGTCTTCAATCCGTCTATAAGTTGCTTGTGAGCATTGGAGCTTTGCAGTTGATTTCCATTAATTTGACCTCAACAGGACATGTGAATTTGGTTTGCGTATTCTATGTTCAAGTTAAACATAATGCTATTTCAAATTTTGGTGCATGCAATTCAAAATGGACCGTTTTCCTAATTTGCACATCTGCGCAGCGCACATTTACCAACTAAGGGCGGCCGAGGTCATAATTCAAATGAAGGCTAGGTGCTAGCTGCCTACGCTGTGGCTTGTCTCTTGCGCGTTGTTTTGTCACAGGAGCCACAACTACATTTCCCATCTCATAATACGATTAAACTGTGCTTGTAAACACTGTTTGTGAAAATGACTATGCTATCATTAGTTAAGCAAACTTCCTTGCAGGAAAGCTAGCTTGCTCTGCTTGTTAATGCATTTTGAAGTCGCTTTAAGTGAAGCAAGAATATCGGTTCACTTAGAACTTTTTGGCTTGCCAGAGAAAAGGAGCATGGTGAAAACTGGCTATGAGACAGTTTGCGACAGATGGCTATGGCTTTATGAGACAAGAGTAGTCAGAATGTGCCCAATTTTTTATGGTAAGGCGACTGTTAGCAGCTACATCCATTACTATAAAATGGTGTTCTGACTGAGTACAGTCATGTGTATTATTTGGTACTACAATTGTTCCGGATTGTGCACCTCTTTTAGGATTAGTGGGTGTGTTGCATGCCTGTGTAGTAAGCCATAAATCTGTTCTAAATTATGTGTATTATTCAAGCAAAAACCCGTGATCAATGGCAGTTTTAATTGAGACACAATGACCATACTTCAAGAACCATGGATGCCTTTTCAAATACAATTGAATTACACTTACACAGACTCCCAAGTTAATGACTGCACTAAGTATAGCTCCATTACCATGCACCTCTCTGCATGAGCTGCTGTTATTTAATATTTCAAGTGTAATGCATATTCATTAATGATTCTTTTTGTGCCTTTATTTCAGATTAACGTTGTGTTAACAGCATTCCAGACAAAGTGAAATGATTTTTGCAAGAAGCTGGCATGAAGCTCTAGAAGCATGGCTTTATATTGAAAGATGCAAGTATCAGTGCCACTCAGAGTGGCCAGCTGATGTCATCGAAGCAGGGCACTCTGTGAATGCCCTCGTGCGCCTTCTCTTCCAGCAATTGTGTTTTGTGTACACCTCAGGTGTCGGTGTGAATGCTTCGAATGTGTACATATGTGTAAAAATGCTAAGTTATTTGGAGAAGCAGTGGTATGAAAGAGTGTGTGCTGTTTTTCTACATTTTATAGTGAGAGAGGATTGTTATTCTTTGAGGAAAGTATTAAAGGGTTGTAAAGAAGCCTGTTATGACTGTCTTCTTGTTTTACTTTGGGTGGTAATTTGCTTGACCTGTTACTATCCATTCTTTGGTGCCGCTGAGACCAACTGGAAGGGCGCCTTTTGCATTAGCTTTGTAAGTGCACGCATGTGCGGTATTTTATCTTGTACAGCAAAACAAAGCAGGGAGGACTTATGACACATGCATATGTTTTCTCAAACATATATTTCAACAATTGGAGAAACTCACACACGAAAAAAAAACAACGTTAGTTTAACTCACTCGGCTAACTTACTGTTACTGAGAGGTGCTAATGCATGGTATACTACGGACCAGTTCTCGTAGAAAGTGGAAGCCTCATTAATTAACTTTTGGCAACTTAAATAACACAGGAACTTTTTTTTCACACAGCTGCCATTATATACGAGCTTTTTTACATCACTCAGATCCATGATGGTTGAAAAAATTGCTGCATAACGTGGCATGAAATGACCCTAATTGCTACAAACTGTGGGCGTTTCTTTTTCTTCCAATTCTCAACATACTACAATAGTATTCGTTATTGACACAATATGTTTCGGTGCAGAGAAAATTTTTATAGGAACTGGTTGAATGTCTCAATAAACTCTATATTGTCACTACAGAACCAAAGAACTTGCTGCTCCTAACTTGGCTGAGTTATGCCGAATACTAAACTGGTTCTCATCTGATTGGCAATGCCTTTGGAGGGAAAGCTGCATGGTAGCGCAGTGTTGCTGATGCTTCTTCCTCTTGTGCCCTCAAGTACTCCAGGAGTTCAGGTGTGTCTACTTCGGCTGTGGGAGGACATGGGTTCAAAACCACACTGCTGCCACTTACCTACCTACCTACCTACCTACCTATCTATCTATCTTATCTATCTATCTATCTATCTATCTATCTATCTATCTATCTATCTATCTGTCTGTCTGTCTGTCTGTCTGTCCGTCCGTCCGTCCAGTTGGGCACAATCCACCTCATGTGGGTGTGCACAGTTTTCACCTAACACTGAGGCAAGGTTATAATCAGGCTACCTGTGGTGCCAAGGAAGGGAAGTGGACTCGAAGACGGTAGAAAATTAGTTTGGGTGATAAGATTAGGAAATTTGCAAGCACAAGTTGGAATTAGCTAGCACAAGATGGGTAATTGGAGATGGCTGGGAGAGGCCTTCGTCCTGGAGTGGACATAAAAATAGGCTGATGATGATGATGACTCGTGACCATTGGTGTGACATGTTTCCAGGAATGGACAAGACCACGATGGGGGATGCACAACAAAGGTAGAAATTTCTGTACAGTGTTCTGGAGTACCCCTAAGAGGCCTCATTGCCTGCGCAACTTTAAGTTGCCTTGGTGCATCATGCCCTGTCCTAGTTACAACAACTTGCGGAAAATTAACAGAAGCACTTTTGTGAATCCAATAAGCAATGTACTGAACTTTGGTCGCAATCATAAGTGGTGCGGTATCGCCACTGGTGAGAGAAACATGTCACTCTCCTCATTTGGTGACGAATAGGTTTAGATCTGTGGTGCTTTCCATGCAGTAAATACATCATATTTTGTGGCATAACATTGAATTTCATAATGAATACGTTTAGTAATAACATGTGAAACGCAATTTTTTGGTCGAAAGTATAAGCAGTGAGAGAAGTGGGTGAAAAAACAGCATGAAATAAACAGGGACTAGGGAGAAACACAGGACAAGCACTGTCCTTATCACGTCATGCTGTTAAAGAAGTACCACCATGACAATTTTAACTTGTCATTTTCTTGCAGGAAATGAAGGTTGAAACCAAAGTGTCAAACCAAACCAAAACTTAAATTCTAGCTGAACCTTAACCCAAACCAATATCTGTAGAACATGCCTGAAACAAAAGAAATTAAAATGGTCACTGGTTTGGCACAAAATTGCTTGAGCATATAGGATACAAAAGAGTGATCAATAGACAAGTGATTTTTCAAAATAATTACTTTTCATTCAGTGCAACCAACAAGAATGTTATGACTCATGAGCTACATCATGTGCCAGAATGTGGCCAAACAAAAGTATGTTCTGCAAGTATACGGCCACCTCGGCGGACACGTTTGCACTTCTGAACTTGGCCATGCCATTTGTGTTGCGCTGCCGAAACATTGTTTCAGGGGCACTGCAATGTCATTGTTTCTGTTGAAGCTAGTACCACTTCAGCCATTAAGCCAGCTCACCACTACAGTTGAACCTCGGTATAACGAAGTTGTACTTGCAGCGAAAAAATTCGCTGAATTGCAAATTTTGTTAATTCAATGTTTTAAAGTTTCAGAAATAAAAGTAATTTCAAAAATTCTCACAACATTCCTCATGGATAGTATCTTGTCAGTAATCACTTGTAAACAAATCTCAAAGAGATCGGGCCATAGTAACATGGTTATGAGCGCCAACACATGTGGCGCAGATCACCCCGTGAGCAATGCATCAGCGTGGCTCACGGCTTCAGAGATTAGCTTGTGTTGCCGTAAATCTTGGATGCCAAGGCTGACCACGCTTAGTGCCTGCAGCCGTCATCGGACATCACCCTCAAATTAAAAACAAAAGTGCAAAAAGACATGCATATTCGTCCTGAGAAAAAAGAATTGTCGCCGTTTCTCCACAAAGGCGGAGCATTGATGGCGATAGCAAAGAGATAACTGCACAAAGCAGTGTTCGTAGTTTTATCGGTGTCACTGGGCGCTCAGACAAAGATCACTCGAACAAATACACTAGCTGTGGCAGTGCGAACGTAAGCTTTGCACCATGACTCGGAAAGTTGAGATTACACGTTTGCGAGCACGCATGGGAACAAAATGCGCATGAAGGCACCAACCAGCTCAGCTCGACCTTTGCACTTGCTGAAGATTACCTTCATGATAAGGCACATGGCCCGCATATGGACAGCCATGCGGAGCAAAGGTAGAGGAGACAAGCAATGAAAGAGGGCGGATAGGCGCACGACCCTTGTCCCTCTCCTTCCTCTAGTGCGTGCTGGATCACGTTACCAGGCACTCGCCCCTCCACTAACCCCCTAGCTGCCGTGCGCCCCACAGCCTCTGCAAGTTGTTACGTGACAAATGGCGCAGCGCTGTTTCCTGCATACTGCATCGCGGCACGCACGCTTCAATGGCGTTTTTTTCCACTCAAACTTTTCATGCAGAAGGACACTTGCAAATAACTTCGTCCTCAGCCGACATTTTATATTTCGCTAAATTTACCAGCCATAAAGGCTCCAATTACATGCTTGAACTGGCCGAAAACTTCATTAAATCGAAACCGTGTCACAATATAACTTAAGTCCCAAAAAAGAATAGACGGTTTTCAATAGAGCTAAGATTGGGAAATAAAAATAGTTACGTCACAGATATCGTTAAATCGAGGTTTGACTGTATTACTAGATAAATCGTCAAACACACACACCAGGATCCACAGAGAAAATGTCGTCCTTGAGAAAGGAAAACCAGCTAATTCATCAGCACAGCTTCTTGTAACACTAACATGTAATGAAGTTGCTGATGAATGCCATCACCTTCTCACTACAAGGTAAATGGAACAGCAAGTCTGCTTTTCTTGTGTTTTGTGGTTTAATACACATTTGCCCACGCCTATTGGAACACAACGTTCTTGCATCTCAATCCCAAGGCACAATATGCATGATTCTGACAATTTGGTTGCGCAGTCAGCGCAAGGTACAGTGCCATGTGCAATTGCACAAGATTGTTGCAGTATTTAGCACAAACTGCTTTTTATGCATAGGGCTGCTGTAGCTGTACAACAGTACACTTCACTGATACTTACGTAAAGACATTCATTTCCATTCCCCATGTACTAGAAAGCCCAATATTTCCACCTCTTGACAAAGCCTGCGCATCCGTCACGCAGACAAGTCGTTAGCACTGTGCAGTACTATTTTGCCATAGGGCAGGATAGAGTTCACTGTACTGAACAGGTTTACTAACTGGTTCAGTATTGCAAACTGGTTCGTGAACCATTATAAATATTCATTTCTTCAAACTGCAATGAGAGAGACAGAGAGACATTTATTTACAAAAAGGCAGAGAGTTCGGCTTGAGCTATAACTTGCTCTGGCCTGCTACTCTACACTGGGGAAAATGGATCGGGAGGGAAAGGGCTGATGAATGATGATGACGTTATAAGGAAGAGATGCGTATATATAAATTCACAGAGTTGAAGCATCTCTAAAGCCGTGCGTCCAGCCCAGTGGCTTGGAGAAAAGCTATAGTGGCACTTGTTAACAGGGCTGCGCTGTTTGCATTAGGCCAAGGACCTAAAAGAAACTCTTCTGATAGCGGCCTCTTATGGATCTTTGCAACGGAAACGACCAGTTGCTGTCGTTCTTGCGTGTATGCGGGACACACGCAAAATATATGATAAAGCGTTTCTGGCACCTCACAGTATTCACAGTTTGGGCTAGTGTCACTGCCACCTATCATTTGTCTATAACGGTTGTTGAATGCGACACCAAGGCAAATCCAGTGCACCATGCTCGTTTGGCTTCTTTTGAGCTTGTGAGCCATACGAAATTTCATTTCTTGGTCCCATTTGTGTACTCGCTGGTGTCGTCGATCAGGTTGGGTCCAGTGTTCCAACGTACGGTTGCGTATTACTCGACGAAGTAGGGCGTTTGTGTCTGTTCGTGAGAATGGAATGCATACTTCAGAAGCATTATCTAAAGCAGTTTTCGCTTCAGCGTCTGCCTGTTCATTTCCTATCATGCCACAGTGTGAAGGTACCCACTGAAGGTGACATTGTGGCCATATCTAGTTGTGCGGTTGAGATGTTCTGTAATTTCTATAGCCATGGAATAATACGGGCCCCATCTAATGACACAGTCAATCGTTTAAAGAGCTGGCTTGCAATTGCAGAATATCGTCCATGTGTGAGGAGGCTCCTCACAGAGAAATCGAAGTGCCTCCCGGATAGCTACAAGTTCTGTGGCAGTTGATGTTGATCCATGGTCCAGTTTAAACCGCCGAGCAATGAACATATGTGGAATGACCAACGCTGCAGTGGAGGCATATGGTGTGACAAAGCCACCGGTATACACATGTACAGTATCTCCGTAGTCTGCAGAAATGTGCAACAGGGTAAGTTGCTTGAGGCCAATAGATGTAACGGATGACTTTTTAGTAATTCCAGGGATCTGCAGTGTAACGAAAGGTTTAGGCAGAACCCACGGGGATATTCTCGGAATACAGGCGGGAGAAAATCTTGATAGTAGAACACTCTGATGACATGACATAGTCCTTGAAAAGCTGGAACCTGGGTGGGTGGCAGAAAGCGATGACAGAGGATGGTGCCTGTGTCAGGTCAACACGTGAAGGTACATTCGAAGAGGCTCACAAAGCAGGTATACCCCAATAAGACAAGCACGAGCTTCTGCTATTGTTCCATTAATTGACGTGCATCGTGGGAGGCCCAAACATGTGCACAGCACTTGAGCTTGAATGCTCTCCAATGTGCGCACACAGCTAAGTCCCACGCTTGAGGGCGCCAGCAAGCTGTACCGTATATACCCTACAAATAGTGCTTGGTACAGTTGGAGTAATGATGACTCAGAAGGGCCCCATCTTGTTCCTGCAACGATGCAAAGGACGTGAAAAAAACTCTTCAGCTTTGACTTTAGTGCAGCGACGTGTCTTCACCAAGATAATCCCCGGTCTATGACTAAGCCAAGGAATCTGTGGTACCATAGGTATCCCTACTCCTTTAATGATTATCGGATACCTGGTCATTCATTTTCGTGTGAATGCAATCACAGAAAATTTTTCTGTTGGGAGCTGGAGGCCTTGCTGCCGCAGATACCTAGCTGTGATTGTCACTGCACATTGATGCCTAGCACACATTTGGGGACGGGTGGCTCCAGATGCCCATATGCATATGTCGTCCGCATATGTGCTAATCTTCACCGTGTTAGGATGTTCAGATGCAAGGCCAATCGATGCAACATTGAAAAGAGTTGGAATGAGAACTCCCCCTTGTGGAACACCTCAATGGATATTGTACTGTTCGGTGTCACCATCACTTGTCGACATATATACCGTGCAGCCACTGAGGTAGCTAACAATTCATGCATATAGCCGCCCACTGATGTTCAAATCTTCCAGTGCATCAAGGATTGCATAATGGAGTACATTGTCGTATGCACCCTTAATGTCCAGAAAAACAGCTCAAACTAACCGACAGCGACTTTCCTGTTCAACGGTGGAGACCAAGCCGATAACACCGTCAATGGAAGAGCGGCCTTTTCTAAATCCGTGCATAAAATCAGAAAAGCAATTATTTCTCTCTGGAAACTATTCCAGCCTTGACAAGACCATTTTTTCCATTAGTTTGCTGACGCAACTGGCTAAGGCGATCGGTCTGTAGAAGGAAAGCTCGTTAGGGCACTCCCCCGGTTTAAGCGCGACTGCATTTCCAACTATCTGGAACATTTCCTGTCTCCCACGTCGTGTTATAAAAAGATAGAAGACGTCGTGATCCTGTGTCAAGATGGCAGAGTGCAGCGTACATGATTCCGTCTTGTCCTAGTGCTGATGAGCGTCGAGAAACCGAAATTGCAGCATCAAGCTCTTGCATCGTAAAAGGTACTTGGAGTCGCTCATCAGTTGACGGGGGTGCGATGGTGACAAGGGATGAAGTCACTGCATTAGATGCATCCACAATGAGTTTACAGTAGTCTTCTGCTACCTCCAATTTGGTCCGGCGTTGATGTAGAGCCACTGCACGGAATGGGTCTTTGTTGTGGAGTTGCCTGGAGACTTCGTATGACCCGCCAGATCTTAGATAGAGGCTGTCTTGGACCTAAGGATCCACAGAATGTCCTCCAACGCTGTCTGTCCAGCTTGTCCAGATATCGTAGAACATGTCACTGAGCTCGGCGACTGTTCGAAAGATCTGACGGTGACTTTGTTCTTCTGCATCGCCATTCCGCACGGCGACGGATTGCACGAAGGGCCTCATATTGTATGTCGACCGATGATCTTTGCCTCGGTACGCTAACTTCTCTGGTTTTGTCCTGCAGGGTGCAGGCAATGATGTCCTCTATTTCAGATGGAGATGTCGTACTCTGACAGGCGGTGTCAGTCCAGTCTGTTTGACGAATGCAACGTGAGGCTGAATGGCGAAACCAGCTGAAGTGGACGTAAGTTGGAAGGTGGTCACTACCATGAGTCTCTAGATCCATCGGCCAGCTTGCTGAAGACAGAAGGCTCCTTGATACAAACGTTAGGTCAAGACAACTGCTGTAGGAAGTGCCACGAATAAATGTAGGAGACCCGTCATTGAGCAAATTTAGTTCCTGATTACACATAAAGTCTGCCAAATGTATGCCACAAGAATTCATCAAACTGTCCCCACAGGGGATGGTGTGCCTTAAAGTCACCAATCACAATACGAGGACCTTGAGATGCTTGCAGCAGGGACATCAGGTGCGAGTAATCGATCCTCACTTTTGGATGGATGTATCCTCCAATCACTGATGGCGCACTGTAAACGTGCGCCATCTGTGTTTTATAGTAAGGCTTACGTAATCATTAGTAGTATGCGATAGAACATCATGTCTGAAATACACCAGATCGTGACGTATGCAAATTAACTATTTGCTTGAGGTGTGGTCGTTACGAGACCATGTGGACATATCCAGAAATACGGAAAGAAGAATCCGTATTAGGTTCACAGATAATGATAACTGGAAATTGGTTCTTAAATACCCGCTGTCGGAAATCCGACAGACAACCACGTAGACCTCGAGCATTCCATTGCATAACAAGTGATCGACGCAGCCGTTCTTCAAACATCGTCGCCATACTTGTTTAGTGAAGAACCACTAAAAGTGGTTCCAACAGTTCAAGTAGCTGCACAGCAGCCTTGGCAGCCGGGGTATGTAGGACCGAAAAAATCCTGCACATGGAGCCCATCAAATTTTTCAACATACTTGTGACGTCAATGTCATCCATCTTTTCATTCTCTTCAGTGCGTGTAGGAGCAGTGCATAAGGGCATTCCCTCACGCCTTGATGGTAACGAGAGCCACTGAGTCTCCGATGTGTTTGGGGCCGGTGATGAGCCGCCTTGTACTTTCGTAGAATACAAAGGCTTTTTCATTGCTTCTCATTTTTCATTGCTTCTTCATTCCTCAGACGAGGAAGGGGTGGAAGCTGTACTTGAGCTGTCAATCCGTCTACGCGAGGAAGGCTGCGGTACCGTTGATGTCGGTGTTGTGAATGGCGTCTGCGGTGCTGGATAGCCCTTGCCGCTTCCTTGTGTGTGGAATGATCTCTACCCATCTTCTTCAGAATGCCCATTTCCTTCCTGATCTTTGGGCATTCTTTTGACGTTGCGTCGTGGGCACCAGAACAACAGCAACGATGCAATTGCTGTCTGCGTGCGGTCCACCCCATTGTTTGCATGTTACTGCACCCTTGCAAACTGCACTGAAATGCCCAAGTTTCATATACTTGTGACATTGTAAAAGCCTCGGCACGTAAGGACGTAGCAAATGCCTCACATGTCCAACCTTGACGTGTGTTGGCCAAGTTTCTGACTGGAACACTAATTTCACACGGGATCGTCCAAAACGGTGAAAGCAGAGCACAGGAGCTGACAATGATAGTAGTTTCGCCAGGTCACTGTAATATAAATGTCCATGTCGTAGATGACACCCGTCATTGCTTCTTTGCCATATGTGGGGAATGCTTGAACAGAGGTGCTCTACTTGACCATGAGCAGTTCATTCAAAATATTCTGACACGCTCTACCTATTCAGTGAGTTGAGGTTATCTGTTGTCGTTGTTGGTACGTATGCAATAGTGTATGACTGCTTGCCACTTGCCTTTTTCATCGCCTGATGAATGGTCAGTTATGTTCTTCGTATCTTTCTCTTCAGACGTCGGCTTGACACCAACGTAAAATCACTGTCCGAGCCCATATCATCAGTAGAGAAGCCATCAGATGACTCAATCAGAACCATGCTGGGGTCGAATCGGTCAGTCACGCCGGTGGCATAACGAACTGGCCGTTCAGGACCCAATTTCTGGGCGGGGTTTGGTTCCCCATTGGAGAGGGCGACATCCCCCAGTTTACTTGTCACTGATTTCAAAGATCACAGGAAATAAGATAGAAAATGCAGAGAGCTCGAAGCTGAAGCTGCTTGCTACAATCACTTCTTCTTCCTTCCGCAATGAAATCGGAGCATGCTGAACCCAAACCAAACTGGTTCAAACATATTGACCATAGAAAAAGTACTGGAAAGTGACCCAGAATAATTTCCTATAGTGCTTGATACGTACTTGTTTCTGCAAACCAGTCTTGGCACCCATGAGATAGAGAAACACATGGAGACTGGGGCGAGGGTCCCGTTGCAGTCTTTGACTTTGGGACCCTCGTCTGTATTTTGTCTCTTACCAATTCATTGTATTTAAAGAATAATAAACTGAACTGAACTGAAACACAATGCACCTTTAAACCTTTGCACTGACATTGTCAATCCCCTTTTGTGGTGATAGGTATCATGGCAAAAAGATTCGTGCACTTTATCTACAGTAAGACAAAAGCTATCACAGCTTGTTTCCAACTAACACCAAATGTGACGTGTTACTTCGGCCTGGCGCGGCAAGTAAGGCACCAGCTCGATCACTATGTTTTTCGTTATTTCCTTTATTTCGTTCTGGATAACTCAGTGAGCCTGTGCGAGGGCGCTACTTTATAATGAAATTAAAATAACTTGCGTTTTTCCAACCTTCATACTTGCTAAATGTGATCTTTCTATGTGTCAGGAGTTTGTGGTACAGTTTTTTACTAATTCGACAGAATGCATCAGAATAAACTTTTAAGCTGCAAGAAAGAATCATGCCAAACAAACAGCAGTGAAATTTCTGCATAGTTTAATACTCATTCTTTGAACACTACAGCCTCATCAATTCTATTTGTCTCCCAGTTAAAATCGTTTCCTTTTGGGCATTGCATAGGCATGTGCAGGTCCTTGTTTGTACAGTTCGTAGTGAGGCGTTCCCTCCCAAATTTCCTTTCCTTGTGGATCGATGGCATAGCTGTAGCTGATGGGAT
Organism: Dermacentor albipictus; assembly: GCF_038994185.2. NCBI lineage: Eukaryota > Metazoa > Arthropoda > Arachnida > Ixodida > Ixodidae > Dermacentor > Dermacentor albipictus. The sequence goes on from NC_091821.1 coordinate 417,805,537, forward strand.
TTTCGATGGCAAACTCTATGACTTCGTCCAAGTTCTCAAGGGTGACATAGGTGGAACTCCTCTCCTGCAACAAAAGAGGATGGTGGGAAGCGTACTTGCAGTCACAAAGTGCCGTTCACAGAAGCAGCTTCACAATATTACACTTTCAAGCTGCCTATTCAATCTAGTACTTTCACTATATTTATCTCAACTTTGTTATTTGATGTTTCATACATAGATGTTACCTTATATTTTTTCCATCACTGCCACTGACACTGCGTTCCATCAAAATAATCTGAATTGCAAAAATGTGGCACAGGAGGACGTCACCACATTTCCTTGTCGGCGTTTTCATGGCTCCACAACATAAAATTCTGCAATACTATATTTGGCAGATATCATTCTAGCTGTGTGCTCTATACCCCGCACTTGTTTGCCAAAAATTTTCAAACCTGATTAGAGCCCTGTTGAGGCCAGAGGGCCCCATCTACAACCACAGCAAGTTATGCTTGCAGTACTTATTGAAATCTAATCCTAGCAAAAAAGTTCTATCTGGACAGGTTCTAATTTAGCCATAAGACTGACAAGGATGTGACCCATGGCAGTTTTCAACTTCAACCACATTGAATAAACTGCACTTTGTTGCCATGTACTTATTGGTCATTGGTACTATACAGTGCAGAATAATCATGCGATCCAAAGCTCCAGTAGTTCTTATTAAACAGCAGCACTAGCTTTCAAAGTTGGCAATGTTTATATGCTGGCTGTGTGCTTTAAGGGCCTCTAAGGCACCACTTAACAGAACAACAAACACTGAGTTTAAGAAGGCATCACTTCATAAATAGCGTCCCACATGAATTTCAATCACAACAGTAATCTATAGCTGAGAAGTGTCTGGCAACCCATATACGTCTCATGTACACAAACTTACGTAAAGACACCTTTGTCAGTTGCCCTTACAGCTAAATCTGCAAGTGCATATTGTTTCGGAGTGGTTTGTTTTCATGAAATAAAATACAAAGTACTGCATATCTTGCTGTGCCTGTTCAAAAAAAAGTTCTGTGCACATGTGAAAAACCAGGCAATTAAATGTAGTAAGTGTTATACTAAACAACATGAGACTCCGAAATGCGATCGTTCAGCAAAATTTGAGCAATGGTGAGTTCAAAACATTTTTTCTAACAGGCACAGCGAAATATGTAGGACCCTGTATAGTCGAAACAGTAATGTGTACCGTCCCCCCACCTGTTGAGCCATAAAAACTAGCTAGCATGGTAGACAAAACAGTTTTGAGCCAGAACTGAAAAGCTGACCAGTATGATGATTTTGCAGTAACACGAAAGTTTCTATCACTTTACATTTTTTAAAGACGGCTTACTTAACATGGAACTCCTTCGGGGGCTCCCTGTGTACCACCAACAAATAACACAGTTTTGTGTACAAGTGACATCGTTGGTGAGCCAGCTTGAAACTGAGCCCACGCTACACTTCTCACAAATACAAGGAATGAATTTTACAAACTCACTCGTATTAAAGGGACACTTATGAGAAAAATATGTTCAGTTTTATTAGTAAATTACCTTTCTACAATCTCAAAAAGGCCACTCTTACCAAAAGACCAACGACTCAGAACATGGCATCAGATGTTGGTGGAAACGAAAAGACCATGATCTGCAGTGATGGAATCAAGCCTGCTGCTTGTGATTCAAGTAGGAATTATAATTTTAGGTTGGCCCGAACTTCTTAGTAATTGAGGTGTATGCAATCATGTTATGTAAGTCAACATTATTAAATGCACCATATTTACTGTTTTAAATTGTAGTCTTTTATATTACGTACCAGTGCTCAAAACAAACACAAGGCAAAAGCGGGAGCCAATGTTTCGAAAGTGGACTTGTCTTTTTCAAGGCCTTGAAAAACTTGTCGATAAGTTGGCTCCCGCTTTTACCTTGTGTATTTATTTATTTATTTCCTCAAAGGTCTCTTGTTGAGACATTACATGAGGGAGGGGGGGTTAGTGACAAAGAAAGATACTACAAATTAAAATTACAAAGGCATATTTTCGATGAGTCGCTTGAATGCAATGGGTCGATGATAGTGGCAACTTCGGCAACTTCGCGTTTTGCAAATCTTCTTGAATTTACATCTCCTGCCTTCTCCGTGTTTTCCCTGGATACCAGATGCTCGCGGTTTATTCTACGCACATTCTAGTCTGTAAAATAGTTTTTAAATTATCTGTACTGTAACTCTTACACTAACAAAGGTGCAAACAGTTAAACAGTTAGCAATTTAAAAAAAATCTATGTAATCAAGCTGTGCTGCCTTCAAGGCAAGTGGAACAGCAGAACCGTGCTGAGCTGTGGCATCCCTTGTTGCGGAGCACATGAGTGCTTTTACACGAGCACGACTCTGAGAGTGAGTACCCAAAATTCTGTGGTCTCCCTGTGAGACACAAAATATCATTAACTAATTGTGCCGTAAATGGGTGCCAGCACTACATAGCCCCAATGCCATATCCTACTGCTTCTCACCAATGCCCACATGCAATTGCTGTTACGCTCACCTATCAATGTTTCCAATGTACAACTTCATGATGACGATCTCGACAGCAAATAAAAAAATTCTGACAAAAAATGATCCATTTAATTTTCCACATCACCACTGCAGGTTTGGGCACTGTGACCGGTATGCTTTCTGTGGCACTAAAGAAATTGTGTACCGAAAAAATTCGTTGCCGGTCTCTTTATTGAGAGAGGAGGCTTGGTAAGCCAGCAAAGAAGTTAAAAGGCCAGTTGCGACACCACCTTGAAGTTCAAGCATCGGCTTGCCTCGATGTCATGGATTTCAAGAGCACCTCTTTAAGCCTTGTTAATTCTTTTATCGATAAAGAATAGTGTACATGGTATTGTAATAGCGCCAAGGACTGAGCTTGGCAGGTTTCAGAAGCTTCTACTGCACCACAACAGCCTCAATATGAGAAAAATTAAATAATATCCATGGCATTACACTGACATACCAGCGCTGAGGTTTAGTTGAAAAATCCGAGAAATGGAAAGAAATTAATTCTGACGTTTTACTTTCGAGAACTCTGATCTCATTATGAGGCACACCACAGTGAGGGACACCGGATCAAATTTGACCACTTTAATGCGCACCTAAATATACATGTGTTTATGGATTTTGCTCCCATCAAGATGCAGCCAGGATTGAACCCACAACCTTGAGCTCAGCAGTGCAACACCATAGCAACTGGGCTACTGTGACAGGCAAGAACTGAAATTTTGGCCTCTGTTTTCTCTTCTAGTAAAGCAACATCTTACTGCAAAACTAACGAAAATAGTGTTTTGAAAGAATGCTTCATTATTCTGAACCACTTTAGTGTTTCTATTTAGAACAAAGCAGAGTATCAAGCTTGGGCACCACATGACTGATGCACTGGTCGCAGCAAATCATACGCGAACTTTTGAGAACAAGTCTAGAGAAGTGCAGGGAGAGCGAGCAGGCTTCAATACATGTGCTGAGAAAAATGCTAAGAACATGATGCAATGGCATTTTGTAGCACACACACACACATACCTTTTCTTGCCTCACAATCTTGTCCACTTGCTCTTTCAGTTGCACAAGCTTGGCTTTTGCATCCGCTTCCCTCTGTATGAGTTCCTCCACTCTCTTCGCTTCTTCCAACTTGTTTCTCTCCATCCTGAGAGTATTTGTAAAGAAATCAGACACCACAGGTAAAAGGCAGCAATTGTGTTGTAATGTGAATCAACGATTGAGCCAGCACTTTATTCCAGAAAACAATCTACGTGCCGAAGATGATGACACAGAGCAACAATAATGGTTACTGTACACAGATGGCCCACATTAATGTGGGCCATTAAGAGGTGGCCCACATTAATGCTCACACTAACTGCCCTCATGGACAGAAGCATCCAGCCTGGCCACAAGTTAAGCCATCATAGAAGACCAAGCTTAAGGCGGGAAACATGCACAATCTGTATCGTGGCAGCACCAGTTGGTTAGCGCATAAACAGATGTAACACGGCAGTCTATGGGAGAGAGTGCTTTATGATTGTGTAGGGTCCAGTGTACTGACACTGAAGGTTTTCAGATAAATTGGGCGTTCAAACGGGTGTCCAAAGGAGCGCATCGTTTGCCAGGACGGTAGGGAACAACTAATGGCGTTTTGCAGACATATGACCAATGCTGCTGCGACGCCGTAAGTCAGCCACACTAATACAACTAAGCTGAGAGTTTTAGCACTTCAAACGTTATAGCAGCACTCAAATGGCTTTGCTTGGGTGCCATGAGAAACAAATGAACCCAAAATGAATATCTTTACAGAAGTTGCTCACTCAGTCTAAGTTTGTGCAGCAGCTGCAAGGCCTAACACCACACTCTCAATGCCACAAAGCAACTACAGTTCCAAAAGTGGGCTCTGTCAGCTATTCCGAGTTATAGATTAAAAAAGATAACAAGGTATAGAAAATTTCGTGAAAGAATACAAGAAATTATAAAGTCGCCCATCAATTAGCTGCTGCTGAAGACAGTGAAAGCAGTCTTTAAGGAGCCATCAGAAATGTTGTGCACTACTTCGAACAACTCTTTCTGCACTTTTTCTAGCTTTCCTAGAGCACAGGTGCACTGTATATTTCTTTCTCATTAATCTGGCACAAGTGTTAACTATAGTCGATATACAAATATCCATGGCATAAGTAAATAATGACGGCAAAAAGAACAGAGGCAAATTAAATTACCACAAAGGCATTTATCGCTGTGATTCGTAGCTGGGCACATAACCTTGGCTTTACATTTCTCTTTCAAAACTATGTAAGCATTTCTTTCTTTTGTAATGTGCAGTGATTTAGAAGCACACAGTAAGTCTTTCGTGTGTGCTTTATAATTAAGTGTGGTTCAGTGTTAAATGAAACCAAAGGAGGGAGACGGCACATTTTTTACTCAAATCACTAAAAGCACGATGTTACTGAATACAGCACAAGAAAATCAAACTGATTTTTGTATCACGAGATCAATTAAGAAACATCGTCAGGCGTGTATATATATATATATATATATATATATATATATATATATATATATATATATATATATATATATATATATATATATATATATATATCTGTGGGTGTGTGTGTGTGTGTGTGTGTGTGTGTGTGTGTGTGTGTGTGTGTGTGTGTGTGTGTGTGTGTGTGTCATACGGTACCTTAGTAAAGCAACCCTCTGGTTTTCCTTTTCGTTTTCTTCTAGGAGGCGTTCATGCTCCCGCTCTTCCTCTTGGGACACGGCCGAGTGCTTGTCGGCCAGCTCGAGGTCCTTCAGGTGCTGCTCCCTCCAGAAGTTCCTTTAGACAAAATAGCAAGCAAGCATTTCTTGATCAAATCAATACAACCAGCAATTTTCGTCACAGTAAGACTGGAAGCACCATGCGCTAAAGCAGCGTCATACAACGACACTTAGTTATTACGGAACATTTCGAAACATCTGCTATTTCATGCAACCGTAAAATAACTGGATGACGAATAATGAATGAGTTTATGGCGCATGGTTTCCGTGGCTGCTCACATCTGCCGATTTCTGGCATCGGTTGATCGAAGTCACGTAGCTACAGGTTTAGTGTGCAAAATACATACACGAGCGGCCTTTAGATCAAAATACGTTGTGGCAATGCAGCACCTTGACAACAAATTTTCAGCTAGCTAGCATACTCTATCGCATGCTTTACGGCGCGCATTAGGGCACGCACCTGATGGCTTTCATTTCGGTTTTATAGGCAGCGTGCAAGCGCCGAAGCACTGCGAGTTCTTCTGGGTCCTTCGGGGGGCCCATGTTGATTTTGAAGAGCTTGGTAGGGGCCATCGGCATCCAGCGTGGCTTAGAGCCCTTGGGCTTTTTGTTCCATCTCACTTGCTGTAGACCAAGTAACCGGGAAACATCAGGACGGTGAAGAGCAGCATCGTAAGCGGTACTTCTTAAAGGCAACAAAGCCGCCTTTGGAAGTACCGAGGCCAACATCGAGTCACTTTCTCGTCGCTCACAGCGTCAAAATCCCGAATGCACGCAGCAGCCGACTGCGCGACGCAATCGCTGGCAATGCGGCTGCCGGTAAACCGAAGAGTAATATTTTGCCCCGTCCGGTCTCAGCTGATCTGCGGGCGTCAGCGCCCTTAAAGCACCCTTTAAGTTTAGCAAACAGTCTGAGAACAAAACTCGAGTAGCACTGTTTGAATTTACATGCTGAGCTGTTTTGGAGTCGAACAATCCGCTTTCTGTTCGGCTGCAGTTTTACACGAGCCAGCCTGCCACCCAGGGAAGAAATGAAAGGAAGGACGTGCTCACTATTTTCAGAAACATTGTGGTAATAATTTGAACAATTTTTGCTGGTTAAGGGAGTGTATAAGTAATTTTAACCGATTGTGGCATACCTAGGATGGAGTTGGGCTCGAAATCGAATGTACAATGGTTCCACTGTACCAGAATCTGGTCGAAAGCAGTCTAGGTAGCCACCTGTTTCAAATGCAAGTACACCCCCATGGCTCCCATAGCTTTAGCAATTACTATGCAATTTAACGTTGTGGCCAGAAACAGTGATTAAAGGTCGCTTGAAATTCATGAAGCCTTTTTTATTCGCGGGGCAGGAGAAAGGAAATGTGTGAGTGCGCGCCGTGCATTAACTTTCTAGATAAATTAATATCACTATATTTGAAGATGTTCCTTGTTCTTGAACATTGCAGCCTACGCAGTTATTTCATCTGTGAAAAGAGCTGGTTTTATCTGCCCCCTTCTCCCCCATCCGACTGTATATACTTTTATTTCTGCGATCTCAACAATAAACTTTAAAATAAAGATCGACTGCCCGAATGAAAAGCCTACACACACCTATGGTGGCGCGGCTGTGGATACAGTGCACAATGCCCCTAAGCATGGAGGAAGGAAACTGAGGAGAGGCCCTACCACCTCCGCGGTGTTGTCTCCGCGCGCTAGGAGAAAAGTGTGGATGAAATGACGTAGTAGGTTCTCCTCTTTTTTGCTGAATTTTTATTTCTTTGCATTGGCGGCCACGCCTTTCGGGCCACAATGGCGGCTTTGTTTTGGTTCTGTGCGCTCACACGTGTTGCTCCGTAGGTTTCGTTCGTACCGTGGAAAAGGCGCCATGCGGGCAGGTTCGCGTTGGTATCCGTGTTTTGTTGCGCTGCGTTAGCTGGACCGTGCTCTCCCGGATTTTGCTGTGGCCAGGTGGGACACGAGGGACACGAGGTTCATTTCGCGAGTTTGTGAAATGAACGCGCATGCAACGCTGTACGCAATGTACCACACCACGGCAACGGCAACGGACAAAGGAATATCCGCGGGAAATATTACCCTCTTCGGCGGAATCATGCTAACGTGCTAACGATTGTTTAGTATTGCTGCGGAGCGCGCGCGTCCGAGCACCACGGTTGCACGCAGCGGGGCGTGGTTTCGCGAGAAATGTAAACAAGAGAGGACAGCTGGCCCGATAGGCGGAGCAGCGCCATGAACAACGCCAACTTCCGGCTTCACTTTAGCTTCACAAAGAGTGACGTCAGGGCCTCTCCTGAGTTTCCTTCCTCCGTGCCCCCAAGTAAAATAAAGGTACACGTCATTTCCCCTACGTTGTCCTTGGTGTCTTGGTTTGTTGGCTTCTCATGACATGATTAACAAAAATGGAGCACGTCGGTTAACCCCCTTTCTTCTCGTGTTTTCTAGCACGGTATACAGTATAGTTGCAGGTGTGAGAGCTAACAGACTGTCACGACGACCAGCGCCTTCTGCTCCACACCAAGTTAGCTCACATGAATTCAAGGTCATTACGATTGACAAAGGTACGTGTACCATGACCACGCGCCTCAGAATCCCAGAAGGCGATGCGTGCTTCACTGCACTCCTTGAAGTCGACAGACATCAATGACCGACTGTATGGTTTCGATGCGATTACTTAGGATATGGAGTGACAGCTTGCCTATTGTTTTCCCTCCTTTCTCTTTCTTCATCTATTACTTCCCTTCCTCGTGCGTATAGTGAACCGAACATGCCTTCAGTTGAGCTCTCTGCCTTTCCTTGCCATTTAAGTGCACAAACGGTTATCTCTCTCTCTCTCTCTCGATCTGTAAACAAGTGCCACGGGTAAGCTCAGGATGACACCAGTTTCGAGATAATAATTCCCTAACTTCTCAAAGAAATGCAATGGCATTCCAGTTACTTTCGCGCTTCAGTGCATAAAAAGGCGTTTCGTTAAGAAAGTTAGAGGGACGACAGTGCGTTTTTACCGCAAGTTTGACGGCACTCATTTCGTAAATGGTGTTCCACATAATTATTTTCAAGTGGACATGCCTTGTAATCACACCCGCTGGAATTTGTAAATTGCAATATGTGCCACAAGGCAATTAGTTAAAAACATGATTAATTATTTTTTTTTACATAGAAGATTGTGCATTTCAATTCCGCCTCTTTCGCCTCCACATCCGCATCTTCGAGTAGACCAGCTCATATATACTAGAATTGTGATATCTGCCACAGGCAAAAAAAAAATAATAATAATAACTTGAAAGCGTTTGCTGAAACACCCTATATACTGGATGGAAAACAAAGAAAGCGGAAGCAGGGGATATGGAACCGGACGAAGGTATATAGCAGCCGGAGTTGACTAACGCGTCATCATATCACGTAATATCTCGTCCAGCCCGTTTGCAAGCAGGAACCTAAAGACGATTGCGAAGGGAGCCAACAAATCTGCCATGGGATTTTTCTGTCACGTGCCTCCTTTTGCGAAAACAGGAACCGAAGGATTACTACGAGCGAACTCATCGAATGCGTCACCAGACCTTTAAGGTCTGTGGGTCGAACGGCGAAGCTGTGCTAGTTACACCGCGTGTTAGAACATGCAAGTCAAACGTCGCAAGCAGTCTATATTGTAAACATTTTGTTTCACCATTATTTCACGCCCCGGCGCTGCCGACGTATTTCCGTGTCTCGTGCGCGCACTTCGGGATGGGCCTCCCGGTGCTGCTCTTTAAACTCGGCATATGTGGCGCGCAACTCGGGGTCGGCGCTACGACAATGAGCCCATTCACAAGCCAACTCTCGCTGACGCTCTCGGTAGGCAGCTTCGTCTTCATCATCATCATCATCATCATCATCATCATCATCATCAGCCTGGTTGCGCCCACTGCAGGGCAAAGGCCTCTCCCATGCTTCTCCAACAACCCCGGTCATGTACTAATTGTGGCCATGCCGTGCCTGCAAACTTCTTAATCTCATCCGCCCACCTAACTTTCTGCCGCCCCCTGCTACGCTTCCCTTCCCTTGGGATCCAGTCCGTAACCCTTAATGACCATCGGTTATCTTCCCTCCTCATTACATGTCCTGCCCATGCCCATTTCTTTTTCTTGATTTCAACTAAGATGTCATTAACTCGCGTTTGTTCCCTCACCCAATCTGCTCTTTTCTTATCCCTTAACGTTACACCTATCATTCTTCTTTCCATAGCTCGTTGTGTCGTCCTCAATTTGAGTAGAACCCTTTTCGTAAGCCTCCAGGTTTCTGCCCCGTAGGTGAGTACTGGTAAGACACAGCTATTATATACTTTTCTCTTGAGGGATAATGGCAACCTGCTGTTCATGATTTGGGAATGCCTGCCAAACGCACCCCAGCCCATTCCTATTCTTCTGATTATTTCCGTCTCATGATCCGGATCCGCCGTCACTATAGATGTATTCCCTTACGACTTCCAGTGCCTCGTTGCCTATTGTAAATTGCTGTTCTCTCCCGAGACTGTTAAGCATTACTTTAGTTTTCTGCAGATTAATTTTTAGACCCACTCTTCTGCTTTGCCTCTCCAGGTCAGTGAGCATGCATTGCAATTGGTCCCCTGAGTTACTAAGCAAGGCAATATCATCAGCGAATCGCAAGTTACTAAGGTATTCTCCATTAACTTTTATCCCCAATTCTTCCCAATCCAGGTCTCTGAATACCTCCTGTAAACATGCTGTGAATAGCATTGGAGATATCGTATCTCCCTGCCTGACGCCTTTCTTTATTGGGATTTTGTTGCTTGCTTTATGGAGGACTACGGTGGCTGTGGAGCCGCTATAGATATCTTCCAGTATTTTTACATATGGCTCATCTACACCCTGATTCCTTAATGCCTCCATGACAGCTGAGGTTTCGACTGAATCAAACGCTTTCTCGTAATCAATGAAAGCTATATATAAGGGTTGGTTATATTCTGCACATTTCTCTATCACTTGATTGATAGTGTGAATATGGTCTATTGTTGAGTAGCCTTTACGGAATCCTGCTTGGTCCTTTGGTTGACAGAAGTCTAAGGTGTTCCTGATTCTATTTGCAATTACCTTAGTAAATACTTTGTAGGCAACGGACAGTAAGCTGATCGGTCTATAATTTTTCAAGTCTTTGGCGTCCCCTTTCTTATGGATTAGGATTATGTTAGCGTTCTTCCATGATTCCGGTACGCTCGAGGTCATGAGGCATTGCGTATACAGGGTGGCCAGTTTCTCTAGAACAACCTGTCCACCATCCTTCAACAAATCTGCTGTTACCTGATCCTCCCCAGCTGCCTTCGCCCTTTGCATATCTCCTAAGGCTTTCTTTACTTCTTCCGGCGTTACCTTCGGTATTTCGAATTCCTCTAGACTATTTTCTCTTCCATTATCGTCGTGGGTGCCGCTGGTACTGTATAAATCTCTATAGAACTCCTCAGCCACTTGAACTATCTCATCCATATTCGTAATGATATTGCCGGCCTTGTCTCTTAACGCATGCATCTGATTCTTGCCAATTCCTAGTTTCTTCTTCACTGTTTTTAGGCTTCCTCCATTCCTGAGAGCATGTTCAATTCTATCCATATTATACTTCCTTATGTCAGCTGTCTTACGCTTGTTGATTAACTTCGAAAGTTCTGCCAGTTCTATTCTAGCTGTAGGGTTAGATGCTTTCATACATTGGCGTTTCTTGATCAGATCTTTCGTCTCCTGCGATAGTTTGCTGGTATCCTGCCTAACGGAGTTACCACCGACTTCCATTGCACACTCCTTAATGATGCCCACAAGATTGTCGTTCATTGCTTCAACACTAAGGTCCTCTTCCTGAGTTAAAGCTGAATACCTGTTCTGTAGCTTGATCTGGAATTCCTCTATTTTCCCTCTTACCGCTAACTCATTAATCGGCTTCTTATGTACCAGTTTCTTCCGTTCCCTCCTCAGGTCTAGGCTAATTCGAGTTCTTACCATCCTGTGGTCACTGCAGCGCACCTTGCCGAGCACGTCCACATCTTGTATGATGCCAGGGTTGGCGCAGAGTATGAGGTCTATTTCATTTCTAGTCTCGCCGTTCGGGCTCCTCCACGTCCACTTTCGGCTATCCCGCTTGCGGAAGAAGGTATTCATTATCCTCATATTATTCTGTTCCGCAAACTCTACTAATAACTCTCCCCTGCTATTCCAGTGCCTATGCCATATTCGCCCACTGCCTTGTCTTCGTCTTCAGGAGCACGCAATACTCGTGGTCTTCCCATAGTTGTAGGTGGGGTGGAATGTGTGGAACCAATAATCCAAAGCTTCGTATGTTGGGGGGAAAGGCCCAACAGCGCAGATGCTGACGCTGCAGTCGTTTTGGCGATTGGTTGGACTCGCTTGACAATTGACGTGGCTGCCGGCACTTCTTGCTCGCGCAAGAAGCGCCGGCAGCCACGTGCTCCTATTATCGCGTTTGAACCGCTGGGCACTGTTCGTTGGCCGCAAACCGCCAGCATACCATTTGTTTCTTTAGCGGTAGGGTGGAATCAATCGTCGGTAAATTCTATGCTGATCTGGATCAGTCGCCGAGAATGCACCTTGTGACAAACGTACAAGATTCGCGGAATAAGATAGCAATCTCACGAGGGGAAAGGGTCACACCGACCCCTTTCCCCTGTTGATCTCTTCTTTTCCTCTGCCGCTAGGTCACGTGGCCACCTTTTAGCTAAGTCCGACAACGACGGCTCAGGGCCCACATAAACAGTTTCACTAAAAGTAATGGCAAACCCAACTACTTCGTCAGCACGGTTTCTTGTAAGAATAAGCCTGCGATTGCTGATGAATGCTGTCATCATCTCAGTGTTTGGCAACTACGGCTGTAAACGGAAAAGAAAATTGGTGTTCTTGCGCGCCATGGTTCAGCGCACGTTTTACGCCTCCAAATGAAGTACAATGTTCTTCGATTTCGGCAAAACAATCTCGGGGCACCACATGTGTGATTTCGGGCTTTTTTGTCTGCGCTTAGTAAGCGCAAGACTCTGAGTCACGTGCATTTGGGTAAGGATTATTGTTACGCTTTTTAGCAAAGACTGTCTTTGTTGATTGTTGATTGTCCTCGGAACATGCTCTCGCAGATTAGCTTACCACATGTATATTCGTACACCCGTACACAAGAACGCCCGCTAGTATGTCACTGTACTGCTCGAGCTGGTACGTCTGGTCCGTACACGTATGTGCGTTGACGCGGCATCAGACGTAGACAGGGTACAGCAACGGCGTTGCTGTAGTTTTGTCGACCCGGATTCATTCGGAAAGAAGCAGCCAGCGCCCATTAGTAATATGAGGGCATTAAATCTGTGCTTGTTCAGCCGCGGCGCTCGGGGGTGCTAATAGGTTCCTGCTACGCTCCACGTCTTTAACGCGGGATATATCAGCTGGGCGAAGTTGCGCAGACGAAATGCATGCAGGTGTTTGAACCTCTTCAGATATGTGCCGACAGCAGCGGATAGCGATGCAAGTATAAAACAAGGAGACATTGGAATTACATTATAAATAGTACATAGCGAGAGACTCGAATGTTGAAGGCAGTACTGATTTTTGTACACTGCCAGAAAAAATGCTAAAGGTGGTGACTCCGTGTGTCGCAATAGATAGATAGATAGATAGATAGATAGATAGATAGATAGATAGATAGATAGATAGATAGATAGATAGATAGATAGATAGATAGATAGATAGATAGATAGACAGACAGACAGACAGACAGATAGATAGATAGATAGATAGATAGATAGATAGATAGATAGATAGATAGATAGATAGATAGATAGATAGATAGATAGATAGATAGATAGATAGATAGACAGACAGACAGACAGACAGACAGACAGACAGACAGACAGACAGACAGACAGACAGACAGACAGACAGACAGACAGATAGATAGATAGATAGATAGATAGATAGATAGATAGATAGATAGATAGATAGATAGATAGATAGATAGATAGATAGATAGATAGATAGATAGATAGATAGATAGATAGATAGATAGATAGATAGATAGATTCAAAATGTCTGAAGTAGGCAAAGAATGCTAATGGCATTAACAACAAAATTCGATTGAATTTAGGTGTGTCTTCACCAATCTGTGTTCTGCAGGAGGCAGTAGATGTAATTGAGAATTATTTGGACCCGACGGGGTTAAGGTGCTCCCCCTCCAAGTCGGAGCTGTTGCTGAACAGTCCCACTAGAAGGGGACGCAAGCCAAGGGGATGGATCCCCGTGGACCAGCTGAGCATTCAGCTTCGTACAAGAAATGGCGATCTCATACCTAGGGTTGATAAGATTAGGGTTCTGGGGATGACTGTTGAGTCGAACGGCGCCAACACGCTGACGATCCAGAAGATCATTGCCAAGACAGAAAATGCGGTACGCCTAGTTAAGAGGGTGGCCAACAGGCAGACGGGGTTCAAGGAGGACAGTCTCATTAGACTTATGCACGCATTTGTATTGTGTCACTTTACTTATGTGGCGGCCATGCACAAGTGGAAACCATCGGAGAAGGAGAAGCTTGACACGCAGATTAGGAATATCATGAAGAAAGTGTTGGGAGTGCCAATGTGCACCAGCACCGACCGACTTCTCCAGCTGGGAATTCATAATACCTTGGATGAGATAGCTGAGGCTCAGGAGAGGACGCAGATGGTGCGTCTCTCTACGACTAGCACGGGTCGGCATATTCTGAGAGAGTTAGGTGTTCCTCAGGAGAAGATTTCGCAGCTTCATCATCCGTCAAGCCCAGGCCGCCGCCGGAAGTCAACTGATTCCGGCCGACGTCTAGGGGGGAGGTAGACGGTGATAGGGAGAGCTGCGTCTCACCCGATCACCCATACTCTCTGACGGGTGTAAATAAAGTGCTATCTCTCTCTCTCGCAGCTTCATGTCGGTATTCCCGTGAAGGTCCGTAATCGGTATCACGTCAAGCCTGTTACCAGGAACATGGAACATGCATGCGGAGCGAAATGTTGGTAGAAGAAAGGCTAGGGGAGCTTGCCTACTGAGACTCATTCGTGATGAGAATCAGAAGGTTAGCTTCGTCGATGCTTCTTTTAACGAAGAGAGAAAGGTGTTTACCATGGTTGTCGTGGACAATGAGGGCAGTCTCGTTAACGCTGCTACCGTTCGGACTGATAGGCCAGAGGTCGCGGAGCAAGCGGCTATTGCGCTCGCCTTGGTTGACAGGCGCAGGCCTTTTGTATATAGCGATTCAAAGTCGGCCGTTAGGGCCTTTGAGAAGGGCTCGGTGGCTAAGGTTGCTTTTAAAATTATGCAGACATGTGAGATCTCTCAACACTACTTATGTTGGTTCCCTGCTCACCTTGGGATGATCGAGGGAGCCCCTCCGAATCTCAATGAGTCCGCTCATGAGGCAGCGCGAGATCTTACCCTCCGCTCTGCCCCGCGCAACGGCGTGGCGATACTCTCCGAGAATAGAGACTCCCCTTCCACATACAATGAAATCACGAAGTATTACCTTCTTAATCGCAGGGTTTACACTTTGCCGCATCCTAAACTAAACAGGGCTCAGGCACTTACATTACGCTTACCACAGACTGGTACTTATCCTTGCCCACGGAGACTGAACATGTTTTATCTAGAGACGTATACAGAGCCTTATTGCCAAGATTGTGGTGCTTTAGCCACGCTCGAACACATGCTCTGGTCTTGTGAAAGAATTGAAGACTCGGCGATCAAGGATGCGTCCAGGTGAGAGGCTGCACTTCGCAGCCCGGACCTGGATGAACAATTCTGGGCTGTCCAGCAGGCTCACGATGTGGCCGTGAGGCTTGGCCTTCCGGTCCCTACGTGGGAGTGGCCCGCTTAGTGATTAATTATCACTACTTGCAGGACCAAATAAAGTTTTCCTTCCTTCTTTCCTTCACCAATCTCGTTCGGTGCGCAAAAGGGACCGTGTGCTTTATGGAAGCTGTCGTATTCGGAACACCGGGCAACAAGAAAAAATTCCGTTGTGTTTGGATTTCATCACAACACAAACCGCTCTTAGTTGAAAAGTCCTTTGAGTGCACCTTTATATAAAACATGCTGTGCGCGTGGCGTATGTGAGACAGCTGGACATATCGAGCCTACTCGCAGTCTTTATATGGCAGGCTCACTCATTCCTTTAACGTGCTCGCACGTTTACCGCAACATAGTCTCTAACCAAGAATGACAAAATGAGCACGTCTATCTAGAGATGGCGCGTTTGAGTAGTCATTGTCTTAATGACGACGTTTATTGGTCGCTGAACAAAAAGGGAAAAATTACGATCACGGACAAAGTCAAAATTATTATGGACGTTTCGGAACTCATGTGGTGTTTCCTTCTTCGCAGTGCAGCAGACGTAGTGTCATATTTCCTCATTGTGGGGCACCTTAAAGGGACTGACAATACATTTTCATGGTACCTATTTTTTTAATGCAATGGAAAGCTTACTGATAAGAGTACCTAACATGAAGTGGCAACGAGGAAAACGCCATGGAACATTCTTTATCAGAATTTTTTGATCTGCAGTGGGGATGTCGTTGTTCGTTGGAAGGATGCTGAAAACGGTGATAGATAAGTGCGATAGCGATTATACGTCGGCATTAGTGGGAGGCAGATGACAAGTGCGGCCGTAACTGCGAGAAAGTATAATTTTGTTTATCAAGTCGATGTTCCTGCGATTCATGTTTTCCGAAGCGTTTCTGCAAAAATAGCTACGTGTTTCCGTGGTGTCCTGTTCAGATGCTTTGGTATTTAACCAGCCAAACGAAACTCATCGGATTGAAAACGAAACGACGCTTTTACACGTGACACGTAGATCAGCATGTTGCCGTAGCCATGAGTGCACTTTTGATTTCCGAAGCATGTAATAAAGCACAAATGTCTAATACTAAAGGAACTGCAATTCTAATTAATAATTATGTTGTGCCTAATAACAGCCGACTTATGTAGAGTAATCTCACAGACTACATCCGAAGTATCAAGGTTTCACAGCCAGGCCTCGCCACTTACTGGTTTTTGAGACTTTCCTTGCCCGTTTAAAATGATAATTCCTGTTTAAATCGCGAACACCGTGCTGGAGTATATCACTACAGTTCATGGTCACTTCATTTCCATCATCGTTTCACAACATATTGCTACGGCACAATATGTGCGATCACGAAAGGCCAGCAGTGTGAAGACGACGACGATGATTAGAAGCTAGCGCGGGCTGTTGCCTCTTGGCCAAGCGCAGCGTATTTTCCTTGTAAATATATTTGTACATAGCTTTTCGTCTGCGTCTTCCTACGTAACATATCTGGTGGAGGTGGACGTTCCCTGTACCTCGTCACGGAGCTTCGCAGTGGTCGGTGCGTCGAGCCTTCCTTCATGGCTCCCGGCGACGCCAACCCGACTCCACCGGCTCCGACACCTGCTGCCACTTCGACGACCTACATCACCCTCTCCGCTCCCCGTGATCCCGGCGTATTCTCGGCAAAAGATGGGGAAGACGTCGATGACTGGATCCGCCTGTATGAACACGTCAGCCGCAACAACCGGTGGGACCCTACTATTATGCTCGCCAACGTAGTCTTTTACCTCGGTGGCACACCTCGAGTTTGGTATCGCACGCACGAAGATGAGCTCACCAGTTGGGATTCACTTAAGACACAGCTTCGCGACTTGCTCGGCAACCCCTACGGTCAACAACTTGCCGCGCAGAAGGCGCTTTCCGGCCGTGTGCAGACGTCAACAGAGCCCTATGTCACATACGTTCAGGACGTCTTGGCTCTGTGCCGCACAGTTGACACCCACATGACTGAGTCAGACAAGGTTTCCCACATCCTCAAAGGCATTGCCGATGACGCCTTCAACTTGCTCGTTTGCAACAACGTAGCCACGGTGGATGCTGTTATAAAAGAGTGCCGCCGCCTGGAACTCGCCAAAAGCCGACGTATTGACCAGCAGTTTGCCCGTCTGCCCAACACCCCAGCGACATCTTCCTGTGCCGACGCTCCTCGTCCCAACAACACTGCCGATGTTACCAGGATCGTCCGGCGTGAGATCGAGGCCGCCTATCCGGCTGCCTTCGACTCCAGTCCCACCAACACATCTGCAGTCACGGTCTCACTGATCCAGGCAGTTGTCCGCCAGGAGTTTGAAAACATGGGTCTTCACACCATCTGCTCGGCCCATCGCCCCCGCCCGGCTTCTTCGATTTCGCCCCGTCCCGCATCTTCTTACCCACCACGTTTCCGCAACCCATCTGAATGGCGCACTGCTGACGACAAGCCTATTTGTTTCCACTGCCATCGAATCGGGCACATTTCTCGGCACTGTCGTAGTCGCTGGAGTTCCCCGATCCGGTCTACTTATACTGCCTACTCTCGCCCCTCAGGTGGCCCTTCTCGTCCCTATGCCGCACGCTCCGATAATGCCGCCACTGATTCTCCTGCAACGAACCGCCCCTATTCTCGTTCGCCTTCGCCCCAACGACGACAATCTCGCTCTCCCCAGCCCCGTCGCTCCTATTCGCCGACTCCCTTCGGACGCCGCTCCCAGCCGGAAAACTAGACGATGCAGCGCCTCGAGGTGACGCTGCATTGCTCCCTACGCCGCCAAATCCTCTACTGACTTTGTCCACTCATCTCAACCTTCTTGACGTGCAAGTCGACGGTGTTTCTGTGTCTGCTCTCATAGACACTGGGGCGCATTTGTCCGTAATGAGCGCTGACCTTCGTAACCGGCTCAAGAAAATTATCACGCCCGCCACGACGCCTGTTGTCCGTGTCGCCGAT
Source organism: Dermacentor albipictus (assembly GCF_038994185.2). Classification (NCBI taxonomy): domain Eukaryota; kingdom Metazoa; phylum Arthropoda; class Arachnida; order Ixodida; family Ixodidae; genus Dermacentor; species Dermacentor albipictus. The sequence goes on from NC_091821.1 coordinate 417,823,631, forward strand.
GGCGGAACAGCCCCCGTAATTGGTATGTGTACCGCCCGCGTCTCCTTCGCCGATCGCTCAACAATCGTGCTATTCACAGTCATCGCCCACTGTCCCCACGACATCATCCTCGGCTTAGACTTCCTCTCCGCACATTCTGCTCTCATCGATTGTTCCGCCAGTACTCTCCGCCTTGACCTGCCTGTTCTGGATCCTGCTGAACCACACCCCAGTCGCCTCAGTTCCGCCGACTTCGTTCACTTGCCACCTTCGGCACTGACCTAAGTTGACCTAGTGTCATCCCCACCAGTCCCCGACGGTCACTACATCGCGGCTCCTATGCAAGACGTCCTCCTTACACACGGGATCACAGTACCCCATACAGTTTTATCTATTACGGCGAATTGCGTCTGCCTACCAGTGGTCAACTTTGGCTTGACGACACAAGTGCTGCCACGTGGGATGTCTTTGGCCCAGCTTTGTTCATTCGAGGATCACTCAGTAGCATCCATTGCAGTAGACGACACTTTATCCGATACTCCTCTACCATCGCAGTCGACAAATTGTACCATCGCTGACTTACGGAAAATGATTGCCTCCGACTTGCCCTCCGAGCACGCTCGTGAACTCTACCGCGTTCTGTTTTCCTACCACGATATTTTTGACTTTAACGATCGTCCTTTAGCCCAAACTACAGCTGTCAAACATCGCATTAATACCGGCGATGCCCGTCCTATTCATCGCCGCCCGTATCGAGTGTCATCAGCTGAGCGTCAAGTTATTCACGCAGAAGTTCGCAAAATGCTTGCCAAGAACATTAACAGGGTTACCAAAAAGGACGTGTATCCCCTACCTCGGATTGATAACGCCCTTGACTGCCTCCACGGTGCTCGCTATTTCTCCTCTATTGACCTTCGCTCCGGCTATTGGCAGATTGCCGTGGACGATCTCGACCGCGAGAAGACTGCCTTTGTAACACCCGACGGTCTTTATCAATTCAAGGTGATGCCGTTCGGCCTATGTAACGCTCCTGCCACTTTTGAACGCATGATGGACTCCCTTCTTCACGGTTTCAAATGGTCCACGTGCTTGTACTACTTGGACGACGTTATCGTATTCTCCCCAACGTTCGCTACGCACCTCGAGCGCCTCCCAGCAGTCCTGGACGTTTTTCGGCGAGCCGGTCTGCAACTCAACGCATCGAAGTGCCATCGGCCGTCGCCAGATTACCGTCCTTGGACATCTCGTTGACGGGAACGGAGTGCAACCGGACCCAGGCAAGATCCATGCTGTTACGCACTTCCCTGTTCCGAAGTGTGTCAAGGATGTGCGCAGCTTCATCGGCCTTTGTTCGTACTTCCGCCGTTTCGTGAGGAATTTCGCTGCCATAGCACGACCACTAACCGACCTTTTGAAAAAAGACGCTCCTTTCCAGTGGGGCGATAACGAGGCCTCTGCATTCTCTCATCTAATCGCCATTCTCACAACGCCTCCAGTTCTGGCCCATTTCGATCCTTCTGCACCTACCGAAGTCCGTACTGATGCCAGCGGTCACGGAATTGGAGCAGTACTGGCACAACGCCAGCGTGGCCACGACCTTGTTATCGCTTACGCCAGCAGGCTCCTCTCACCCGCGGAGCGCAACTATTCCATCACTGAGCGTGAGTGTCTGGCCCTAGTTTGGGCGGTTGCGAAATTCCGCCCATACTTATATGGCCGATCCTTTTCCGTTGTCACAGACCATCACGCGCTTTGTTGGTTATGCTCATTGAAAGACCCTTCAGGAAGACTTGGTCGCTGGGCCTTACGCCTCCAAGAATATTCGTTCTCTGTCACCTACAAATCTGGCCGACTACACAAGGACGCTGACTGCCTGTCTCGCTACCCGGTAGACGAGCCTGACGACGCCGACAGTAGTACCGCCGACGGCATTTTCTCTGTGTCTGCCTTCGCTAACATCGCCGATGAGCAGTACCGAGACCTATCGCTGCGAGTACTCATCGAGCGTTTGCGCTCTACACCTACCGACGCATCCGTTCGCCGATATGTCCTCCAGGGCGGCATTCTGTACCGAAGGAGCTTCCTCCCTGATGGCCCTGATCTTCTTCTTGTCGTGCCAAAACATGTACGACAGACTGTGCTCTTTGAGATGCATGACGCACCCACTGCAGGACATCTTGGGGTAACCCGCACGTACGACCGCGTCCGCCGCCGCTTCTATTGGCCTGGTCTCGCTCGCTCCGTTCGACGCTATGTTGCTGCCTGTGATCCCTGCCAGCGTCGGAAGACACCTCAGGTGCTACCTGCCGGTCATCTCCAGCCGATCACCGTCCCTGTGGAGCCGTTCTTTCGTGTTGGATTAGACCTGCTCGGTCCGTTTCCCACGTCATCCTCTGGGAACAAATGGGTAGCCGTCGCGACTGATTACGCCACCCGATACGCTATCACTCGGGCTCTCCCTACCAGCTGCGCCACTGACGTCGCGGACTTTCTCTTGCGTGACATTATCTTGCTTCATGGCGCCCCGCGACAGCTGCTTACTGACCGTGGTCGAAACTTCCTCTCGAAAGTTATCGCTGACATTGTGCGTTCCTGCTCCATTCAACACAAACTGACTACTTCATACCATCCTCAAACCAATGGCCTGACAGAGCGGTTAAACCGTACTCTTACCGATATGCTGGCCAAGTACGTTTCCAAGGACCACCACGACTGGGACATTGCCCTTCCTTACGTAACATTTGCGTACAATTCTTCCTGGCACGACACCGCCGGATTTTCTCACTTTTATCTACTGTACGGTCGCGAACCTACCTTGCCCCTAGACACGGCACTTCCTCCTGCTGCGGTCTCAACAAGCGAGTATGCGCGCGACGCCATCGCCCTCGCCGACCATGCACGCCAGCTTGCCCGTGCTCGACTTACGGCCTCACAGACCACTCAGCAGTGTCAGTACAACGCCCGCCATCGTGACGTACAGTTTTCACCTGGTGCGCTCGTGCTCCTGTGGTCGCCCTCTCGTCACGTCGGACTTTCAGAGAAGCTTCTTTCGCGATACACAGGGCCCTACCGCGTGCTGCGCCAGGTGACGCCTGTGACTTACGAAATTGCTCCTGTGGGCTCAACCTCGTCCTCTCCTGTGGCATCTAGTGATGTCGTACACGTCAGTAGGCTCAAGGCCTACTACACTGCTTCCGAGTCCGATCTTTAGTCGCTCCGGGACGGCGCTTTTGCAGCCGGGGGTAGTGCTACGGCACAACATGTGCGATCACGAAAGGCCAGCAGTGTGAAGACGACGACGATGATTAGAAGCTAGTGCGGGCTGTTGCCTCTTGGCCACGCGCAGCGTATTTTCCTTGTAAATATATTTGTCGTCGTAAATATATTTGTGGACGACGACGAAGTCTCCCTGCTAAGGTGGCTGCTCACCGCTCCTGTGAAAAATCTCGCCTTCCGCGTAAATACGTTCCATACATCAAGAGATTGGACCCCAAGACATCTGAGGACGCCCCGGACGCTCATGCGCAGTCTGGTTTTCTGACATTCAGCGAATGTCACTCCATCGGCCCTGCAGCTGAATTGTACACCGGGACAAGGCCTAGTGCCTCCGGTGACGCGCTGGCGGCGGTAGATTCACCGGCGGCGCTCGTCACGACGGCGTTACCGGCCGCACAATTGACACCTGAGCCTGGATCCCAGCTCCTGGTTCCTGCTCCAAGTCCTTCGGCTACAGCCCACCCATCGCCTTCCCAAAATGCACATCAGACCGTGAGTGATCTGCCCACAGGGCGGAGCCCCGCGATGGCTTCCCAGACACCGATCGGGAATGGGGCTCCAGTTGTTGTGCATGACGAACCGAGTACCCCTATGGACTTGTCTTCTGCGCTACCATCTGTGGCGTCGGCACCCCGTGGTTCTCAGAAGCGTCCTTCGGAGCAATCTGCACCAGATTCGTGTTCGGCCAACAGCGGCTCCCAAGGCAGGCGTTCCTGTCTAACGACTGACCACCCAGTTGTGTCGACACCGGGCTCGGCTTGCTATAAAGCAACCATTAAGGCTCTGGCCCCAACAAGCCTCACGGAGATTCCGAACAGGATTATTCAGGCGAACCTAGACGCTTGTCTTGGCACCACAGGCTTCCGCGGCTTCGCGGCCCGGAAGAAATCAAATACCATCGCTGTGTGGCTCCCGACATTGGCTGCTGTCGAGCGTTTGCAAACGCTTCAACGTCTCTCGATAACGAGCGAGGTCACCGTGCCGGTCCAGGTGTACCTGGTAGAGGGCTCGGATCTACAGCGCTGTGTCGTTTACAACGTTGACGTTGGCGAGGACCAGACTGCTCTCCAGCGTGAGCTCTACTGTCCTACTCACCGTGTCATTCAGGCGCGTTACATGGGAAAGGGGCGCTCTTGCATCGTCACCTTGCAGGGCCCACCAACTCCTCCAGCTCGCCTGTACTACTATGGCTGCATTCTACGACCTCGGCCATATAAACCCAGTGTCGTCTATTGTTACAACTGTTTCCGACCGGGCCACATGCGCCGATCCTGTCCATTTACAGCGCCAGATGAAGCTGTATTAGCTGGCGCAGTGTCCTATCGCTGTGGACTCTGCAAGACCGACGACCACGAGATCACTTCTCCGACTTGTCCCACAAAGCAAAAGGCCACTCAGAAGGTTCGTCGCGGGATCCCTAAGCAATGGCCTCAGCATGCTGCAACACAACCAGTGCCGACATCAAACAGGTTTGCGGCGCTCCAGTGGGATGACGACGACTGGCCAGAGCTTTCCGAGCCCGAACCGCCTGCACCCAATTCCCAACAGACTTACAGTGACAAAGTTCGCAGAGACCGCCGTCGCCAGCTGGTTATACAGAAGCAGAGCGGGCCGGAACATCCGCGTGATGATATGGCAGCAGTTGACAATCAAATTGCCCGCCTTTTAGCGGAGGTATCCAAGCTCCGACAGCACCGTGAGCTACTTGCGCGTCGGCGACGTTCAGTGGATTCTCACACGAATACAAGTATCGATTCCGCTGCATCATCGTCTCTGTCACGCCCTGCTGTATCGGTCGCAGAGTCTACCAGATCTCCAGCTCCGTTGCCGGATAACTCTACAACATCCCTTTTGCGGTTCATGGTCAGCCAGTTATCCAACCTGACATCTGTGATTTTGCAACGCCTGGACTCGTAATCAAATGGCGGGCACAGGTGTTTGTGGCGTGCTTCAGTGGAACTGTAGAGGGCTCTCCACGAAAGTGGGGGAGCTTAAATCCCGTCTACGTATGAACAAGCTCCAGGTGTGGGCCCTGTTACTACAGGAGACCAACGCCTTGCCTGCCATTCCGGGCTTCAGTGGATACGTGTCTCCTTCGATGAGTGACCGTCGCGTGCACACAGCTGCCCCTCCAGGAAAGGCGGCAGTGTATGTTGATACGCGCTATCCTCAGGTCTGCCTTTCTCTTGAAAACTGGTGTAACTCATATCAGGAGGTAGTGGCAGTAGCTGTGAAGTTACCCAAAACAACTGTTGTGGTAGTGTCATACTACATAAGACCAGCCGGTGGCTCTGCTTCAAGAATTAATCTGGGCTGGTTAGTGAATGTCCGTCGCCAATACCCAGCGTGTCCTATTTTAGTTGGTGGTGATTTCAACGCCCCTCACCCAGATTGGGGGTACCCTACTTCTAGCCCTCGAGGTAGGCGTGTGCGGGACGCCTTCGCGGATGCGTTGTTTGTATTACTGAACCATCCCGATTCAGCAACGCGAGCTGTGCCTCAAGCTCGACGTACAGCATACGCACCGGATCTTACGTGGTGGTCGGGTCCCGGCACTCCTACTTGGCACCTGGAGCCCGACTGCTGGGGTAGTGACCACCACCCTATCATCATCGGCCTTCATCCGTCGCAGGCCCGCCGATTGCGCCGCAAGTGTTCTGTGGTCAATTGGGACAAATTTCGCGCCGTTCTCCAAGACACCTCTGTGGACTCGTCATCACTACTTGTTGACCGCATACAAAGCGCGCTCAATGAAGCCACAACCATCAGCTGGGTAGACGTCAATCGACCGGCACCGGATATCGGCCTGCTCAACTTGTGGGCTGCTCGCAGACAAGCTGAGCTGGCAGCATCCCGAGACCCCACTTCTGCACAAGCACGTACAAGACTGAATTTCCTTACTGCTAAAGCCCGCAGGTATGAACGCGACCTCTCGCGGAGGCACTGGCATACGTGGTGTGAACGGTTTTCATCCAAGACATCGAATGCTTCTCTCTGGCGAACCTTCCGCGCCATGGAACACGGTGGTAGCCGTCCAGACGCGGCAGCCACAGCCTGCTTCGCTGCTGGCTTGTCGCCGGATGATTTCGCCAGAGAAGCAGCCCGGAGGTTCTTCCCGCAGTACGACGTGTTGCCTCAACCAGCCAATGGTGCTTCCTTGGCAGGCCTTCCGACACATATCGACAGGTTACCATCTACGGCGGACTCCGAGGGGATTGCAAGTTCTTTCACCATGCCTGAGTTGCTTGCAGCGATCGATGGTACCAGTCGCAAGACAGCACCAGGTCCAGACTCTATTACTTATGAGGCCTACAAGAACCTGAGCTCCGCTGTGCTGCCTCAACTCCTCGACACCATTAACAAGGTATGGCTAGATGGCGTTGTCCCTCCAGGCTGGAAGTCAGCTATTGTGATCCCGATTCCGAAACCAAGCAAGCCGCCGACTGACCTTGGCAACTTCCGACCCATTTCCCTAACGTCCACGTTGTGCAAGCTTGCTGAGAAAATGCTTGCCACACGAATGTCGTGGTGGCTAGAGCACCACGGTTTCTACCACCCTGCTCAAATTGGCTTCCGTCCATCCATAGGTACTGAAGATGGGCTGGCTGTCTTGGCATCCTCGGTTTTATCGTCAACTCGTAGCCACAGTGTCCGTACTGTCCTCGCTATGGACGTCGAAAAGGCGTATGATAACATCAGTCATGCTGCCATCTTGGCTTCAATTGACATGCTGCATTTTCCCCCCAGAGTACGGAATTTTGTCAAATCTTTCCTTGAAGACCGACATTTTGCAATTCGCCTCAGTGGTGACGCCGTCGGCTCATTTGTCCCTCTTCGTGGCGTACCCCAGGGATCTGTATTATCACCCACATTATTCAATATTGCTTTCATCCCGCTTGCATGGCGCTTACACGATGTACCCGACATAAAGTTCTTGTTGTACGCTGATGACATCACGGTATGGAGCACTCATCACGACCTGCTGACTCAAGCCGCTGCCCTTCAATCAGCTTTAGATATCACGGCGACTTACGCTTCTTCGGTCGGCCTTAGGCTTTCCGTCAGCAAATCTGCTTACATGTCAGTCGCCAATCGCTGGGGCCGGCGTAAACTCTCTGCAACACCCATTCGTCTTCATCTATCCGGAACCCCTCTTCAACAATGTTCCACTATAAAAATTCTGGGTCTGACGGTACACGAGTCGGGAACCGGAACTGCTTGGCTCTACAGCGCTAAAAAGCAGGCAATTCAAACGTTGGGTCTGATTAGGCGCATTGCTCCTAAAATGGGCGGCGCCAGCTCGTATGTTGCGCGACAATTGGTAAAGGCGGTAGTGCAACCACGCCTTATTTATCAAGCCCAATTCCAGCATTTGACGAGGGCACAATGGGATCGCCTTGAGGCTGTTAATCGCGAGGCAATGAGGGTCATCACTTGCCTTCCCCGAATCACCCCGATCGTGGCTCTCCAAGAAAATGCGCAGCTCAACACACTAGATGAGCTGGTGCAGCAGCGGCGTGATGCTCGCAGGCTTAAGGCCAGCCTTTCACACGCAACGAGTGCTCTCAGGGCTTACGCTTTCTCGAACTCGCTTCTACCACCACCATCGCCAGTTCTTCCTCCCTGGAGTTTTGTACAGCTGAGTGACAACAAGCCAACTGATATACATCGCCCGACATCAACTCACGCGGCGGCATCGCTTCGTGACCGAATTGTAGATCAAGATGCCCACCTGCCGCTTGGCTCCATCGTCCTTTACGTTGATGCAAGCATTAAGGGCTGTGAAACAACCACTGCAATTTATTGCCCATGCGCACCTGCCCTTAATAAGACGACCCGGTTTCAAGTCCAAGAACCTCCTTCCTCCTTTTGTGCTGAGCTCCTTGCTGTCCGAGAAGCGTTGTGCTCTGTGGCCGCCTTTCCCTTGGTCCCCACGGCCCGCATCGTCATCCGCACTGATGCTCTCCAGGCGACGCGGCTTCTGCGACGCGTCAGTCGCAGCCCTGACATATGCCAACAGATCCATCTTCTGGCGGCACGCATCCCGCAGTCAATATCTGTCGAGTGGATCCCACGCGATCTTCTAAGCTTCCAAAGCCGTGCGGATTCTGCGACCCGTCTAACGACCTCTCCATCGTCACCGCCTCAACTCTTTCACCTAGATGATGCCACCCTCCTTTTAACAAGAAAGGAGCACCTCCGGCGCCGCACACGTGCTCTCATACCTCCGTGTGCGGTAAACCTTCCCCGCGGTCTTACCCGTGCAGAGGAGGTTGCGCTTCGGAGGATCCGGGTCGGGGTTGCCCTCACTCCTGCCGTGACTAGGAAGTGGCCGCACTTTCGCCCGCTATATCCTCGTCCTGAGTGCCCACTATGCAAGTCGCCAAACGTTGAAGCCGACATCCACCACCTGCTGTGGGTTTGCCCTGCTCTGAAACCGACGAGGCTCCGGCACCTCGCAGCAGCGGGACTCTCGCCGCATAATCTAAGCCATTACACTGCTTGGACGCAGGGACCGCATTATCGATCCCTCTTGGACTTCATTAGGTCAGCAAATCTATTTTCATTCATTTAATCATCCTTGTTCACCCCCATCCAATACCCTTGTATGCCCTGAGGCATTTATCCCCGCATTAAAAAAAAATATATTTGTACATAGCTTTTCGTCTGCGTCTTCCTACGTAACAATATTTTGGAAAGTTGTCAGTCCTTTTAGTATGGAAAGAAAATGGTGCTATCACCTGCTATGAATCCATTGCTTCCTTAGGATTTTAGAAAGCAACAGCAACCGCTTTCTTTATTTCTTTTAGTTAAAACAAATAAATTATGTTACCTACATCTGACCGCTTACAATCATTATTTCCTGCTCTTCGCTTCATTTATTCAGAACAAACGTGTGTCTTTTCAGATAATTATTTTAATTTTTCACTCAAGCCCACTAGTGGGTATGTGCCACAATTACGAGGTCATTATCATCATCGCCTCTGTAGGGCACACCGAGCCGATATGCGGACGTTCCTTCTCGCAACTGTGTGGTTCTTGTCGACGACGGGAAAGAGCCTCCAGGAGTGCCGGGAGGAGTACAAGAAGCAGCGCCCCTCCCACACCGCGTGCCTGCCGCCGAACAGGGAGTGCACCATCAATGCTCGAGGAGTCAACGCGACTGAGGGGGAACTCATACTCAAGACGCACAACGTCTACAGGAGCATGGTAGCCATGGGCAAAGTTAAGTGATATGTCGCAATAGGCTTAAAACACTGACATCAGTCAGACATAACGCCGCAAGCACCGCAGCTTTATTGTAGCCTGCGTCCGTGTGTTCCGATGCTGACGTGTGATGATGACCATGGCAGTGCCGATGAAGGCACGATGAAGATGACGATGAAGTTGGCGATACATCACTTCTCCCCCTCTTACAGGTCCAAGCGTTCAGGAGGCCGTCGCTGTCGGGTCGATCTTCGTAATGGTGGCGGGCTATCAGTCTGGGCCACTTCCGGACTATGTCGCAACGTGATGGGAGTGCTATCTGCAGGGTTTACGGCTACCCTCTGTGTCGAGAAAGAGTCTGAGACAGTTCGACGTCTCACCTGGTCCAAGTGTCGCCGCTGAATTCCTTTCCCGGAATCAACAGTGACCATTCTGGACCCCAGTTGATCTCGCACTACTCCTGGTATCCACCTGCGACGACTTGTTCGGAAATCGCGCATCCAGACTGGGTCACCTGCCTGAACTGGAGACCCTCCAACTCGTGGTTGGATTTCTGGTGACCTTTCATCGGGAGCGATACAGTCCAGCTTTGTTCTTATTTGGTACCCCAATAAGAGTTCCGCCGGCGACTTTCCATCCTTGACGGGCGTTCGGCGATATCGACATAAAACCCGCGCTATGCGTATTTTGAGGTCTATTCCAGGGTTCTTCTTTAGTCCTTCCTTGAGCGTACGCACAGCTCGTTCGGCTAACCCATTCGACTGTGGATGATAAGGGGCTGTTGTGAGTTGTTGCACATTGTTCCGTGCCAGAAACTCACGAAAAACTTTGCCCACAAATTGTGGTCCGTTATCAGAAACAAATGTTTTTGGAAGGCCGAACCGTGCAAATATTGATCTTAGCGCGTTGGCCGTGGTTTCTGAAGTCGCAGTTTTCTTTGGAATGGCTTCCATCCATTTCGTTTCCGAGTCGACGACGACTAAGACCATTTGTCCGTCCAACGGGCCTGCGAAATCTGCGTGCAGCCGGCTCCACCTTTCCCCGGTAGCTGGCCAGGCCAAAGGTATCTGTGCTGGTGGCATCACTGAAGCCTGCGCACATGTGGAACATGAGTTCACCAGTCGCTCTATGTCGGAATCCAGTGCCGGATACCAAAACAACGTTCTCGCTGTGGTTTTCATGGCTGTCATGCCGGGGTGTGTCTCGTGCAAAAGACGCAACACACGCCTTGCCGCCGCCAGGGGTAGAACAATGCGATGTCCCCAGTACACCAAATTATGGCTGACTGTAAGCTCTGTCCTTCTGTTGAAGTACGGCCGGAGATGCTCATGGCCCTGCGGAAGATATGCCGGCCATCCCTGGGAAATCCATTTTTTAACCTGCAGAAGGCTGGTGTCTCGATTAGTCAGATGTTCAACCTCGCGGGCGCAAAGCGCTGTTTCCTCAAGAGAGTGGGCATACAAAACGTACTCGTCGGCAGCACAGTCCCGCGGCTCCTCCATTACTGGCAAAGGCAACCGACTGAGGGCATCAGCATTGGAATGGTCGCTGCCCTTCCGGTACTGCAATGTGTAGTTGTATTTGCCAAGAAACAAGGCCCAACGCTGTATTCTTGCGGCCGCCATCGGTGGTATGGCTTTACCTGGATTGAATAAACCAGTAAGAGGCTTGTGGTCTGTTACTAAGACGAACTGATGTCCGTACAGGTAGTCTTTAAACCGGGCGACGCCGAATACCAGTGCCAAAGCTTCTTTTTCTAACTGCGAGTAATTGCGCTCGCTCTTGGTAAGTGTCCTGGACCGGAATCCGATGGGGTAGTCAACACCATTCACGCGGTGCGACAAAACGGCTCCAATGCCTACTGGTGATGCATCACACTCCAGCCGCAGTGGCTTATCCGGGTCGAAGTGAGCCAAAAACTTGGAAGCCACAATTGCCTGCTTAACTTGCTGAAATGCTTTCTCCTGTTCCTGGCTCCATTGCCACTTGACTCCTTTGGATAAGAGAGCATGTAGCGGAGCTAGCATGGTGGCCAGATTGGGCAGGAAGTTGCCATAGTAATTTATGAGACCGAGAAAAGCTTTCAGCTCAGTCACCGAGGTGGGCTTTGGGGCTTCAACAACGGCTTTGATATTGTCGTCCTTCGGTCGCAGACCCTTCGCGTCGATACGATGACCGAGAACTGTGACTTCGTCTTGCCGAAACTTGCACTTTCCCTTGTTCAGTCGGAGACCATACTCTCGCAGCCGCTGCAGCACGGCTTTGAGCCTAGAGGAATCATGTTTTTTCTCGGCGATGATAATGTCATCCAGGTACACCTGCACTCCAGGAATATCCCCCAGCAGTCCGTCCATTCGCCTTTGGAATATGGCTGGAGCAGAACTTACGCCAAACGGTAATCTGTTAAAACAAAAGAGACCCTTCTGGGTGTTGAGGACTGTTATCTTCTTTGCTTCCTCATCCAATGGCAACTGGTTGTAGGCTTGACGCAAATCCAAGGTCGTGAATACTTCGCCACCGTTTAACCTAGCAAAAATGTCGTCCACTCGAGGCAACGGGTATTGTTCTACCACAGTGGCCGCATTCACAGTCATACGGAAGTCTCCACACAGTCGGAGGGACCCATCGCCCTTCAAAACGGGTACCACAGGGGTTGCCCATTCAGCGGTTTTTACCGGCGTCAAAACGCCTTCCGCGACCAGCTGATCCAATGACTCAGACATCTTATCTCTGAGAGCATAGGGTACAGTACGGGCCTTAAAGAACCGTGGACACGCGTTTTCTTTCAATTGAAATGTGACCGGTGGTCCTTTGCACAGGCCGAGTCCCGGAGCAAACACGTCGGCATATTCGTCAAGCAGCTGTTGCAGACCTGAGCTGGCAGCCTGTATTCCAGCCGGTTGCAGATGCGCTACCACATTCGACAACATTGCCACTCCAACTTCATTAAATGCCTTGATGGTGTCTCTGCCGCACAAAGATGGTCCGGAGCGGTCGACCACTATGACAGTACCAGGAATATCTTTCCCGTCGCACGTAGCGGTCATGCTAAGCTGGCCGACAACTGGAAGTTCTCCCAAGAGACAAGAGAGCTTGAGCTGTGAACTCTCCAACGGAGGCCAGAGCCGCTTGTACTTGCGGAACACCGTTACGGAAATGACGCTTACAGGTGACCCCGTGTCCACCAACATAGTGAGCGGAACGTTATTCCAACTGATGTCCTTGTATATAGGCCTAACCTTGCGGATACTGGCTGCGTGATGGAGAACCGCTGTAATCGTGTGCAAGGCGTCGTTGTCGTCCGAGCTTGTGTCCTCTCCGGCTGCCATGGCGTACGAACCCTGGCGCCGTTGTCTTGCTGGATAAGATCCCTGCCGACGGTCACCATTTGTGCTAGACAGGCACATCCGACGTAGATGTCCTCGTTTTCCACACCGGTGGCACACCGCGCGAAGGTGTTTGCACTCGTCCTCAGCATGCGATTCTCCACACCTTCCACACACGTCGCGTTGTTCCGGCTTGGGACGTCGCTTCGAGGAATGGCTCTCTTGTCGGGCAAAATGTACTTCTGAGTGCGCCGAGTTCATGCTCCTGGCATTTTCAACAGCTCTCTGTGCCGAGACAGCAAAGTCTTCAGCCTCTTCTAAGGTGAGCTTCCGTCGCGTCAGTAAATGGCGCCGAACGTCTTCATCCAGCACTCCACAAACGATTCGATCCCTCAACATGCGCTCCAATGACGTGCCGAAGTTACACTTCTCAGCTAGGCGTCGAATGTCCGCAATGAAGTCCTGAGCAGCTTCCCCGTCTTGTTGCGAACGCATGAAGAAAGCATAACTTGCAGCGATCTCGTTGACCTCCGGAGCATAGTGATCTTCCAGATACCCGACGACTTCCTCATAGCTCAGTTCATTCACCTTTTTTGGTTGACACCGGCCCTGCACCACACGCACTGCACTGTCCGTGAGCGAAGCGATGAGCAGCGCTCGCTTCTTCGTTGGGTCCACGATGCTATGAGCCTCAAAGTACGCCTAGCTCCAGGCGAACGCGATACGTAGGCCACGTACCTTCTGCATCGGCAAATTCCGGTGGCCGTCCAGCACTCATGCTGACGCGGGTCTTCTCACCTAGCGACGCTAGGCCTCGTCGCCACTGATATGTCGCAATAGGCTTAAAACACTGACATCAGTCAGACATAACGCCGCAAGCATCGCAGCTTTATTGTAGCCTGCGTCCGTGTGTTCCGATGCTGACGTGTGATGATGACCATGGCAGTGCCGATGAAGGCACGATGAAGATGACGATGAAGTTGGCGATACATCATTAAGCACTTTCCAGAAGCCACGAATATGCTGCAGCTACGCTGGGATGAAGAGTTGGCTTCCGTGGCACAGGCCAAGGCCGACCAATGCACCCCCGACAGCGGAAAACTAATGCACGACAAACCCGAAGATCGTTTCACCACCAAGATCAAGTCCACGGGACAAAACTTAGCCTTCCACGCCAGCAGCGCCCGTTTCGGTTCCACTGACTGGCCCGGTCAGGTCAAGGCGTGGTTCGACGAGTACACCCACTATCCGCCGCAGAGCGTCGATCACTTCTCGCCTCCCAGAGGAGAGCCGACCGGACATTTCACGCAGGTTGTGTGGGCAACGACGCGCTACGTGGGCTGCGGCTACGTGGACTACATCGTCGAAGGCTACTCGAGGTTGCCGTACATGCAACTCTACGTATGCAACTATGCCAGCGCAGGCAACGTTTTGTTGCGGCCAGTGTACAATCCCGGTGATGTGTGCTCCGCCTGCCCAGAAGGCACCGCATGTGTCAAAGACACCGGGCTGTGCTCCTCTGCTGAAGCACGTGGACATTCTTACAGGCAACCGGACCCCAACTCACCGGAAAGGAGTAAACGCGGTGGCGACGGACATGTTCAAGGTTCTATGTCAACTCGAAAAAGCACTGCGCCGGCAATAGTTCAGCCGTTGAGACATGCAGCCACAGTGTACGTGATTGCTGCGGTATACGGTGTGTTCAAGGTCTGGTGGGCGTCTCTCGTGTAGATGGGGTGCTAAACCGGTAATTATCACACACGCCTTTCCTTCATCTTTTTCTCCCTACCACTGCTGTTGCTTTCTGTTAATTTGAGCGAATAACTTGCTCTGGCCGCCGTTATATTACCAAATATGCGTAGACACGATAGTTGTACGGGTATGAGTCTCCTTTGAACAGGGTGCCCGTTCTTGGACGTCCTCGTCGAGTTATAACCTGCCGCTCGTGTAGACCTCTCCGGCAGCGTAACTACACACACCGTTATTTCTTTTTCTCGCAAAATAAACGCACATCTTGGTTTCTAACAACATGTAGCGCCTTTATTTCTGAATGCATCGAAACTTTGTTTTTAAGCCACACAAACAAGGAAATATGAATTAAAAAAAGGATCAGTACGAGTTCAATTGAATCACTACGAGTGAAATGCGCAATTAATGGCAAGTGTAATGGTTGAAAGGGTTGGTGGACTTGTTTTAAGTAAAGCGAATTTCAAAGTGTTCTGTGCCCCTGAACTGTGCAGCTCGCCACGATACCTCAGCACGGTGAATAACACGAGAAATAATATTACCCTTTGGTCCCAATCACATGGAGCTCTACCGAGAGCCACTTAGCCAACCAAGCGGGTTTGACGATCTGAGCCCTTAGGGGGACAATGAACTCAGTCACGTGCGTTTTATGTGCACGAAGTGAATGCTATTGTTCAGTCCCTACTGAGAGCGACGTAGAACACCGCGCAACGAGAAGGCATTCAGTACTATTTATTAGCACAAGAAAGGCGCTTATTATACATCTATATTGGCATTGACTGACTGCTACAACATATCCTCGTGGTGAGCATGAGCCTAAGCTCCCGCCATAGGACGGTCACACCAACGACGGATATAGGGAGGGGAGGAAGGGGCATCAGCTCCTCCCCTTCGAGTTTCGTATAGATGTTTAGTTTTTAATGGTTGGTCTTGCCCTGTTACAATAATTAGTAAGAACTATATTGTGGTGCTGCAGTTACATGGGTTCTGTTTCTTTCTCATTCCGGATTTATGAGACGTGAAAGTCTGTTCTGTTTCAATAAAAGAAACGTTCCATGCCACCTTTGGAAATATTTTCGTGTGCTTTCTTTATTCTTCAACAGTCATCTGGCGAACTGCTGTACTATACTCTGAAGGAAAATACGCGGGGTCGCACACACTGTCACAAGCCTGTCTTCGTTTCATTGTTGTGTCTGTGTATGAGTCCACTAATTGCCCTGAAAATGTCATAACAGCAAGCTACAGAACAAGATATTTTAATCATCATCAGCAGCAGCTTATTTTAAATCCACTTCAGGACGACAGCTTCTCCCTTCGATGTGCAATTACCCTGTCCTGCGCCAACTGATTCCTGCACCAACTGATGCCTAGTCTTCTGCCGTCCTCGACTGGCTTTCCTTCTCTTAACACTCATTTTGTAATCCTAATGGTCCACCGGTCATCTAACCTACGAATTACATGACCTGCCCAGCTCCACTTTTGTTCTCTTAATGTAAATTAGAATACTGGCTATGCCCCTTTGCTCTCTGATCCACACCACTCTCTTTCTGTTTCTCAACGTTACGCCTAACAATTATCGTTCCATCGCTCTTTGCGCGCTCCTTGTCCTGAAGCTTCTTGGTCAGTCTACTGCTTATCATTGTCTTAGTCTTCTGCTTGTTATTCTTCAAGCCCACTCTTCCATGCTCTCTGTTGAAGTCCTCAATCAGTTGTTATAAATCGTCCCCAGTGTTGCTGAATAGGACAGTGTCATCTGCAAACCGAAGGTTGCTGAGATATTCGCTTTAATCCTCACTCCTAGGTCTTCCTATATAGTTGATTAGCTTGAATACTGCTTCCAGGCACGCAGTGAATAGCATTGGAAAGATTATGTCTCCTTGTCTGATCAGTTTCTTTATACGCATCTTCCTATTTGTGCAGAATTAAGGTAGCTGCAGAATCTCTGTAGATATTTTCTAAAATATTTAGGTAAGCATTCTGTACTCCTTAATTGTAATGTCTCTATGACTTCTGGTATCTCTACAGAATTGAATGCCTTTTCGTAATCTATAAAAGCCATATAGAGAGGCTGATTTACCCTGCGGATTTCTCGATTACTATATTGGTGACATCAATGGGATCCATTGTAGAGTATCCCTTCCTGAAGCCAGCCTGTTGCCTCATTTGACTAAGTGCAGTGTTGCCATTATTCTACGGGAAATAATCTTGGTGAATATGTTATATAATACTCGGAGTAAGATAATGGACCTATAATTTGATAATTCTTTAACACCTCCCTTTTCTTGGATTAGTATAATTTTGGCATTCTTTCAGTTCTCTGGGCCCCTTGAAGTCGATAGACAGTTCGTATAAAGGGCTGCTAGTTTTTAAATTATCATGTCTCCTCCATCATCATCATCATCATCATTATCAGCAGCAGCAGCAGCAGCAACATCATCATCATCATCAGCAGCAGCAGCAGCATCATCATCAGCATGGCTGCTCCCACTGCAGCGCAAATGCCTCTCCCATACTTACCCAACTACCCCGGTCATGTGCTAATTGTGGCCATGTTGTCCCTGCAAACTTCTTAATGTCATCCGACCACCTAACTTTCTGCCGCCCCCTGCTCCGGTTCCCTTCTCTTGGAATCCAGTATGTAACCCTTAATGAACATCGGTTGTCTTCCCTCCTCATTACATGTCCTGCCCATGCCCATTTCTTTTTCTTGATTTCAGCTCCGATGTCATTAACTCGCGTTTGTTCCCTAACCCAATCTGCTCTCTTCTTATCCCTTAACGTTCCACCCATCGTTCTTCTTTCCATAGCTCGTTGCGTCGTCCTGAAGTTAAGTAGAACCCTTTGCGTAAGCCTCCATGTTTCTGCCCCGTAGGTGAACACTGGTAAGACAAAGCTGTTATACACTTTCCTCTTGAGCCAAACGCACCCCAGGTCATTCTTATTCTTCTGATTATTTCAGTCTCATCATCCGGATCCGCGGTCACTATCTGCCCTAAGTAGGTGTATTCCCTTACCGCTTCCAGTGCCTCGCTACCTATTGTAAACTGCTGCTCTCTTCCGAGACTGTTAAACATTACTTTAGTTTTCTGCAGATTAATTTTTAGACCCACCCTTCTGCTTTGCCTATCCAGGTCAGTGAGCATGCATTACAATTGGTCCCCTGAGTTACTAATCAAGGCAAGATCATCAGCGAATGGTACGTTACTAAAGCATTCTTCATTAACTCTTATCCCCAATTATTCCAAATCCAGGTCTCTAAACACCTCCTGTAAACACGCTGTGAATATCATTGGAGAGATCGTATGTCCCTGCCTGACTCCCTTTTTTATTGGGATTTTGTTGCTTTCTTTATGGAGGACTACGGTGGCTGTGGAGCTGCTATAGATATCTTTGAGAATTTTTAAATGCGGCTCGTCTGCACCCTGATTGCGTAATGCCTGCGTGACTGCTGAGGTTTCGACTGAATCAAACGCTTTCTCGTAATCAATGAAAGCTATATATAAGAGTTGGTTATATTCCGCACACTTCTCTATCACCTGACTGATAGTGTGAATATGGTCTATTGTTGAGTAGCCTTTACGGAATACTGCCTGGTCCACCGCGACGATGTTTTTTACGCCTGTACTGTTACGTCAAAGTATTCTGCATCGTTGGAAGAACACTTTGGAACTTATTTTCGGGTTACTGTAGCTGGGGCCACACTACACTCTCGCAGTCGTTGGTACTCTGCTCAGAATGTCAAGACTTTTCCCATTTGAAGAGTGGTGACGTCACGACATCGCTGGCAGGAAACTTTGGGGCTTATTTTCGGACACTTCTCGCAGGTTCGGATGACGTATCAAGCGGTGCATGTAAAAGTAGGTGTACTCTCGCCGAATATGAAAGGGAACACCTCATCTATGTTCGTACCAATATTTTTTTCTAATGCGCAAGCCAGAACTTCACCCATTGCTATTTGTTGTGTTCTGCTGTTGAAGAATGCTGCTCATGGAACTTATCTCATTACAAGCACGCACGTGGCTAATTAATTGTCCCCTTTCATATTGAACGACCCTGTGCAAATGATAGAGAGCTGGCCCTCCCCCGCCTTACGAAAAAAGTCAAAATAGCTCAAAGGTGATGTAGTGTCGAGCCTGAAGCAACTCCTTAGCCAACATGAACAGCTGCCAAAAACAACCTTTGTGAATTCAACAAAAAAAAATACAGATTGCAGTAACAAGAGAAAAATATTGAGACAGAAGCCGGCAAGTACAGTAACAAATATTTTACTGGCTGAGTCAACACAGCGTGCAAACATGAGTCGAAAGCACATTTTGCTCCCAGAGCCACCCATGACGTTTCAAAAGAAACCACATTACATTATGGTGGGCTGGAAATGGGCCTAGGCTAACTCTCACTTGCAAAATTCATTCGCCCGACAAAAGGCTCACTCCCCTGCATTCATTTCCTCGAGGCTGCTGCTTCGCTGCCTCTGAGACTTTCCGCTGCCTGTTGTTGGAGGCGCCCAGTGTAAGTCTAATTCATGCAGCAACACGAGAGGGCCACCGCAACACCCCCTTTATAACAGAACGACGTCACGTTCAGAGTGCACAGACCCTGCGTTACGCTCCAGATCTTTACTAGAAGCCCATACAATTAAACAAGCATGCCAACTTAGGGACCGGCGCCTTTAACTTACCAAGTTCATGCTTTTGTCGTTCTGTGGCTAGCAGAAGAAAAGGCTGCTCATTTGTGTGGTATCACGGCTCGTAGCGCAAATGCCTTCTGTTACCTAGAGCCGGCCTTGGCATCAACGCGTGCAGCGCTTGCAAAACCTTGCAGCGCTGAAACTTCGCATCTCAACATCAGCGTCGTAATACGCAGCCTAGCGAGTGGAGGAAGCAGTTTTCTGATAGTACACCCGTGAGAAAAAGAATACGTACCGCAGGGTCTCCGCAAAAACTAAATTTCTTTGCAATTTGCATGCATAAACTGAAATTTACCAGTAGACTGGAAAGTTCACCATGCCAAGCTTGGACTGCAGTCCTCAATATCAAGTTGCATTCACAGGCTGAGGGAAAAAATCGGCTTTATCCCGCAATCCCCGGTCCGTATACTCTTTCTCATGGGTGTACATGGTGCGATTTCGAGTCAGCAAATTTACCGCTCGTCTTGAGGCGCATGTGTCCAGGTCCCGACGTGACTACAAGCACCGGTCGTGCTAAGACGTAGGAGCGTATGCGCTCCTTGCAGCTCGCGTGACCCTGGACTCATGGAGGAATGAAATAAACTATAGGAGGGATAATCAGGACACTGTCAAATCCCGCCTTATTGTCAAATTATGTAATGGCGGCATTTTAAACCAATCAGAGAAGCCAAGAGGGCTGCTACGGCCTCTCTGATTGGTTCAAAATGCTGCCATTACCAAATTCGACAAGATGGCAGAATTTGGCTATGTCCAGAATAGCACCTTAGGAAGGAGCATCACTTCAAGTAACCAGCGCTCGCAAGTCAACTCACCATGAAGCCGTTCCCTTTGCATTTTCTTCTTCAAAAGGTAGGCCCAAGATGTGACACTCCTCACCGGACCCGGCCCAGTGTGTTTGGTTCTTGGTGGGGTTTAATGCCCAACGATCTTTATAGTACATGCCACATGGGCCCACTCTGCGTATGTCATCAACAAAAACTTCAGTATAATCTCCAAATGGATATGTTAGAATAAATAAACCTGTAAATAACCCATTAAATAAAAGAACGTGGCATTATCGATTAGCCTGCGATTTTCTTAGACCCCTCCCCTCCTATTCCACCACAGAGCGCTGTGCGCCGGGTAACTCTCCTCCCTTTGCAGGAACCTTCCGTGTCAGGCGTCATGTTAAGGCATACAAAACACTAATATTTACTTGAGAATTCAAAGAGGCAAATGATATGCGTGTTCACAGTGGTTTAGCTTCCGCTGTTTGCGTGGTGTCGGCCGCGATTTGTTAGCGATGGCAGAGAGGGCCCAGGGTGCACGTACTGTAGATGTCTCTTTCCAGCGCGGCGGTGAAAGTCACGAAAATTTATCGCGACATGAGCAGGTGTTGGGCCGACTTCCTTGGCTTCAATTGTGTTGCGCATCGCTCGCTCCTATATATCATTCATTCCTCCATGGTTTGTCTAACGCATCGGGCTAAAGTAAACGTTAATACAGGAGCGACACTTTTATTGTTCGAAGAGTCGCACCATTTTCCTGACGTATTTTAGTTCCGCACTCAAACTGCCGTAGCGCCTTCTGGCCAGCGCCTTTTAATCATATACAGCTGGGAGTATAACAGACGCTACATAGGTTTTTCTTACCTTCAATTTTATTGATGGAGTTGAGAAAGCGCTTTGTCCGTGCAATTAAACCGGTCGATGGCATGTTTCAGAGGAGTGACGCACTTGTAAACGTCCTGACAAAGCATGAGCGGGGAAGAAATGGCTATTTTCATTGCTATGTATTGAAAAACATGAGTTGAGAGTGCTGCAGGACCCCTCCTTGGCGCTCTTAGTTGCTTAAGCGCTCGTTTGGGATGACAAAAATATTCGGCGACTCAGTATCAGTTACCGCGCTATACAACCAAGAAAAGATCATTCTTGTTTTTAATTGGTACCTTTTGCGCATGCTTTTAACCGCTCCGTGATCGCAACGGCCCATCAGTCATGTTTTGTGCGTGTTCACACATAAGAAACGTACGTGTATGTGTGTGCGCATGGTGGCCCGCCAGTCATGTTTGATAATTCGTATATGTGTACAAGGGTCACCTACCGCGCGAAGCTTTTCCACTGCGTGCTCTCATCGTAGCCTAACAACTTTAACCTGCTGACTGATAAGTACCGCTACCGCATATACGCGAATTCGGGATATGCTACGGCGTACACCATGCAGTCTGTCGAGTCTCTTCTTCATCCCGATGTTCGTTGCTGCTCGCTGCAGAAGATCGGGGACCTCCGGCTTCATGGCTGCAGATTTCAGGCGTATATTCCCATTATATATGTATACACCGCCGCAAAACATACGGACACCTCGGTATACGATCGTAAGCGCTGTCTCGGCGAGTGAAAACGCTACGGTCGATAAAGCGGCAACCACATGAAGAGTATACGTTTCGATCGCATTTTTCAGCGATGCTTCTTCCTTATGCGATGCACTACGCTCGCGCCGAAATCACTGTCGTCGAATTTAATTGCACGCAATTCTCGCTTTAAGGTACGATCACACGAGGCCCATTTCGGCTGTATAAACTCGAGGAAGTATACTCTGCGTGATCATCAGCACCTCAAGCGCAACCATCGCCTCGTTTCCTTCATTTATATCTGCATGAATCTCGAATAGAAAGCCGGAACTTGACACCCATCAGTTTGATTTCCCTAGCGACTTTCTGCCCGATAACCTCTCCCTCTCTCTTGGTCGTAATTCCGGCGAGGGAAGCGTACTGCGCAACGAGCGATAGAACGGAAAATGAGAAGCCGGCGTAGCATTGATATATAGAAAGGCACGACAGTGTGTATTAGATAACAAAAGATATCATGTGGTATCTTTGATGACATTAACTTTCCACCGCTCGACACTCTGCCTCTACTACAGAAAGTAAAGTTATGAGTAGTGACCTGAAGTGGTAACCGGTTCTATAATATTCTATGGCAATTCCGGAGTGAAAATTTTATAACCATGCACTCCTATCACCTGTTAGAAAAAAACATGGCATGGTTTAAAGCGTCGCTATCAAGTAGCTCCTCGTCGTCATTAGAAATTGCCAGGTATCGTCGTTTAGGAGCAGTGTTTTCTTGAGTCGATGGGCGGCCTATACTTCTAGCAGTCTGTAACGCTGTGCTTCACTCGGTAAGATGCTACTTGGTAGGTTCGAAAAAAAGCTTCAGAGTCGAGCACCGTTCGCGAATACGCGGCGAAGACGAAGAATTGAGGTTGGGTAGGTCGAGCAGTGTGCATAACAGATAACCGGTGGTCGATTACAGTAAATGAAATGTGTGCCGAGGAAATGAAAACACATTCGAGTGCGACGAATCGGATGGAAGCGTGAGATTTGGAATGTTCAGCCATAGGATGCAGCCAGTCTGCGCAGGACAGAGAAAATTGGGGGTTGCTGCATGGTATACGGGCCAACGTCCAACAGCGAATAATAAATATGGTTGTGGTGGTTGGCCGTGAACTACGAGGACGGCGACGACGATGACGATAGTGAAGACGATGACGACGGTGGTGGTCACAAAAAAAATAACAACGCTAGAACACTGGACACGGCGGAAAGATGCGCACAGACACCGTGCTGTTTCTGTATGTGAGGTGACGATGGTTACCGCGCGACGTAATGTAGACGCGGCGCAAAAACACGGCCGAAAACACTTTCGACGGGTTTACAACGGGGCTACGCCTGCTCCTCATCGTCGGGCTCCTCGTCGACGGAGATCTTCTCCTCGCGTATGGTGCGGCAGCCTCCCGCGTGGCTGCTCTCCTCGCTGCTGGGGATGGTGCCGCCCGATTGGCTGGCGGCGTCGGCGCGCGAGTCGGCAGCCGAGTTGCTCTCCGAGCCGGCGTCGTCGCCGGAGCTCGGCACAACGGCAGCGGCTGCGGGCGGCCGGGGCTTGAACGAGCGCATCAGCTTGCGCAGCCTCTGCCGCAGCGTGAGGCCCTCGCTCTCGGCCAGGGAGTCCCAGGAACCACGACTCCGCTTGTCCTGCTCGTGCTCGTACAGGGCCTTCACTTTATCTAAGGCTGCAGGGTGGAAGTGGGGCGTGTTAGGCTTGGAGGGATTTGGAGCCCGTGTGATATCGTATCTATATAGTCAAAGAAAAAGAAGTTGTTCTTCAAATATATAGTCTTAGCGCAGAGAGATAACAAGAATTAAATTGCCCTTGAGTTAAGAAGAAAGTACACCTTCAACTTAAGGTCAATAATTTATAGATTTCTACATCACACGAAGAGAGAGAAAGCAAGAAGAGGAAAGATGGGAATGTCAGTGAGACGCGTGTCTGGTTTGATACCGTGCACTGAAGGTAAGGAAAATGGGCAATAGAAATTTGAAAACCTGGAAGGAGTTATCACTTGTCGCATACAACGGTAAGTACAGCAGAACTGCAGACAGTCACTCAGGCCGGCGTGCTTCAAGACACCCCAAACTTGCACATCGGTTTATCAGGGACACACTGTAGAATACAGCTAAGGTTTAATTACTGTGTCTAAGTATAACATTTAGTAGTTATCACGCCTTTGCAATTCGCCACAGTAAGAATGTAGTCGAGGGTCAAGTATACTAATGGCGGGGAAATTAGAAACACATTAAGTTTTGCTTCAGGTGGTGTTCACCTCATCACAATCGTTTTAGGCTATCAAGCGTTTAATTTAAATATATGGTGTAGCTAAAAGCAACGTGCGTTACTGGAAATTATTTATGTACTCTATGTATGCAGCGCGACGTCAGAATTTTACCCTGATACTAACACTTGACCGGTGTACGGTGTAAAAGACGCCTGCATTCGTTTCCCCGAAGAACTGAACTGAATAAAACAATAGTAGCACTTGATCGGCTTAAAGTCATACCAGAAACGAACGGATGAGAAACTTTCTAATGTCATCGCAAGAAAGACGGGTAGGACGGATTTACTTCAAGTTGGATGTAAAGTAAGCGTCCAGCAACCCTATACATAAACTTCATGCTTCTAAATGCCAAAATACATGTTAATCAAGTTTACGAAAGGAAGGCTATGCTTACCTAGTTTAAATTCGACTTCTTCGACGGGAACTTTGTTCAGATGCTTCCTAAAGACTTGGGTGAGCTTCTTCCGATGGAAGTCCGCCTCTATTTCTTGCTTCGTTCTCGGAATACGGCATTTCATGAAACAGCACATCACCACCACTGAAAGTAAAGAACATGCATGGATGTCAGATGAGGATCTTGACGTTTATGTTGAAATCTTGGGTTCGATTACTAGCATTTGCAGAGTGATTTTTTATTTACGTAGCAGAAACAAAACTGTGAGAAATATGCGACATCTAGTTCATTACTTAAATACATCCAGCCGTAACAGCATGTGTACATTTTCATAAGAAGTAAACTTGGCCGTACTCATAAATCTTCTATTAACGAAAGGGCTTCTTCCTTGGAAGATGCATGAACATATGCTAGCAGTACATTTGATAACGCCTTTTCTACCTCTTTTTCTATTCGCCAGTGCAGAATCTCTCTCTATGAGCGCGCACGATGCTAGCGTAGTCAGAGCACCATAGGGCACAGAAAACATTGACGCTGTATATTCCATGTAGTCTTAATGGAAGCGTGTGAGACACCCCTGAAATCTTACCTCTGCGTAAAAGTAATATTCATAATCTTGTTGTTTTTTTATTTTCTTTATACCAAACTGCAATTTGAATACCTAGCAAGAGGGTAGGGCTGATGATAAAACTGACAAAAATGCAAGAAACCAAAGGGTATTTAAGTATGGCATTGATGAAAAGTCAGTACACTCGACCGAGTCCTTCATCTATGAACACGTTTACTGTGAACAGCAGCTACGCCCTCGACTTCCCCAATCACATCGAGCTTTGTGAACAGCTCCTGCAAATGATTCTGTGGAAAATTCGTCGACTTTGTAAAACGACTAACACGACGGAGATGACGGGAACGACGACTGCGAGTGAACCTGACCCGGTGTACTTGTGACTATAGGGGTAAATTTCTGAACACGAAGTAGCCAGTTCAATCCCAAACGCAACGGCTTCATTCCGATAGGGCTGGAATGCAAAAACCATCGCGTACTTAAATTTATGTACGCAATTAAGAACTCCGACGCGCCGAAAGTGATTCGCAGCCTCTCCCTCCCTCCTTTCCCATCCTTACTATGGCGTCTCTCACAACACATGTGTTACTTCGACACGTTAAAACAGCGTAATTGCTTATATTTTCTCATTCAGTCGGCCTTTCTCTTCAAAAAATATAAGAACTCAATTTGTGACCGGCAAGAGCGTTTCACTGCAGATACACCATTTAACAGGTGAAGCCGCATAATATCTCGCAGGGGAAAGAGGTTCGCGTGCAGAGGTTATGAATGCTCGAAACTAGAAAAGCGACACTGCTCTGTCAACAATAAATAAGTGTGCCACAGATCCGAAATTTCAAAGAGTGTTTCACAAAGTGCGAAATTATACTGATCTTCATTATTGGCTACATGTTTTCCTCAAATCAGAATCAGAGCTCGTGTATCGTAACAATTTATTTCTGCTTGCTTGAGGCAAAAGTGCACTGATGCTCTGAGCTACTGTCGCTGCTTCGAATGGTCGCTCCGCGGCTACTGAACACGCTTTAAGGTACTCGTTAATATGTGATGCCGCTTTAGAGCTTGGTAACCAGTACTTCAAACGCAGTCAACAGCTACAATTCCCACATATGGAAGCGAACGTCACTGCCAATTAGGCGCGGTGGGAATGTTGAACAAAAATCTCCTTCGGTCGCACAGGGTGGCCTGATGACCCCAAGATAGCTTGAAATTTAAGCCCGCGCGTACAGTCGTTAAGTGCCGTTCTATTTTACTTTCGTGCAATGGCAGCCACGGTATCCTTGTCTCCCGTCTCGCTACCCACAGCAGGGACTTAAAGAAACAGCGCAAGAAGAGTCTTACTGACGACGATGAGGCCTGCGAGAGAGAGGAACATGAGCTGCCATACTCGGAAGCCGGCGATGACGTCTTGCTCCAGCCAGTCTGCCGTGTCCTCCACGTGCAGAGAGGGGACGCACTCCTGCGAAAGCGGAAAGGCCATCGCACACGTTTGAGTCACCACAGCTGCCACGAAAGACAGAAGACGAGTGCGAACGATGACTCGCGGTAAATGCATCCAGCAAGTCGCTCTTGCTGTATCTGCATGAAATGGGCATTCATGCTTACATATAGTTTCGATCCGACATTATCTCGCGTGGCAGCACAGGCGAATGAAAAGAACCTCGTTCGATAACACTTAAAAGAAGAAACAAAAATGCCTCGCCCAGCTTGAGCAGATCCTGCAAAGGCGCGATGCCAGCGTGAAGTACAGGCACCGAAAGACAATTTGTGCTGAACTGGGGACAAAAAGCGATTCTTCTGCGAAACGTTGCGCAGAGACAGTATGTCTTGCTTGCGGCTCTCTTATTTCTCTCGTTTCCTTGATTTATCCCCTACCCTAAGTGATGGTTATAAATCCAGATGTGTGTCTGGTGGACCCCTCTGCCTCTTCTTGCTTCTCTATCTGTCTCTTTATAGGTGCGTAAAAAATAGCAGAGGCAGCACAGCGGGCTTATTAAACTCACAAATTTGGTCCGCTGTTATGACCAAGATAAAACCGGTCCGCCATGCGCACTTAACGATTGTTATAGGTGAGGAAACACGGGACAAATACTTTGAATGTCTGAAGGCAAAACGGTGGCGGATGCGACGGGTTTCTTTATTGCTTGTTTCTTTGTTTCTATTTTTATATGCGTTGGAATGTGTGAAACATTTTATCATTTTGATGGCATCAGTGTAGAGCAACGTGGCATCCCGCCCTGTGCACAAAGTAAATTTTGTCGCAACGGTGGCACTTGTTTGACGTCGCGTCGTTATCACAAGACCATTTGTAACGTGATGAAAGGGAACTTAATCACTGTGAACAAACATGAAACCGTACGGACGAGGTCCTTTCTGCGCGTTTTTCGACACTGTCTGTCTTCTTATACTGACTTGTGATTTTATTGGGAAGGACAGATAAAAATCACAAGCGCGTAAAATAGATATTTCGACAAGGTTGTGTTACCTTCCTTTGCATTTTTTAATTTTTTTTTTTACCTATAGCTTTGAGGCCAACGCAGGTACTCTTCGCAGATCTGTAGGTTCTTTTTGAAACATGGGTCGTTTCATGTAGCTCTTTCAAATCTGTCTGATATGGACTATATGCCTTGTGAATCGTCTCAGGCCTGGGAATAATAAAAGTTAAAGCAAGGCAAATAAATCTTAACGTTAAAAAGAAAGGACTCTCGGTAAATTGGTTCCAAAGTAAGCTTCGACAGAATGACAAAGTGCGACCGGAAGCAAAATGCGTAAGGTACGATGTGGCCCGGTTGACAGCGAACGAGGCCAAGTCTCTGCAGGATGCCTCTGGGCGTTGGCCCTTGAGCGTGGCCATTTTGTTGTGCGTTATACGTAGCTGCCTCTATCCTTGATCAGCTCGACGGGACGCAGTCGCGTTCATTCTTATTGTATGTGCCAAACCGCTCTTCCGGATGAAGCACGGGACAACGGCCTGCGGTGGTGTCGTGCGCCGCCGAGCGAAAACCAAAGGTCAACAACAACAGCAGCTGCGTTGTTCCAGTGTGACTAGTTTCAGGGCCGACTGCGTGCTCGAAGGGCGTGGCACCGACGCGGTGTGCGCGAGTGCTACGGACGCGCGCGAAGACTTCAGGCATGCGCAGCGCGATAAGAGCGAAGAAACTACGCACGACAGCGAAAGAGATAAGGGTAATTGGCAACGGTCTCGGCGGCTTGACGTTCGGGTGCTTGGAATTCACGGCTGAACGCGTAAAACTACTAGAGAACATGCCAGAGGTTCCTTGTTTCTCGTTAAAATTAATGCGGGAACAAGAAGCTGGAATTTCACTTACGTGTATACAACCAAGTTGTAAATAGACGAAATTCTATAGGGATATGAAAGAAGTGGTGGTTCGCCATCCGGTAAGCTAATGCTATAATAGCAAGGTTCGCCAGATGGTTTAATTTTTAAAAGTATATTTTCCCTGGTCCGGCACTGCTCTGGGGTGATTGCTTGACCATGCAGGAGATGAAAAGTTGCGAGACCTGCTTGCGAGACCAATTTCACCGGACCGGACCAGGGAGAAAAGTCACAAGAGCGACCACGGGGACTGATGACAACTCCCAGGAATCTTCCAGCTACGAGCTTAGGGTTCGTCACCTCTAAGGGGAATTCTGCTACTGAAACGCCGATCCCTCGCCCAGCGGCTGCTGGCCCCTACGCGTCGGGATCTTCCTACCCCGCCAGAGATGCTGTTATGATTGGCGTCTGGCACCACGTGCAGAAAGGGATTTCACCCGACCTTCTCTCATCATGCCTCGTCGAAATGAGGCGTGACTGCTCCTGCTACGGTTGGCGTCACGCACCACGTGCAGAAAGAAATTTCTCTCCCCCGACATTCACACACCTTGCCTCGTCGAAATGAAGCGTGACTTCCTAATTCACCATAAACATTTCGAGAGAGAGAGCGTGCGTGCGTGCGTGTGTGTGTGTCTGTCTGTGTGTGTGTGTGTGTGTGTGTGCGTGTGCGTGCGTGCGTGCGTGCGTGCGCGTGCGTGCGACTTTAGAGGGAGCCTTTCCTCGAACGGCCAAAGTCTACAGGAGAACTTCCCCGAACCCGCAATGCGCAAAAGAGACGGACAAGCGTCTACAATTCCAGGAGGCGAGAAGGCCTCCTCCTTGCAGCAGGCTTTCTGTGCCGGTCACGTGACGTCGACGGAACGATTGTAGACAGCCTATTTAAGGGGCTTCGAAATATTCTTTTGAACACTTCATTCTCTTCTCTTCATTTTCACCAACCATTGAATAAACCTCGCAAGTTTCGCACTAGAAATCGTCTCGCCCTTGCTTGGTCACCATGGTCTACTGGATGCCTGCAGCCCGCCGACAACGCCACGCTACCCAGTAAGTAACGTCGGTCGAGCTTCGATAGGCAGGCGCCGCTACAACTCGGCAGCAGTACGCTACGCTACCCTGGAGTACGCAACACAGTGTGGTCGATCTACGTCGGCAGCGGACAAATCAGCCTGAGCGAGGAAGTAAGGGGCGCATAAAGGCAGATTGTTACAATGCGGTCGGCTATTACGGGCCCTCCTACCGCGCTTCGCCGGAAAGCATCCATGTACGCGCGTAGAAGGGAACGGTTCCCAACGAGCTTCGACGAGGCGACCCGCCCACGTTTACGCCGATACAGCGAAGACACGAACGAAGACTGCGTGTGCGGTGCAGCGCCACTGCATAGAGTGGATGCCGCGTCTAACGCTGATAGATGCGCGCGGGAATTTTCCCGACGTCCACATAATGGGAAGCGCGTGCATGATTAACGAGGGCGGAGAATTTACGGGCCAGTCGTCGAGGCATTCGGTGTGGGGGGCCACCCTCGAATGTCGTCCTACGAGACAATTATATTAGTACATGTTGATTAATGTGTCCCAAATGGGGACCGTGGGTGAGTTTGGAAGAGAAAAAGAAAAAAAGAAAAATTGGTAGCGAAACAAATTACGCTGCAGCACGTACGTCTATTGATCGCCATTATCGTATCGTTCGACTTCGTCAAATTGCGCCGTAGGACCAGCCTGTCGCTGTTAGAAATATTAGAGATCTTCTCCCTTTGTTTCTGGACCAGATAGACAAAAGAAATCGAGAACAGGGGACTCGAAATTTGAAAGGGCACGCTCAGTGACCGTACTCTCCCTCGTGATGTAATGTCGCTATTCTTGAACCGGGAGCTGAATTGGCGAAGCTGCTAAATCGTAAGATTTGTTTGCCGTCGGTCTACCTGCCTTTTGTAATAATACATTATACATACATACTAATACATACATCAAAGTCGGGATTGAGCAGTGTCTGTTCTTTCTAACCGTTCTCGCATACGAACTGCTTTGTGACTGTGGTCCACGAGTGCTGATGTCATTGGTACGTAAAATGACATTCTGAGGGCGAGTGCCAGTCAAGTGCGATAATGAACGAAATATCGGTGACAAGGTTAGCTCATGGCAGAGACGTTGAAGCCCTATCCAATATGTTGCGACAGGTCATAATATTAATTGTAACACCAATTTGCACCACTATTTGTAACACCTAATTTGTAACACTGTGATATAAAGTTTGTAAACAGGGATGAAGTACCTCAGACAGGCTGGATTGGCCAGCCTGTCTGAGGTACTTCATCCCTGTTTACAAACTTTATATCACAGTGTGCCATTCCATCTGTCAGCCCCTTTCTTGTTTTTGAATTTGTAACAAGTAATTCGTAATAGGGTGGCAGCCTTGAGGCTGCCAGCCCGTTAGAAATTAATTGTTTCAAAGAAAATGGTTTATGGTTGCGCTTAAGCACTGACGCCAGGTGTTGATGTTTCGTATACGAAACATCATGGATACAACGCAATTCAGTCGCTAAAGTCGTTCGTAAGAACAGACACGTAGGAAAGGCTAGAGTCGGTGGAAATTTTATTAGTCAGTGGTTTTCTTATTGGCAAAGACAGAGTAGTTTTTACGAAAGGAAACTATTGTAAATTCGGTCCCTGGTCAATATGTTCCAAAGAATGCCGCTTCTGGCCTACTGGAAATGTCAGCTTGCTAGATTGGTTTTTCATGAAAATAGGCAAAGCTTACAATGCAAGTTTGACGCTCAACTTTCGGAGACTAGCCTTCGGCGGATCTAAGTGTCGCGCTAACTGTGATGCCAAGTCAACAAGCAAAAAAAATAATAAAGCAGTATGGGCCATTATGTAATACACGCTCTGAAGTCATTGAATATTCCAGACAACCCACGAGCACCTGTCAATTCAATAAAACAACTGCACTTAATTTACAAAAAGAAAACACAAAAGGCTCTGGTCCCGCGGAAATTGAAACAGTACATATCTACAGCTGTGTCCACTGAAGTGCAAAAGTGCTTGTTTCTGTTATTTGTTGCTCGTGGCTAGTCACTAGATATTGCTGCACATGTTGCAAATATCTGCACATATTGACGAAGCTCTAGCTGCTCGAGCACTTCCCTCAAATCGAGGACGTTGGACACTTGCCTGCCGTGCCTCTGTCGCATCTCTCTCTCTCTCTCTCTCTCTCTCTCTCTCTCTCTCTCTCTCTCTCTATATATATATATATATATATATATATATATATATCGCATTTGGTCCTGTTTTTTAGTGCTCAAACACCTTTTAGTAGTTCGCAAAAACGTTGTCAGGTGTGTCCAATTGATCTAGTAAGTTATTAGATACAATACTAATGTCCGGTGCAGAACTTAGGGAAAACTTTTTTTTTTAGCGCCCACGTCAGATGTTTAACGTTTAACGCCCACGTCAGATGTCTGGTGCAGGACTTAGGGAAAACTTTTTTTTTTATCGCCCATGTCAGATGTTTCAAGTTCCAATGGTGCACCAGATACTTCGAAAGCGTAGAACGCTTCTCAAAAAGGCCTGTGCAACTTGGACTCTCCGCCATTAGCGGCCCCTTCCTGGGAAAAAAAAGAAAAAGGTCGATAACCACTAAATCTCCCGCTTTCGCCGTTAAGGCACGTTGCCTGCGCGAAACTACGTCGCGCTCGCAATGGCTGTAATTCCCAGAACCACCACCAGGGCTCGGCTGTGGACTAGGCGTTTCAGGAAAACATGGAATCGCGTGCTCAAGGACACGGCACACTAAACCACAGCTGACTCGCAGTGGCAATGAACCAGGAGCTATCGAGCAGCGACTGTTGTTGCTGCTGTTTACTGTGTGATTGCAAGACGGAGACGGCTGTAGGGTACTTTAGCGCCGCAGTCTGAGAGGCTTATCTCTAATCTGCAACAGAGCGAACAAACGAAGTAGTGATCGATTAGATAGGCTACTTGTCAGTCGCAACACAAACGGTATACGATAAATCGAGCGGGCTCACTGGTGGATTGCTCTAAATCGTAGCTACCTTGTCAGCTTCACCCAGCAGCTGAGATTTACGAGTGTGAGTGATTTACTTGGCTGACACTGGAAATGTTGGCAGCTATTGCGCCACCGGCTTCACCACAAATAATAAATTGTCCAGTTATTCAGGATGGCAACACAAGGTGACATGACAAGAAAAAGAAAAAAACGAAAGAACCTTCCAGTGAAGCTGTATTCAGAACGACGGGAGAGGAAGGGGGGCATAGCCGAAACGGGGTCCAAAATTGTTGTTTCTAGTAATTCTTGACATTTTACAATAGTGCAGGAGTCAAACACTAACAAAGTAATAAGAAGAATAAAGATTACGGAGCACGGCACTTTGCATGCATAGAACTTTACTCAATGCACGGCTGACTATTTGATTGCGCAGCCTTACACAAATGTATAACTTAACTCCTAAGCGTTATGTAGAGAGAGAGAGAGAGAGAGAGAGGAATAGAAGAGAGGAAAGGCAGGGAGGTTATAACCAGACGTACGTCCTGTTTGCTGCCCAAACGTGCGTTATGTATATACACGACTCGGCTTCAGAGAATAAACAGCGCCAGCGTAACGCATAACGGCAAGCGTTGAGACGAAAAGTTGTGCTCAACGTATTTTTTTTTTCTTTCGCGCTTCTTTCCGACCCTGTCCAGACCACGCGTGTTCGTTTTTTTCTTTTCCTTTTCTTTTCTTTTCTTGTAATCACGCCACACTTGCAGCGAAAAAAAAACATCTAGTGTTAAATGCTACAGTTAATTATTCTATACTGAGCGCAAACGAAACTATCCACACCTTACGGAAAGCGCCAACGAGCACGTCAGCACATGCAGCTGGCCGCTACCTGGGTCCTCCCCGTTCTCTATTTGGGGGGTCGCGCAACCAGCCAAGGCCATCGATCGATCTCGCGGATACCTGAAGCAGATGGGCTGCGAGGTTCAGCGGTTAAAGCTATGGCAGTTCACCTCGGCGGCCAACTATGCAGCGGTAGAGAGGGAGATTAAAAATGTACACCGTCCAGGTTACTTAGGAGCTGGCGCGAACGCTTTCACCCGACTACGTGTACAGGCAAGAAACGTAGTCCGGAGAACGCCATTTTTTTTAAATTTACAACATATACAGTGTGTAGCGCTTTCGGTATTTTATTTTCGCAGAGCTACGAGTACTGCTAGATCATACGCCGCTTGCCTCGTTCGGGCACACGATATATCACGTTCTCCTCGCGCCGCCATTCTTGGTGCATTCGTGACATTCACTTCACGGTACACTTTAGCTCAGTCGGGGAAGGGTCGGTGGTGCTTGCGGTAAGTTCTAGAACACTCACTTTAGTCGATGGCTGATCCGAAATTTGCCTTGGTGCCGGGCCTAGGTGTAAGCTAATGTCTGTAGGTGCAAGCTACGGCATAGCTAGCCTTATGTGCAGCGGTCAGCGGTAACAGCCTGCAGGCGGGGTCACCGTCGCCGACTTGTTTCTTTGTTAAGCTCGCACAAGTCCCGTTCTCGGACAACATCTTCGATACAGCATCATGGGAAATTGAGAGAGCCAAGTGACCGCGAACACTTCAGTCGCTGTCTCTCTTTTTTCTTATGTCCCTAGCAATTTGCGAACTTTAAGTTGAAACCAGGGGTCAGAAGGCTTTTTTTGTTAATTTCCTTTACTGCCAGCCAAGTGGCCGGTATGTAAGGCACCGCGTCCTGTTTTCCAATACACGTGATAATTGGCTAGACAAGAACACAGCATGCAATTAGGTGAACGCGAGACCTGTTTCAGGGAAACCCCGCTAGCTCTTCAGAGAGAGGACAAAACGCAGCGCGAAAAAAAAAAAAGAAGGGCGCAGACCACGACGCGAAGAGTGAAAGGAGGTCGCGGCCCCTCATTTCCCGCAGCGAAGTACGGGCGCCGCCTCGCTCCCTCCCCAATGCCGCAGCTGCATTATAAATGAGGAGAGTTCTCGCATCGCACAAATCCGAAGCGCTTGGCCTGTTGTGGGCGCTTCACTCTTATCATTATTATCCTCGTTCCTTCCTCTATTCTGTCCTTTTTGTCTCTCTCTCTTTCTTTTTTCACCTAATACTCCCCTTCCGCGCGACCTGTCAACCTGGTCTCGGGACTCGAAAACGAATGGGCATTCCCCATTACGGCTGCCAGCACGAGGCCGAGCTCAGAGCAGAGACGTCGGGCGGCGTGCGCGTCGTCGGCGTGTATCGCTCAGCAAGATAGATGTAAGCCCCAATACACGTGCGGCGTGGCGCTCGTTGGCGGCTGGTCGCGGATAACGGCGAAAGCTTCGACCGGATTTTGCTTCGATTTCTTGCATTCTAAGTATCCCAGGCTTTTACATCATTCCGACTTATGGCCGGTCTTTGCTGAGGCAAAGTGAGAGCGAGACAGCAGTGCTCGTTCTTTCTTTTTTTTTTTTCTGAGCGCGCTTATTTCGACACATCGCTACGCGTGTTCTGTGTCGTAGGACATCCGTCTTTTGTCCAACTCTTTGTACATAGTTGCACGGAAAGCGCCATCTCCTAGCTCTACATCACAGAGCGAGGAGAGGACGATATTGGGTCGCTGTTCTCCCAGTTTCCTAGCTAACGCCGCTAAATCAACGTCGTCGTCACAACTTGCTCTTCCCTTCACATTCCTTATCCTACGCTTACGTTTCTTACGCCCAGGGCCGAACTCACTGGTTCAGATGTAATAATTCTTTCTATCTATCTATCTATCTATCTATCTATCTATCTATCTATCTATCTATCTATCTATCTATCTATCTATCTATCTATCTATCTATCTATCTATCTATCTATCTATCTATCTATCTATCTATTTATCTATCTATCTATCTATCTATCTATCTATCTATCTATCTATCTATCTATCTATCTATCTATCTATCTATCTATCTATCTATCTATCTATCTATCTATCTATCTATCTATCTATTGCGACTAGCGAAGTTATCACCTTTAGCATTTCTTCTTGCAGGGCACAAAAATCAGTACTGCCTTCAACATTCGAGTCTCTCTCTATGCACTGCTTACAATTTAATTACAATGTCTCTTTGTTTTATACTCGCATCGCTATTCGCTGCTGTCGGCATATATCTGAAGAGGTTCAAACACCTGCATGCATTTCGTCAGCGCAACTTCGCCCAGCTGATATATCCCGCGTTAAAGACGTGGAGCGCAGCAGGAACCTATTAACAACCGCGAACACCGTGGCTGAACAAGCACAGATTTAATGCCCTCATATTACTAATGGGCGCTGGCTGCTTCTTTACGAATGAATCCGGGTCGACAAAACTACAGCAACGCCGTTGCTGTACCCTGTCTACGTCTGATGCCGCGTCAACGCACATACGTGCACGGACCAGACGTACCAGCGCGAGCAGTACAGTGACATACAAG
The DNA here is from genome assembly GCF_038994185.2 of Dermacentor albipictus. Taxonomy (NCBI): domain Eukaryota; kingdom Metazoa; phylum Arthropoda; class Arachnida; order Ixodida; family Ixodidae; genus Dermacentor; species Dermacentor albipictus. The sequence continues at coordinate 417,859,241 of NC_091821.1, forward strand.
CGGGCGTTCTTGTGCACGGGTGTATACATGTGGTGAGCTAATCTGCGAGAGCATGTTCCGAGGAAAGAGCATATATATTATGCACACCGAGCGGAATGCACAGAAGAGCTTGCTGGCAAAAATGGAAGCGTCGTATTAGTTGTTTGTTGACCATCCTGCGTTTGCATGTATTTACCAGCGCCACATCTAATATTGCAATCTGGACTTTTGTAGTTCCTGAGTCGGGATCAAAGATTTGGTTTGTCGAAGAAGTAAGTCACACATTATGCGCCTTGCTTCAGAGGATATGCATATGTTAAGTGCATTATGTCGTGTGCGCGTGTGCATATGTATGTGTGTGTTCTTTCAAGGCGATGTGGCTCGTCACAATGGCTCCTACCCGAAAAAAGTGGCGTCTAAGTTAAAAAAAAAATTCATCACCAAGTCGAGTGGTATAAAAAAAAATTGGCGAGTGGTACAAAAAATATCATCATCAGCAATGGCTCATACCCGAAAAAAATGACATAATCTGGAATGGCTCACCCCTCAGTAAGCAAGCAAAGATGCAATGGCTGAATATGAATGAATACACGAAAGAAAAAAAACGAAGAAAAGAAAGAAAGGAAATGTCAACATCAGGAATGGCTCATACTCCCGTAAGCAAGCAGATATTCAATGGTTGAATATGAAAGAATAAACGAAGAGAAAAAAAGAACGAAAGAAGGAACGAAATAAATAAATAAAGAAAGAACTGACGATAGAACAAAGAAAAAAAAAAGAAATAAAGAGAAAAGACAGACAGAAAGAAAGAACTAAAGAACCTCTGTGTAGGGCATTAGGTACTCGCATGTATCGTTAAGGAAGTCGACTCAAGCGCAATATCTTTACTTCACCCTGCAGCTCGTTATGTCTTGAAAGAAGTCTGACTCCTCCGATTGGATAACCTAAGGCATTACCACCTGTGCCAGCAGGCTTTCGCCTTCACGTGTTACAGGAGTCTAACATGCTGCCGATTTTTTACCTCTGCGCTTCCAGTAATGCACTTTCCTGCAAAAAAGCGGCAGGAAACTTTGGGAATGCGATCGCACGGCCGTTATGATACCTCGAAAATCGTGTATTTATCTACGATTTGGCATGGATCCACCGATATAGTACGCCACAGCTTTCCTCATTGTGTGGGTTTTCCTTTCTATTTTTGTTTCTTTCTCTCTCCCCTTTTCTTCAGTTCTATTGCGTGGCATGTTACCCTCTCAACGTTCCCTAAAGCGAAGCTTTCTTGACAAACTATCCCGGACGTTGCTGACTGTAGCTGCTCCTGCTGCTGCTGTTACAGTGCGGTCTAGCCGAACCACTCACGCACAACGACAAAAAAAAAAGAAGAAATATACGTGTCTGATGGCGGTATGAAACCTGGGTATCCAACAACAGTCCGATGCTCCAACCACTGTGCCAAACCACGAGCGGACGCGTATGCATCTCTCGTGCCAGCAAGTGAGCTCTTTGAGACGATTGCCGCGTGCTCCAGGTCAAGCGGGAAGGTGAGCGCGGAGAGCACGAGCGCGCAGAAATGCACGCGCCAGCTTTTATAAGACGCAGCTGCTCTTGCGTGAGAGCTTCGTATAGCGTACGAATACTTAGCTCCTGCGGTCGGTTTGAACGCTGTGTCGTCTTTTATGCGTTGCATATTGCAATCACTCAGTTCAGCCCTTGGGCGAGGCCGGGCAGCCACCATTGACCTTGAGCACAACCACGTGACGTGACGTCACGACAGCCGGAGGAAAAGCTGGGCCCCAACTCGCGCGGTCGCGCGCGGCCGCAGCCACCACCTGACTCCCGCTCCTCCCGCTAGGGGCGCTGCGCCGGCGCGTGACGTCACGGAGGAAAAGCTGGGCCCCAACTGGCGCGGTCGCGCGCGGCCGCATATTGCGCGGTCGCGCAATATGCAACGCATTCTTGGCTTAACCAAGCTAAGCCTGGCCATTTCTTTCTTTTTTATCGCTACCTTGGCTGATGGTTGCGGTCCCCGCTCATCGCGGAAGTCTGCTACGTGTCTCTTATCGAGGTGCTTCGTTTCGTCTTTCCGGCTTATCATATAACTTGGTTTACATCGATTTCCACGGTGTGCGTAATCTCCGGGATTTTTTTTTATTGAGGGTTTGTGTTTAGGGGTCACAATTATTACATTTCATCACGTAATTCTCAGCGCATTTAAAGGGATAATTAAAAAGAATAGGTTTAGATAAGGCTCCATTACATTCGCGCGCCAATTGCTCTGCCCTTACCGCCATCGAGCTGAGCGAAATTTTGTCCACCCTGTGAAGCAGTCGCACAATCATCTGGTAGTGCTCGCCGAAGAGGCTGATGAAATTAACGTAGCGCTGGGCGAAAAGCAACGGTGAATCCCGTGCACTGAAGCAGCCTGGCTTTGCCTAACATTTGAGGGTAGACTGAATATTTCATCTGAATCAAGGACGTGCTTGTTCAGTCATAATGAGCCCTGCACGTCACCGTAAAGACCCAGCATATTTTCTGAAGCGAAGGGCGCTGAAAATTTTTTTATAGGAAGTGTCGGCCGGCAACCGCTGTTGGAGGGCGCTGTCCTCAGCCTGTTACTAAAACGGTGAAGAAAGCAATTCCGTTAAAAAAAAATCTTTCCGCCAGAAGAGACGGACAAAAGCCGCTGGGAGAAAGGCACAAGATACACCACAGGTTCACCAGCGGTGTGTTGACACCAGCCATGAGTTGACACCTTTGGTGTACCCTGTGCCTTCTTCCCCACTGTTCAAATCACTGTTTCCTGACGGAAAACGTTCTTGTACTGTGCCGCCCAACGAGCTCAGGCTCGGACAGTTCCCATGCATGACACGGAAAGTCGAGGTGCGGATTCAGTAGGGCCATTGTGTAATACGCATCCCGTATATCCTAGTTCTTGATCATCACTTCTCATTGGCCTTGCTCCAATTTCCTTCTTCCCCAGTGCATTGTAACGCTAGCGCACCTGCCGGAGCTAAGGTCGGCTTCTCTGGCTTTCTGGTGAATAAAATATCTTGTCTCTTTGAGCGGTGGGAGGTACAGCTGACCGGCGATACCCTGGCGAGACAAGAAGCTCTCGTTCAGCAAGTACGTCGAGCAGCCATGGCCAGTGGAGTCCTGGAATGAGGACACCACCCACTCGACCTCACGAGCAACCACCTCGATGGTCCGAATAAATGTTTTCTCTGTCTCTCTCTCTCTCTCTCTTGTCTCTTGACAGCCACTCACTCTTTGCGGTCCGTTCTTTTCGTTGCGGCGAGCATCTTTCACTTCGCCGTCTCTTTATCGTCAATCTACGTATAATGCCATTCTTAAAAGCGACGCTTCTTCGCCTCTTCCCCCTCATTTTCCAGCCAATCGCCAGTAATCGCTCGTCGCGTCTCCACAGACGTGCGTGGCGGAGAAATCACCACTCGCGGGCAGCGCATGCGCCGTCGATACCGTGACAGCACGACGGCGCCGGTGGCCCGAGCGCACCTCGACTGTCCGTGTGATTGCTGTCGCAATGAAACGCTCGTGTACTTCGATTTAGGTGCACTATATAGACAACAGCGGCCGGTTGTCAAAAAATCTATCCGGAGGCACCCGTAACTACGGCGTCCGTCGTAGCCCACTGTGCATTTTCGGGACGTTATAGCCCCATTTATTTAACGTTATTATTCCTTTTTTTCGTAAAACTCTTACGCAACTGCCGTTCCCGATTGTGCTTCACCGCGCGTGTCGTTACGTTATCGTACCGGTTCATATTATCAGTATGCCGCCGAATGCCAGATAATGACGCAACGCTGCAAACACCAATCAATGAGAAAACGCTCTTGTTGAAGATGCATTTTGCGAATACTGACCCTAAAATTAATATCGTGACACCACCGACGCACGAACCTCAGTTTAAGATATATTTTATAAATTTATATCGATGACATTTGGGTATTTTTTCCTTGGTGTATAACAATTTCGTCTGATGATTTATAACAGAATATGCCTCAGCGCTGGCACGCATTCGAATGCATGGTCCTACTGCTTTGGATCGGCAAGCTACAATTTTCACAAAGTCTTCCTCAACAAAGCGCTCAACAAACACGTAGCTATTTAAAGCGAAACTTTCTTGGCCTATTTGGCTCATAGGGATCTATATGAAGCATACAGAACTTTTGATAGGATAGCGCATGATATCCAACGGCTTCTTTAATTTTCTCAGATTTCATACACTTGAAAACCTCATTAGTGGGTCACCGGACACGTGCCCATATGCATGGCCAATCTTCCAGAATGAGCGCATGCCAGCGTGACACAGCGTGTACAAGATCCTTACATGCACTTATATGTGTGTTGTACTTTTCTGTACGTACACTTCTCGTCGCCATTCTGCCCTCGACAAGCCTCACACGTTGCCTACGTCCTCGTGGCGTATCTGCGTCGTGTCGCGGCGCGTATCCAGCTGCGCTGGAGCTTGCATTTCTGTGTATCTGACACGGTAAAGAACCCCAGGTGGTCCAAATTATTCCGGAGACCCCCCACTGCGGCGTGCATCATAACCAGATCGTGCTTTTGGCACGTAAAACAACATAATTTATTTTTTTTCTGTGTAGCTCGCCTAATTTCTTTTTTTCTTCCTTCCTTCCTTCCTTCCTTCCTTCCTTCCTTCCTTCCTTCCTTCCTTCCTTCCTTCCTTCCTTCCTTCCTTGTCAACGGTGCAGTGCATAAATATAAACGTTGCATAAGGTTAAATCTGTGACACGTGTTGTGTATAAACATTAGCACTGCATGAAATTACACGTTTCATCGGATGAAAGTAAACACTATGGTAAGTATCACGTTCACTTGTAAAGCAGTTCCACTTCGCCAAAGCTTCGTTTTATATGGATTCCATCATGTGCGTGGGAGTTGCATGCTGTTTGTCCACCTATATGGATAATAATTTCTTTTTTAATGCTGCGTACAGAAGTGCATGTGCAACTGACTCTTTGCGACATAAATGTTAAGGTAATAAGCTTACGCATTCTAAAATGCATTGTTCGCCGCAGGAGCTGTAAAGGAGAACCGGCAGAAACAAGCCGCTGCCCCACTTTAAGTGGATGCAACCTTCCTCTTGAAGAGTGGCGCTAATCTCGCACGTCCGCCCCCCCCCCCCCCCTCTCCCAACGACTGCTTCCTCGTACCTTCTTTATCTAATCATCATGGGTTCTTACCCATGCCGTTCTGCTCGACGAAAAGCCACGAAGGTCGCGTTTACGGCATAGTTTTGCCGTGGTAAGCGATGCTGCACCTCTTACGCAGAAGTGTGCTAGTTGAAACCTGTTGCGCGGACCTATCATCATCATCAGCAGCAGCAGTAGCAGCAGCCTATTTTTATGTCCACTGCAGCATGAAGGCCTCCCCCAGCGATCTCTAATTCCCCTGTCTTGCGCTACGTGATTCCAACTTGCGCCTGCAAATTTCCTCATTTCATCACTCCTCGACTGCCCTTCCCTTCCGTTCGCACCCATTCTCTACCTGTAGTGGTCGAGCGGTTATCTACTCTACGCATTGCATGGCCTGCCCAGCTTCATTTTTTTTCTCTTAATGTCACAATATTGACTATCCCCGTTTTCTCTCTCATCCCCGCCACTCTCTTCCTGTCTCTTAACGTTACACCTAACGTTTTTTTCGTTGCATCGCTCTTTGCAGCGCTCCTTAACTTATTCTCGGGGTTCTTTGTTAACCTCCAAGTTTCTGCCCCATATGTTAGCAGCGGTAGAATGCAATTATTGTACACTTTTATTTTCAACGACACTGGCAAGCTCCCAGTCGAGATTTGGTAATGCTTGCTGTAGGCACTCTAATCAATTATTAATTGTTGCGTAAGTTTCTTTCTCATGATCCCGCGGACCTATGTGTTAATTTAAACCTGCTACATTTCTGTGCGTCGCCACTGTTTATCATAAACTTAGCAAAAAAGTCACGCTACAATTTTACCTGAATTTAGCACGAAGTATATCCCGCTCGCGCGTGGTGGCAACGCGAGAGCGCAGATATATTATACGGATATTTCGCGCACGTGGGATGTTACAAACTTATTTTTTTGTTTTCGTGCCTTGCACAACAACTTTTTGCGCAATGAGACGCCTCCCCCCCCCCCCCCCAAAAGGAAAAAAAAATCCGCCGCGTTAACTCAGTGCAATCCTCGACCATTGATTCGGTCGTGGATTCGATTCCGACCGCAGTTGCCATATTTTGATTGAAACGAAACGCATAAACGCTCGAATACTTTGATTTAGGCGCACGTTAGAGAAACCCCGATGGTCAAAATTATCCCAGATATCTTTCTCTCTCTCCCTCTCTCTGCCCCCTCAGTGCCGCATGCATGTATCAACATGTTAAAACACCAGTGATCGCAATCACTGGTACTTTGATAATCCGAGAAACTTGCCACAGTTGATCAATTGAGTGCTAACATACATTGAATAAAGCGGGAGAGAAAAAAAAACTAAGAAAACAGGCAAACACTAAGAAGCAGTTCTAAGAAGCAGAAGTTTTAAGAAGCAGCTCACAAACAATGGCTGAGCCTAACTGGTGACGTCAGTGAGATAAATTAACGTCAGTAATATTACCATTGAATAGGTACTTTAATATACGAAAAGACGAAAACATTACGCCACTGCTCCTTGTCCAGTGACTGTTGGCTCGCCTCTTAAAGAAGAAATGAGTGCGTTTCAGCGCCCACGAAGGCGGGGAAAACTAATAAAACCAACAAATGCGCCACGCGGCGCCCGCGTGCCCGACCGCACTGCACCGGGCCACGCACGGTCGGGCACTCCGCGTTGACGAGCACCGCATGGTCGCGGGGTCTGCACGCGTGCCGCCACCACCGGCGGCCGGCGACGCGGGGCTACATGGTTGTCGGATTGCCGGTGGTGGTGTGGTTGGCGCGCCCCGAGTAGTCGACCGTGTAGCCGTAAACGTCGAGCAGGTAGTAGGCGAGCCCGCCCATCGCGTAGAAGAACACGTACAGGCCGCCCACCACGAACACGACGATCCAGCGGTCGTTCTGCTGCTGCGCGCTGAACGCGACGTCGGCGGCGGCGGGCCCGTGGGGCTCTCGCTGCGCGTGGCGCAACCGCTCGAACATGTCGCCGGTCTCGGAGCGGCCCACCGTGGGGCTCGCGTCGGACGACCTGCCGAGGGCGCTGGAGGAGAGTTCTTCCTTGGAGCCGCTCAGCAGCAGGGTGTCGTCCGAGGGCCCGGGGCCACCGGCCCCTCTGTCGTCGGCGCCTTTGACGCCGAAGCCGCCGCTCGCGCCGCCGCCAGTGACGTCGCCACCGAGATCGTTCTGGTCGGGCGCGAGGCCTTCGTTGCCGCCGCCGACGTCGTCGACGTAGTGATCGTCCGCCATATTGAAGGCGCCGAGGGTCCTCTGCTCGAGGGACCTACCGAGGTCTTTGCGGCGGGCTCGCTATTGGGAGCCCGACGACAGCGATCGAAGCGCAGGTCCTGGGTGGCGATGGAGCGACAGGGAGTAAGCGGTCCACTCGTGGTCGCGGTCGTCGTCACCCGGAGCAAGAAGGCTGAAAGCGACTGGGGAATGGCCTTGGCTGTGCTGAGTGGGTTTCTGCCGCGGCTGTTACTGCTGCTGGCGGTGGTGGTGCACGTAGTAGAAGCGGAGCCGTTCGAATCGCCGGTGCCACCGTCCGTCACGAGCGGCTCGAGCTCCTCGCGACCAGTTTCGTCTTCGCCTGACCTGAGCGAGATCGCGCGCCCGAGTCACGCGACATTCGCCACTGCTTTCTTCTTTCTTTTTTTCTTTCGCATGAAAAATCTTGCTGATTGTTACAATTAATCGTCCGTGTTGATGAGCCGGTCGAGTTCGTCTGTATAGCTCCGAGGTTCCATGGACACGCAGATTTGTCTTCTTTGAGTCGAGGGTGAATGTGCTTCCCTTGCCTTGTAACACATCTTCCGATTGTGGCTCGAGACTATAAGCAACGCGTCTGGTTAGATGCCCGCATAGACTAACAGAACCATATCTCTTGTTTTTTTTTTCCTTTTGAAGAGCAGAACAAACCTATATATGTCACGCGACATTCACAGAAAATTGCGTTCATCGGGACTTGCCAGCCATCGTTGAGTTGACAACCAGCGGTCGCTGACTCTTTCACGTTCCCGACGGACCACGACGAGCTTGTGTTCTACAAGGCTTCCCTGAGGTTCTATGCACGCTTTACGGTCGTACACAGCAGAGCCCCCATCTTCGCGTACTGATAAAGAATACGACAAGGGGTCTGGCTCAAGAAAGAAAAGCAAGTGCTTCAAAAAAAAAAAGATAAGGCACTTGAGAACGCAGGTATAGCCTATATCGCTTCATTTTGTTGTCGTGCTTTCTGTCCAAGATTTACTTCTGCATTGCGCCATGTGAGAACTTATCACAGGAGATATATCTTACTGTACGGAGTTGCCTGGAGTTGCCCCGAAGCACGGCCTGCCTATGGTCATCACAGCGTGTTCGCACGCCCCGCACTTTGTTGTGTTGCTTTATTTTTGCCACGTACCATCTCAAAAAGGAAAATGGCGAAAACTTTCGTACTGCGCGTATCCACGTCGAGTCGTCGCGGAAAAAAGTAAGTAGAGGTGTCGCCGTGGGCCCTTTAACGTCAGTCGACAACGGCTGAAATAGTAAAATTAATTAAAGTGTGGGATTACACCTGCCATAACCATCTGATTATGAGGCACGCCGTATTGGTGACGCCTTGTTCTTTTAAGCAACCAAATCTTTACGTAACATTTGAAGTGCAGGATCAAGTTACGGTCGGTGGACCAACCGGAACTGTTGGACAACCATAACCGCCAAGTTGTCCTTCTCACCTTTCTAAATACGCTTGGTCCTCTGAAAAAAGAAATATATATATATATATATATATATATATATATATATATATATATATATGTGTGTGTGTGTGTGTGTGTGTGTGTGTGTGTGTGTGTGTGTGTGTGTGTGTGTGTGTTTGTGCGTGCGTGCGTGCGTGCGTGCAACCCACGGTTTGCCTTCTTCTCGTTCTCATTTACTTATTAAACCATCATAAGGGCTGTACATCACACTGCCAATACGAGGGCGAATCAGAAAGTATTTGCCCCTATTTATTTCAGCCAAATTACGGCTGTAGATGCGAAGTCAACATATCCATTCCCAGCCGTGGACCTTTCTTGGATCGGCCCGGCCTTATTTGCAGGTATCTCCGTGACACGGCGCTGTCGTCAGTTGTTGAAGATGGCGGTTGTGCTTCACACGTCCAAGCCGTCCGAGTAACGAAGTGTGATTCGTTTTCTATATGGAGCAAGAGGTGAACACCCATCGACATTCACAGGGAAATGCAGCCCACGTATGGGGAAACGTGTCTCGCTCTGAGAAATGTGAGGTGGTGGTGTTTTGAGTTCGCAAAAGGCCGTGTTGCAAAAGGCCGTGTTCACAAGAGGCCGTTGATGCGTGCGTCGCTGACTGACGACAGCTCCGGTAATTTCACTGGGAGAGTCTGGACCACCCACCATACCTCGCCTTTAGTGATTTCTACGTTATCGTTCCGCTGAAGAAGGTCCTGGCAGGACAGCGATCCACGTGCAAGGACGAAGCCAAGACAGTAGTCCGACGCGACGGTGGTTTCACAGTCAACGTGACGAAGTCTACCACAGGAATATTTCAAACTTAGTGCTGCGATGGGACAAATGTCTGAATCGGTGTGGGGACTACATGTAAATATAGTGTAAGGTAGGTGGAATAGTACGTATATTTGTAATTACATGTATGTAGCTTATTTTGGCTAATAAAAAAATAGGGGCAAAGAGTTTCTGTTTCGCCCTCCTACAACGACAAAGAAGCAACATACTATTCAAACAAATTTCTAATGATGTTTGGATCTGTAGTAGAGGCGATAAGGTGAAGGAATGGTTGCAATCTTTACATGTTTGATGAATGAATGAGATAAAGTGTTTCTTTGCACGACAACGAGAAATGGATACCTTGTGACCATGATCTTTTCGGGATGATGTAGATGAAAGATCAAAAAGTAATCCACTTTTAGAATGCGGATTGTGATTACATATCTTGTGAAATCGGAACATACGTGTTGTTCTTCCGCGTGGATAAAGAGACGAAAGGTGTAACCCTCTTTCCATACTGTAGGTGATCGGTCGGAGAGACTGGAGCACTTCTATAAGGCTAAATGTGCGCTACGGTTCTGTAAATAGCCGGTGAGTGTGTAACCACAACCACATGAAGCGGAGAGATAATGAAGCCAAGGAAAGCATAGAGGTAGTTATTTGTAGCTTTTAATTGAAGTGTAGAACTGATACGCTTAGACGGTTGTGGGTTCTGCTACCAGCGGCGGCAAGTTGTTTATTTTCGTCCACTTTCATTTCCCCTTTGGTTTATCTCTCCACCTCAATTTTTTTAATGCAAATAATTGCCGCACGCTTTTCTCGGCTTCATTATCTGCTGGCTTCATGCGGTTTGGGGCTAACGAAGATTGCGCTCCTGGGTCCCCCTTCTTCTGGCGAGAGTTTGACTCATTTAGTCACGGTGCCCACATTTAGTGGGTGCAAAAATCCGTTTTACAGTTGTGTCAGAGACAAAGAAAAAAGAAAGCCAGGGAAACTGAGCTGCGCGAACCGATTGATCCCTCTCTGCTCACCCAGCGTAGCTCCAATTCCCTTCAGAGTATTGCTACACGTGACCCTATAGGTGCTATGCCGTCTTGCACTTGCCACGTTTCGTCAGCAATTGTGAAAACAGTAGTGCTAAAGCGAGAACTTTATTCGCGAATCATCAAGCACTTTCCTGACCGTGACTGCTGGCGCTGTCTTGCCAAATAGCTCATACATTTAAAAAAAAACTGAAACTTGAATTACGTGCCCGATGGTGGGATCAAACCTGGGTATCACAACAGCCAATGCCAACTAGCACTTTGAAATGATCGCCGCATGTGTCACATCGCGTTTGGCACGTGCGCGCTAGAGCACGTGCACGCGGATCAGTTGCTTTTACACCGAACATGTAGAAATGAAATGGGCAAATTTATAGCATTGCATTAAACGATTCACACACACACACACACACACACACACACACACACACACACACACACACACACACACACACACACACACACACACACATATATATATATATATATATATATATATATATATATATATATATATATATATATATATATATATATATATATATATATATATAAATAGAGAGAGAGAGAGAGATTCGAAGATGTGCGTTCAGATCGGCACTTTTTTTTTCTTTCGTTTCCTCGGGCAATAATTAACTTGTGCGGGCGGTCGTTTGGACCCGCGATTCAAATCTTCTTTGTGAAAAATAAAAAATTCGACATTATTTACTGTACATTTAGTCACAATGTAATTATTCGTTAATTACTATAAAACTGACTAGAACGTGCAGAAATGATCTTCCTGCCATCTTTTCTTTTCTTTTGCAGAGTCTTGAGCAGCTCAGAATAAAATTATGATACTTGAAGGCATTTATTGACAGTCCGTCGTATTTCGTGGCTGAAGGGATTAGATGCTTCGTTCCCACGTGTCAGGTGCGTAATATTGTTTAGAGCGAATAGTGGTTTTCTAGAGAAAGAGCGCAAGAGAAGAATGGCCACAGAAGTTTCAATGTGTATCTATGCACATGGTTAACGTTATAAAAATTGCGATCCACACTGTAATCTGGCTTACGCCAACATCTTAATTAAAAATTCCGCACCATTCTTACATAACACCATGAATTCGGAGTGCTTTCGTTAAAAGCCTTTACCCACAAACGAAAAAAGAGAGATAGAGAGATGATATAACATGAAAATGTCCGGTGGTACTTTACTATTGTTATAGTGATTCACGGTAGGCAGCTGTCTCCTGTCAGTGCTCATCTCCGAACACACTGCGTCAATGAGCAGGCGGGCGCTGAAGCCGAGATAGCCTTGAAATACTGCTAGGATGTAAGAATTTTTGGCCTCACAATCGGATACAAACGCGCTACTTCGTTGAACCATGCGAAGCCCTGTATGCTGGAGCACTGGACTCGACCAAATTGGCGTCACAGGCGTCTGCATAAGGTGGACTCAGAAACGTACTTCCATGGGCCCCGTAAGCTGAAACGCAAGTCATACAAGCAGGATGCGCGGGTTCACCTTGGTGTCGCGTTCACCGGATGTTATAGACGCCTCACAAGGTTGCCGTGACGCTGGTCTGAATTGGGGAACATTATCAGGAGCCAGAAACACTTACGCACGCGTTGTGCTTATGTACTGCGTACGCAAGAGCACGGCATAAAACTTTTTCAATCGCACACGTCGATAGCATTATCTGATCAGTTCATTATCGGTCCGCGGCATGATGCAAACAGTGCAGTCATAATTATAATGACAGTTCTCGCTTTTCTTTTTTTGAACACAGTAGACCAAACACAGCTTTAGAAACGCTTCGACTTGACGTACTTGGTTTTGTTTGGTTTAGTTGGGTTTCTCTCCACTGAATGGCGCATACCCTCCATAGGGACAGTCAGGTGGGATGAGAAAAAAGTCGTTTAGGTCTGACTAGAAAACAACGGGAATATTTGTGGAAGAATCAAAGGAATGGGGAGTGACATAATGCAATGATATTTAACAAAAAATGCTTTGAAACAAGCAGAAAATTTTCAACGACTGAGAAACTATCCCGGTGCGAACTTGTTTTATCTATAAAGTTGTTTTATCTTTATAATCAGCCTCATTATTCATTTTCTTCTCCGTCCCCAGTGTCTCTCTGTAAATAAATTATCACTGTTTATTGTGCGCGTAATGCATGGAATCGAATTTGTCATCTCTCTGACACCTGTCGACCTTCCATATGTGAATTTAAATTATTTTAAAGTCGTGCCTTACAGTCCCACACGGTACAACAGAAGCCAGGTTTTTCTTATACAAAATACTTACGCTTGCCTGTTGGGTGACGCTTATACAGAACTTCTCTTAGCACCACCAACGGGAAGGGTTCTCTTCATTCACCAACGATAATGTTTCTAGAATATATGCGAGCAAATGTGAAACCAGGTTAGGCCGTTTCCCAGCCTATTTGCGGGCTGTCGATGTTTCACAACGTTTTCGGAACGCTGTTTTCATAACATCTCTTTCCTATTACCGTTTGCTTTTTTTAGGGAAGGGGGAGTTCCGGAATGTCGTCGTAACACCTCGTGTTACCAGCAACAATTTACAGTTTGTGCAAAAGTAGGTGACGAAATAGCTTCCAGCATTTGCATTTGCATGCAAATAAATAGATGGTGGTAGCACGAGTCACACGGTTATATAGTCCCCGTGATACAAGCCCTCGCAACCAACACTTGAAGCAGTTTTTCGTTTGACAGCATGAGTAACCGAAGAAGAGAGTGCCTCTTCGGCCAACCGAGTTTATGCTTAATCCGTAGCGCATTTTGCCTGTCCAACTCGGCCGTCACACACATATAACCAACGTGCAGTATACAGAAGATGGGCAGCTTGCCTATTCGTCTTACCATTAAAATTAATTTGCAGCTGATTATAGAGATTCCGGTTTCGTGACTTTCGCGCCGTGTCTGTCAGTTTTGCTTTCAACCTTGCTTGTCAAGAACGAAGGCCGCTGCATCGCTCGATCCCAAAACAGAGGCGAGTGTCGAAAAATTATCGAATTTCGATTTAGTCACTTCGTTCGGACATCATCGAGAGAAAAGGACGGCTCAGACGTGTGCGTAATGAACTATATGTAATTAATTACTTGTGATCTATTACACTTCTTGGTATCTTTTTTTAAGGTAAGGATTACATTCCTCACTAGGTAACGCTCACTGTAATTCGGTAACATTTTTTTGAGTAACCAATTATATGTAATGACTTACTTTACTAGTCAGACACGCTGTAATAGTTGACGCAATTTCGGGAAAGTGAATTTGATGGAAACTACAGTAGAACGCCCGAGATTGATTGCGCCATGCGGCAGCTAGTTGAGACAGGATACAACCCGGGAGCTCAACGTTTGTTTTCTCATGTAAAGCGCTCCACCAGTTGTCGGCCGACGAATTGAACCGGTGCTTGTATGTCTCGATATCGAAGGACACTTGGAACGTTAACGCCGGGACAATCACCTAAAGACGATTTTTTTTACAGTTTTTAATTGGCCCAACCGGAAATGGTCTTCAAGTCGCAACATCAATGACGCGGCGCGCGTCACAGAGGAACCAGATGCCGGGTAATTCTTGTGCGCAAGATGTCCGTACATTACAACACCACCGAGGTTCGATCCCCTCGCCGTCGGTCACGTAATTCAATGTTGTTGTCTTTTTGTATTTTTTTAAGTATATGAGCTATTCTACAAGACATCAGCACGCCAGCAAGCCATCGGTCAGGAAAGTGCGCGAGGGTACGCGCAAGGAAAAGTTTCGCCTTAAAAACGAAGGAAAAGTAAACTTCGTTCTCCCTCACCATGGTTGTCGTCAAATCCTCGCGGATCTCTGAGTCGTCGGCCGCGGTGCGTCGCGCATGCTTCATCGGCGTCGTCCGTGCTTCTCGCAGCGTTGCGCCGTCCGCCGCCACTCATGACCTCCTCGCGCTGCTCGCGCCACCGTCGAAGCAGCAGCGGCACTCTTGAACCGAGCGCGCGAGAAATGCACGGCTACGCACGCTCGGGAACAACCACGCAGCGGCAGGGAAACCCACTCGCCTCTCCTGCGCCACCCAAGAGGAACGACGACGGGGACGCATGTACGGCGAACAGCTGCGTCGACGCCAACCTCCTCAGCCGTGGTCCTAACCGGGCTCTGGCCGAGGGCCTCGAACCACCCCGATCCACGTACGTTCGTTTCGATACCCCTTTCCCGAACGCACGTTGTTCCCTTTCCTCCACGTTGTCCTCGGGGAGAGTACCTAAGCGGGGGAAAAAAAAAGGAATGGAAAAGTCGCCGTAACTGCAAAAGACGGCCATCGCGCCATTGGCTGAAGGGGTCGTGACGTAACGACATGGCGCTTTCATTGGGTGTGGTGGCCCCCTTTAAGAGAGGCGACGACGGGCGAAAAGTGGACCCCCCGATCAATGTACGCGCTCCGTCGGCCGCGGAGTCTCGAAGTACGCCGTGCTTGCACGGCGGAGTGCTCGGTCGCGTGGCGAATATGCGGGTCTCTAGGTGGCGCCGTCTTTCTTTTTTTTTTCTTAAAATTTTTTTTCTTTTGCGGCGGAGCAAGTGGCCATTGCCTTGGCCCTCCTGGATGACGGACATGCCAACATCTTCAGCGACTCCAGGGCAGCCATCCGCGCCTTCAGCGTTGGCGCCGTGTGTAAGGAAGCCTGTCGCATCCTCGACGGCAAAATCATCACCACCCACACTCTCACGTGGTTCCCCGCTCACATGGGATCCATCACGGGAGGCCCCAGAAACCTCAACGAGCTGGCCCACTCCAAGGCGCGAGGTCTCACTTTCCGCGACCATGGAGAACTCCAACGCCGGCCCGCAGCGGTGGAGAATAGAGATCAACCGACCACATATAACGAAATTGCGCAGCACTTTTATCTCGGCAGGAGAGAGTTTCCCCTTCCACACAAGAAGTTAAATAGAGCGCAGGCATTGACCCTCAGATTACTGCAAACAGGCTCTTATCCCAGCCCGGCTTTATTCCACAAAATTTATCCCGACACCTATGCCACTAGTTCTTGCAGGCATTGCAATGACATCGCTAGCCTAGATCATATGCTCTGGCGTTGCCCCTCGTTACGAGGCACAGAAGAAATCAATGAAGAAAAGTGGCTCTCCGCTATCAAGAGCCCTGATGCTGGGGTGCAACTATGGGCTGTCCAGAGGGCCCACGATGCGGCGGTCGGGCAAGGCCTGGCTGTCCCAACGTGGGAGCGGCCCGCAGCGCGCTGAGTCGCGTACCTCAGGACCTTATTAAAGTTTCGCATCCATCCATCCATCCATTAGCTGGTTGTGTCGTAACTTTTTTTTCTGACTTTTGTCTTAGGAATTTAATAGCTCTAAGAGTGACGGTCAAGACCAAGTGCGCTTACAATTCAATGCGCGCTGCAGCTGCGCGATGAAAAGGCAAAATGCGGGACGCAGTGAAAAGGCAGGAGACAGAAAAAAAGAAGTTTGCAATATGATTACTCTGTTGCAGGAGCTCTGCGACGTTTGCGGCTGACATCTTGTTTGTAACCAAGCGCGTCGCTATATTTCAGTATATTTTTTTCCTACTTCTTTTATCACTCGTTTAACATTGTCGCTTCTCTGAAACTAGTAAATCATCACTGACCCGCTTTATCTTTGCCCATTTTAATTTCTTGGAGGCATAAAATATGGACAAAAAAAGCAGAAAATAATATATACATTTTTTTTTTTCACTTTATGAAATGACCGCTTTGCAGAGTGGTGCCAGTGTGCTTACTCGCATTGGCGTTTACCGCGTTTTGTGGTGAGCTAATCCATTTCATTTCTCCTTCTTTCTCTTCACTCACACAGTGTGAGGTAGCAAACTTATAGAACAACCTGGTTATTCTCCTTCTGTTTCCTTGCCTCCTTCTGAGTCTAATGGAAGTTTAGGCGTTTACCAGGGGCGTGCTTGCACTTGCTTACATTCGGTTCTTCGACTGCTTTTGAGGCTCTTCGAATGAATTTCGAGCACGTTCTCGCCACTCGGGGACAGTCTCTCATATGCGACGACCGCATCGAACGCATTACGGATGCATTACGGTGTGGCGCAAGCAGCCGGTGGGTGCGTCCAATTTCCGCTGCACCGTGATTGTGCAGTATATACTGCCAGCCAAAATTCGTTTTACGTATAAGGTTCTCAACTACGGCAGAAACCCCCGAGTCTTTCTGACTTAATAGCAGCAATGTTTCCGTGTAGTGGGGTGGAGTGAACGCGCCAACGCGGGCCGGCGATTCACCGGAAATATATGCCAGAAATACGTTTCTTGCGGTTGCCACATTAAAAGAGAGCACACATGCGCAAACTTGCGCATGCTAACGCGGGGCGGTTCCGAACGCAGCATTTCTGTGCAAGATTTGGTCGTGAATAAAGGTACGTGGATCTGGCTGCCCCGGAAAGGCGGTGGTCCCGGGTTCGAGTCCCGGACCAGAACGAATTTTTCTTCAACTGTGAAGCGTTTCTTTCGAGGAACCCGTATGGGTTTCCTTTGTAGCAATTGCTACGCACGGGTGGATGTCTGATTTTCCCTTTATTCATTACTTCTCTCCACCTTGCGGGTTTCCGCAGAACTACTACGTCAAGAGTTGGTCGTCTTCCGCCGTTTTCCTCTCGACGCAAGGTTCAGCATTAGAAGAAAAAGATCAGTGCATGTTTAGAGGTAAATGCGACAGAAATTCGTTAGCATTGCGTCTCACCTCTTTGGGCTTCTGGATCCATGGTGTAAACCGCATTCACCGCATTCAGTGTTGTTCAGACACGTCCTGGCCTTTCGAGAAATATATATATATATATATATATATATATATATATATATATATATATATATATATATATATATATATATATAATCGACCAACGGAAGGCGATCATCTCGTCACCGTCTGTGCGCGCTGTTGCCGTCACTCAACTCGCCGTGTCATTGTTGGCATGACAGGGTGATATATATATATATATATATATATATATATATATATATATATATATATATATATATATATATATATATATATATATATATATATATATATATATATAACTCAACTCGCCGTGTCATTGTTGGCATGACAGGGTGATATATATATATATATATATATATATATATATATATATATATATATATATATATATATATATATATCACCCTGTCATGCCAACAATGACACGGCGAGTTCAGTGACGGCAACAGCGCGCACAGACGGTGACGAGATGATCGCCTTCCGTTGGTCGATTACTTTAGTGTAGTTATGAGACATCAGTGGCGGTGATAATGACACGTGACGATTATGAAGACAATGATGACAACCGTCTACGAAGATGGCGCTGCAGTAATATCGCACTGCCCAATTATTGTCCCTGTGTCATTTCAGTAGTCACTCTCAGCTGCCATCGAATAAGAAGCGCTGCGGTATCGGTTATGCGATCGAATTTTGTCAGCATACCTGATAAAAACAGCTCGTATTCACGAAAGCTCTCCTACAGTAGAATTGTTCGTAAGATCAAATGTCTGCCAATCCCGATTCCAGGCATAATATTAGCGAAGATTACCAGCCAAATGGCAAAGAACACTTGCGAACGAAGAGCTTTGTGAATTCGGCTCAACTTTCGCCTTTTTTTATATATACGACTTCGCGTTTCCTTAGCTTGCTGCCTTTTTTCCCGTGTTCGTAAACCAGTGCGTAGGAAGCTTTGAAGGAATGATTCAGAGCAAAATGAAACGGAATGTGCTTACAGGCGAGGACGTTCTCAAAAAAGATAAAGCTTATTTGAAATATCCATTAGAAACCAGCTACTGTACGTGAATTGAGGGGAGGGGGCGAGAGCGAAGGGGTACTGCACTTGATCTTAGTTCCTTCATGATACGTAAGAACATGCGCGTCCCTAATGACACCCGTGGCACACCTCAGAGTACGGAAGTTAGCAGCATGATGGACACTTAAACTGGCTCTGACATGAGGGGAAGCCCTGACGAAGTCATCATCATCATCATCATCATTTTTATTTTCACCACTCGATACAAGGTGAAAAAAGGGAGAGCCGGAATAAAAGCCGAAAATTCTTCGGCTTGACAAAGCTCCGGTCTCCCAGATAGGCACGGTAGCGGCTCGTGTAGCAATACAATCACTCATGAAGTGTAGATACAAGACTATTTTTACACAGAAATACATAGACATCTTCGTGTTATTACATAGAAACTAGTTATAATACAGTAGTATTCCTGAATTCACTAGCATCCCTGAGGTGATTACAACATTTTCATCCCTGAAAAATAGCCACAGTCGAGACGTAGATGATTTAGAAATTGGGCCAATTAAGTACGTCATGGACTTACTTGCACCTGCAATAACGCACATTTTTAATATTTCGCTGTCAACCGGAGTTTTCCCGCGTAATATGCAGGTAGCGAGAGTAATCGTTGTTCACAAAGGAGGTGACAAAAATAATATTGGCAATTATCGGCCTGTATCTATACTTCCTGTGCTATCAAAGGGACTCGAAAAAATTGTCAACTTTCGTATTGATAGTTTTTCGCGAAAACATAGCCTGCTCACCGACTGTCAGCACGGGTTTAAGAAAAAGCGGTCTACGGAAACTGCTTTAAGCATACAGAAGGAGCTAATTCTAGAGAACATCGAAAAAAAATTTCTGACTTTAGGGTTATACTTAGACTTCAGCAAAGCCTTTGATAGGGTCAACCACAAATTGCTGCTGATAAAGCTGGAAAAATATGTCTTCCGAGGAATCGCACTTGAACTTATCCGGTCTTATTTAGAAAGCCGACATCAGTTTGTTGAAATTAATGAGTACAGGTCGCAGACGAAACCTTTGACAGCGGGTGTGCCCCAAGGTAGCATCCTTGGCCCAATACTTTTCCTATATTACAGTGAATTCAGGAATTCAGGAATGCTAATGAATTCAGGACCAGCCAGAGTTAGCCATAAGTAGCAGAGGTGCCATAGGAGGGACGCTCCTGGCAGCTACGGCAGTTATCAGACATTCGCGCACCTGTCTTGTATCTGTCCACGTTACGTTGAAGAGAGGCAACGAGGTGCATTGCGCTTTAGAGACAGCACAATCGTCCACTCTTAGCACACACAATAATAACACGGTAGTCGTCTGAACGGACGCATCTGCCAGGGGCGGATAGTTCGTTCTCTTCTTTTTTTCGTTTTTTCGGTCAACTGGTCTGCTAGATAAGCTGTACGAGTGACTCGTGCCAACGTTAATTTTTGCGCGTGATTGAGGTCCTTCTCTTTCCCACTTCCCCTCTCTTTACATGCCTATGTCCCCTGCAGAAGCCGTGTTAGGCAAGTGGCTATGGTGTTGCGCTACTGAGCGCGAGGTACCAGGTTCGACTACCAGCCACGGCGACCACACTTTAATCATGCTAAAAAAAAATTATGGCGTTTTACGTGCCAAAACCACTTTCTGATTATGAGGCACGCCGTAGTGGAGGACTCCGGAAATTTCGACCACCTGGGGTTCTTTAACGTGCACCTAAATCTAAGTACACGGGTGTTTTCGCATTTCGCCCCCATCGAAATGCGGCCGCCGTGGCCGGGATTCGATCCCGCGACCTCGTCCTCGGCAGCCTAACACCATAGCCACTGAGCAACCACGGCGGGTCTTTAATGATGTTAGGATCCAAACTCTCTTTGTGCGTTGAGAATTGGGTGCACGTTGAAGAAACGTAGATGATCGGAACAAGCTTGCAGCCCTCGACTAGAGCGTTCTTCGTAGGCTATGTCCCTTCAGAACGTTACATACCCTTAATGAAAACTTACTTCCCGTTTTCCGCCAGGCAGGGATATCAACGGGACTTCTTTCTATAGACAACTTCTCTACCTTTTACTCCTTTCTTCCTAACTGCCTCTTCAACGTGTTTACTAATTAAGGGCCCCGTGTCGAGGAAAATCGCGTGTCGGTGTCGGCGGAGTTGTCCGTGAGCGAAAATTGCCACATATATTTAGGTATATGCATATGTGCCACGCCTTGCAATATGACGTGCGGTATATGCGGGTTATGTTGCCACACTATTCTATCACTAGAGTTGCTCACACATTGTCGTACATTCTTGACAAAGCTATTCCTCGGAATTTTGAGTATGACAGTCCACAAACAAATGTCATGCAACAAAACACTGACAGTGCGTGCCTTTTACGTTAAATATTCTCAGACTGAAATATTAACAGTGTGAAACAATAACAGAAACCTGAAAATTATGTAATTTTTGCCACGGCTGTGCAATACATCAGGGATTGGCCCACACAAGAGGCCGCGTTTCAACCACAAAGCCCACCTTCGTGCATAGCGTTCGCCGTCAGCGTTTCCCGGTAAACATAAGCTGCAGCTGCCGGGAAGCGTGAGAAGCAGCCGGGGATCTTTGAATGTTATCGCGCTCCACTCTTAAAGGCGAAGCTTAAGCGTCCTCCAAGTTTTATGATTAAAAACTGATTATCGCAGCGTTCCGCCACAACCTTAAGCCAATTATCGATAAACGAAAGTCGAGAACAATATTCTGAGTGTTGTATTGTGCATGGCTTACACCAAATACTAGAAATAACACCTCGCCGACGAAGATAAGTGGCATTTCAGCGTCACTCCTCGGAAACTTTGCATGTGTTTGAGGCAAATTTTTTGCAAAATAAACATGCATTTTCCAATACCGCCGTCCATGAGGTTGTATTACATACATCATACAATACATCATCACAGGGGTCATTAATTAATTACCTTGATTGCCTACACTCTAAGAGCATTCCTTAGCAATACAAACGGACCGGCCCTCTTATGCAGTGTTCTTTCTTTTTTTTTTTTACTTCGAACAAACTAAAAAAAAAAGCCCAGAAAGGTTACTTGAATCACGCCCTTACAGATTATTTATGTGACCAGGCGAGCATCATTCGGAAGAACAAAAACCAAAAAAATTCACTGCCTAGGCAAAGAAAATACATGGACTTCCTAGTTACAAACATTACGCCATATATTTATATAGGAAAGTTGAAGCGAATCGCCATAAATGGCAAGTTCCGATTTTTAACATTTAAAAACGGCCACGTAAACCAAAATAACTTTGCTTTAAATTAGTCGTTGAACTTACCTGATTGCGCGCGTAGCCATGCGAAGCGCGGATACCGGTGCAACCCTTGCGTAACGTGTAGAGCGGCGTTAAACGTAGCTTGTCTATGCGGTGCGATAAAGCGGGCTGTCTATCCTTTGCTGCTGAAGCAACTGTGCATCCAATCGGCAGTTACGCCCGGCGTCAAGCGAAATAAGATCGCGGGGAGAGGGCACTGCGGTCCTAGCTTCGCTTTACGCCGCTCTGCTACGTCACAGGAGGGTCGCACTGGTTGCACCGTAAGCCGCACTGCTGTCTGCGAAATCGGGAAAATTCAACGACTAATTTGAAGCAAATTATTTCGGGTCACACTGCCGCTTTTAAATCTTGAAGAGCAGAACTGTACTTTTATGACGATTCTCTTCAACCTTCCAACATAAATATGCGCCGTAAGGTTTGTAACTAGAAAGGTGATCAATGTAATTCGTTTATTTATTGAATAGATTGCCTCGACTTTTCTTGCAAATGAAATCCGCCTGGGCGGATATTTAATCTGTAGTGACGTTATTTGAGTAACTGCTGTGGGCTTTTAAAAAATAAAGTGTCCGAAATAAAAAAAACAATATAGATAATGATTATTGCGCAATTATTATTCACGTTGACTCGCCTGCTACTATTAGAGAACTGCTCACTTGGTCGACAAGTACGGGAAACTATTAAAACTATGATAATGATGATGGTGCTCATTGCGATGACGGTGTGGTGATGATGATGATGAAGAACTCGAACTATGGCGCATATTCACTAAGAAGGATTGACCAAGAATCGAATGGTGCAGGCAAAAATGTATTAATCGAAATACTTCTAAATCTAAAAAAAATCTGAATTGAAGAAGCACAGAAAACGAAACGCGTAATTTTGCACTCGGAAGCGGGTGATATAATACCTGTGCTTCAATTAAAATACTTACATAGCACCCCACAACAACGTATAGAAATACTTCTCTTTAACTTCGACGTTCAATTTTGAAATGATCTTCTTATTTTTTTTCTGCTTACATAAATACGTTACCGTGAACCTTTCACACTTTTATTTAATTAGAATACTGAATGCCGTGTTGAGAACAATATAACTGGATTAACGTACTTTTAAATTACCGACTGCGGAAGCTGATGTCAGTGAAATGGCAGCCATGGTGGCTGTGGTGACCACCTGACCTGGGCTAGCTGTAGCGCGTCCTCCTGCCAGTGGGACATGCTGCTTCAGGCCTGCGCAGCGTTGAAGTCGTCCACCTACATTACAGCACGCCCAGGTGATACAGTATCCTTTGGCAGAGTTGTGATTTACGGGAAAACAGTTTTTGATGTCGAGGTCCCTAGGTGCGCTGAAAATTTCAGCGCTAGTTAACAAATTTGGTGGTTTCTGTCTATCCACAGGGCAGTTTGGGCACAGTGGTGTCAAAGTCATTGCCATAGTGACGCATGTTGGTAGTGAGCCGACCTGGTTAGTGAGTAAACAGCCATATAAAACCAAACGCAGTACATGTACCCTAAGCTCGTCACTTGGACGCAGCTATGTATGTTCGGGTGCTAATCGCACTCGAAGTGAAGTCGCCACTGTCATGTTTTACGGAAATTTTCTCTTCTTGTGAGCTGTCAGATAGCTCGGCCGTCTAAGTGTGACGAGACACACCCAATATTCTCCCGACAAGATTTATTGTCAATAGCTCCCGCTCGTTAACACGAAATGAACCCCAATAACGCTAAATCAGCGGTGACATTTTCGCTTCCAAAGGCTTCTCAAGACTTTGAAGCAGATACGAGATGAGCAAACATACATTGGGCAGAAGAATCAGATGTTCATCATGTATTCCTTGAACTTAGCTTCTGTCAGGTCGTGCCTCACAGAACTCTTCTTGTCGCGCAGTGGAAAGCGGAGGGAGGTAGACCCTCCTCGATGGTATGCGTCCTCCCGGATGACCGGTCATCAAGAGCTCATTCCCCCAGCGTGCGATCGCCACGGCGCCTGCGATCAGGGAATGTAACGTGGTCGCCGGGCTGTGAACGCTACACACTCCGCGCTGTGTCATGACACGACATCCCTTAGACGGTCCTCGTACAAGCGGCCAAATGACAGCGGCAGCATGCTGACGACCTGTAGCTTCGCGTGCCTTTTGCTTCTGCTGCCGCTCGCGGAATGTTCGCCCACGGCTTACGACCTCAGCACCTCCGAGCAACCGCTGGCAAGGGGAAAGCTACAGCTAGTGCAGCAGCAGCCGCCGCAGCAGCAGCACTCGCAGCCGCCTCCATTCAAGCCCGGCCGCAGAACCAACTACGGCCTGCTCAAGTCCGAGCCGTGCAGCTCGGACCAGACGTGCAGCATGCGGGATCCGGCTTCCCGCTGCCTCGAACAGTTCTGCGTGTGCCAACACGGGTTCACGGACCAGTTCGGCGACCGCTGCAAGAAACTCGTACCGCTGGGCGAGGTCTGCTCCGAGAACCTGGTCTGCTCCGGCGACGCCGTCCAGTGCTCAGACGAGAAATGCGTCTGCGAACGAGGCTTCGCCGAGGACGAGGGCGCCTGCGTCAAGGTACTTCGGGCACGCATTCGACGGGTAGCTTTCGAACGTTTCGGAGCGCTGTCGCGGTTCGGTTTACATTTAACTGACTCGAGGCACGGCGAAGGTGGCTGTTGTCGCATGTCGTTTTATGCCAGGTATACTGGTACACAGAAATCTCGGGGGAGGGACAGATCGCTGCCCTGGCTCCGGCAGAGCCGATTGAGTAGACCGTGACAGTGCATTCACGTGACTCTGTCGCTTTCGCAGCCAAACGCACTGCGCGCCTCTGGAAAACCTCCACGTGCGGTCCACGCATGCGCGGCAATACCGTGACAGCACGATGGTGGCACCGAAGGCGCGAATGTTCCTCAAGTCGTCATCGTCGTCATCATCATATTATTATTATTTTTTTAATGTCCACTGCCGGAGGAAAGCCTAGCTTAGCGATCTCCAATTTACCCCATCTTGCGCCAGCTGATCCCAACCTTCGCTTGCATATTTCCCAACTTCATCACCCCACCTAGATTTCTTCCGTCCTCAACTGCATTTCCCTTCCTCGAATTGGGCCTGCGCGTATCCCACGCCTCCGTACCATGCCATCGAGCTCTGGCGAGCACTGTTGTTGTTCCTCCAGGACCCGGAGGCATCACCGGTCGGTGATCGGCTCCGCGACAGCCACATGAATCATGCGGCCCCCACTTAGCTGCCTCCAAGACGTTCGTTAATAAAACGGAGGCAGCCTCACCCTTCCCCTTTTTCAATAATACCCCCTCCCTTTCCACCACAGCGCCCTCGGCGCATTCTAACGTGGAATAAACGTGGTTTCATTCATTCCTCGAGTATATCACATGAAGATACCAGGGTACAAAAGGATTCACGCTCGTCGCTGATGTTCCACCTTCCGCGCGCGCGTCGCAGGTGGACCCATCGCGGGCCTCCAGCCGCATCCTGCTGTACGTGGTGTGCGCCGCGACTGTGCTGTTTGTAGTGGGCGGAATGTCGTCCATGCTCTACTCACAGGTCAGGCAGCGCCACTTCAAGGACCAGGCCTGCGACAACTGCTTCCTCGCACAGTGCACCATTCTCTGAACTGTTGTTGCAGTCTCACGAGAACGTTCCTTCCCACACAGCGGCTCGTGGCGTGATCGCTGTCGCCATCGAACAAGCGTCGCCGAAGTGCCCATCTGAGACATGGACGGCCCGTCGGTCAAAACGACTGCTAGACGCTGTGGAGCATGCTTGTTAATAGCAGGCCGTATCAAAATGCAACGCAACTTTAGAACGACGAGCGTTGCCTGTTTCATTTGAAGCCGTGCAGATGAGATGGACTGACTGGCGTCATGCTTCTGATTAAGCGCACTGCTTCTGATGTGTCGCGTGAAATGTTCGTGTCGTTTGTGTGACTTGTAAAAACATGTTTTACGCACAAGTCACCCGTGTTTACGGTATTCGATTGGACAAGTCCTGCTCTTCCTGCCTTCTATAATGAAAGCTACATTGATTGATTGATTGATTGATTGATTGATTGATTGATTGATTGATTGATTGATTGATTGATTGATTGATTGATTGATTGATTGATTGATTGATTGATTGATTGATTGATTGATTGATTGATTGAGTAACTTTTATTTTACGGTCCTGCAGAACGCGTATTAGCACGTCGCGGGCCGCTCCCACGTCGGGACCGACAGGCCTAGCCTGCCAGCCGCATCGTGGGCCTGCTGGACAGCCCAACGTTGCTCAGCCAGGAGTGGGTTGCGGAGGGCCGCCTCCCACCTAGCTGAGCTGAGGTCAGGGCTTGCTATAGAGATACATCTCCAGAGCATGTGCGAAAGTGTTGATCTATCCGCGCAAGCAGGGCACGCGTCATCAGTGTAAATCTCCGTATATATCGCATGTAACGTAAACAGGTTGGGATAGGTTTCTGTCTGCAGCAGTCTGAATGTCAGTGCCTGAGGCCTGGTGAGCTTGGAGTGAGGAGGAGGGTATTGTCGCCGCGAGAGATAGAAGTGTTTAAGAAGTTCATTATAAGTGGCAGGCGCGTCCCTACCATGCGTAACTCTCTCTTAAGCCGTTACAGCGCCAGCGCGGTCAGTCAGTGCGCGCGCGGCAGCGTGGGCCGTCTCATTGAGGTTCGAGGGGACACCCGCCATGTGCCAAACGTGGGCTGGGAACCAAGTAAGCAAGTGATACTTGATTCTAACCGGACCTGCCTTACGAAGCAGCCCAAAAGCCTGTTCTGAGATCACTCCACACTGAAATGCCCTAATGGCCGACCGTGAGTCACTGTAGATGACGTCGCTGCTGTCATCAAGCATCGCCAAGGCAATGGCCACCTGCTCGGCTATCGCCGGATCTCCGGTTCGTACAGATGCACAGTTCGTGAGTCGCTGTTTGGAATCCACCACTACTGCAGAAAAGGAGCACCCCTTCCGATATGCGGCCGCATCAACAAAGCAGGCTCCCCTCTGTCTGGATCTGTTTGAGTATGGCTGAAGCTCTTGCTTTCCTTCTACCCTTGTTATATTCAGGGTGTACATTTCTTGGTATCGGCGATATGGAGATCAAATCTCGTATGTCCCGTGGTAACTGGCATTTTCTTGGTGCTTCTGCAGATGGTGGGTAGCCGAGCTCTTGTAATATCCTCCTACCGGCGGCGGTCGTGGAGAGTCTGGCAAGTTGCGCTCTTTCCTGAGCCTCTGCAATCTCCTCCAGAGTGTTATGCACACCTAGCTGGAGGAGGCGATTGGTGTTGGTGAAGGTCGGTATACCCAGGGCTCGCTTAGTTATTTTTCTGAGCAACGTGTTGAGTTTGTTCCTCTCTGCTCTTTGCCATCTGTGCATAGCCGCCACGTAGGCAAAGTGGCAAAGCACAAAGGCGTTGATCAACCGTAACAGATTGTCTTCTTTAAGGCCATGGTGGCGGTTAACCACCCTTCGGATGAGACGTACTGCGTTGTCCGTCTTGGTCGTGAGCTTGATTATCGTTTGCGCGTTAGAGCCAGTAGATTCGACTACCATGCCGAGTATTCTTATTGCGTCGACCCTAGGAACCTTGTCTCCCTTGCCCGTGCGAAGACAAATGGTGCTGTCAGACAGTGGTTTCCAGCCCATTTGCCAGTTTTAAGTTTTATTAGACCTGTGCCTACATGCACCCTATGAGAACACAGCATTCCGGCTTTCTCACCACCCTCTAATGGCAGCACTGCTTTTAGAGGCTACCAGTTGCATCTTGGAATAGGAATGCCAACTCTACGGCTACCAGCGCACTCCCCCTACCACCGGTTATTGTAAAGTCGTGTTCAATATGAGTTGCGACAATGCCCGTAGTACAAGGGGCTCCAAAGCGCACGGCAGCGCCGATATATGAAAAAATTGAAGAGCTACACGCCATTTCAAATAGTGGACTTATTAAACTTCCGTATTGGGGCACCGCCATGCAATCGTGGAGCTCTTTCGACCAGGGGGACCGCGTTGCAGCTCATATTGAACGTGAGCGTACGTTTGTGTCATTACTCCAAGCTTTCGTCGAAACTAAAATCTATTCTGCTTAGCTGTAGTGCACTGTATAGTAGCGAAGCTTGCTTCGTTATCCAAGGTTTAATCGCACATACACAAACAAAAAACAACAACACGATGACCGGACAGACGCGGACGCATCGTTCTCGCTCTGTTTTCTATGATAATCGCATACAAGCTAGTTACAAAATAGCCCACATACAAAATAGCCAGCAAGATGACGCGTGCGACGCATTCGACGCTTAGTACACAGGGAGGCAACGAAAAAGCAACATATGTAGTCACCACAGGGGGACTGCAGTAGCATTGGATACGGAATACAGGATGTATATCACAGTACCGAGCCACCAAAAGCAACTTCCTGGTCACGGTCCAAGTCACCTCCAGGACGCATAAAGCGCAACGAGACGTTCAGCAGCTAAACGAGTACACATTGGTACCTGGCCGGCTCCTCGCAATGTACGCTGGCCACGGAATGACTCCATAGTGAAGGGCTCCTGATAGACGTAAAATTTCTTGATTTAACTATACATCGAGCTATATATGTATATGAAGCGTGCGAGACAAGAAGAAGAAGCCACAATTTAAAGGATGACGCAGGTGACGATGAAGGCTCCCTTGAGTTCGTCGTTGAGGTCGTATCGCTTCTGACAGAGCGTGTAAAAGAGAACGAAGCCTATGGCGAACACCGTGACGGCGATCGTCGTGTATATCATCATCAAGTTTAAAGTGCTTCGAGGGCGCTTGTCGCCGCAGTCGTCGTCCCGCTCGCCGATATCGCTGCTGCACTCGCAGACGCCCTCGTTGCAGGTCATGCTGTTCCCGCGGCACACCACCTGAGGTCCGCAGCGCTGGTAGCGGCCCACGCGCTTGATGCACTGCGCGTTTTCCAGCGTGAACGTGGGCGCGCAGATGCAGACGCCGCCCTCGCACAGGGACACCGGGTCGGTGGCGGCGCACACTTCGTCGCTGGCGCACGCCTGACCGAGCACCAGCCCGCTCGGCGTGCTCCGCCAAGGGCGGCCCACCGGGCGGGGCCGACCTGCGCAAACGAAAACAGCAACGGTAGCGGTGGCGTGCATCTCACAGCGGGAGCTTCCGAGCTCTATCGCGAATTCCGAGCGTGCGCGCCCACCATGGATCATGACCCGAAAGCGATGCCGGACCACCGCCGTCTTTAAGAAAGGGGGAGGGCGTACGATGAACAGTTGTTCAAACTCGGTGAAGCCGCGTTTCTTCGCCGCTGGTCTACGCGGTACATAACCGTCTCCCGAGGCAAAGTCTTTCTACAGCCAGAATAAGGCTGAATTCTGTTGCCCGAGTTCAGACTGCATCTGTACGTGCCCCGGGTACCTTTCATAAATTCGAGGCTGACAATAATGCTTTTGCGTGGACGCTGTAATGAGTTTTGTTGTTGTTGTTGTGTGTGGCAAAGCCAGTGTCAAGCAGACACCATTTATTATTTCGTTTGCTAATCGGTTTTGTTTACATCAAGTATGATGTATTACATGTGCTGTACCTTATATTGTACTTTTCGTTCATACCACAGTTGTAAGCATGCCTACGGGTAAATAAATTTCCTTGTACATGATGTGGTAAAAACAAACCATTTTCATGTACTTCCTACGAGTTTAGGGTGACTGATTTTGCCGTACGGATAGCACTGGTCAACGTGTATCGTTGTGTTACCGACTTCAGTGCGATACCTCAACGCGTTGAGAAATTTTATTGCAGATCACGTCATCGCTGCTCAGCCGAAGGTAATACTTCTGTCGGGAACAACTAGCCTTTATTTTATAATTGACCTAGCATTTACTATAACAGAGCAAGATCACCTGATCTGTGAACCGACACCAGCCGACAAGGCTCTATTTCAGAAGTGAAGTAGGGACAAACGGTGGTCTCACTTCTAATGACAAGCAGCTGCGAGAGCTTGCCCTTCAGATTATTTTAATGCGTTAGCAATACGAGTGTCAAAGTCGAAAAAAATTTAGCGGTTAATTCGAGAGAAATGCGATAGTGTTAAGTCGCACCTCTTTGTGGTCACGGATCCATCATTTAAACTGTGTTCACCACATTGTAAGGTGTTGTGCAGTAGCTCACTCGACACGCGTCCTGCCTCTTCGAGGAGCGAAGTGCATCTGACGGTGGTCCGGAGAAGACCACCGTGAGTTGCACACTTCGTACTATACTGGGTGTCCCACGTAACATGAGCCAAACTTTAGAAATATGTAAATGCCACGTAGCTAAGCAGAACCAACGTTGTTTAGCGTCACTTGGAGATACTGGAGATAGATTTTTTTTTATTTCTGCCTAATACCATAATTAGCTGTAGTTAATTAATAAGCTTCTTCAATATTATAATTAGATGAACAAGGTCAATGAGAAAATTGTAGAGCAACATGAAAAACTCCCGATACAGCTTTGTGCCCAGGTTTCATATACAGCTTTGTGTTCGGCTTTCGATACAGCTTTCAGCGTTCACCCCACTTCGCAATGTGGTGAACGCGGTTTAAATCTTGGATCCGGGACCTGAAAGAGGCGCGACGTAATGTTAACCCATTTCTCTCGCATTTACCGCTAAATCACGACTGAAGTTTCTTTATGCGAAGTATAGGGAGCTCTCAGCAAGGTCACGCAAGTTTTATTTTCAATTTTTCGTTCCACCTTTAAAGAATCTGTTTTACTATCAAAAATCCAGAAAAATAATGCAACAGACAAACTACACCTAATAATGCACATAAAACCGAAAAATCATGAGGCTATATGCAGTAGTTAATAAAATATAAGGTAAAACTACCTTTCTTCGTTTTGTGAGGCGTGTGAAGTGATAAGCTAGCTTCGAGGTTTGAAAATAGCCATCTGTATAATTTTTGTAGTAAGGGTTCATTTAAGGTGAGCCACGTGATCTTACAATAATTTGGGGTTCCTGGGTCGTCTGGGCACGAAGGCCATGTCACCTGCAACAACGTCCAAAGCTCCGCTCCCTTCACGCGCTACAGGCGCAGCTGCCGCGCAACTGGCGTGCATCTATCGCACAGACGTGCGCTCGTTGGTGCAACGATTGAACACCAGGCGCCACTCTCCGCAGCTGCTCCTGATCTCGCGAGTACTGCAAACATGCCTCGACCAAAGCAGGTGAGCGTCGCATCTACGTCATGCGCCAGAACAGCTACGGACAGGTAGCGCGCTACTCTAGTCGAACGGAACAGAAGCGAGAGAGTTGAGCTGGAAAACGTGCAAATGCAGCTACTTACAGGGGACCCTGATCATGAGAAGAAAATTTACAGAATAAAAATTGTTATAAGTAAGGCATATTCGAAACTATAAGGTGGGAAAGATTGAAGAAGCAGTAGAAAATGGCCGCAGCATGAAATCAGTGAGAATAAAACTTGGCATAGGACATAGCAAGATGTATGCACTGAAAGATGAGCAGGATAATGTCGTCAACAATTTCTACGTTATAGTAAAAGCAGCAGAACAATTCTATACCGCCCTTGCACAGTACTCAGAGTAGCCCCGCTACCTTAATTCATAGCGATAGACAGGATGCAGAGGCTCCTTCTATAACTAGCAGTGAAGTTAGAAAGTACTTGTAAGACATTACCCGGGAAAAGGCGGACGGATAGACTAACAGTCGACTTAAACAAAAATTGAGGCGATATTGTGCTTGAAAATATTGTGGCCTTTTATACGCACAGTCTCACAAATTCAAGTGCACCAGAGAGCTGGATGATTTGCAACATTATGCATAAGAAGGGAGACGTTAAATAATTGAAAAATTATAGGCCCATTCGCTTGCTTTCGGTATTGTATAAAATATTCACCAAGATAATTTCCTATAGAATCAGCACAACACTTGACCTCAATCAACTAAGAGAACAGGCTGGCTTCAAGAAGAGATATTCTGCAATGGATCACATCCATGTCATCAAACGGGTAATAGAGAAATCTGCGGAGCACAATCAACATCTTCATATGGCTTCCATATATTATGAAAATGTGTTTGATTCAGTAGAAATACCAGCAGTGATAGAGGCATTGCGTAAGAAAGGTGTACAGAAGGCATACGCGAATATTTTGGGAAATGTCTGCATAGATTCCACAGCTAACTTGGTTCTCTATAAGAAAAGTATAAAGTTACCTACCAAGAAAGGGGCAGGACAAGGAAACACAATCTCCCTGATCCTATCCACTGCAGCTATTGGGATGGGAAGGCTTAGGTGCGAAAATCAAACCTTCGATTTGCAGATGGCGTTGCCTTGCTCGGAAACACTGGGGTTGAATTATAACAAATGATATAGGACCTTAACCGAGAAAGTGTAAGAGTGAGGTTGACGATTAATATCCATAGCACGAAGATAATGTTCAATAGCCTGGAAAAGGAACAAAAATTCAGGATCGCCAGTCAGCTAGTCTGTACAGGAGCGCGTTTATCTAGGTCAATTACTCACAGGGGACTCCGATCATGAAAAGGAAATTTACACCAGAATAAAAATGGGTTGGAGTGCATACGACAGGCGTTACCAAATCCTCACTGCGAGCTTAACACTGTCGCTGAAAGAAAAGTGTATAATCATTGCGTTCTACCGGTGCTAACATACGGGGCACAAACTTGGTGGTTACGAAAGAAACTTGAGAACAAGTTGAGGACCGCGCAAAGAGCGGTGGAACGAGAAATGTTAGGCGTAAAGTTGATGCATGAAGAAAGCGGTGGGGATCAGAGCACAAACGGCCATACCCGATATTCTAGCTGACATAAGAGGGAAATATGGAGCTAGGCAGGACATGTAACGTGTAGGGTTGATAACCGGTGGACCATTAGAGTTATAGAATGGGTGCCAAAAGGAAAGCACCGTAGAGGACTGCGGAAAATTAGGTGGCGTGATAAAATTAGGAAATCTGCGGGTGCAAGTTGGAATCACCTAGCGCAATGTAGGGGGACTTGGGGATCGATGGAAGAGGCCTTCGTCCTGCAGTTAACATAAAAAGGACGACCATGATTATAATTATGATTATGATTATGATTATGATGATGACGATTACGACGAGGACGACGACGACGACGACGACGACGACGACGATGATGATGATGATGATGATGATGATGATGATGATTTAACGCTTCGCACCACGATAATTCCCCTTAAGGGACTTCCGATCCTAATTTTGTACGCCGTCTCCCGCTCCCCATTGTCGAGGAAAACAAGTAGGGGAGTGCGCTATGGTTGTTGGGAAGAAGCAGCGCAGATGTGATGGTGAAATACGAGGGTGCGCGCATTTTCTAGTGGATAGCACGTGCTGGACTCGAGCAGCAATGTACAAGGTATTGTAGCAGGCTGGACGTATAAGCACGCTCAAGTTGACGGAGGTCGTCTGGCTTCTGCTGCTCCAAAGCGTCGGACGCAAGTCGCCATGTGGGGTTCAACTACATCACATGCTGACCCGAGCAGCGCGCCTGCACCTTTAAGACCGGGCGCCAACTTATACAGCTGCGCAATATGTTTGCTGTAATGAGGACATTTTAAATGCGATGGCATTTCTGTGGCTACCACTCGGGTAAAATTTCCTCGTTTTGCAACGATGAACAAAGACGATAAACAAAGACAAAAATGGCCAGTGTGAAACTTGACGTCACACATGGGCAAGAAGCACTGCCGTCCTTTCAAAGCCGACCAGATGCGGGTGATAATAGAGATTTAGCCAACACAAGTTCATGCTTTGCTTCATGTACAGAGAAAATAAGAAGTAGATGAAAGTTGAACGAAATGCCTCGAGGCTCAAAGTTTGCCACGTGACCATGAATGATAAAAAAGTTAGGCACCACTAATTTAGGTTAGTTACCTTCGAAATGTGATAGCATTTGTTTGTAATTCATTATTGGGCAGCGCACATAAAAACAAAACACTAGAAAGCACAAAGGACAAGAGCTTGTCCTGTATTCTTTCTCGTGTTTCGTTTTTTTATGCACCCACGAATGGATAGGTTCCAACTCGTGCGTATTTTCAGTCCTTCTGCAGCTCTTTGTAATTCGTCTGCCGCTTTGATATAAACTCTGCAATAGAGGAGCTAAACGTGTCCGACAAACAAAGTCGAACATGGTCAAGATGTACGACGCTGAAATGCTGCCACATATCAGAGCAAATCAATGCGGATGAATGCTGCTTGAGTATTTAGAAGAATTGGCCGCGTGTAACGGTGGAGAACGCTAGGCTGCCGTGAGAACACGCTTGATGATGATGAAAACAAGAACTGCTATTGAGAACAACATTTGAAAACACGAAAAACACATTTTAAATAGCCCGCTTCACACGTTTTCATGTAATCAAAGAACGCGCGCCTTGTAAATGTGCACAAAGAGTTCAATGACTGCTTCCACTAAGGAAGATTATCGCTGCAGCTGATTTCAGCCCTGCTAACTTTTGATGCGCGCGCGTCAACCATTAACTATGTTAGCTTGTCTTCTGCATACGCAAAGTAAATCAAATTCATCATCGTCATCATCATCAACAACATCAGCCTGGTTACGCCCACTGCATGGCAAAGGCCTCTCCCATACTTCTCCAACAACCCCGGTCATGTATTAATTGTAGCCATGTCGTCCCTGCAAACTTCTTAATCTCATCCGCCCACCTAACTTTCTGGCGCCCCCTGCTACGCTTCCCTTCCCTTGGAATCCAGTCCGTAACCATTAATGACCATCGGTTATCTTCCCTCCTCATTACATGTCCTGCCCATGCCCATTTCTTTTTCTTGATTTCAACTAAGATGTCATTAACTCATTTAATCAAATTAAGGGGTTTATAACGCCCCGAAAATGCACAGTGGGGTATGAGCGACGGCGTAGTGGGGAACTCAAAAAAAGAATTTTGACCACTTGGGGTTCATTAACATGCCAACAAAGTTCGGTCTACGGGCGTTCTCATTTTGCTTTTTTGCTCTTCTTTCTTTTTTTAGCATTCAACTTCCATAGGAATGCGGCCACCGCGGCCGGAAATTGCACCTGCGACCTTGTGGTCGGCAGCAGAACGCCATAACCAATGATCTGTGAATACACTTATGTGTGTTCCGGTATGTGTGTTCGCGCAATTGACCATGGTTGAATATAAATGTTATAAACACCGACCGGACAACACGAGGTGTGCGCCCTTGGACTTCCAATGTCACGATGAAGTTTAAGCAAAGAAGCGATACGCATTGTTCCATTATCGCTTTTCGCCGTCTTGATTTCATTGTATGGGCAGGCGGTACCCTTTCCTGACGTCACAGCTCGGAGCACCTGATGTCTTTAATTTACCTAGTATGTCAATTATGTGAAGCCCTTAGGAGGCGGCTGGAAACATTAACTTGCACTGTACGTAATGCGACAACAGTGCAGCACGAGCTCCAACATGAGCTTTTGACTGAGGCAGCTATAATATAAGGGTCCTTTTCACTCGATCGTACTCCTTTCTTATCCACCGCCTTATCCACGCGCAAAAAAGAAAGAAAAACACTAGTAGCATATCGTTACATTTTCCCAGCCCACGAGTCTATACTTTTGCGCCGCAGGACTCGGCAGGGCATTCTGTAACACTGCGAGTTTCATCACGCTGCACTGGGCACAAACTTGGTTTCGCCAAGATGTATCCTGCCTCGTCTGTGATCAAAACACAGCGTGTCAACCCCACCCCCCTCCTCCTCCCTCACGCTAATGCGTACCACTCACCTCCAAATGACAGCGCCGCTGGCACGAGTTCTGGGCGCGTCAGCGGGTCGCGGCCAGAGGCCGCTGTCGAGTCGGTTCCTCGGCGACTGCCGGCAGTCACACGTACTTCGAACCGCAGTTCGTCCACGACCACACCTTCCACAATTATTCGGCAAGAGTACATTCCCGCGTGTGCCGCACCGCAACGACCCATGTCCAAGGTGCTGTAACGTGCCGCGTGCGGGTGGCGGCCAGCTTGTCGCCCGTCAATGACCTTGTACCGATAGAGTCCTGGGCGGGGATCCGAGGGTATAGTGAGGCCGTTGAAGAGCCAGGCAAAGGTGGCGTTGAGCGGCGAGGCAACGGTGCTATCGCACCGCAACCGCAGTACGTCTCCCGCCTTCAGCGACAGGGTGCGAAGCGGCTGACGCTCTGGGACGACGGCGGTGGAAAGGTGATCTGGCCCAGCAACGTCGCCTCCCGTCGCCAAAAACCACGTCGCGTTTACGACAGTGATCCAGTGAAGGTTCGTCATGACGATGATGACAACCGCGACGACGAAGAGAAAATTTGCGTCTCGTTCGCGTCTTTGCTGAATCGCGGGCACGTACTCGCTATGATGCAAAACGTGTTGCAGAATATCAACAGTTTTGTAGCGTTTAATTAACCACTTCACATAGATTCCAATTTGTACGTTGAACACGCTTTAGTCTTTCTTTTGCTTTCTTAAAGTGAAGTTTTCATTGCTTCTACCCTTATACTTCACAGGTGCTGTCCTTTTCTTTTTCTTTTCATTGCTCTGCGGCATAGATGTTTATTTAAATAAAAGCGCGTATGCCATGCTCAAGTGTAAACCTTATTAGTGGCTTAAAGAACTTATCGGTGCTGTCTTGCCGAGATAAGACCTTGTGGCACTTGGTACGTGCCCGAACGTCGACAACCTTCCCAGGTATGCGCCCTCGAATATGTGCCCGAATACGCAACTTCGGCCACTGGGTATGGGCAATCTGGGTATGCGCCATTGGGGATGTGACCTATATACTGGCCAATGCTCCAGTATGGGTATGCGCCACGGTGCGTGCCCGAATGGACGAGAGGCAAGAAGTGAAGAAGTCAGCAGCAGAAAATTCAAGAAGTGACGAAGTGGGCAGCAGAAGCGGCCGAGTGGAGAAAGAAATGAACAAAATGGTTCCACACATGCATGCAGCGGCTGACCTCAACTATCTACACAAAGTGTCCCGTATGCTGATTACAGTGTTTTGTTGCAGGGAATGCCGGCCCACGGTGGCATAAAGGACAACGCAAGAGGCGATTGTTGTGTTGGAACTGCCCGCAGTAGCTCCAACCGTGCCAATGTTCGCACAGATAATTCGACATGACGCTGTTACTCTTCTGCCAGCGGTTGCGTGACACTCCGACGTTAATTCTCTACGGAGTGATGAGTAACACCAGTACGGGTCTCTTCGCAATACTGACCCGAATTGCGACTTTCGCATGCTGCGTGACCTCCACCGGAGTGATCGCGCGCGTTTGCATCGCATTCGGCTCAAACGACGCTTTGTCGCTCAGTGTGGCAACGTTCTCATTTCGACGTGGCACGAAAGGTGAGCTGCGTAGGCCAAGTCTAAGCGTAGATGATGGAGGAGCGTTTCGAATGCGCGGTCAATCATTTTGGTTCATCTAGAGCCAAGGGAATGGTTCAATTCTGCACGGGACCGAAGACGTTGAGTGTTCGTCGAACCATATACCATTTCGTAGAGCGTTCTTGGCGTCTGATACAGAAAATGTAGCAGGAATAAAGTACTTAATTAAACAATTAAATTATGGGATTTTACGTGCTAAAACCACTTTCTGATTATGAGGCACGCCGTGGTGGAGGACGCCGGAAATTTTGACCACCTGGGGATCTTTAATATGCACCTAAATCTAAGTACACGGGTGTTTTCGCATTACGCCCCCGGCCGCCGAGGCCGGGATTCGATCCCGCGACCTCGTGCTCAGCAGCCCAACACCGTAGCCACTGAGCAACAACCGCGGGCTAAAGTACTTAAAGCGCGTGCTGGAACATGCATATAATCTGTCTGCTACCTCATTCTCGTGCTATATACATCCATCCATCCCATATACAGCTTCGTCGTCTTTGATGTATCAGTTGCTCAGATTGTCATGCGCCTGTGACAGCGTTTTTTTTTTTCATAATTGGCATTCATAATGATCTGTACATTATGAACCTAAAAAAAATAGCCCTACTCGCCATCTTGTTAGTTTATTTTTTCGCCCTTCGACGATAGAGAAGCTGAGCAGGAAGGGGTGGCATGACAACAGAATAACTACGACGGCTTGACGACGGAAGCATAACCAATAGGACAAACAGACACAGCAAGCCCATCTCCCAGCTTATCACTTATGTCGCCGCAAGTGAAGTGATCGTTGGCGTAGTCTTAATTACGGAACGGGCACAGAGAACAGGGGGCCCAGCCTGCATTAAGTGTCCAGGAAGGGAATTCATCAGTATAATTTGTGATCGAACTTGCTTTAGATGGTCACTTGCTTTTATTTTACGTAATGTGAGGCTATGTTCATAATCGTAAACGTATCCTTCCCTTATTTTCTCACGTCATTGATACGCGTCTTTGCATGTTATTTCCATTATTTAATTTCATTTCTGTTACGCCACATGATCGAGGAATATCTTTGAACAGGAGGCTCACTTCCTACGCACTTGTAGATTTTTGGTTTTATGGGCACCCTTCAACACTGTCCCTCCATAAAACCAAAGAACAACGGTAATAACAAAGTGTGCATGTCGATGCGATGATCAATGTTGGCTGCTCGTTTCATGCATGCTTCTCTATACGTAGGACAATCCTAAGTGATACCTGGTTCATTGATCTTCGCATCCGGGGTTTTCTGTTTATAAGATGTGATTGTCTTGAAGAGCAAGTGTTGACCCTTTGAATCATGGTGTACACATTCGTGCAGGCCAGTTGTGTTTGCAAGTTCTGTATAGCAGTGACAAAGAAAAAAAAACACACACACACACACGCACAGAGGGACATTAAGCTTTGGGCAAATTGAACCTTCGGTTTTCCCAATGTCATTCCATTTCCCTTCAGTCTGTTGTGTAGAGAGAGAGAAAGAAGCAAATGAGAGAAAGGCAGGGAGGTTAACCAGAGTTAAAGCCTCCTGTTTGCTACCCTACACTAGCGCAAGGGAAAGGGGAAGACGGAAATGAGAGCGGGGACAAAAAGAAAGGCGTGAAAAGAAAAAAAAAGACGGGATCATTATAGTGTTTTTAATAGGACACTGCCAGGTAAAAAGGTCAACAAAGCCGTGACCGACTTTCGGTGCGACGGCAGTTCATGTCGGAATTCTAAGACTGTCTGTTCTGAAAGTGGCCTGTCGTCAAGGCGTGCCACGCACTACTATATCACTACCATGTTAGACGGGGCTTTCGACATGCCGCGTACAATCAGCAATGGCAAAGGATTAGTTTTTAGTCCCTCGCAATGCCTGCAGCCAGTAATTAATTTGTGCGTCTGCTTTGATCATGTGATTCGATTCCTTTTACGAAAGAAAAAACGCCACATGGTTGCCTGGGTAATAAAGCCATATTTAACCGCTCTGTGATAACGAAGCCTAACTTTAAAATACGCAAAAGATGACTCTGTAACCTTGAATTTCTTTCAGTGGAGCCTGCCACTCCTTGGAATAATATTATGTAACTTTGCGCACATCTTATCATAATGAATGAATAAATGGGTTACTGTTAAAATCACGGCAACATAAGCGGAAGATGATCATAATGACGACGGTCATCGACTACGGTACGTACCCACTACTTAAGATACGCCATTGTAGCTAATTCTCAAGGCCCTATCTGGCACGTATGAGAGTGTGCAAATCACTTAAAACTATGTACTCGCAAAAGGGCATAGGGGCGGCTAGTCAAGAATCTTGTGGCATGCGGTCACACCTCAGAACTGTCACGGTTCGCCAGCGGCAATCGGAAATAGGAAGAATGAAAAAGCAATAAGGCTTCTCGCCATGTGTCAACCCAGTCTATATAACTACTCTACGTTCATCTGGTCTCGCAACTCAATTACGCATTATTCCGTTATTTTGGAGTATCCAATAGTTAAACTTTTTTTGTCGTATATTTATCCTACTAGTAGTTTATTTTTACAACCCTATTCCTGTCCGATCCCCCTGTTTGGTACGTACCAGGCATGTTTGACGGTCTTCAACTTGGTTACTGATCGCATGCAGTATATCTGTGATCTCGAATTTGAAGTGTCAGTATCGGGCAATCCTTTAGAGGCACTTACTTCATTATTATAAAGTAAGTGTTTTGGTGTATTACCAGAGTCCCATGATGAATTAATTTATTTGCTCTTTCTTTTTTATGCTTTGTGGATCACATTCATATATTAAAAAGAAAGAACAACTTCACTTTTCATTTTTCTCACTAATAAATCGGACCAATGCTAACTAAAGTCTCGCCCGCATGGTCATTTTTCTAGCGCCCTCTTTTCATATATTTAAGTAACATCTCTTACAAGGATGAATACGCGTTACGAATTAAGAATTATATCGAAATAAACATAATGCATGCCAAAACTACAATCTAATTATAAGGTACGCCGTAGTAGAGAGACACCGCATTAATTTTGACCACCTAGGATTCGTTGACGCGCAGCTAAATCTAAGCAAGCCAGCGTTTTCTCGCTTAACCTCATCGAAATGGGTTCGCCGCGGCCGGGATCGAGCCCGCAACCTCGAGTTCAGCAGCGCTACGTCATAAGCACGGAACTACCGTAGCGGGGGCTTACGAACTCATTCTCGGGCCTAATTCGTAAAGTTTGTTGTTCTACAAAGCATTGAGCTGAGCGTATCCGTAAACAGTACGCATGCCACGGTGGTTGGCCTACGCCTACTCTTACGAGCAGCATTGGCGCACGAACTCCTTTGTAGATGCGGGCCTTGTCTTCTGAAATGTCTCCTCTATTATCTGTCATTTTTTTTTCTATCACCTTCATCACCGTTCGTCCCGAGTGGGTTTGTGGCGTAATCTGAGAGCAACAGCAGCAACAGTGTGCAGCCTCCCGCTGCGGGTGTTACGCGGCACAGTTGTGGTGGATATGAAGAAGAAAATGAAGATGAGCTTCGCTACGGCGCCGCTTCTCGCTGCTGGCCGACACCGCGGCCCGATGCAATTCCGATGCCCCGTTCGCGGCCTGTGGCTGGTGCAAGCGGTGGCACCGCTGATCTACCCTCGCTACTCCGCCGTCAATGGGGCCGATGATGCCCCGACGACCGTGTCCGGCGCAGCGTGGCTCACCACGTCCAGTCCTCAGGCGACGCTGGGTTCGGTCGCCCGGTTCACCTGTGCGGCGCCCGTGTCCTGGGCGGCCTCCTTCCAGTGGTACGCGAACGAGGCGCTCGTCGAGGCGGACCAGTTCGCTCCCGGGCGGCCGTTCCGCGTCGCCCTTCGCCGCGGCGAGGACCGCGCGTCGATGCCCGAGGAGCTCGCGTACACCGTGCTCGAGGTGCGCGCCGAACAGCCGAAAGTGGGCCGCGTCAGCTGCCTCGTCGCCACCAACGACACTCGCGTTAAGCGGCCGCGAATGAGGATGTCTTCGCCGTACATCGTAAGCTCGGACGGCGGTCGCCGGCTCCACTATTCGCACAACGCCACCTGCGGCCGCACGCGAAGGTGCGTGGACGGGAATTCCAGCTGCTACGCCGATCTCGCCGCACAGGTACGCGCCGAGAGTAGGCGGCGGGGCACCGAAAGTGGGACGAATTCAACGATCATACGATAGCAATGTTCAAGATGATAGAGTATAAAAGTAGCGTTTCCACAGTTACGAGAAAAAGCGAATAAAAAACCAAAGCTCAACCTCTCAGCGGACGAGTACAACAAACTGTACCTCGAAAATAAACAGCCTGGGGAAGCGACGGTATAGTTTAGAGGTCAACTTGGGCCAACATTGTATCAGGCTTGAGGGTTATAGAGGTGGTCAGGTCCTGATGCAGGAAACGGGGAAAACAAAACTCTAGAGCAACAAACAACCTTATTCGAAAATATCAATACACCGTGTGTATAGGGCGCACGAATACGCCTTTACGTGTCCGTGTGGCTGCGCTACGCTCACGCTGACGCAGGTTCGCCGCTGCCTGTGCGTGCGCGGCTACCCGTTCTACTCGGCGCCGCGCGCCTCGTGCCTCAAGCACTACACGGGCCTGGGCTCGCACTGCGTCAACAACCTCGACTGCAGGGACGAGCCGAACTCCGTGTGCGGCTCCGCCGGCCGCTGCGTCTGCGCGCCTTCGTACAGCGGCGAGTACCAGTTGGGACAGTGCGTGCGCGAGGTGCGTGCGAAGAAGCGTCCCAGCAATGGTCAACGCGCCAACCACATGGAACGCACCTCCTGCGTTTTTGGAGCGCACAGCTTTTTCTGGCGTTGGCGCGCCCGTGTCCCGCGTCGCGACCGCACTGTAATTATCTCAGCCGTAATTTGTTCTTCGTTAATGCAAATTAAAGTGAGTACTCACCCCTTCTCCTCATACCCCCCCCCCCCCCTATCGAGATCGTATCGGTGAGGTGGAAGGGTCATTTTTCACACGCCGCAAACTGCGGATGTCGACGGCAGAAGGCTCCGAAGATACGTCGGAAATACGCTCCATGTGGTTACCACATTTTAATGACACATAACGGTCCCATGCGGAATTGACATTTCTTGCAATGGTGCGCTTAGGTGATCAGTAAATGGCAGTGCTCATCGCGGCGGCGCAGAAGCCCTAAATCGAGCCTGAATCTGGCTCGTGTATGCCACCACCGTTGTAGGGCAACGCAAAATTAGTGTTCGCACAAACTAACCCGTTGGATTATTGTTCCCTTCTTTAGAGAACAACAAGAACGCTAGATTGTAGCGCTTAATAATTCCACAAGTTACCGCTTGTTAGTCTTTTTCGCACATTCTTGCCCGCTGTTTGGTTAATTTCTGCCGCTATTTCTTAAACGTTTCAACGGACTTGTTAGGTTACAGTTGCAACTCCCGCCGTCTCTCTCACTTATTTCTGTGTTATTCTACAAATGAATTATTGAG
This sequence comes from Dermacentor albipictus, assembly GCF_038994185.2. Lineage (NCBI taxonomy): Eukaryota > Metazoa > Arthropoda > Arachnida > Ixodida > Ixodidae > Dermacentor > Dermacentor albipictus. Next base: position 417,901,878 of record NC_091821.1, read on the forward strand.
CAGTCAATTCTAGCCAGAGGCTGCAGTACCACAATCTTTGAGAGTTCAGTAGGAAACGCGTCTGCAACCAACGAACGGAACCCCCCAAAGACCCATTTAGGATTCGTATAGAACCGCTGCCTTTACTAGATGTCGAAATCAATATATGCAATATTTTGCATTTGCACGAATACAAGTCCTTAAAACATCTTCCCATCGGCATCTTCACGAGAAGAACAAGGGCTAGCCGTTTCGGAGTGAAATAGCCTTTGAACGCGGTTCCATTTTTTTCACGCCCTAACAAACCTGCTATATATGTCATCCCTCCCCGCTAACCGACAAACCCCCTGCGATCCTCCTCTTAAAATATACCCTAGCCATAGTGCGTCGCAGGGCTCCCTTGTTTGCAAGCGCGCAGACTGTTTGCGATAAATGAAAAGGACAAACGCCGACCACACAAAATTTAGCGAAGTTACGATATGGAGCCTTGTTCACCTGGCGCGAGTCTTGATTATTTAACTGGGCTCCTGTGCAGTGAACAAGGCTCCCTTGCAGGAACCGGGAGGTACACTTTGCTATATATTATGTGCGGTATGTGGGTTTGTGGTTGGTCTGGTTTGTTTGTGGTCCTGACGCCTCTGCCTTGCCTGGCCCTATCTGTCTGTCCGACTGTCTGCCTTGCCTGTATGTTTCTCTGTCTCTCTTGTCTGCCTTGTCTGTCTGAGCGGAATGCGTGGCGCCACCGTACCTGTTCGCAGGTGGGCCTCATGGGCGCCTGCAGCGCGGAGACCATGTGCAGCGCGGAGCATTCGCACTGCAGCGCAAACCTCACGTGCCAGTGTTACCAGGGCCGGCGTTACGACGGCTCCAAGTGCGTGGCCGACGTGCGCGGCGAGGGCCTGCGGTTTCGCGCCGGCTTCTTCGTGCTCGTCGCCGCGTTGTGCCTCATCGCGCTGGCCGCCCTGGTGGGCACGGCGGTCGCGCGAGCCGCGTGCCAGCTGCTGCCGATCAGGCACGGCGCACGGGACAGCAGGCACCGCCGGCTCGTCGTCAGGCTGCTCTGAGGGCGGGCAGGCATCGTCGTCCCGCGCCTGAGTCACCCATGTATACCTGACGGGATGTCCTGCAGGGGGCGCTGGCAATAAATATGACTATACGCCGTCTCTTTTTCTTTCCGGGAAGAATCGCTGTTGAAGGCATACGAATGAATTCTGAGGTTCTACGTGCCAAAACCACGATTTGATTACGAGGCACGCCGTAGTGGGGCACTCCGGATTAATTTTGACCACCGGGGGATCTTTAGCTCGCCCCCAATGCACGAGGCACGGGTGTTTTTTGCACCGAAATGCGGCCGCCGTGGCCGGGATTCGATCCCGCGACCTCGTGCTTAGCAGCGCAACACTATAGCCGCTCAGCTACCGCGGCGGGTGTGTTAGAGAGAGAGAGAGAACCAAATTTTATACTGAGCCCTTAGTAAAGGTTGGTGCGCGCTGGCACCAGATGGGGTGGAACGTTCTTCTCAGGTCACATATGCGTCCAGCAGTTCCTGGCCCCTAGCCGCCAGCGCGAGCTGGGAAGCAACATACCATGCAGAACCTGTCTAGTCAAATGTACCGCGTGCAACAAAATATATGTCGTGGTGACGACGATTAAATAAAGTATAAAAGTTTGGATAAAAAAAATAGAAGTATGCGGTAACCAGTACACAACTTGAGGCCTTATCCAGGTCACATGCGCGCGCTTCGTCGACAACCGCGAGCGCCTAAAGCAGTGGTATCGCGTGAACATCTGCTATAGTTGAAAATGTCGGCGTGTATACGCGTCTCTGACAGTTTCTCAAGACCTCTTAATGCGGATAACATTCTTGGCATTGTCAGAACAGTTTTCTCTCCGGCTATCTAGCTATCTATTACGGCTGAGGACTACGCGCTATTGTCGGCTGAAAGACACGTCAACGAAATAAAACTACAATAGGGAATTATATTTACATGTTATTTAGCGTCGTCAAAGGCATAATTTTTTTATGAAAAGAATAGAAATCTTGTCTTTACAGAACCGTATTCAAACCTCTGCGTTATGTACGCTTTTCATCAACACATCATAGTATGTAGGATACCTGGTCACTGCATTGAAGGTAATATGCTTGCCGACCGTATAGCCACAGTTGTGACTACAAAGCCAAGAAATTCTTCCGTAGCTGTCCCTGTAGCTATCCAAGAGCTGTCCCATAGCTGCTCCTCAGTTTCTTGCTCTTCTTGCGCAAGAAACTGAGGAGCCATTGGCAACGTACGTGGCACACTGAAACACTTTATCAATAAAACTCACGTTACTAAGCCACACGTAGCAAACTGGCCCCCAATAACAAAAATACGATAAACTTAGGTTATTTTCTGCCGTGTTAGGTCTCGCTCCTACCTATTGACCAGTGACGATCCTTTTGTCTGCGATGAATGTGACGAGACACCAACGGTTATTCACATCTTGTTAGAGTGTGGGGAAGTAGACACTCGAAGAAAAAATGACGAACCCTTCCCCTATTGGAAAATGTGAGTAAGCGAAGCTTGTCCGGCGTGCACCTGACCTTCGCCACGGGTTACGTAACCCACAGATAACGGTGCCGGATTGCCTGGGCTCGGGCGGCTCTAACGGCTGGATCGGTGCGCCGACGGCGATCTCTTTCACGGGCGAATTCTCACCACCGCTCGTCGAACGCTGGCAGTTCCTCGGTTCATCCGCTTTCCGAGAATGAATTGAACGGGAACGAAGCCGGCGCAGCGCGCGCGAGATCTTCTCCTGCCCTTTCCCACTCCGGCGGAAGCGAAACGGCTGTGATTGGTTGCGCGCGTGCCGTGAGTGCATGCCGATTCAGCTGGAATCCTTGCTAGTGACTCCCGCTCCGACGCCGGCGCAGCTGTCAACTCATCAAACCGCCCATTCCCGCAGCTGCTTTGCTCTGGGAGCAACTGGTTTTTTGCGTGACCACAACGACACCGAACCTTGTCGGCCAATACAAGCTTCTCTTGAAGAAGTACTTTGCCCCTGCATCCCTCCATTTCTTTGCTCCTGCATCCCTCCCTCCATCCGGCAATACATCTCGGCATATAGCCAGTTTTTGGTTATAAGTTATTTTTTAAGTTTTTACGAGATATTGGTACATTGCATGTTATCAGCCCAAGGTATACGTAGCGCATCTTCTCACTAGAGGCTGCTGCTGCGATTGCATTTGTCGAAAACACGTCCCTCCCAGCCCTTGCGTTCAAGGGCCCGCTGGTGAAGGACGAGTGCTACTGTTACACGTTTACGACATCATTCATTCGCAATAGAACTTTTATGCTCATAGTGTACATCACTGGACATTGTCATTAGTTTAATACCTGTACACTGCGCACATTACAGCGACTAGTTTTTAAGCCTCTCAACAGCCAAGTTGCATCTACCATTCGCAATTTAACAACTCTGACATTTTATACGTTATACCATTGACAATCCATTCCTTATCTTTTGCATGGCGCTCCTTGGCCATACCTGGCCTTTGCGCCATAAAGTCCTTAAATCATCTTATCTAGCTATCGAGCCACTCCACCAGAAACGTGGGCCGATCCCGAAGGTAGTGTCGTCTAAAAATATGGGCCGTTCGTGTGGGTATGTGCCACTGAGTATGTACCGCTCTCCAATTGACCTCTTTGACCCCAAATGGGGTCACCCGCCGTGGCATAGTGGCTTTGGCATTGCACGCCGGAGGGCGCGGGATCAAATGCTGGCTGCAGCGGCTGCTGCGTTGCACGACCCATGTATTGCGCATTGGTTGCACGTTCTAAAGTACCCCAGATGGTCAAAATTAATCTGGAGTCCCCCACTACGGCGAGTCTCATAATCATAGCCTAGTTTTGACACTTAATACCCCATAATATTGTTTAACTTGTCTCCGGTCTAGGTGCCGCTCAGTATGCGCGGACTTCACGACGACGACGCCAGAAGGCGCAGCGTGTCCAGAAGGCAGCGCAGAGGCGCGCGGCACGCCTGCTTCATGCATGACGCGTTTCGGCTACTCGCATACAGTAAAAGCTCGATAATTCGAACTCGGCTAATTTGAAATTTCGGTTAATTCGAAGAAATTGAGCGGTCCCGTCATTTGCGATGCAAATTCTGCCGGATAACTTGAATAGCCCGAACGGCTCTATCCGGATAATTCGTAGTTTTCGGCCGGCAGCAACGTGCGACTCGTAAGGCCCTTTCACACGGAACACGGGATGCGATTTAGCTGACGTGAGCGCACGCTTCTCCGACTCCGTACGTGTGGGCAGAAGGTAAGGGCGATTATAACCACCCGATACGCGCAGAAGTGAGCGCTTCACTGCACGTAGCAAAATGCTACTAGAATCACCTTTGCGGGAGACTTTTGTTCTTGCGTTTAAAGAAAGAAATTTATTATTAATTTGCGCAACAGAGGCAATCGCGATTGAGAAATCTATACCGGTCAAGCCCGATCACGATCGAAACTGCCGACCCCCCCCCCCCCCCGCGTATGACTGCCGTATAAAATTTTAGCACTTGTCTGTTGTGGCAGCGTTGGGCATCACATTTCTCGCCATCTCGGCCAACAAGCGCATAGTGACGTGCTTATTTTTATGGCGTTTATGCTACTCAGGCGCAGGCAGAGCTTCAACGCAGGCCACTAGCGGTTCATTATTGACAGCGTCCATCATCTTTGTGCGACACAGAAGCAGCGGTGACTCCCGGAGTTTCAACGCGATTCCGAAACAACAACCTGTTTCCAAACATGCGCCGGAAGTTTACAGGGCTTACATGCAGGCCATGTGAGGACGGCTCACAGGCTACCGGCCACTAGCAGTTGCAAGTCCATCTTTGAACACACACGCGTAACCTGCACAAATAAAAACGAAAAGGCCTGCCTAATTTCAGAGGCCTGCCTAATCAATCAATGTGGTGACAGGTGCGTGCGCCAGTCGTCACTCGCGCTGTGGCTGGGGGAATGAATGGTGCGCGGGTGTGGGACTGCGTGACATTTTCATATGATTGTTCGTAAACGATAAACTTGTAGTCTTGAGTCAGCACTCGCGTCACGTCGCTTATTTGTCCGTGCTTGATTTGTTCGCGCTCTAGGTAATTATGCCACTGTGCAGCGTCACCATCGACATCGCGTTCCCCGTTTTCCGCGTGCAGAGCTGCATCGCATCGCATTTTTGGCATTCTTCCATGCTCCGTCGCATGTGCACTTGCATCGTCCTTCGTTATATGCAGTGCTCCCTCACAAAATGGTTTATAGAAAGTCTATAGACAGTCTATAGACTTTCTATAAAAATTTTGTAAGGTCTGGTCAGCGGTGCACGCGCACCTGGTCGGCCGCGGGCACGGCTCATCTACCAAAAAAAAAATTAAATTATGTGGTTTTACGTGCCAAAACCACTTTCTGATTACGAGGCACGCCGTAGTGGAGGACTCCGGAAATTTCGACCAGCTGGGGTTCTTTAACGTGTAGCTAAATCTAAGTACACGGGTGTTTTCTCATTTCGCCCCCATCGAAATGCGGCCGCCGCGGCCGGGATTCGATCCCGCGACTTCGTGCTCAGCAGCCTAACACCATAGCCACTGAGCAACCACGGCGGCTCATCTGTGGAAGACAGAATGTCGAAGTGCAAGACATTGACGCCGCAGGAGACGGTGTGCCTCAATGAGGATGCAGAAAAGTCCACATGCACGAAGACGTGCATGCGGATACTTCCCGACCGACCTAGCGACATCTTCCCGACCTAGCGCTGGGTTTTCGTTCGGAGACCATCGGTCTTCAAATTTTTTCTTGGCAGTGTATGCGTGATATAATGCGGCCGCTAGCCATTTCACCGCCTAAAAATGACGTGAAACACTGTTTAACTTTGTTCCGGGGATGTCAGCACTATGACTTGACTGAATTGTCAGTATTCTATACGTTTTTAAGTATGACAGTATACACTGGAAGATATGAGAGAGAGAGAGAGAGAAAACTTTTATTTTTACGCCAGCGTCCGGCGCTTGGAAGATATGAGATTCACGGGAAAACTGAGCCAGCAAGGCTTTCCTGGACACCTCACCGTCCAGTCGAAGTGAACTGTATTATTATTTTAAGTATCATTTCATTTACAGCATATATTGATCGTTAGTCCGTATGGATAGCTATCAGCCCAATGCGACAAGCCTGCATACAAGAGAAAGTGCTCGAGGAAAATGAAGACGAAGTGATCAGCATCAGGAGAACAGCGGAAAGCCTCGACCTACAGGCAATGTCTCAGCAAGGAGACTATATATATTCTCCGTCAGTGTAACAGACCAGTCGTCACGCTTTGTCGTTTCCTGACGAACACAAGTTCTTTCGCTGGATATGTGTCACTTTTCGTGGGAAAACAAACCTCCACTAGAAACTGGCATTTATTAAAGAGGCAAGAAGAAATAAAGAAAAGAATTTGTGAACGTGAAACAAACGTGGCGGATTTCCTCGTTGGGTTGCCATAGAAGTGCTTACGCATTTAAAAAAATGTGACCTTATATTGTTAGAGCATTCGGTTTCCATGCTGGAAGACAGATTCGATTCCACCATTGGTCACGCATTTTATCTTTCATTGAAGTGGCCAGAAACACAGCAAGCAAGCAAGCGTCTCTACGGTGGGAAGGCTCTCTCTATCTGAGAGCCATATGAGATTCTAAACACGCGACACAGCGTAGAGGCAGAGGAAGAAGAAGCTGTTGCCGCAGTGGCTGCGGTTCTCGTTCGTACGCAGAGAGAAAGAGAGAGAGAATGGATGTTTCCGTTCTAACACGCGCTGTGTGCCTTCTGGTTCTCACCGTTCTTGGAACCCTGTGCGATGAACAGAACAGCCAGGAGACCGAGGTGCACATCTCGGCGCAGGAGGAGGTCGTGTACGTGGGCGACGACGTGAGTTTCGTGTGCACCGTGCGCGCCAGCGACGCCTCCAAGTCGGCCGTCAGCTGGTTCATGTACGAGCAGGACGTCACCGGGGCGCCGTTCGCCGTCGTTCAGACGTCGCAGGGCGAGTCCTACTACATCAGCACGCTGACCATCAAGAAGGCCCAGTTCAACTACACGAGCATGGTTCGCTGCAAGGTTTGTTTCCCGCCCTCTCTTTCTCATCGTGGCGAATGACAGTTCTGAAGAAGGAAATGGATCGAACGTGTTCGTTCCTTCGTTGCTATCGTCCGCTCACAACAGTCATCATCTCTGTCTTCAGAGGTGCTGAGAGCTGCGGTTTGAGCTTGTTGGTACGTCATTAGGAAAGGTTTCAGTGTAGTGCAACTAGCACATGAACACACACTCCACTTCTAGGCTTCTTGTCTCCCATATCCAATATAGTTCGTCACCACCACCATCACCTCCTCCCCCTTCTCCTCCTCCTATCTTAAGTGAGGAGACGGCCACGCTGCGCAATGAACTTATGTTGCGATTGATTGATTGATTGATTGATTGATTGATTGATTGATTGATTGATTGATTGATTGATTGATTGATTGATTGATTGATTGATTGATTGATTGATTGATTGATTGATTGATTGACTGCAGGTGCGACTCGACGGGGACCGAGTCTTCCACCTGAGCACGCCCATGACGATCACCCAGCGGCTGGACGGCGGCAAGAAGCTCGTCGGCGAGCCGTGCGCCGCGACCAGCGAGTGCGCGCTCGAGCACAGCGCGTGTCGGCCGCCCGCGGCCGGGGGCGGCGCGCGCGTCTGCCAGTGCGACGACGCGCACCCGGTCTACTCGAGCCTGGAGATGCGCTGCCTGGAGCTGGCCAAGCTGGAGCAGTCGTGCGTGGACAGCGCCCAGTGCGCGGGCGCCGACAACGGGTCGCAGTGCGAGGAGCACGTGTGCCGCTGCCGCGCGGGCTTCAGCGCCGAGTCCGACCACTGCGTGGCCAGGACGGACGCGGCCACGTGCCAGTCGACGAGCGCCTGCCTGGACGGCAACGCCGAGTGCGTCGACGGGCGCTGCGTCTGCAAGGCGGGCCACGTGCTCAACCCGGGCAGCCACCGGTGCGAGGAGAGCGGCGAGCAGGAGTTCCAGCTCGCCATCATCGGCGTGTCGGCCGTCGCCGTGCTGCTCGTGCTCAGCGGCGTCACGGCCGCCTGCTACGTGCTCAACAAGCGCAAGGAGGCCGCCGCCGCCACCCGATACTGACGCTGGCGTCGCTCGCCCACCTCCCAGACATTCCTCCGCTTCGCAGTTCTCGTTCAGCGTATAGCCGCAGAGCAGCCGCGAGTTTTGCTGCTTCGTTGCTGTTTCGTGAAATTATAGCAGTAATAGAGTTTTACGCTACCCCTTCTGTCGCAGTCTGTTACTTTCAATGCATTAATTCTTGAAATTACGGCGCCCAAGAAGAATGGACAATAGGCGTCTCCCCGGTACTTCGATGACCTGAGTGCGCTGCTCATATATTTTGGAATTGCGCCTTAAAAAATTAAATTGTGGGGTTTTACGTGCCAAAATCCCTTTCTGATTATGAGGCACGTCGTAGTAGAGGACTCCGGAAATTTTGACCACCTGGGGTTCTTTAACGTGCACCTAAATCTAAGTAAACGGGTGTTTTCGCATTTCGCCCCCATCGAAATGCGGCCGCCATGGCCGGGATTCGATTCCGCGACCTCGTGAGCCCAACATCATAGTCACTGAGCAACCACGGCGGGTAACTGCGCCTTCGAAGCGGTTGCTAATCAAGGCAGCTTTATACACTCGGTCCCCCTTTTATTTTGCTAAAGCATCTGTTTTCGTAGTTCACCGGCCCTAATGATTTGCACTTAACGAGCAGGTCAAAACGTCACTTGAATGCCGGCCGCGGCGGCAGCACTCCGTTGGGTGCGGAATGCAAAAGCGCTAGTGTACCGTGCATTGAGTGCACGTCAATAAACCTGAGGTGGTGAAAACTAATAAAAAGTCCTCCACTATGCCTGCCTCGTAATCACATGGTGGTTTAGTGACGAAAAATCGCAGAATTCTTTAAACTGCCAGTCGCAGTGATCACGCTCCCAAAGGTTCTGGACGTGAATAGGTATGTACTACCGAGATGATCTTGCACATTGAGGAAGCGCACGTAGTCGCTCTCCATTGTCTTCCAATATACCGTACACTTCAAATCCCGAGTGGCACTTAAAAGCCCGCCAATCAATATTTTCATCGGTAAAACCTTATTCAGTACTTAGCTGCAGCGCACTTTATAGAAAGCGACTGAAACTGTCGCTCTGCTTATCGGCGTTTATTAGTGCCAAAACGATACTATTAACCAGCTCAAACGAGATTGCTGAAGTGCTATATAACAACTAGAAATATTTAACAGGTAGACGACGGCGAGGAGCATGCGCGAGAATTGCTGCTACAGAAGTTCAGGCGAAACAAGCAAACAACGAAAAATGCTGTGGCCACGCCAACGCAGAAACCTCGAAGCGTTGCCGAAGAAAGCTACGCGAGCGCGATGTCACACGAAGAGGGCGCATGCAAGCTGCCTTGACATGCAGGCAAGCACATCCAAATATATCGTTTGAATTTAAAGCTATAGATATGATAACTCTACAAAGAATGGCCCCATAAATGGCAACGACGTGCACAGGAAAGGCACTGAGCAAGTGGAATTACGATAACTGTATGCGACGAAAAACCCTATAGCCTCACAGAGAGGGCAAAGCCCTCAAGCCCTTTCAGCCATGACGTCACGCACCGCACGTAAGCCGGCAGCTTACAAACCAAAATTTCAAAGGCGGGTGACTTTCAGGACGATCACGTTTTCCGAAAGCATCGTTTACAGTGGGAGCGTCGCCCTACCCATTTGTGTCACAGAGAGCGCACGATCTATACTCTTAACTAGGACGTGATGGATGAAAGGGACATAGACGAGGTTAACGATATAGAAATGGCGTTTTCTGTATGGTGCAAAGCTACAAATTTTCGGAGGCAGACATGCCTGTAGAGGCGGAAGATAGCTAAGTAAAGAAGGTTTTTAATGTACGAGTTTCCCAGCTTGAAATTTAGGTATGCGTCATTTTCTGGCAGCGTTGCTTCTTAGCCAGGTACTTCCTATGCTTAAGGCAAAAAATGTTCTTTGTTAATTAAGAAGCGCGTTCACCAATGTTACCTCACATTTTTCGTATCTTAACAGTTCAAACAGTTCCCGTATGTGGCGCACGGAAGAGTGTCAACAACAGAACACAAATGTTCGTAAGGTGCACTCTCGCATAGCAACCAGGGGTGTTACAAAAATATTTCTAGGGTTTTACATGCCAAAACAACGATCTGATTATGTGACACGCCGTAGCGGGGAACCCCAGATTAATTTTGATCACCTGCGGTTCTCTAGCGTACACCTAAATCTAAGCCGTCACCGTCGTCATCGTCGGCAGCGCGGCGAAAGCGGCAGAGGCAACGGCGACAGCGGCAGTCCACTTAGTCATTCCATTTTACGTAGCAGTCCATTTTTACGTCCACTGCAGGTTTCATCACCCCATCTAGCTTCCTGGAGTTCTCGACTTCACTGCCCTTCCCTTGGCACTGATACGATCTCGAGCGGGTGAGGTGGGTCTTTAACCAGAAGAATCCGGAAACAACGACGAAGGTGGGCATCGTGATGATGAAAAAGAAGTAGAAAAGAATGTATTCACTTCATAGGTACATGGTTGTGACTCTATCCGAGTCTCGACCTGTTCTACCTAACACAGGGGCCAGAACGGCCTTATATATATCGCGGTCTTGTGGTCGTCGATGTCTTCGTGGAAATCTTGGGGAACCTGTGGAAGTGACAGTGCCTTTGTCAGGTTGAGATGTCGATGAGCTCTTCCCCTTTGTGTCTGCCCGGGGGGTAGAGGGGGGACGCTTTTTCGGGGAAGAGGGCAATTACCTCGGCATGGGAACACCCGCTTGAATCTATCCCACACTGGCGAGGTCGAAGTCCAGGCTGACCTTAATAGACTTTACTGGGACGAGGCATATTATCTCGAGATGGGAATGCCCGCTTGAATCTTTCCCACACTGGCGAGGTCGAAGTCCAGGCTGACCTTAATAGACTTTACTGGGACGAGGCATATTATCTCGAGATGGGAATGCCCGCTTCAATCTTTCCCACACTGGCGAGGTCAAAGTCCAGGCTGACACAATTATTTTTCACTCTCTTTCTTTTTTTTTTCTTCAGCAGCGCAATTTTTCGTCATGATCAAAAATACGCTTCTCTGCTGCGGACACGCATTTTTCCTGTTTGTGAACTAGTGCCATACATTTTCAGTTGTCGATGCGCCATCTGTATACATGTCACTTAGTTGGAGATAATAATAACTAAGAACAATTGAATATGCATAGAACGAATAGCACGTTATTGCTACAGACATATGGTTCGGTTATTTAACAACTGACAGCTTACAAATGCATTTTTGTTTTAAAGCCTAGACGCCCATTAAATTTCACGTTTTCATACACAATCACTTGTAGATGGCCATCTGAGGCAAGCGGTAGGCTGCGCTGTATGTCGGTAACCTGATTCGTGTACATCGTAGCATCTTTATCAGTTGGCGTGAGTCAACGCCCCTGTAAATTTAGCTGCACGAGCATTTTTTGCATTTCATCTCCACCCAAATATGGCAGCAGCGACCGGGAATTATACCCGCTACCTCAAATCACATGCGCCTTCTTGTCTTCAGCAGTGTACCACATCCACCGTGCATGCCACCCCGAACATGCATGGGAAGATGCACCGCAGCTGTGCGTAGCACACTACACATGCCACAGATTCCGGGCGCGGCACCAAGTTGGAAAGCAGTGAATTACGCAATAACAATAACGGCTGCAGCGGCTACCCCTTAATACGTGACCGAAGATGATGCAGAAAGGCAGGGCGGCGGCATAGTCTGCAGGTGTATTCACGTGACGTCAAGGATTCACGTGACCTCAAGGATCACCGTGCCGGTGCACCAGCATGGCGGTTACGATGACGTCGCCAGTGCAAGTCGTCTCTACAGGCCTATTCACGTGACGTCACGTACGGCATAATTTTGCCCAATTCGCAGCTTCCGCTGCACAGCGGGCGATAAGCTGACCGAGATAACCCGCAACTTTTCATCGTGCTGGCTGTACAACAATATGGTGCCATCGATGTCATCACGTGCATACCCCTAAAAAGCAGCCTATACGTAAGGGTGACAAAACTGCACCCGCAATTCTAGGGGAAGCAAAAACAAGAGGGTATGCATCCTTACTCAGCAAGTCTTTTTCTTTTCTTTCTGTTTTCAAAGCGAGTAGCTTTCTTTGGCTCTTTCATTCGTTCTCGTGATTGCTAGTTGGCCGTCGAACTTTCACACTGCCGATGAGAAAGGCGCGCGCTCTTGCGCAACCTAGTTGCGGGGCGTGTGCCGGTCGCCAACAGTAAATATATCAGATTAAAAAAAAACAACTTCGATGCGAACGTAGTTCCCGTAACGTTATGAGCTCTAGGTATGGCATTTACAACGGTAAAATAATAATAATAATAATAATAATAATAATAATAATAATAATAATAATAATAATAATAATAATAATAATAATAATAATGGCGTTTTACGTGCCAAAACCACCGTCTGATTAAGAGGCACGCCGTAGTGGAGGACTCCGGAAATTTCGACCACCTGGGGTTCTTTAACGTGCACATAAATGGTAAAATAAATAGTAAACATAGGAAATGTGGCGAGGGCGCGGGGTGAGGTGGTACAATGCGAAGACATCACTTTGCTCCGTTGAACAGAGAGGGAAAGAGAGAGAGGGAGAGAGAGGAAGAAAACTTTATGAAACGTCCTTGCTGTAGTCAGGGGGGGGGGGGGGGGGGGTCAGCAGACTAACCCCACCAGAGCTCCCTATCCACAAGCGGCGGCGGCGGCCAGTCCTCGAGTCTTGCTGACGTCGTCGGCCAGCCAGACCATAGTTGTTTCTCCGGGCATGTGCTGAGCAGCAAAGCCTCCCACTGCTCGGGTGTGGTGATTTTAAATGTAGGGTTGGTGCTCACGTTCCTTCCTAACGTCGTCCAGCCTTGCGCGTGTGAGCGAACAGCCAGGCTCACCGGCACGTGCTCTGCTTTGGGCCGAGCGCTCAGGGAGTGTTAACTTCCCCTTCGCCCAGCTGTGGCGGTTGCAGGAGAAGGCTCCGGCACAGCTACAGGTGTACTGGTTAACGGTTCTATTCTGTATGGAATTACGCAGTGAGACAAGAAAGGCTGCCTAAATGGCCTCACTGCAACAAACATACGCATTCACGTGCATTATTATTTTATTAAAGCGAAAAGTTTTTAAAAGCGTCCGGCTGTTCGCTACACTGATATCATTGTCGATAGTTTATGCCCCTCCTTTTTTTTATTTTCAATTGGTGAGGAGAGGGGGGGGGGGCTATAATACTATTCTTTAGCATAAGGCGAAACTCACCAATCGCGATCATTAGCACGGCTACGAAGAAAACAAGCGCAAACCTGCGATAGAAGTAGCAGATAAAGATGAACATAGAGTAGCAGGGCGCAATAAAGTTTATCGACAAACATCAACCATGTGATCGCACTGACGTCGTGTTCGAAACTGTGAGACACGACCACACTGCTATAAAATCCAACGACAAAGAGTCGCGCACGTCAGAGTGGCAAGCGGCCGACAAGAAGCACGACACGCGCGTTTATGCACCAGCGGTAAGCAACTACTCGAACGGCTGGGACATGTCTCTTCACCAATGCACTGCGACGCTCTGGCTGCTGCTGACTTTCCTCGGAGGTAGGCGTATCCGCTACGTTACCATGCGTGTTACCACCTTTTTCGAGCGTTTCACTGTGATCATGTTGCTTTTATTCTTGTTTCTTTTTATTTCTAGCCATAGCGTCCGGGAAGAATGCGTCACTAACCAGCCCACCTGTTCACAACGCAACGAAGACTGTAGTCCCTAAACTTACCACCAGCTTCAGGGCTCCTTCGCGCTCCTATCCGGCCACTGCTACTGGTGCAGGCGTGACCGTGACTCCAACGTACCCTTCAAAAAGTAGCCAAGGCTCAAAACGTACCGCGCCCCCACTTGTGGTCACAACCACGCCGCATACTGCCACTCGGGAGACTCAAGAGGCAGCGTCCGTGGAAACATTCGTGATGCCATCAGTGGAAGGCCTGGTCAAGGGCGAAATTCGCTCGTCAATGGAGAGCGGGGCCACTCCTGCCGGAGACGTCGCTGTTCGCACACCCGCGCTGGCCTCGGCAGTCTCCTTCGTCGATGCCACGTCCGAACCGAGTACGACATCGGAGCCGTACGCCACGTCAACAGCAGACTCTCTTACGAACGTGACGGAACAAGACTCTGCCGCAACGATGGCTACGGCCGCTTCGACCTCCAGCACCGAGCCTGAACAGGACGATATGGCGTACCTCGCGAGCCTCTTCCCGGATCTCGACCTCTTGGACGATCCCACGCCATACGGCAGCACTTCAACGCCCCCCTCGGTGCCAACGACGACCCCAGCCGCGGACGCGCCGACAATCCAAAAGCCGAGCGGATACAACATGAGCAGGGAGCGTTACTGCATCGCTGCCCGGTACTGCTACAAGGATCTCAACGAGCGCTGCGTTATGCGGCACATGAAGAGCGTGTGCGGGTGCGGCCGAGCCTTCTACAGGAACCCCGAAACGCTGGTTTGCGAACGTAAGCTGTTTTGACTTCCACCGCACTTTAATCTTTCACGTATGCAGCCTGGCAGTTTTTCGCCTTCGGCTCTCCTTTGCTCTCGGCTCTTCACTACAGTATCGATTTTGGATTTTACAATGTCTGCTTCGACATTTCGTCTAGTTAAAGTACAACTTCGTTCTAAAAGCATACGATCACAATACGCTGTTCCTATTACCTGTACTCCAACTTGGGCGCACAAGTATAGTGTTCATTTTCTGTGTAATTCAAGCACAAAGCCGCCATGCCGCTTCCACTGTCCTCTGCTTGCGTCGGTGTTGTACATCCACTGCACTCGGTCTCGAAGCTAGCTCACTCATCGCTACTTGCGTCAACCCTCAGCTCAGCCAACTTAACGTCTCTCCTGTACCCGTTATCGCACTTCTCTCGCTTACGCCCTCTAAAACCTGACGCGTGTTCACGTCGGTCGCTACCATTCGTCAACGTCTTTTTTTTTTCCTCACCTCGCAGGGAAGCTGCCGCTGCTCGTCTCTCTCGAACTTCCCGAGCACTCGTACGTGCAGGAGGTCGCAGACAAGAAATCCCTCGAGTTCAAGGCGTACGAGTCGGCCGCGCAGCACCTGGTAAGGGAAGAGGCTGAGCCCTTGGCCTTCCCTCCTCTCGCCAGCTACGAGCCCGAGGACCAGGCCTTCCGGAAGTTTTATGAGACAGAGCCTGCTACCAACGCCACGGAAGTGACGACCGCTTTTGCGTTATCTAGCCAGGCTTCCTAAACAACGCTGTCCAGATTTTTTTTTTTTTTTTTGCCGCATGTGGCAAGTTCCTAGAGCTGCCACTGTCAAGCGAAATAAACTACCTGGTTATTCTCCACTTATTTGTTTCGTTGCTTGTTGCGCAGTTCTTGCTGATGTTACCTTAACTCCTTTGTTTCAACGGCGACCTTAAGCTCACCTTTCTTCCTGGCAAGCTGACACTGAATTCTAGGATGGGAGGTTCCTCCGGAAAGACTCTTCTCAGCCTACTACACGCTTGCTATTCCTTCGCAGATTTGGCGTCTGGTGAAGAGTTCCAAACTACTCGCCGGCACCGTTATAGACATCGAGGTCACGGGCTTCCGTCCTGGGCTGATGGTGCGCAGTAGGCTCGTGGTCATGTCATCCCTGGTGCACAAGCTCGCCGGCAACGTGTCCGCAGCCGTGCACCGGGAGATTCAGACGGCCATCGAACGTCACAACTCGACCGGACTCTTCCTACATACCGGAAACATGAGGACTGTGGCTGCTGACGTAGGCAAGTTTCCGTTCGTCGCGCCGAATTCGAATAGTGCGACCCGCTGAATTTGTCTTGGTCCTCGAACTTTCTTGGGAGCGACTAATCGCGTCTCCTGGTGTTGCGTAGTACTACTAAGGGGGAACGTTCAGATAGGCTGCATCATTAAATTAGGCTTCGTAAATGGCAAAACTGCCGATCTTGCCTCGAGAGGAGGCTTGGTAAGACTAAGGCTGTTGCCGACAATGTCCCAAAGTTCCCCCAACAGTTCACCATGACATCATGAATTTTGAGTCTAGTTGCCTTTGATTGGAAAAGGACTTCACTGGCAGGCGGATGAATCGGCTAGCCATATACAGCTTCGCTGGAATTCGTAACTCTTACCGTGAGCGGAGTCTTGGTAAGCCGGAAGATAAGCAAGAACGAGACTCGATCCGAGCACAAAACAGCGCTAACAATCGTCTTTCTTTCAGCCAGCATATTTATACTCTGCCACTATCGCGAATCATAAAAAAGCAACACATTCAGTATGCGCAAGGGCCCTGAATTGTAATCAATGAGATCGGAAGGCTAATCTCCTTTGGAAGGAGTGAAATGGAGGGGAGACTCATTGATTACAATTTATTGCTCCTGCGCACGCTGAATTTATGTTGCTTTCTTTTTGTTCTTCCCGATAGTGGCATAGTATGTATATGCTGACTGAAAGAAAGACACTTGGTTGTTAGTCAGCGCTGTGCCCCCTTGTCCCTCTCTTCGTCCTGTCGTATAGCGCCGTTTTGTGCTCGCAGCCATGAATCAACCAGCCCAAAGGTGTACTCTTCAACACGACTGTTTTTAAGTTTCCACGCTCTCTCCTCTTGGCGTCAGATTGACAGCGTCTTAACGGGAATAATTTCTACATCAAGAACATTTATTCATTGTATACTAAAGGAACCAGCCTCATAAACGGCCCAAACATGTCGTAATCAGCGTAAATCCATGACGCTGTTTACCTACCGGGCCTGCGGTTTGAGTGCAAAATTCAAAACGGGGCGATTTCGCCCTTTACTTTTTTTTCGCTGGTAACGAGCCTTTCTGCACCAAACAAATGCAAGTAATTCCTTCACAAAACTGCTTCACCAGACTAAGGTTAAGATCGCCCTCCAGTGTCCCTTAAGTCACTGGCAAAGCATCGGGATCGCTTTAGGAGCTTCCAGAACTGGTGCTTGTCCTGGCTAACAAAGTTCGTGGAAATCTCATTGCTGCGCTACTCTTTATTGCAATATTGTTAATGAAAACGAGAATGCAGAACTAGGCGAGAAAATCTAAAACTGCTTCTGAGCATATAGTTCATGAGCAGATGGCCTCAGTTCAGCGTACTTCCCAGCGAATGTGACGGATGGTGAGAATATTCCTGTTACTGAACTGCAGTGGCCGTAGTTAGCCACTTAGAACTGGGCATTACGAAGAGATGGGGGATGCGTCCCTGAAGTATGGCGTATGGTTAGGTGGTCGCCACGGTGAAAGTACTCTCCCGCGTTTTCAGCTAGACGTACAGAAACAATACCGGGACGGTCATTTGGTTAACCTAAAGTTGCAGCAAATATGGTAGTCTGCAGCTAATTATTCGTGATTGGTTGTTTCTGTGCAGGTCGGACCTTGTGAGTCTTTATCAAGGTGACTAGCCACACAGCGACAACGTACCTCTCTTATAGACCGCATGTATTTTCGCATTAGACACATGGTAACCTTTTCTGGCACGCAAACTTAAGTCTCTCGAACATGAAAGGCCTATGTTGAGCCCACTGGATTAGGAGCATGGAAGGATGAATGCCAAGAATAGTGGTGTACTTCGTTTACAACGTGTCCCGGGCTCCGTGCATCGCCATTCTTGGCACGGTTAGCTAAAGAAAGTGCCTGTTGGCAAGTGTTGGCGAAACCGTCATGATCATTGACAAAAGTCAGATCAAAAACGTATTTATAGTCGTGAGCGTCCGTAAAGAAAAAAAATTAATGACTGGTATCTACATCGTTACGTTCTTCATTCTATAAAACATTTCGTTGCAACTGATCATTCCTCTTTAACGTGCTGTCTCGTGTCCCCCTTCTTCGTGTGTTGTTTTATTCGGCGCCGCCTTCGTAATCGTGCACTGCACAGTGCTCAACGATCCAAACGTGATACTCTGGGCGCATGGCTGCCGGTGCTTTTCGCGCCACTTGCGGGCATTGGAGGCGCCGAGCTTATGCATTATGGTATACGACGAAGGCGCTCGTGACGCATTGCGACTGCATTTGACATTCCCCCTACGCTTGGTGATTACCCAGCCTTCAGCACCGGCCGCCATGCAATACCGTTATAGCGTTTGAATCGCTGATCATGCAGTGTACGTGTCTGGTTCGTGTTCAACAGACTTGTGGTGTACCCAAGTGACCGGCGTCTTGCGTTGCAGCTGTTAACCCATGTGAGGATCGCGATTCGAACTACTGCAGCTCTTACGCCATCTGCACGTACCGGAAGCATGACTATGGCATGAGCTGTCGCTGTCTCCCTGGATACGCGGACGTGTCTCCCGACACGGGGCACCATCCCGGAGAACTCTGCTTCTGTAAGTGACGCACGACAATTTCTTACTTGTGAGTGCCTGAGCGGCGTGTGGCAAATGCCTTACACGTCATCTTACTCATCACGCAGCCATATGCGAGCCTGGCCACTGCCAGAACAACGGAACGTGCAAAAGCCTCTCCTTTGGAATAGAATGCGAGTGAGTTAAGCACATGATTGTTCCTGCAACGACGTCTTGGGTCGGTGGAAACCCGTTTACGAAGTGAGGGGTGGAGCTCAGCGTTCAGCAATTTGCAAAGCGATCTGTCTGTAGCTTTAATTGGAACATGCAACTGCGAATTCCTATAACGCGCCCCTTTCCGTATCGCGCTGTTATCCAGAATTGTAACCAAAAATGGAGACATAGATAATAGATGCTCCTCCAGATAAATTATGCCTGATTACTTATCTCTTATTTTAATTCATTTGCTGACAGTGTCTTAATACTGGAGGTTGTTTTTTTTTTCTATACATAGATGCCGAGACTGGTATATTGGAAATCGATGCCAATTCCAAATGAAGCGTAAGTCATTCGTGCTTATGAGGCTTCGCAACTCGCTTTTAGTGACGATGCCTGTTCTCTCGCAGAAATCATAATCATCGTGGTGGTTGTGGCAGCGGTGCTTCTCACGGTGGTCGGAGTTACATTTCACAAGTACTGGAGAAAAGGGTACGTCACAAGAGCTACACGAAAAACCAGGCGCTATTCTCTGACGTATTCCAATGCATCTGGCGCGGCATTTTAAGTGGCCATCCAATTAGAAGATGCAAACGAGCAGCGCTTGTGCATATCTTCGTTGCTTCGCCCCGTCGTCTGGAATGTTCGTAAGACTCGCGAATATTGCCAGATATTGCTCCAAACCATTGGAGGCTGCGACTACAAATTGTGACGCAGATAGGTCACATAAAGCACAAAGGTGTGCCTTGCATAGACACACCTTTGCTTTGCCAGGTTAGACTCGCAGGCAAGGCTTGACAGTTTTAGATTAGCGGATGCAGGTGCCTCGTACGCAGATCGCTTCAGTCCCACCGAAAACACAAGCAGTCCTTGGGTTCTTTGGTAAGCAAGCCGCTTGCGTCCCCTAATATCAAAACTCTACTGATTCAAGTTTGCAGTACGAGGCGAGCTATTGAACTAAGACTTGAGTAAATCTAGCGTAGCAAAAAACCTCACGGAACCTCAAATAATTTACTTCAATCTTCCTTGAACTTGAACCCAGGACTATATAAGTGTGACACCGTGCAGCGCGGCATTCTATGGGCTCGGTGGCACGACAGCCATGACAACAGCCGCTTACCTGCGACGCCTTTTCGTTCTGCAGGTAAATTATCAGTATTCATTGTATGGCCGACGTACTCGTTATATGGCCCTTGTTGTGCTGCCGAGCCCACAGTGTTGTATTTATATTGCTTTCGATTGTGCACGTGTCCTTCATCAACTACTAATACTGTCCGGAGACGTCGAGTTAAACCCAGGTCCAAGCACCCGTGCAAGCGAAACGCAAACATCCAGTGACATAATGACCGCACTGACTGAAATTCAATCTGGCCAAGCTTCACTACTAAAAGAAATGAAATCCCTGCAACGTAAGCTGTCCCAGAGCGACAGCGCTATAAAGGAGATTAAAGACCGCCTTGTCAAAATTGAAGAAGACTGCGCATCCCTGGTAGTAATAAAAGAACAAGTTCACGATATCCGGACGCTTGCCGATCAAAATGCAAAAGATATATCGTTGATTAAGGCCAGGCTGGACGACTCGGAAGACCGCGCGCGACGCTCAAACCTAGTATTCTTTGGATTAACAGATCGCGAACGTGAAACGTGGGCCGAGTCAGAATCATTAATAATAGATCTATGCTGTAAAGAATTAAATATAACTGTTCAGTCGGTGGACATCGAACGTGCCCACCGTTTGGGCAAATTCAAAGTAAACAGCAACAGGCCAATTATTGTAAAACTTTCACATTTCAAAGTAAAAGAACAAATTCTTTCACAGGGTAGGAAACTCAAGGGCACTGAATATAGAATTTCAGAAGATTACTCTCCTAACACTCTAACAGCTAGAAGGCGTTTAGTCGAATTCGCCAAGACACAACAGAAACCATTCAAGCTCCGACATGACAAGCTAACTATTGGAAACAAAACTTACACGTTTGACCGCAACGCCCAAAAGGTTGTCCCTCGTGCTTTAAATGCCTAGGCCCCAGCAATGCTAACTCCAAGAAAAATTGTTTTTCGTTCGTTTTTACTAACATTAGAAGCATTTTTCCGAAGCTTGACGCTCTCGGTAATCTTGCCGACACAACAGAGTCTGACCTAATTGTTATTACTGAAACTTGGCTTAATTCTACAATAGAAAACTCTGAAATATTGCCATTTTTCCCTAACTTCAATATCTTCAGGCATGATCGAACTACCAGACGTGGTGGCGGCGTATTCATTGGCGCTCATAAGGACCTTCAATGTACTGAAATTAACACATCGTCCTCCCTAGAAATTCTGTTCGTCCTGTGTAATGCCTCTTACCCACCCACAATAATCGCAGTCTGCTATCGCCCCCCTGGTAATGATCCTAACTTTGTTGCAGAATTCCACGAAACATTGCGTTCGGTAACTGAATTGCATCACCACTCTCCGATATTACTGTTCGGTGATTTTAACTTCCCCGCCATAAACTGGACTAACCTAACATCAGCAACTTCGCAACAAAGTACCGAAAGCGATTTTGTTAACTCCTGCCTAACCTTTGGATTAACGCAACTTGTCACTGAACCTACACGTCAAGGTTGTAATTCTTCTAACATACTCGACCTCATTTTTGCTTCTGATCCTGACAAAGTTTATGCAATGACGCATTTGCCTGGTCTTAGTGATCATTCTATAATCCATGCATCGTACTCCTGTCAGCTTACACAACCTACAAAGATAACCAAAGTGATCAAACTGTATGACAAAGGGAATTACTCGGCAATTAACTCGGAACTCGCACATTTTGCTACTTCATTCCACACCAGTTTTTTGACACGTTCTGTCGAAACTAACTGGCTGCTTTTTAAAAACAAAATGCTCGATGTGTTCGCGAGATACGTACCTGTTATCACCCTAACCGAAAAACAGTCATCCCCATGGTTTAATATCACACTAAAGCGTCTTAACAATAAAAAGAAAAGGCTTTTTCGCTCGGCTAAACGATTTAACAACGCAGGCGCATGGAATAAGTATTACCTTGCAGAAAAAGAATTCGAAGCTCTAGCAAATAAAGAAAAACGCACTTTTTTTTCCCGAACGCTGCCGTCTATGTTAAGAAATAACCCCCAAAAATTCTGGAAAGTTATTAACCCTAATAACTCCCAGCCATTAGCTCTGTTTGACGATCAAAACCGTCGTATTCCCGATTGCGAAATTGCTGAACAACTTAACCGTACTTTTTCTTCCGTCTTCACAACTGAACCTGTCAACATATTACCTCGCTTCCCTCTTTCGGATCATGCAGTCATGCCTGATATTACATTTTGTCCTTATGGTATTGAGAAACTAATTGATTCATTAAAACTTACATCATCGTCTGGCGTCGATGAAATAAATGTTAAAATGCTGAAAAACACTAAAACAAATGTGAGCGCGATGTTATGTGCTATTTTTCAGCAATCATTGTCATCAGGAGTGGTGCCGGAAGACTGGAGAGTAGGCAAGATTGTTCCAGTCCCCAAAAAAGGTCCTCCATCGTTGTGCTCTAGTTATCGCCCCATTTCACTCACCAGTGTTTGTTGCAAACTAATGGAGCATGTTATTTACTCTCAGATCGTAAACTTTTTAGTATCCAATAACGTCTTTCACCCAGCTCAACATGGCTTCCGTAAAGGTCTTTCATGTGACACCCAACTAGCTTTATTTTCTCACGATCTAAGCTCTAACCTTGACTTGAACGTACCTGTAGATGCTATTTTCTTAGACTTTGAAAAGGCATTTGACAAAGTTCCACACCAACGGCTACTCCTAAAACTTTCCCGTCTCAAGATTAATCCATTTGTACTAGACTGGATACGTAGCTTCCTTACTAAGCGACAACAGTTTGTATTTGCTAACACACAGTCATCTAAAAGATCTTCTGTCCTTTCGGGCGTACCACAAGGCACAGTTCTCGGACCACTACTCTTTCTAATTTACATTAATGATCTTCCTACTAATATCACTTCTAACATTCGATTGTTCGCAGACGATTGTGTAGTTTATCGACGCATAACTAACACTTCAGACATGCATTTGCTCCAAGATGACCTAAAACGCATTGAATTATGGTGTAACAAATGGTTGATGTCTTTAAATACTAAAAAAACCTCACTAGTTTCTTTCCATCGCAGACAGCATCACCAATCAGGGAAATACACCATATACGGTGCCGAAATCTCATCCGTAGACTCGTATAAATACCTCGGCGTAACATTTTCAACTACCCTAAATTGGTCACAACATGTCATTAACTTAGCCAATGCCGCGAATCGAACCCTCGGTTTTCTCCGCCGGAATCTAAGACTTGCTCCCCCATCAGTAAAATTGTTAGCTTATGTTACATATGTCCGCCCTAAGTTAGAATATGCATGCTCTGTCTGGGATCCTCATCAACATAACCTATCTAATACACTAGAATCAATTCAAAACCGTGCAGCCCGGTTTATCTACTCTGAATATTCTTATCATGCAAGCGTGTCTGAACTAAAATCCCGTGCCGGTCTTACTAATCTAGAATCGCGACGTCTTATTTCTAGACTGTGTCTTTTTCACAAATTCTATCATTCACCACTCCACATTTCAGCTATACTACCAGCTCATCGTCAGTCCAGCCGCATTAGCCACAGCAAAGCCGTGTATCCTCCCCCGGCGCAGACTACCTCTCATCTACGATCATTTTTTGTGAAAACCGCCAGGGACTGGAACGGTCTGTCTGCCGACATCACGCACCACTCCGACACTCATCACTTCAAGGCTGCTCTAGAATCACTGTTTGTTAAAGCCCATCCCTCATGTAATACCCCATCTCTGGGGCCTTTGAGGTATAATAAATAAATAAATAAATAAATAAACTAAAGGTAGCGTAACGGCCGGCTCGCACGTATACATATAAGCTTAACGCTTGTGAGCGAGGCCTGGTAGTCTCGTGGAAAAGCATTCTTGCTCAGAATTAAACAAACATGAAATGCTTAAATCGCACTCACGTGTTGAATAAGGTAATGTATAATGTAAACCTAGAAATCGTAAACAAGGCAGATGCAAGAAACTTTCGATTGCGCTCGGAAATTCCTACGGGCCTTTAGGGGGTTTGTTGAGCAGCGGAAACAGTTGTTCTCACATGCTGTAAGACTATGTACTAAGTTTGCGTACAAATCTGCTCAAATTGTTTGACTTTGCCGATGCTTCCCATCGTCCAGGCGCCTCCAGAGTTGCAACAACCAGGTGTGCCGCATGTTGATCATGGAGCCTGCCAAGAGGAGCTCGGCCAAGAGGCACTTCGACACCAAGCTGTCTGCTCGGCAACCACTTACCGACGGCCCTCACCAGCGCACGTCTACCTGCCTCTCGCCCGGTAGCGCTAGCCTGCACTCTGCCTTCTCCAAGAGTCTCGAGGGTGCCCTGTCGCCGGTGGAGATTTCGGTCATCTCCAAGTGAACACGAGACCATGTGCGCGCACTTCCAGGAGTGTACATGTGGACACTTCTTTTTAGATTTCCAACTTTTCCTCACATTTCTTTTAAAGCACGCTCCGCGGTTTTAAGGCACTAATGTAATTCGACCTGCGTCGGGCACTCCGACTTTGCACAAGGTCTCCTCTTTGGTTCTGCGCCTGCCATTGCGCAGCGAAATAAAGTATGCAGATCGTACACGTTGAACGCAGTGTTTGAATGACACCTTATTGCGGTGGAGGATTGCTTGCTGCAGGTGGACTCAGCCATGCGAAAAAAGCTACCGGCAATTGCTCCGCCCGCGCACAGCTTAGGTACTGTAGGGTCTGAAGTCCGTCACATATGGTAGCATAAAGGTATCCGATGGCGCAATGGAATACAAATGGCGTGGACTGATTCGAGCCTGCGCTCAAAAGGCTGGCGCAACATCGATTTCATGTCGCCCTTCTATGTAACCCGCACGGTCCACCATTCCCTCTCCAGCTTGAAACGGGTTGCCACGAGCAGCCCTTCACGAGAAAGAACAATCGGCGCACTATTAAAGATTTAATAAGCCTGATACCTCTGTCACACGAGCACGCAAGAACTTTTACGCGAGTGGTCTTTTACCAAGCTGAAATAGCTTTTAATGAAGAGGTTTCGCGCAGCAAACACGTCACCAACGATCTCGTTTTAGTGTTTCCTTCCGGATACGCTACCGAAGGTGAGGCGCTAGCGTTTGAAACAAAATCGGCCAACATAAAGGGATGTATCTGGAATAAACCGAAAAATTCTTGTGTTGCACATTTTCACATTTAACAACGCCGGATTAAGTACCGTTAATGTCTCGTCCGTGCGGCTCGCGTCTGTAAGCGTAATCACGTGACATTACGTTCGACCTGCTTACGAGAGTACAGAAGGAAATGTGCATAACTGCGTTTACTACACCTGCAAGACATACAACTATTTTTCATGATGAGCCTAGGCGACACAAAAATGCGCATGTTCTTCCTTTCGTTTGATAACTACTGGCGCCCACTGGTTTCGAGGCTACTAGTTTTCGGCTGTAAAAGAGATCAACCACGGAGGAAGGAAACTAAGGAGAGGCCCTGACGTCACTCTTTGTGAAGCTAAAGTGAAGCCGGAAGTTGCCGTTGCTCATGGCGTTGCTCCGCCTATCGGGCCAGCTCTCCACTCTTGTTTACATTTCTCGCGAAACCACACCACGCTGCGCGCAACAGTGCTGCTCGGACCCGCGCGCTCCGCAGCAATACTAAGCAATCGCTAGCACGTTAGCATGATCTCCCCTCAGTTTCCTTCCTCCATGAGATCGACAAATTCCGCTTCCAGAAAAGACAGCTTCTGAAAGAGATCGCTGATTGTCGTGTGCCTGCGGGCGAAACTCTTTCGGGAGAGCCTTTTTACTCGAGACTTTCGAGTGCCCGTGTGGCAGGGGTATAAAACGAACTGCAGAAAAACTAGGATGACGATTAAGCTTCGCCTCTAAAAGTGGTACGCAATAGCGTTATCAGGCCCTGTTGACGCCGACCCCGCCTCTGCCCTGCACTGACGCTGGGATCGGCCCACCGATGGTGGGCCGATCCCGGCGTCGGTGCAGGGCAGAGCAATGGCTCATATTTTCATAAGCAAGGAAAAAGAGGTTCGAGTTTCCGCATAACAGAATTGTTTTCTCGTATATTCAAATCGCGATCCGGCGTTATATCCGTAGGTTGCGTGTAATTCACCCTCTGCGAGTTTTCTGACTCCTTTTACATTGAGAAATTCAATTAGTTCAGTGTGTGTGTGAAGTGATTTTTAAAGAGAAATGGAAGAGATAAGTGCAGTGCCGTAACTGTCTCTCACAGGAGGACACCTCAACAGCAGTTCAGTAACGCGTCTGCGCCACGCGGAGGGCCTACGTGGTTCGGGATGTGTTCTGACGGACAACGACGCGGACACCAGATTTTCTGCCCCACTGGGCACTTAACGCTATCGCATGAATATGTTAACAAACTGCCTAGCCGACTACAGGCGCAGGTAAACTATCCCTGGCCACTGCGGGCGCTCGCCGCACGCATTTCCCATGGTAGTCCGCAGCAATCCCTCGTAGCAGTCGATCCTTTGCTTCCTTGCGAAGCGTTGACCACGAAGGCTTCATTTGCACGTACATTTTGTCGCGTGACATACCGTCCATGCTCATGCGCATGCTCGTAGGCTGGTCATGAAGCGGCGTTTCTACAGTGATAGCATCGGTCATCAACCATCGAGAGTCCAGCGATCACGACAAGCGATATCACGGAGGAAATTGAAGAGGAGAAAAAACACTTCGCTTTCGAATAGCCAGTGTTCTCAAGGCCGATTGGTTGTTGCGGAAATAAGTTTAGGGCTCACTGCTCGTACTCTAGCAAGGCATTGGAATAGCGCGATCGTTTTATGGACACCGTACTATCCGTGCCAAACTTTGGATGCGAGTTTAACGAGCAGTACGTCCCCGGAGGTATGCGCTTGCTGCTACAGCTATGACAACGATGTGCATATGCTCCTTTTTGTAATACTGTAATACTGTACGCAGTATTACTTCGTTTGCAGGGACCTCCCTGATCGCTTACGCTATGATGATAGCGGGGGAAAAAAAACTGTTTTTACGTGCCAAAACCACGATCTCATTGTGAGGCATGTCGTAGTGGGGGACGCCGAATTAATTTTGACCAGCTGGGGTTCCTTAAAGTGCCCCCAATGCACGAGACGCTGGCGGTTCTTTTTTTTTTTTGCATTCGCCTCCACCGAAATGAGACCGCCGCGGCCGGGATTCGACCCCGTGACCTCATACTTAACAGCGCAACGCTTTATCCACTAAGCCACCGCGGCGGGTAACAGCGGGAAATCGCGGGTTAATTTCCCACCACGACATTCTGATCCATATTGTGGAATGCCACAACATACAGACACGTTTCAGCGCGCGTTAAATAACGCGTGTCGGTAACAGGTCTAGCCCTTCCTCGTAGAACATACACGGGTCTATCATCGAACAGAAAGAAAGTTCGGCAAGTGTTGCATGCTTGTAACACACGAAGGCGAAAGCCTCCTGCACATTTCGTAATACATGGAATAATGCAATTGGGGCTAGACTTCTTTGTGAGACATATTGGTAATGCATTAATTTGTACAATCGGGCCTAGACTTCTTGCAAGACATAACGAGCCGCAGTGGAAAGTACACGTGTGACACTAAGGCGACCTCCTCACTACGCGCTTCTTCCGCAGCGGCGTACTTGCGCGGCCGTCCTCGCGAGCCGCAAGTGCGTGAACGATCCTCCATCGGTCGCCGCCGACAACCGCCGCCGGCGCCGCTCCGACTGTGACGTCAATGCGCAGAGCGCGCGCGCCCGCTTTTCTGCGCAACAATGCCTGGCGCGACAGCAATGGCTAAACTTAAGATTCGGCAGGCACTTACGACTGCTTACGTGCGGGTATGCGAAAGCATACCGTTTGTAGACCTCGGAACGTATCATTGCAACGCGCTCATTTTGCATGCTCGTGACGTAGCGCCACCTCGTTCGCACCGTCACGTGAGCCGCATAATGACGCACGGACTAGACGGCGAGGTGGGTGCGACGTGACGTGTGCAATAAGGCACTCACTAGAGACACCTCTAGTAAGCCACAACCGTGCAGCAGCCGTGGCTTCAGGGAAGCGTGCTCGTATCGCACCCAGGCCAAAATGTACCAAATTTTCTTATCAAAGCCACTAATTTGCTTTGTTTACAGGGACCTCCCTAAGAAATGTGACGTCAATTCCAGCATTTTTTACGTGTTTGCGGCATCGGCCATTTTTCGTCACGGTGCAGTTTCGTCAAGGGCACCGCCGGCCCAGACACCTTAAGCTTTCGCCTTGAAAATGTAGCTGGAGCCAAGTTTCGGCAAAGAGACTTGCCTTCATCATGACAGCAACTGCTATCAGGGCTGCAGCGACATCCCTTGCTCGCTCACCGAAGCTTCAAACCTCCTCTGTCAAGATTACCGAGAAAAAAATTGACACCCACATTTAATTACCCCTTTATCTTCGTTGCCGGTGTTACCGATTTATGCTGCTGAGACGGAACAAAGCGTTACTCGCCACTGATATATAGGAAGGGTGGCCATTTGCTATGTCAAGAATTCAGTGAGGATAACTCCACAAAGGATGGTGATGGGCGCATATTGAAGCACAATTATCTCATTTGTCATTAATGCATTCCCCCTATTCGTAGCCCATCAGCGCGACATCACTAAAATTGCAATCCGGTCTTTCACCCCCTCGCCTACTGTCGCCACCTGGCTTGCCTGTCGCTCTACCACAAGTTCTATTTTCTGCGCCCTCCGTCACCCACCCTATATCGCACCGGCAGGGCGCATGTCCCGCCGCACAGGACATTCTCAGCAAGTCTCGCGTCCACGTGCGCTAACCACTACTTTTTCAACTTCCTTCTAGTTTCGAACTGCCGCAGACTGGAACGGCCTTCCAGAAGAGATTGTTGCCATCAGTTGCCCGTCTTTATTAAGGCGAAAGACGAAGTGCAGCGTTATGGCACGAAAATTGTGTGGGACCAAAACACTGACCATTGGTGGGATTCAAGCCCACGACCTTTGGTGTTAATTAAGGCGAAGTTAATTAAAAGCAAGTTAATTAAGACACTCGAACTCGCGACCTTTGGTGTTAATTAGTACGAGGTGTAGGAGTTGTCGGATGATCTCGTCGCTGCCACCGTTTGTAAGGGTTGTAGGTCGTAGGGAGGAACTTTGGAGGGACAGGACTAGGCGAGCAGGGTTTATTTACAGATATTTTACATTAAAACATGAGAAACATTTCGAAAGTCTAGCGTGACTCCCAAATGGAGCACGCAAGACGAAGCATACAGCATGCGAGCCCGAAGCTCCAAACACACTGCTTGTCGAGCACGAGCACACAGCTCACGAGCACGATCACAAAGCACACTGACGAGCACGCAGCTCACGAGCACACTGCTCACGAGTGCGATCATGAGCGCCCTCTAGCAGCCGACAATCAGCTGCTTATAAACACTCCGTTCTCCCTAGATTTCTAGGTGAGGGAAACGGCGGTTCACCGCCAATTCGTAGCGTCCAACGTCATCGAACTTGACCCACCTTTTTGGAGGAGGAGGGCTCACACACACACGTACGCACTTTGGATTCCCAGAACCCGAGTTGAGCGCGTCCTCGTAGCCAGGTTGTCACGCCTGACTCCAGCCGGCGCCTCTAAATTCCAGAGCTGCCTTTCTCCTGTAGTTGCCACGAGTGTCAGCAGACTGCGACGAATCCTGGGGCCCGAGGAAAACGCACCGCAACGCACCCTTTTGTTAGGGAAGCGCTTCTTGCTGCAGAGAGACCATGAAGACGAGGCAAATCAACCAACAATAAAGGGGGCGCCAAACGTGACCAGCCCTGCTGCCATCGCCGATCCTCCGAACGAGACGAATGGTGGATTAACGCTGCCGTAGTCTCCATTTCTTCGAAGGTAGTTCATGGTCGGGCAGCGCTGTTGTCCTCGCCGGTTCTCTGAAGGGCGCCACCACCGCGGATCGATCGAAGCACGTGCAGCGGGCTTAAATACCTTCGCAGAGCAGTACCTCTGCAGGCCGATCGTAACAGAGGTTAATTAATGCAAAGTTAATTGAAACATAATTAAATAAGGAAATCGAACCCACGACCTGTGGTGTTAAGGCGAAGGTAATTAGGGCAGAGTTAAGGTGGAGTTAATTAAAGCACTCGAACCCACGACCTTCGGTGGGAGAAAACAAGCAACAGGAAGTAACAACGCATTCTAATGAGAATGTCAAGTAATTTAATGAATGTCTCGTGAGCGCGTAGGCTTTCGCCTTCATCCTCTTTGGAGTATGCGGAGGTGACTGTCAACGCTTTCGCAACGTTTGACGGAACACCTTGAACCTATCAGTGTATAGTCAACTGTATTGTACAAATAACGGTATTTTCTTTCTTCTTCGTTTTTAAATTTGTGTTAGCGAAGATGTTTCATTGTTATCTTTACCACGTTTATTATTAAACAGTGCATATCGATAGCTTGCACTGCAATTTTGTATTGGTAACCACTCCTTATGTAATACTGGGTGATTAAGGTAATAAACTAACCTGAACTGGACGCGTTTGCCCGGTATATTTAAGAAATGACTGGTTGCTCGGAAAACCTCCAATTTTGTCATGTTTGAGCTCTCCCGCTTTTTGACGCAATGGCATCGGTCATCATGATAAGTCACGTAGAGATCAAAAACTCGCTTGCTATACTATATTTAGTTTTCGAGTTTCGTGCCCTGAAAAAGAAAGACTGCATATCTAACGCATTTGGAGGAATACACGTTACGCGAAGCTTTGTTGAAACATTTCAGCCAAATGCAATGCAGCAGGACACACGACGCCTATAATATTGGTTTTGTTGCAAGTACGCGAAAAGCACGCAGGGAACTGTTCACCTTCTCTCATCGCAGCAGTTTTATGTCGTTTAGAATCACGGTAACTCGCGTAACTGTTCGTATTCTGCACCCAAGCGTCCACGCGGCGACACTTGGGCGTTTTTAAATCTCTTAGTTGTAGAGCACCCGCTTCGCCTGCGCGAGGTTGTGGGTTCAGTTCCCACTGCCGCCGGGCCCCCATTGGTTCAAATGGGCACAAGTGTACCCCGGCCTGGCGT
This sequence comes from Dermacentor albipictus, assembly GCF_038994185.2. Taxonomy (NCBI): domain Eukaryota; kingdom Metazoa; phylum Arthropoda; class Arachnida; order Ixodida; family Ixodidae; genus Dermacentor; species Dermacentor albipictus. Next base: position 417,932,730 of record NC_091821.1, read on the forward strand.
TCGGCTTCCTTCAGGGGCGATGCACTTGGAAAAGCAGCCTGCGCCCTGAATTCCTGTCGAAACCCTCGTAAGCACAAAAGTTAGGCGTTTCTAAATCGAAAACTTACAATTTTAGAGAAGCCTGCAGACTTCAACGATACCTCCGATTCCGAATCCGTTTATTGTGACAGCAGTGGGCTCTCGCAATGAACACCGCCATCTCCTCAAGGACTATAGGCTACTACTTTGCGATGCACACTGGTATATGTTGTCCCCTGCGCTACTGGTATTGCAGTGCTGCGGCCTCCGAAATACGCGCCCAGGCGCCGCCACTCTCGGAGGCTGCGTGACGCGTAATACCGTGCACAAATTTCCGCGGCGGTATGAGCTCGATCCCTAGTGACGATGATGGGCTCGTCATTCGTCGATGCCGAGGATAATGAGACGAAGTAGGTGGCCTGATGAAGACGAAGACATAACGGAAATGACAGACACAGCAAACCCAGTTTGGAACCTTTAAGAGGTGTCGCAGTAATTATCTACTACGTTACTTCAGCTTTCCTGCAATAAAATGAAGTAATTTATTTTTTTATTTATCTCGTGCTGTACTGTATTGCCCTTGCACACTTTCTTCTGCACGCTTCTGTTTGCTGTTTCCTAGTGCAAGCTTGCATCAAGATTCAATTTGGGCACGTTACAAATATATATTACGGGTGGGTGAATCACAAAATTTCCAAATCGAATCGAATACCAATATTAGAGAAAAATTTGCCCTGAGTATAGAATAGAATATCGAATATTTTCTCATTTCTGAAGCGACGTCACATACTAAGCTTTCCTAGAGTCCGCTCGACAGTAATCGGGTTTACATACACTGGCACATGTATGAATAACAATTTTGAAGTCCGGGCAACTGAGGAGCTTGCAAATGATAAACAGCTGATTTAAATTATCTGGAACGCCATGGCAATAACAGTGATGAAAGAAGAGGACTGCATGTTACGAGATGCAAGCAAAGGGTTGTGTTCGCTGAAGTATGGAGGTGTGATACTACAGCACCGCAGAATGGGATGGCGAATATGTTGAGACTGGACTAACATAAATCGGAACAAAATCCTATATAGGCCGTGTAAAAGCCAGTCACTCTTTTTGAATCACTGGAAATTATTGAGCAGGCCTAGTAAGGTTTCGTTCGTTCTCCGTCCTCGCTTCACCGTTGGACCTTGAAGCTTCTCGGATGATGATCGGCAGTTGTTGATCAAACGCAGGCAGGAAACGATGAGGTCAGATGTACAAGAAATATTTATAAGTAACTTTTCTATATACATGGCAGGTAAAACAAATACATTACAAAGTTGAACAATTGAGAAACAAAGTCTCACTCTTCTACTGTCTCAATGACTGTTAGAACCCAGACTCGTTTTAACGTACATAGTACGGAGGCTCACTGATCTATCAGCAATCCTGATTTCAGCCAAGTCTGAGGGACAGCATGTCGTCCCGATTTTTATAGCCCAAATATACAAAGAAAAAAAGGCGGTAGGGCCGTTGGCCCGTCCCACAGGTTCAGTTGCCAATCAGAATCAACCGTTTGTTAAGCCACAACCCACAGGGATGGGCTTACTCTCAAAAATAAACATATTGGAAAACAAAGCTCTTTTCCTTCTTCGCCAAAACTCGGTTGCCCTCTCATTTCTCCGTAGTTAGTGACGGGCTCAGCAAAATACGCCAGGCCCGAACAAGTTATCGCTAGACCGTTTCAAATCCCAACGGCGTCTAGGCCGCAAATGTCTCGGAAGCAGGGTCATCGACACCACGTAGTGCCGCTGTACTCAAAGTTTGGCCGTGTGGGAGACGGATGGCCCTCCTTGTCCTTCAAACTTATTGTCTACAAGACAAAGTTCTCCGAGTGCGTGTTTCCAAGACGCCGTCGTCTGAATGCACTTTTTACGTGTGCACCGCATTCCTACAGCGTGCACGGTAAGCTGGCCCTCGACACCACACAGGCAGTCGCACCCAACAACAAGGCTGGCGATTGCGTTCCGGACGCGCAGAAGATCAGGTCCATGCTCACTGCATGCGGCACGGGGTCAGAGTTGCTAAGTCCTTCTTAACCTTGGCGGCGCCTCCAATTAGTCAGGCACTCGGGCGCCAGACCCACAATACCTTGTACAGCGGTCCGTTTCAAGGCTGGTCTGTGTGACCGTCGGCGGACTGCCAACACCATGCGCACAATACCGATTACCCGGAATCGGCACTCCCCGCCTGGCGCCTGCCGCGACGCGTCACCCAACACCGCGCGGTCCGTGACCCCACATAACACAGAAATGGTTGCCCCGCTGACATGGGGGGGGGGGGGGAGCGAACCCCCTCTCTATACACACAGCACGTGGCCGATTCGTGACACTTAAGAACACGAACAATCAGAGCGACCTTACAGGCCTTATCTGACCCGTGAACTCGATTAGCAACTGGTGCCCCTGCGCTACAACCGCCGCTGCCCTGCTGCGGACTCAGTCTGAACAGCCCTCCCGTCTCTCGCTGTCTCCCTCGAGACTACAATAAGCGTTTCTATCCCCTTGTATACTCGAAAGAAACTAATATTCTACAACTTCAAATAGTGAGTTCTCGATTTGAATACGAATCGAACAGCGCGGACTATTCGATCTGTAGTCGCAATTTACCATTTTAGCCCACCTCTGCTATTAATATTTGCAATATCCGTTGAGCAATACAAAAGGAATAAATACATATAGTGGTTTTTAACGCTGTGCGGCCAATAAAACGAAAAAGAAAAAGTTAACGCTGTTATTGTGAAGTAAACGACTATTTTGAGAGAGTAAACAAGGCTATAGTACTTCTTTAAGATCAGCTTTATGATAGCGTCTTTAATTGGCAAACATGCAAACAGGATCGAAAGCGCATGCCACAAATTTCTCGCGCATTACAGTTTTTATTTATTTTTTCTGTAAAGGGTGCACCACCGCAAGCACATCAATGTAGCGGTGAAGCAATTCTTGTAGCGCACCGTTGGAGAATAATTTTTCGCGTTAAAAGAAAGGTAAAGGTGGCACACGTTATTGGGCACGCTATGCTATAATCAAATGCTCCTGCCAAGTCCCGATGTTGTTAAATTTGCCGCCGTTGTTTCCGCAACACAACGATACCTTTAAACTTCCAGTCTTTTTTTTTTCTTCTCCGTGTGATCGGAACGGACGCATTCGCTGTAACGAACCGATTGCGAAGGCTGCAATAATTAAGCGCAGCTTCTCACGTATATGCCATTGGTACTTCAAAGCAATAAATTCTGAATAGTTTAGATTCGTGCTCGCCATATTCATGCAACTGTAGCTAAGGTGTAAAGGCCTGCCTTACAAAAGTTCTCACATTTGACCTGACCCAAGGCGAAGTCTTCGTTGTGACTGCGAGAAAGCAAGCCTCGCAGGTCGATTCGAGGCGCAACGTTCTGAGTTTTCTTTCCCGGCGTGATGGGCGCAGTCTTCGTAATGCGTTTCGCTCTCTAAAGACGAGCCGTGCACCAAGAGTAGCGTGCGTCCGTCCCCTTTTACTCACGCGAGTCCGAGAAAATAAGTTTCGTCTGCAACACAATGTGAAATGCCGCGACTGATAAGAACAGTGCGACAACAAACAATAAGGTATCGAGCTACGGCTCCGCGAGAGTAGTGTCTTTCCTTGGTTTGTTCCTTGGACAAACAGTCCCGCGAAATCGATAACGGGCGTTTGCTTAAGTATATGTATGTGTACCCCGCACGCCTTGGGCAGCAGTCCATGGAAAGCTGGCACTCGCACCATGTTTATGCCTAACGTGTAAAGCAGTATACTAAAGCTTGGAACGGTTGTGCTGCAAAGTGTAGATCTAAACAGTAGATGGCTTACGTTTGCGATCTTGTTCTAGCGCTTGTTTTTACGGCAGCTGTAGGAAATATCGCGAAAATACAGCCGCCATGGAGGAACATATTGAAAGACCCCGCGTTTAACCGGTTCGTCGGCCAGCTCTCGTACAACGCTGCGCCGGTGGACGTAGGCGTCTCCCCTTCGTGCGCCATGGAGCACGACGGAATACTCCGGGGCGTCAGAGATTTCGTGAAGCGGCTTGATTCTACATCTCGTTTATTCACCATTAGAAACGGTTTTTGTAAAACCGGACGGTACTGCTTCGAGCCCTACATATTTGCTCAAAAGGCGGTGGTCATTTTCTGCGGCCAGCGTTGGACGGATGTGGCCAACACCTTCGTGCGCCGGTACAGCCATCACGTGGTAATCTTCTCGGACCAATTCTACGCGAGTGCGTCCAGGTACCGCCACCAGACAACGATATTCATGGGTTTCGAAGGTGGCGCCTACTACAACGTTAGCTTCAGCAAAGACAACCACACTATTCTCACCACGGGACTCGAGACGGAGTGCCTGTCTTGTGAAATCAGCGCCATGCGTGCTGGCGAACCGCTTATGATCACCAGACAAGTTCCGCTCCGGGGGCGCGAGCTTAGAGTATACTGCCTGCGCCCATACATCTGCGAGCATCCGACGTTCGCGCTTCTGCTTGACGCGCTCGGCCACAAGGAAACAAACGTGACCACGGTCCCGATAGACGCGGCCAGCGAAAACAAGCGCCACCTGGCTGAGGCGTTCTTCGTGCACAGCGCCAGCGCGCTGGTTCGAAGAACCCGAGATAAGGAATGAGGTTCGCGTGCCGGAAGTAGTGGTGCCCGTCTACTACGACTCGTTCGCCTACTCGATATTCGTCAGACGACGCCATCCACTGCATAAGCAGGTCGTGCTTTTCCTGCCGTTCACGTGGCGTGTCTGGGCGCACCTGGCAACCGGCATGGCGCTCTGCGCCATCGCTCTGAAGCTCATCTCGTGGGCGTATCTAAGGTGGAGCGGGCGGCCCAACGTTGACAGCGGCGGCGACGTGGCGTTCATCTTCGTATCCTTACTGCTGCAGCAGGCCTGCAGGCTTCCGGATGCCGTGAGCAAGCCCACGACCGCGAGGCTGGTCTTGGGCCTCTGGGCACTGCTCGCGGTGGTGTTGGGCACGGCTTTCAGGGCGTCCCTCACGTCTCTGCTGCGAGACGTTCCGCTGGGAGGCCGGCCGACGGCCGCTGCTGCCGGCTGACGTACGCCGGGGACAACATTGCGTTTAGCCTCGGTAACTTCATGTGTGATTTTTCTTTGCCGTGAATATTGTTAGAACGTTGATTAGGTTGTTTTGGGAAAGATACTGCTTGCTCACATGCTGTTGACTCTGAAAGAAGCTGTTTTAGCTTTCTGTCCATATATATATATATATATATATATATATATATATATATATATATATATATATATATATATATATATATATATATATATATATATATATATATATTCGAAACTCGGTGTTTCACTTTATTATTCATTCATAACAATTGGTTACAGGAAATGGTATACAGACAAGGTCCCAAAGTCAGAGACTGTTCTCCGAAAAAAAAATTCGCAGTTTCGCCCGAAAGGCCAAGCATTGCTAGCGATAGGAAAATATCAGACAACTACAAGAAGTAATGCTCGTAGATTTAACGGCTGTGTAAATTGGAGCAAACATTCTCTTACTAATAAATGAGAAAGCACGGTGCCACGCTCATTCATATGTATTAATATGTGTTTTTCTTAACTTGTGCTTTGATTTATGTTATGGCAATTATGCTATTGATATTTTATGTGTGATTTTTCTTTGCCGTGAATATTGTTAGAACGTCGATTACGTTGTTTTGGGAAAGATGCTGCTTGCTCACATGCTGTTGACTCTGAAAGAAGCTGTTTTAGCTTTCTGTCCTGTCCCTTCTCTTCGCATTGAATAAAAACGAGATTGATTGATTGATTGATTGATTGATTGATTGATTGATTGATTGATTGATTGATTGATTGATTGATTGATTGATTGATTGATTGATTGATTGATGAAATCTCACTTGAACACTCGCTGTCACAACGCTGGTGTGATGAAGAGCACAAATACAGGGAAGCGAACGCTTCGTGCTTCCTCGCGCTTCAAGGCGCCTCCGAAACTTGAAATTACGCGACCTCCAGCGCTATGCGCGCGGCAAGGCGGCACACACGAATCGACCAGCCATCTCGGCTCGGCCAGGATTTGCGCCCGCCAGATATTACCTCCAAAATAGGGTGCGAGGGCTGCGCATGCGCTCAGCCGCGCGAGCTCCCCTGCACACGCAAGGCCGTACTAGAGGAGTCGCTCACCTGCCCCCCCTAGAGCGCACTTGATCACGCGACCTCTACGTCGGGCACGCACGAAGATGGCGGGCATCAAGCGATTATCCTTCTCGGCTCACCCTTGCAGGCTTACACTCGCACCCACAGCATACGGCACGCGGAGCACGATAAGATTTTATCGCACTTGGATCTTATACGGAACATCACGGCGACGGCAAAAATTTGCCCTGAGTGACCCTAACGTTGCTATCGTAATAAATAAAAGACTATAGTAAGTGACAGGTCAAGAGCGTAGCAACACGTGTCCTTCAAAAGGCATGAACAAACGAATCACGCCGTCTGTATAGTTCCCTCTCCCTTTTATCCTTTGAATCCATGTTCCCATCTTCGCTTCCGGGTACGCTTCTACGCTGCGAAATCATTCGCCCTGTTGAGGGAGCTCTTGTGCGCCGCCAGGTGTGTGTGTGATAGGTCAGAGAAACAATCGGTTCATTCATCCTTACCCGCTACAGGTGCGGACAAAAGTAATTGGAACAATTAAGGGAGCTGTGGCCGTACGGCGTCCCACGGCCCACTAGCAGCCTCGGGGAGAACTCATATATCGTATCCTGCATGCGCTCAGGCTTGCGCTCATAGCCCTTTCACACCTCGTGTGTTTCTTTACCCGTGGATCGGTGCGTCGTTCGCAGCTTCTGCGGCTGAACACTAGCTAGCGTGATGGAGCTGACAGCACAGCTGTTTCAAAGTTCGCACGTACTAGACACGCTTTTCTGAGACAGGCTAGTGTAGGCTAAGCCCCATGAATAAAACTAAGGGTGCCGACATTATTTTGTTGTACCGTCGCAGCTGCTGCGAAAAGCGTGAGGAGAGGCAGGAGAGAAGGTCTACGTCACCCAATTGAATTAGCACCGTCACGTGGTATTTGTCGCGCCTTTCTCTCTACTTTTTCTTCTTTTCCACGTCTCCACGCACACGCCACCATGACAGTTGGCCGTTGAATTGCTGCGGCGAGGCATTCGTAAGAGATTTGATATGTTTTGGCTAAGTTTCGCGACTACCCGCGTCATTGAAGAACTCGGTTTTTGCTTTGCTTTATGTTAGAGATTGCTTTTGCACTGAAGGTGCAAAAGTGTACGAACAAAGCTTTTTTTCTTTGTTCACGGGCTACGGAGCTCAGGCATGGGTAAGCTTATGCACAGGTAGACTTTCGCGAGGGTTGCTTTCTCGGCTCTCAATCATCTCTTTTTTTTCCTGATTGAAAAATACGCGTGACGGAGCGCTTGTGCAGTGGTATCGTGCTGCTCTCAAGCGTGCGTTCGGTGAACAAGGTTCGCTGCGTCGTGACTGGCGATGGGGCCTGCCTGATAGCAGTTGATGTTGGCGGGAATGCAGGTGCATAACTAATTGTCAAATATCGAGTAGCGCCTACAAAAGATTTAACACCTCCGAAGCTGTAGCTTATTGCCGCAGTGATAGAGGCTAGGATATTGAAACACCTCCACTCATGAAATTGCGCCGCATTTTGCGCCGACTCATGTGCGCAACGCTCCGGAGCACTTGAATGGATTTTGTTGCGATAGCAAATACACGGGCACTCCAGGCGCATTTCTGCCGTCGGCGTCGGCGTGAGGTTCCGGATAAGGTCCAAGGGAATCGTCGCCGCGCGCCGTATGCTGCATGTGCGAGTGAAAGCGTGCGAGGGTGAACTAGCGAACGCGCATCAATAGGGAGGTTTAGCCTGTCCCAACGTTACTAGACTGCTTGTCCGGTATTCCGGTAAAACGCAGGCGGACGAGGCGTTGGGCCCATTGAGCGTTGGCCGAGCGTATTCTTCTTCGCTGCTGGCGTAAATTTTCGGCACTGGCGTAATCGTGTTGCTGCCAAAAATTTACACCAGGAGCTTCTCCGCTCCTGGTGCAATGCAGTATTAGCCGTTTCTGTCTGTCTGAGCACTGCACCACCAGATGGCTGCACCACGCAGACCGCGCACGTTTACGCCTCCACCCCAACGCCCCGTCCGCCCGCGTTTTAGTTTGGCGCACAGAGTAATTGAGTTTGGCGTTTTTACGCTCCGCTCAGCAGCTAAGCGGAGCGAAAGTGCGAATGCGCATGCGCCCTCCGTGTGGCCGATTTACGCTCGAGCCGCCCATCGCCGCAAGCCGCACCGCACGCTTGCGCGAAAAATTGCACGTACCCAGCACCTGTGCACAAATTACCGTCTACATTGTGTACACAGTGTATACCTTACACACTGTAAACCGAAATTTGTGCACAAGTGTTTGATACGTGCAATCTTTCGCACGACCGCACGCGTGCGGTGCGGCTGGCGGCGATGGGCGGCTCGAGCGTCAAGCGAGCTAGTGTCCGCTATTCCGGCAAACGGGGGTGGTTTGGGCGGATTGCCGGATGGTCGGGGGCGTGTTTTTATATGGTGCGCATATATTCAAGTGTGTGCCCATTAACTCATTGACACATTGGTGATAGAGTGGGCATAAGTTTTCCTGCCAGTTGGGATAGATGCGTGTTGATACTGTGCGCGAAACTTCCTGTGACAGGACCCTGCGCTACTCACTTTGTCATTGTCTAACGAGTGGTACTCACTCTTGCCAACGTTCCAGGGCTGAAGCCCTCCTTTCGAAGGTTAGCGATACAAGGCTGGCGAATGAGCAAATTTCTATTCTCGATGAAAGCCGTACATCCCGAAGTGCCAGTAACACGTATGGATGGTTGCATCAGTGGTCCGCGAACTTGGCCACACAGATTCCATTCCTTTGTATGCCAGTCACTATTTTTGCAACCAACTACTGCACACGTCTTCAATTCACATGATTCAATCCAGCATGATTGAAGCACAGTGCGTTAGCGAAAACTCAGCTGCGTTTCAGAAAGCTGATCCCACAGAAGCAAAGTGGAAGCGGTAGTGGTTTCGTATTCGTGCACTGTCACCGAGGCTACGTGCGACACACCGCTGAAAGCGCCATCTCGTTACTCTAGAACAAAGTGCTCTGCGAAAAGGGTGAATAGTATGAGAATCCGATTTATTACGAAATAAAGCGTAAGTCTGCCTTTTTTAAGAGAGTAAGTAGGCAGGCTTCTATTGAAAAGAGAGTGTTTGAGAGAAAGGTTACCGAGATCCGCTTGAGAGATCCACGCACCGCGTACAACAACAAAACTTGGCTAAGCTGTTCACAGCAGCGTATGCTAACCGCGGACTACATTATTTCGCCAAGCCCGAGAGGTGGTCCAGGGCCCCTTTAAGCAAAATGCTAATCGTCGTCATTAGTTACGAAAGCATAAACATTAAACTTTTGGGACGATGTGGCAGTAGTTTATGTGAACCAGGCGCTTAACGCGGCAGACAAGCTAACGAGTTAAGTCTATATGCCCTGCAACATTATAAAACTAGAAATGCTACCGCAGCAGTTTATTAGGCAGTTTTAGTTCAGCACAAGCAACTTATAGCGTACACTATATATAGTATAGCATACGCTAAGCAGCACGTTTGCTAGATTTAGTTGCCCTGCGAGATGTTCGAATCTCTGCGGCCATATGCCGTCATTGCGGCTATCTAGTAAGTAAGTAAGTAAGTAAGTAAGTAAGTAAGTAAGTAAGTAAGTAAGTAAGTAAGTAAGTAAGTAAGTAAGTAAGTAGGTAAGTAAGTAAGTAAGGAAGGAAGCGGTCCTGATCCCTTTTGACTCGGGACAGGCATTTGTCAACGCCACAGGAGACGTTGAAAGGCTATCTCCCGACTGGAGCAATAGGTGGCGCTGACATCTCGAATGTTTCTTTCATAGGCTTCGACTCGTTCGAAACGAGAAGCGATCTCGAAAACTGTGCAAGGTTATCCACAATACTCTGCCGTTTAAGCGGCCCGAGACTAAGCGAAAGCCGTTTACACAGTCATTTGCTACCAACAGAGTGAATTTCACAAAAGCAGTGCCAAATCCAATTCGAAGCATACAGCAGGGACTGCCGCCATGTTTCCCACAAACTGCGCAAACCCCGCAAAGACGCTAACGCTAAATCTGCGAAATAGTGTGCGTATGCTATATGCTATGGGTCGTTTATCGTTCTGCGCATGCACAGTAACAACCCGCTGTATTATAGCATACGCAATGGTATAGCGTACGGTAAACTAAAACTGTCTATTATAGCAACACTCCAGCTAGCTGCAATCCTGCCTTCGCCGTGATGTTACATATAAAGTGCAAGGGCGATAACATCGCCGCTGGGCGAAGTATGCTGTATATGCAAGTGAAAGCGTGAGGGTGAGCCAACAGTGGCGGCTCAATATCGACCGTGCAAAGGAGGAAAGCGGGAAGTGCCCCGTCTACTGTCGCAGGCGAGGCACATGGGGGCAGGTGAGGGATGGGGCATTCTGCCATTCTACTCTAGCGGCTGCTGCATATGGAGGGGCCGCGAAGGCCCTATCTCGAAAGCGATCTGCGACGGGGACATAGTGCACGCTAAGTTCTGATAGCTTCATGAGCGCTGTTTTCGCCACTTAGTTCGCATTGAAACAAGAGGCAGCATGAAGGTCACTTCGCTCGCTGCTGCTGCTGCAGTGCTTCGTCACTCCAGCGTTTTGACAGCGAGTTTCCGCGGTCGTCGAGTGAGATGTGTTCGTGTCTGCTTGCGCGCAACACCATGCTTGTTAACCTCGTAATGGAAATGTTTATACGAATGTGTTTATACGGCCTATAAAACTACTATCCTTATTTCGTATAGCTGTCTACTAATTTGCTATCGCAATCGATGCACACCCTTTCGACCTAAACTGCTTTTTTTTTTTTTTTGTAGACCCGAGGCAACTGCTTGACAGGCTATGCACGGTGCTTGCTTGTGTACATGCTCGGGACTGTGTTTTGAAGGATTTTTCTTGTCTATACTTCTTAGAGCAGTAGTTTTATGACGGGTTTTCAACGTTCTAATCTACTGTGCTTAAAGAACTATGCATACCACACCTTAGTAGAGCAAAAGAAGCAATTAATATCATTTTCTCAGTCCCGGCCATGGTGATCGCATTTCGGTAGAGGCGAAATGCAAACGCCCGTGCACTGTGCGCAAAGCATGCGCGCCCTGCTGGATATACACGGTAGTTGTTTATATTTATGCAGGGTGTGAATTATCATATTCAAGACTGTCATTTATGTATCTACACGGAGCTCAAGGTGTAGCAAGGCGTGCGGACGGCGCAGCTGAAAAGTACAGCAAAAAAGCTCAGGCAGAGTGATACGGCTGCCTTTATCAAAAATAAACTCAAGTTATTGTGAGATTTCCCTTGAATGAGTGACATCCATACACAATGTTGCTGGCATCGCGAGACTCACATTTATTTAGTGATTGCTCAGATCAAATACTTCTGTTTACAATATCCTACGCGTTTTTGTAAGCAACCTCTACAAGTATAAACACTTCCAAGGATTTTTCTATTGCACCATATAAAACTGGGTCCTTAAAAGTCCCTTTAACACTTCTAACATGACTTTTAAGGGGTCAGAAACAACGTGATGTGGGCATGAAGGGGTCCCATGAAATCCATATCCATGTCGCATCGCTCAGGCCATGAAGGTATTTTGGATGCTTCAAAGCGACGAAAACCTAGCACTTTCTGCGGCAAACATACACGTGTGTCCAAGCATGTCGGCAGGTGCGTACTTTCTCTCTACTAGGCGCTGCGTGTGGGAGAGCGAGCCACCACACACAGGAAGGCGCCAACAAGCCTGGACATGACAATGAAGCACCTAACACGCATGCTGAGGCCGATACAGTTTGTTCCCTCTCCTGGACGAAAACATTCCCAGGAAAGTACAAACGCAAAGAGCCTTTCTGCCTCTCATTCTTGACTAGCTTTTGGGAATGACCGCTCGCCAAATGCTATCTCTGGAACTTAGGAATCGCATGAAACACTTTGGAGAGGTGACCTCACTTAAGTACACATATACCCTGGTGCTTCGAGTCTAATTAATTAGCCAAAGCACGTCAGTAAAGCTCCATTACTCTGTTAAAAAGTACATAAGCCTAATTATGATTCACCTTTCAATGTTCACCTACACAGTTCTGACTCTTTCAATGCCATGGCAGATAACAAAGCAAACATGAAAAACAGGCATCCAATAACACCTCTTCTACTAGACGTGCTTTCTCTTCTCCTTGCCCCTGAAAATTCCCTCCAACGTGATGCACAAGCTCTTATTCCCTGGTGCGTATGCTCCCTCCTCTGCAACCTCACAAGGATGCAGGAATTTTTCCAGAGAAAGAGCTGGGCCCTCACCCCGTGCTGTCACCTGCAAGTAGAAGGGCTCCATCAAGGGAAGTGCCGCCAGCCCAAACTGCACAACCCTGGCACAAGAGAAACCAAGGTTTACCATCTGCTGTGGACTTGCTCAAGATGCACGACGCACAAGACGTAACCAGGAGTCATTGCTCAGACGACCTGGCCTCTGCAGTGACCACATGCCAACTTCAGCGGCTGCATTCAAGATGATTGTCATTGCAAAGCCTTACTGACTTACAGCGCAATGTGGGGTTGCATGCATTTATATTTATAGGTCTCCTCAAATTAAAACAAAAATAATTTTACTATTGTTCTAATTGGTTTTCTCTGGGCTGTCCATACTCGCACCATCTTCACTGCTCATCTTCCATTTATTATGTGCAACACTCCTTATGGTTACTGTAAGCATTCAACAATCTTTCGATCAACCCTACTGGCCACAGTTGCGCTTTGTCATCAGATGTACTGCAAATGCCTCCTCTCCACTGAATGTAGCCCCTCTTGTTACTTGATTCTGTTTAGCACTCCCTTTCGCACTATTGCTCAGTGCATCCACTCTCACACATAGCTTTGTATGTCAATGTTGGTGCATTTCCAGGGAACAAAGACAAGGAATGCCGGTTCCACTAAAATCAATCTTTACTACGAGAAAACTTCATTCAGAACAAAGATGGTTTACATGTGTATATAAATGAACACGTTATTCATCGAAAGCCAGAAGTACTTGCTCGCCTCAGTATCATTACGGCACGGTGCTAAAAGGCGCTTCATCAGCAGGTGTGCATTCTTACACACAGCACTACATGCAACATAGCCCTTCTCTTTAATGGTATATTGCACATTCGCTTGGCAAAGTGCCTGCAACATCACTCGTGTAGATGTAGTGGTACACTGGTCACAGCTCACAAGTACAGTGTAGTCCAATGTGAAAGGGAACACCTAATCAGTACTCAAGCAAGAAAATCAGCAAGACCTGCAAATTTGAACACTGTTTGCCGATACGCTTGTCAAAGTAGTTGCTGTTTTACAAAGGATGTCTCAACAAACCTTCTTTTTCTCCTGCGAAAAGCTGCGACAATAGATGGTCTCAAATGCACATTGGATGTTCCTCTTCACACTGACCTCCCCTGTACACATGCAAACTCCTGCGCCATGTGCGGGAGAACGTCAGCCTTTCAATAAAACGAAACAGCACTACTATGTACAACTTTGGGCTTGTTGTTCCTCAGTCGCAATGCTTCCGCATCTTGCAAGTGGCAGTAAGTGTACACATGTAATAGTATATTCTGCGTAAGGAAATGCAGGTTTCCTCCTCCCAGAATGAGGTGCTAAAATTATCTATGCTATTATTAAGCTCAGCGGAAGTACTGACCATACTCAGTACTTTTGCAAACTGCAAACAGTTGCAAACTGAACATTACAAGAAGTTTCAAAATGCATACGCTGTACTCATAAATAAATACAAACAACTAAATTGTTTATGACAAGAACAGAAGAAAGGGGCAGGGGGACATGCGGAGAACCGGAAGCTTCTAAGAACAGTACCCCTAAACTGAAAAAAATGTGACTATACATTAAACTTGTTCACACGCAAACTATAAGTATATTGCAACAAATGTGTTACATAGCAAGCTAGAGCTTTCTTAAGGTCACTCAAAAGACAGGAAAGGTTAACACAAATGAGTTTGACGGAAAGACTAAAAGCAGTTTTAAACTTGTGTATAACATCAGTTTGTACTTGCAAGCAGCATCGGCAGCAAAAGTGTAAAGGGCATACTCATTTAAGGCCACTCAGTGATTAAAGCACTACTATAGCTGAACATGACACAATGAGAAATGAGCATTCCTGCGACCGTTGTAAGACAAAACTATTGATAAGCGAGCACCTGAAGCAACATCTGCTGGCCAAAGAAAAAATGAAAATGAAAACGTAAGTTATGCGTCCATATTTCTTAAGGATTAGATTGCTGTTCAATTGCATTGTTTTGTATCCTGGATCAGAGTGGCACATGACAACAATGTGCCACTCGCATCATGTGACGCAAAACAGGACATGACAGCATGTGTGTGCCACAGTGACATCCTAATGGACCGAAGAGATAGAGAGAGAGAGAGAAGCCAGGCTTCTTTTTCCTTCAGGCAAATGCTCTTTAGCAGGACACGTTGCCTAGATAAATGATAAGACTTCTACAGACGTCATTGATTAATATGGCAACAAGTTGTGCCAGAAAAAGAACTATAATTATATTGTGAGCCCGCAAAGGCAGAGTTGACTTTAAATGTCACATGGCACCTGCAAAACAAGCAACAAGAGGCCACATGCCAACAGCCTTTCCTGCCTCTACAGTGCCGACCATACTTTGTCTGGCTTTGCATCAGAAAGTCAATGATCATCCGCACACTCTTGTGTAACTCTGCCAGCTTTAGTTTTCCCAAGCAGGTACCACCAACTGTACAAAAAAGGAAATGCCTTCAACAGCATAGAGTCAACAAGTACATTGTGCCAACCTCCGAGGAGAGATACCGTAAACTTCACGTCAATTAATTATACTTCTTTGATGAGGAAAGCTGTGATTACTTATGAATACGACGACTCAGGACAAATTGTACGATTCAACATTGGATACACAAGTATGGCTTGCAAAGCACTACCTATAAGCAGCAACTTGGGGTCACGGCATAATGATGGGAAAACAACAGTATCATCCACTGACTCTCTCCCACAGTAAAATATGGTTTGAACCTAGCATCCTAGTACACATTTCATGAACATAAATTAAAGGAGAGGTTGACACAACCAACACAACACGACGAGGACAAAATTACAAGAATGACGATGATCTCCTTAACCGCAAGACAGAACGTTCAGCAAAGAAAAATAGGTGTCCACTAGTTGTGATTTTTTGCCTGGAGACGCAGGCAACGAAGTGAGGTTGTGTCACACTTTTCTAGAGTGCGCTGGCCTCTTACTGCTTCCCACCATAGGTGGGGTTCTTGAACGTTGAAACGGCACCCTTGTAGATTGGGTTTTCTCCCTGGAAAAAAAAGAATTTCATATAAATATCAGCTGGATAAAGCCTTACAATTTTAGTTTGGTTTCACTTCAATCGGCGAACAAGATGGCAGGGAAATACGAATGGAAATTAACCTAGTAAGGAATGTTTTGCTTCATTCCACACTATAGTGACTCCAAAAAAATATCAAAAGTGGGACAGGTCTTGCAAAAACCTAAATAAACTACTTAACCTTAACAATTCAATGTAATCCCTCAATATATTCATAAATTCCTGTGAAGGCAACACTCGTTTACCTCAACCTTGGCACTTGGCAACCTTGGCATATGAGCACAGTCTGCAGCAGGGAATGGCGACAAATTTAAGTTATTGCCTGCATGCGCTAGTCTATGCGCTAGTATGCATGCGCTAGTCTTCCGATGTCACCATGCTCTGTGAAACCAAGTGCATGCCAGCATTTTCACGTGTGTCGGACGAGCGAGTAATGCGGTGAAGCTGCTGTGGCAGGAAGCTATATACTGTTCTCGATCGCGTGCGCCTTACGCATTTTCTTGCTTACATGGGCTCTAGCGGCCGGGAAACGTATCACACAATCGCAGTTTGGCGACGTACTGAACGTTGGCGCCGAAAATTTGTGCTTTATGGGAATGTATGAACTGGTAAAAATGAGCATAGCTCTACCGAGTCATTTTTCGCGCTCTCGATTGCGAACCTTAACGCCGGGAAAATGTATGTACCAGGAACGTATCAACAAGGTTCCACTGTCTATAACTCCATATTGTTTATAAGTGCACAAGTTGATATTGTTAGAAAGAAATTTGCAATTGGGTCTATGCGAGAGCACAAGCTTCATGCCTCCAACTGGTCTGCACAGGACTGCCTGACTATTCTGACGGACTTTTGGTGGCTTGCTGTGCCAACACGTTGCACGTGAGCAACGCTAAATTGAAAACACAAGCCTTGTACAAACTGAAAACACAAGCATTGCACTGTCATTACCATGCAAATGTGCAATCAGTGCGATCACATGAGATCAACATGTTGGCTTTGCCAACTGCAGGCCTGCCAAACTAAGCATCTGCTGGCCAAGACGTGAACGCAAGTCCAGAATGTGCCACTTCAAGTTGCTCTTTCTAAGAGTTTGACATTTTTTATACTAAAATACATACCTTGAGCTGTGAGCAAAGTATTCAGTTTGCAACAACCAATAGTGTCTCATAGCCTTCATTTTTGGTTTCATTATGGCAGCAGAACACTCGTTGAAGAATGGATAACCAAATTTTAGATTGACTTCATGATACCCAATAATTTGTTACATCTGTGTTCAATATATTGAAGTCCCAACTTATTTTCATTTTACTAGGCACATGCATTTTACTTGGCACATGCATTTTACAGAGAACTGGTTTTCAAAAGTTAGGATTTGATCGTAGCATCTGATGCACAAGAGACAACCTAATCACTGTTAATGAAGGGTTCATTCTTTATACACCTAAGCGCAACAGACAACACGTAAGCTGGCTTGCTATCATAAGCAGCATCTCATTGAGTGCGAGATCATAAGCTGAAGGCACTGCCCACTATTGTTCAAAGGGCAAAAACAAAGGCCCCTGAACAGGGCAGAAATGGGCACTCACGGTGTCCCATTTGGCCATTTGCCGTTCCTTCTCAAACTTGGCAAACTCCCTGCGGTCGTGGATGGTGGTGAACAGCTTCCAGATGAGGAGCAATGCCAGGCCGATGAGGACGATGCCAAGAATCACACCCAAGATGATGGCCCAGATGTTCACTGGTTCAGGGCACTCTGTGATGCAACCGCAGAACATTGCATTCATATAACAAGTGCACAGCACGCAAAAGCCAAAATTCCAGTCCACTTGAATGCAAACAAAGACCATATTCCTGACTGATCACTTTTGCTGAGCAACGAGTGGCTCAGCAACTGGAACTTTGCTCGTTGCTCCAATTAGACACCACACAGAAGTCAGAATCCTCAAAATTAATCGACTGAGTATAGAAGTCCATGCAAAACTACATGAAGCATAAATTATGTGTGTACTGCAGAGAGGCTGTTGGTTCCATATTATGATGCAAGTAGCTTCAAAGCAACACAACAATCTGTCTTTTATTAAACTTATCTCTACCACACAATGGTTTAGCAATCTTTAACAGCCGAGACACAGTTAAATCATAAGCAACAAAGTTTGTCACTTTCAATTAGGCTTCTACGCAGTCTGCACTGTCCAAAACTTCCACCTTCAGACAAAGATTTACTCGTGCATGACTGGAAAATCCGGACCGTCTGCATTGGTCGAAAATCAACTTCAGACATGTAAGTCTGCGGAATATATATACATTTGAACTGAGGTATAATGAATTCTAAGGGGAATGGGAAATAGTTTGGTATATCGATAATTCAAAATGTAAAATATGCCTATTTGAAGCTTATCTGAAAAATCCACACGTCTCTGACAGTCCTTAAGAATGCGAAAAGTGGTAATTTACTGATCCCATGCCTAAAGCCATTCAGTGAGAAAATTTGAGAGCCATCCATTTATTGTGCAGCATGTGTATCATACCAGGAGGCCTTTCGTGTTCTTGAAGCAGAATGGTCATCCTCTTTCCAGTAAAGAACGGCTGCATGTAGTATGCTTCACTGCACGACTGTTCTTTCCTCCCACTTCATCGCATTACACGACTGTGATGCGGTGAAGATTACTAATGTAAATCCAGTGTTATGGAGTGCAAGTAAAATCCTTGTTGCATGAGCCTACAGTATTTTAAGACATTATTCTCGCTCACTTTTCCTTCATGGCATGTACTGGCCTTAATATTCAATAACAAGACGGCACCTGTCAGAATAGTGCCATATTGTCAACATGAATATTTCTGATGATGCAGGAAGTGATTGCAGTCACGTTAGAGGAAGCACACTTGCAAGGTTGCACCATTCGATACATCAAATGTGGCAGTGAAATCAACAGTGCTATTTTTCTTGCGTAGGATTTCCAAAAGGATGTTACAACTGTTCTATACGGACAACAATTTAATATACCAATGTTTGATATATTCAGGTTCCACTGTACCAGAATATACAGTTGCAGTTGTCCATGTTGTAGGTGAAAGGGCAAATGCTTATACAAGCTTAGCTAGCAAGCACTTATGCTGCCCTTAGCGATTATGCAGCTGGTGCGTTTTCGTTTCTCACACATCTTTAGGGGAGTCAATATTCTTTTACCATGCAACATGCTTAGAAAACTACTACCAAAGTTTACATGTGTATTGAAAAAAATGCTGCATTTTATGAACAAGTATCCTTTCTTTATTATTCTTTAATGTTCTCAGTACAGGCGTGCAAATATCAAATATCTACTATATTATTTTTCAGATATTTGATATATTTTGTGTCAGTGCCATGTGTTGCGCGCTCAGCAGAGCCCCTTACGCTCCATGCCACCCAAGCAAGCATTTCACTTCGTTTTCGGTGAAAAGGGAGCGCCGAGGGCGCTGCAGACAAGGCGCTGCGGATGGGGCGCTGTGGACGCACCGCCCCTGCTGATGCGGTAGTGGACTTCATCACGGCGAGTGCTCACACGTCAGCCCGAGCTAGGTATCGCACACAGAGCGGCGAAATGCGGCAATTCGTAAAAGGGCACCACATCCGCCAGGACCACTTCTGTCAATACAAGGTTTGTCCACGTCGGCAGGACCAATCAAAATGATAACGTGACGTGGACAGAGGGAACAGCAAGAACTGCAGCGCAGATTTCGAATAGTACCAAAGCAAGCGTAAAAGATTGGGCTGATTAGATGTCGACAGGCATGCAGATCATGCTCGATACACAGCGACGAACCTCACGCTGCTTCAACAGATTTCAATCAAACTAATATGCGCGACCTAAAAAATACCAGCGGCAAGCATTCCACAACAGCTTGCAGCGAATTTTTGTCAAGGCCATATTGCCTTGTCCTTTAGGCCTAATCGGCGTCATCGGGTGTCACGGACTGAAGCTGTGGTTTGGTGCCGAATCAACCCAGATCTATGCACAGCAGCCCCGTGACACTTGGAAAGACGGCAAACTGCCTCTCAAACGGAAGTGAGTGCACAAGATGGCAAAAATGCTGTCTGCGGCAGCCAGCTTTGCGACACACTGTACAGTGACATTTCATTCCCAATGCCATTCGTAGACGCACATCAATCTCTCTCTTCTTTCTTTTAAGCATATCTTTCTTTATTTTTTTTTGGCTTCGAGAAAACTGCCACAAGGCTAACTTTGGGTTTACATTGCTAGCACGAAAGTGTCATGGCTGGTTGTACGCATTTGCGTGGACAGCGAATTAAGGGAAAGGGGGCAGAACTGCTTGAACTTGCCGTGGCCCTGCAGATTTCAGGTGCCTCATCAGGGCGAACCTAACAATGAAATGGTGTGGGTGGCACCTGCTCTTTACTGTCATCAAAGGCTATTTGTGGAGCGGTGATCGAGTATGCATGGTCCTTTCATGATCGGCCTTACGATAGCCCGCCTGCCGTAAAGTTGAGAAAGCCCTACTGTATTTCGGAGAAAAACTTGAAAGCAATACTTTATACGCAGTAAATAAAAGACTGCCGCAAAACACAGGTCCACTATGAAACTGAGAACCTCATTGGTGTTGAATACAACGGAATGTCACTAATTCACCAGTTTCAGAGGGAAAGGAGCCCTTGATTCTATTAAAAAAAAAAAAACTGTACTCATAAAAATTAAAAATTTCCGGACTATTATATATTGGAACAGAGATGTAATCAGTGCTGGCATAGTGATTTGCTGTTCCTCTAGCAAGGGTATACCGAACAGTATTAACTTGATTTCCATGTGCCCATGTTACCAATAGCTTGCTATATTCTTGTTATGCAATACTAGGGGACTCCCGAGCATGTGCAACACACCTTTTTCCCAAAAATTTGTAAGCATTAAATTTTGTGAAAAATTTTCTGATACTCGATTCAATGTTCATCTTTTTTTTCTTGATTTGATTCAATATCAGATTTGAAATCTACTATTCGCACACCCCTAGTTCTCAGTGAATGTTAAAGGTGAAAAAAATTTTACACAGGCAATTTTGAAATGTAATTAATTTTCTTCTCCCGGGAACTATGTAGACTGGAGGTCAAAAAGTGTTTTTTAACTTTTTTTCTTCAACTGCTTGACACACAGGTTGATTGCGTTTTTAGGATCCATTGTGAAGCAGAGTCACAGATGTCACAGTACGCTCTAAACAAGGACATTTCCACTTACCACGCTCGTTCTTTGCTCGTACAGTGTACTCGTTAGTTGGTTCCAACTTGTAGATGAAGGTGTACTTGCAGTCATCTTCGTCGCGGAAGATGCAGAGCTTCTCACCTTCTTCAACGACTGCACACAACGCACCAAGAGAGTTTTATGAACCTACAATTTTAAGCATCATGTGCCAGCGAAAATACTGGTATGAAGAAACATGAACTGATTAAGATTTCATCTTGAAAGTCTGCCTGAGGAAACCGTGTGGATGAACTGTGGAGCACAGTGAGGAAGCTAGCAGCTCACAAAAATACATAATGCATGAGCTCACATATGTTATCGAGGCATGCATGGAAACTGCCGAGGCGTTTTACACCAAGCATCTTGGTCGCTGTCTAGGTACCCATCTGTACAGCTTCCCGAGCATGTTATAGTTGCATTCCTCGAAAATACCTCAGGCATTTTCTCTTACTTTCTCTACTCCGTGTATTGTAAGTATTGTATGCACTGTATTAAAAAGGTTAGTCTTACTGGATTTCTTGGGATCATACACAAGCCATTGATATCCTGTTTAGAAAAAATTGAGGAACCGACTTCTCTAAAAATTGTCTAAAAAATTGCTTCAGGTAAAGGAAGCTTTCATAAAATTAGAACCAAATGAGATAAACAAAAATTCACCTCACATTCGTAACAATCACATAAAATTACATATATCCAGAAGTTTTCAGTTTTCAGCAACATAACTTACGAATAATGTTTTTCTTCTTTTTTGATCTATGATTGAACTACCCCCTTAATCCTGTTTCAGTTTGCACCGTCTGTCATGCAAGTTGGCCGACATGCTAAACAGAAGTGAGGAGAAAAGTGACTCCACGTTCGTTTGCCCTATCAATGCTCATGACATGGTATTCCCCAAGCAATAATGACAGCACTGAACAAGATTTTAGGCTCCTTGCCAAGTCCCACACATCATATGAGTAGCATTAACTGGCCTAGTTGATACATTTTTACTGTTTAAAAATGCCAGCTGCACTCTTACAGTTCTTCATGACAGTGTCCATGAAACATCTGAACCTACCTACCTCATGCCCAATTTTACAATCAAATTGACATGCAGCACACTGGAACCCCTTGTGTCGACACACAAGTCCCTAGATAAAGAACAATGGTTGGTTGTATCACATTTGCTGCCACTTGTGCCGTTTCTTATGGCATGCCCTGCCTAATAACTGTGAGGAGATTCGTTTTAGCAACCTGGTCATTCTGTGCTTTCACTACATATGCCAAGTTTCACATTCTGTTTGCAGAACGCTTCCCCTTCCATGCGACAGCTAGTTTGGCAATGCTTTACGCACAACATCCTACCTTGCCATAAACAGGCTTACTTAGCACTTAAGATTGCTGATAGGCCATGTATGTGGCACTGTGCGTCTATACAATGTACCTTCTATGTGCGGAGCCTGAATGGCCAGGAACTCGCACTTAGTCTTGCACTCTTCCTCGGTGTAGGGGCCCAGTTGGAAGACTTGGCATAGCACGCAGTCCTTGAACGCCTCACATTTTCCAGGGCAGGTCTATAAATTAACAGAAACGTGTGTAAATTACTTATTCAACGCAGAAACTATAAATGGATAAAAATTCTAAACCAAAAGGCTACATCTTGGCCATGAGGGAGACAGCAGCGGAGCACTCAAGATAATTTTGACCCCATGGGGTCATGTACATCAAAATTTATGTGCACAAGAATTACTTCTTGTGTCCCAACATCATTGGAATGTATCTGCCACACTTCGTGAAATATGGCAAGCTGTGCTGAAATACCCACCCTATTACAGGGGTGGGACTGCCAAAGTTATTTTCGAGCAATTTTAGGGGCAAGTTGCCTTATGGAGCAGTTTGGAGCAAACAAATTTACATTTTCGAGCTGCTTGGAGCAGACTAAATTTCATTTTGGAGCAACTTAGAGCAGGCCAATCTGAATTTTGGTGCAATAGTTGAATATGGAACATGGCAGCTCACTTGGCAGGGTGTCTACCAAGTTGACATTGCCAAATTCCCTGAGTTTTCCAGGTTTTCCCTGAGCACCTTTGCGAAATTCCCTGAATGAGCCAGAACTTTGTTTTATGTCAAGACAGGCTGACACCATGTTGCCCGATGCTGTCACTCTCTAGTAAGCATGCTGAAACAAAAAAATGACTTAATCCAATTTGAATTGAGTCGAACACTTTCAAATACGAATGAAAAGGAGATGCATACATAAGTAAATATTTTTTAATATCAGCTATTTCTATCAACTGATAGCAAGCTCATCTGTATGAGGTCCTGAACTTTGTCACAACTAAGGTTCTCTCTCAGCAGCTGGAAAGTCAACCTCAACTGTCCTGACATACTCTCAGCCCGTGCACAACATCTCAGTGTTGGGTTTCACTGCTTAAACAATTTATTTTGGTTTGGATGAGGGACACCTGTGTCTCAGCGTCAGCCAACACTTAGTTTTTTTAGCTCAAGCTCCTTCAAAAAGGCGGCGGCACCCTTCCTTTCCCGTTAATTCCTAAGTGCGTCGGTCCTTTCTGTTCTTATCCTCCTTCTACCACGCTTTCACCACATGGATTATCTGAAGCATCCCCTTGGTCAGTTGTACAGTCAACATTTGATTTTTCGGACTTCCCAGGGGCCGCAAAAAAACATTGAAAATAAACGGGCAGTCTGAAAAAAATTAATGCATGTCTTTAACTGCCTTTAAGGGCTAAAATTACCACAGGCACGTCTGAAAAAGCTCTGAAGGCCTGCCAGAACGCTTATTAGGCATACCAGGGCTTGTACTGTGACAGGTGACGGAGTGCACACATGTGTAATTAAGGAATACATACTGTGTCCCGTGACAATTGCCCCCTTCCCACGCTTGTTATGCTTCACCGCCTAACACTAGTGTACTGAGGCAAAGCTAACTTTCGGAGACTGGCATTACTGCGAGCTTCAAAGCCAATCGCGAGGATTACAAAGGCGGAGTCGGTGCCATTGGTGATAGCGGCGAATTCTTTCAATGAAAAACACGGCACCGCATGGCAAGAAGCTTAATAGCAACCATAGAAGCAGCTAGGCCTAACGTTGCCGGGGTCATGGTTACGGCTGCCAGCGGATCTGCCTGCGAGAGTGCCGGTTCGAGGCGGCGAGATAATCAAAATAGCGGCGGTGGTGGCTTTGATTAATGCCATTTCAGACCTGCAGTCAGCGCAATATACATTGACTATATGGAGTACGTGGTGGTGCCGCAAAACCGTGCAAATTATCGGGCATGTCCGAAAAATCGGGTGCCTAGAAAATCGGTCGTTAACTACTCTGGCAATACATCGTGCCGATGACATGGCATCAATGACGATTCGTTGCTATTTCTCTGTTACTGGAGCCAGCATTAACACGACTTTTGTTCCCTTTCAATAAAGTTACAGCTAATTTTCCCTGATAGAAGCACTAATTCCCTGAGTTTTCCCCGAGTTTTTCCAGACTGTTCAAATTAACTGAGAATTCCCGGTTTTCCCGGTTGGTAGACACCCTGCTTGGAAACCATGATGGAACACAGAATAAACGAACATGAGCGCTGTACTGCAACTGTCTCAAGCTGAATTCTGAAGCAGATTACTTTTATACTGAAACCGTCTAGCGCATGAAAATTTTGGTAATAGTGACTACAGATTTTTAATTAGTGGTAGCAACCACAAAAACATGCATTCTGAAATAGTGAGTTTAAAATTTTTTCAAAAGCAACCCAACACATTTTTTTACCTTTTTCCTTTTTTTCTTTACCTTTTTCTATACTTTTTTTCTATACCTTTTTCTTTAATGGCTCAACAGTGTGGGTGAAGTGCCTGGGAATGCGCTTCATCAAGAGACCGTACGGAGAAGCCAAAGTTATGAACTACTGCGGTTTACTGAAAGCCATTTCTACATAACAGAAATAGTTTCGCCTTGCCGCAAGCCAATCAGAACGCGGAGTGGTGGTAGCGTGCTTTGTAGCTATGGTGTACTAGAATATGGAAGAGTGTGTCAAGCGGCAGCACAGCGCATGTTTTCCTGTAAAGCCAAAAAAATTGGTGGCACTAGAATCGACTAGATTAGGAATATTACATTTATCCAAATCTAGGCCGACATTTTTTTTCAAATAATCATATACAAAACTCTAGGGTCAGCTTAGACTCGAGGATTCGAGAACTGAAGATGATAAGTATGGTCCATAGTTAGCACCATCTAGAAAAGTCAGTATTGCAGCCGCTAGTAGCTGGGCCAGTAGCCAACTGCATGAGCAGTTGTACTTGTAGTACACGAGCAGTACATGAGAGATGTCAACGCTTTGACCTGCGTCGCATCGGAGCTGGTTCTATAGTATCGACGTGCGGCATAGCGTTTTCGTAATGGCACACAATAGTGCCGCTTTCAAATGAAAAGTTGCGCTAGCCGCAGAGGCATAGTTAGCCAGGCGGGACTTCAGAATCAATGAGAAAAACGTCCATCGTTGGAAGGGGCAACGGGAGACACTTTTGTGTGTGCCACAATGAGGAGATGACAGCGATAAGAAAGATAAGCGTGCAATAACAGAGAGAAGCTGTTCACCAAGATCACACCGCGTTTCGACATGTGTGATGCCACAATGTCTGCGCACGCTTGAGGGCGCGAGCTTGCGTGCGCCCGCAAGCTCACATGTGGTCTGGGGTATGGGGACAAGGCTAACGGTAGTGACAACGTAGAGTGAGCTCGGCATGTTCATATTAAATAAATGCCGCTATCATTCTGTGAACACTGTCCTCACTTTCTTTGTTCGGCCTACATTCGAAGTAAGTTTCTTCGAAGTAATTTTTCTGGCTTCATACATTTGGGGGTCGGATTAGAATCGGGGCAGGCCAAGATTCGAGTAAATATGGTATATAATTCCCACGTCGACCCTCGTGATTAGACTAGATTATGGGGCTTTACGTGCCAAAACCATGATATGATCATGAGGCACACCATAGTGGAGGACTCCGGAAATTTGGACCATCTGGCGTTCTTAACCGTGCACCTAAATCTAAGTACACTGGTGCTTTCGCATTTTGCCACTGGATTCGATCCCGCGAACTTGAGCTTAGTAGCCCAACACCATAGCCACTAAGCAACCACAGCGGGTCCGACCCTCATGATGATAGTGGAAAATGTTCTAAAATGATGCAGTCCAATCTGGGTCACCATATGTCACCGCAGACCCAGAAGTCCGAAATCGACCCTGGGCCGGTATAACGTAAAACTATTCCAATCTGTTTTTATTTCAAATGCACCATTAGCCCTTCGTGATAGGTTAAAATGGCTCAGGCTTCTTCAATATTGGCCCAAAAAGAGATTGGAATAGTTTTTACATTATACCAGTCCTGAGGACAGAGACGCCTGCCCACTGAGCATGGTGCAGCACGCGCCTCCCTAATACAGGATTATTTTGCATTCCATGAAATCAAAGCTTTGGCCTACACTTCATTTCCACAATGCAATTACTGCTACACCTTTGTAGTAAGCATACGTACCATCACGAACAAATGAAATGTGAATAAGAAATCACAAAGTAGAACACCTTTCTCAAGCAATAACTCACTAGCATGATCTCAGGATGCTAATTATCCAG
The DNA here is from genome assembly GCF_038994185.2 of Dermacentor albipictus. NCBI lineage: Eukaryota > Metazoa > Arthropoda > Arachnida > Ixodida > Ixodidae > Dermacentor > Dermacentor albipictus. The sequence continues at coordinate 417,959,133 of NC_091821.1, forward strand.
TTGACAAAGGCGGCATAGGGCTCACACTAAGCTTGAAGCCAAATTATGTCGACATTACATATTGGCGAAAACAGATAGGGAAGAATGTGTTCCAATTAGCCCCGAACTTATTTACCTGCCTTTATGCGTTTATATACGTTTATGAGGTGGTTTCATTTTATGTAGGAAATAATCACATGAAGGCACTACCAGCATAAATTCAAACGCAAACCATTGAGAGACTACTACAATGTGTTATTTTAAAATCAGTTTAGGTGAAACTGAGAACATTTGTAACAGTGGCTTAATTCAGACTTTGAAACATACACGTAGCACTATTCCATGCTTAGAAACTAGCTATAAGTCAACGTCCAATCTTTCGGACTTCTTAGTGTCTGCAAAAAGATCTGAAAAAATGAATGCATGCGTTTTACTGCTCCAAAAGCTCAAATCATCACAGGCACAGCAGAAATAGCTCTGAAGGCCTGTCAGTATACTTCTTAGGAGTATCATAGCTCATACTTCGGCAGGAGATGGCGGGTGCCTGCGTGTATAATTAAGGAATACCATGTGCCATGTCCTGTGAAAGTTGCTCCTTTATACTTTTAGTATGCTTCACTGCAATACATTACACATGCTTGACCACACAACACTTATATTTAGGCGAAGCTGACTTTCGCGAATCAACATAATGCAATGTGGCATGCTTTCTGCGCTTTGAAACCATCAGCCAGGATTACAAAGGTGGATTCGGCTCCATTGCAGATAGTGGCAAATTCTTTCAATGAATATCACGGCATCGAACAGCGAGAAGCTTGGCAGCGGCGAACGTCTGAAGCAGCTAGGCCTAGTGTTCCGTGGAGGTGTCTGCCGGTGAACAGGCATGCGAGAGCGCCGGTTCGAGGCTACGATATAATCAAAATGGCAGCGGCTTTGATATTTTGCTGTTTCGAACCTGCAGTCAAGGCGAAAAAGTCAGAGAAATCAGATGGTGAAAAGTTTTGCGTCCAAAATTCCAAACGTTCTTAAACATAGACTCTATAGTGTATGTGGCAGTTCCGCAAAGGTGTCTGAATTATCGGGCATGTACAAAAAATTGGTTGTTGACTGTAATTACACATCAAATGTGTCCATTACGGCACCCGCTTATATTCATGGCAATGGTACTAGAGCAAAACCAGAGGCCACAGTGGCAACAAGATAATGAAGCATTGGAGGTGAGCGAAAAACAGTTAAAAAAGGTTCTAGTTTGCTTGCAGTGCCCTTAGTCTACTGTTCGTTTCTTGTACGCCTCAGCTATGTAGCACTGCACCGCTCAGACAACTCAACCGTATTCTAGTACATTGTAAATACAGCCAACCTGGCCGTACTGACAGCCACTTGCTGGAGGCGCCATGAGGCCCAGTGTTATAAGCTCAAAAATTACAAGAAACTGTGCGGGAGACGCTGCTGCGCAGGGTATGGAATGTTATACTTTTTTTAGGAGAACGAATCCTCTTGCTGTTTGCGGCCACTGCCGGAGATTACTGGAATGCTGAAGCCATTCTGGTGCAGCATGGCACAATTTCGGTCAATGTTCAGTGTTTGGTGCAGTTCGGCACAGGAATAGTGAAAAAAAGAGACACAGACAGAGCAGGTGTGACACACAAATGTTCTTCCTCTATATCTTCGTTGTTTTGTACCACCAAGCCCAAACTACACTAGGAAACTTGAGCATGCAAGCTTACACACATATTTAAGTGGTTGCTCAACGCAACGAAACCGCCGAAGCCACACTAAACATTGTCTTATCACTGTGCTGCACTGAGCCATCTATGAAGCGTTTCTGAGACTGCTTTCTTACAATGAATGTAACATGCAGGCTAAGAGATCACTCCAGAGTTCTTCAAAATAGCGGCACATGCCTGGAAGGAACTTGCAGACCATAATTACCATATTTAAACACAACAAAGTTGAATGTGCAGAGCCTTTCACTCCGATAGAGTGGACTAAAATTGCAAGTCAGCGATGCCTTAGGCTTCACAGCTTAGTTCTTGCAGCCTTAAAAGCCGTGCTTTCATAGGCGATTGCCGTGCAAGTTTTGTCACCCACTGAAAGATGCATTAACCAGCATTAACCTAATGCATTAACCAAGCATTAACCTAATGCTGAGCAAAACACGAGAAGGCTGGTACTCACTGGACAATCTTCACAGTAGACGCCGCTGTAGCGCTCTTCGTCCGATTCAAGGCACTTGCATTGCCCGCAGATGCACTCTCCGTAGCCGCTGCAGATTTTCTGCATTGCAAACAAAAGCGAGTGTTGAAGCACATTTACCAACATTGCCAACTTGTTGAGAAACCTCGTTTGAGAAAACTTGTTTGAGTGTTCTACTGCAGTTGCAGGCTTTCATACAGCTGGAAAGCAATAGGTAAGGACAAGAAATGCATCCCATGAAGACCAGAAAGCTTTAAAAGCTTAAAGCCAAATACAATACAGTAAAAACCTCATTTATATGTACCCACATAAATTGTACTAATGCTTAAAATGTAGTTGCCAAAAATACCATGAAATGGATCTTCTACCTTCATTTTCTCTTCAAGTAATTGTCCTCTTACCATGAAATTAATGAAAATAGAGTTTTCAAGAAATATTTTATCGATTTAGACAGATTCAGTGCTCCTCTTTAGCATCTCTTTTCAAGGCCCCTCACCAGATCACATAGAAAATTTTGGTTACATGCTGGAAGTTGTTACATGCCTATCTAGGGAGTGTTCTACTACAAGAATTTTTCAAATTAGTTCAATAATAGAATAGAGAGAAATATTTGAAGTGCCATGAACCTATGGTTCCAGAAAGCAAGCATCACTGCCAACATAGACACACTCCTTACTTTCCCATACATAGCTTCCACAAGCGAAGTTGCATGAAGATGGAAGCAGCACCTGGCTTTTGCAACTTCAGCCCCTCATTGCAAACTTTTGTTGCTTGTTGCAACATGCTGGTCACTTGCTGCAATATTCCTGTCACTTGCTACGTGTCGGTCATGTGTTCCAACGTACCGGCTGGCTGCATGACCAAAATTACATGACTGCCACGTTCAGATGCAACGTAAGATGCCGGAACATTACAAAATGGCAACATATCAAAGGGGAACGTAATACATGGGAGTGGATTGGATTTAGGTTGGGACTAGGAAAACATGGTGCAGCTGTAGGGAAAACACAACAGAGAAGAACATATCAATGGGGTTCCATTGTACTAAGAAGGTTCTACTGTAGACCTGAATCGCACTATGCAACTGTCTAAAAATAAGCAAATTTGAGGCACATTTCAAGAACTGCAGCATACAATGCCACAATAAAAGGGAAAAACTGTCATCCACTTGGAAGTAGCACGAACCTACAAACGAAAGCTGTACGGCAGAGAGCTTTGCAGTTGAAAACATTGTCCTCGTCCGGGGATCAAAACTTGGACTATCTGAGCTGACCAGGAGGCTGGCAGATCACAGAGTGAAGCTAAATTAATCGACCTCTCGAAGCGCAGGGACATTTAATATGGCAAATCCATTATGCAAAATGTGCAACGTCAAGGAGGTTTTATGAAAAGAAAAACATTGTCATCCATCTGGAAGTAACTCGAAGCTACAAAGGAAGCCCACGCAGGTTTCTAAGATTTGCAGTTGAAGAAAAGTTCGTCCAGGTTGGGGAAATCTTTCTGTAACTCCGAAGCTTTCCAAGATATCTGTATAGGTTTCCTTTGTATAGTTTCGTTCTACTCTAAAGCGACTGACAATGTTTGATTATTTTTTTAGGCATGTACAATATAGCAGCGGATGTTGAGCTTGAAGCAAATAGTAATTTGGGACGAATATTTTCTCATCAGATATCGAACAGCTGTTGTGCAGAGAAGTGGCTGCAAAAATTAATGAGACCAAAATTTGGTGCAGTAGAACTCATTAACTAAATGTCAAAGATACAAAGAGCTTTATTATGTTATTTTATTTATAATTATTTAGGGTAATGAATAGAAGAGCACGATGCAACTGCCTTTGTGCACGCAGAAAGTTAATGAAAAGAACACAAAAGTAAAACAATGTGCACATTAAACATGTAGACTATTGCAACGTGTAGAGGAAGTGTCAACGGAAGATAGAGGATTACCAAAGACGTCCTCGTTACAATTAATAGATGTCTTAGTGTTCGTACTGTAACTGGAGATGATGCCTGCACATGCGTATAAAGAGCGAATGCTAGGCCGTATTACAGTGCTCCTTTTTACTTTTGGTGTGCTTCACTGCTAGATTAAATGTTTCACCGCACAGTACAATTGTATTGCAGCAAAGCTGAATGTAGGGAATCGATCATTAAACTGAAAAGATAAATACAATTTTTTTTCATGTGACCATCTAATCACTAAACCAATACTCAAAAATTTATATATTCACACAGAACTATTATTTCTCCCTTTTATAAAATTCCTCCACCTTGTGGATTTCCTCAGAAATGATTTGACAATATACAGTGAACCACACGAATAACAAAGCACATTGCTTCTATGCACAAGTTTTTGAATAAAGTCTGCATAGGTTTGCTCAAAGAAGTATGCAAACAAGTATACTGGTGCAAATCTTGAAACCACCACCTTCAGGTCGAGTGACAAAGAGAATCTAGCACACTGTCTTGCTTTGAAGCAGCACCCCTTGGTGCTACAACATTTGTGCATCTCACTGGTTAAAGCATATCTTTGAGAGCATATCCACTCTGAAATCCAGCAGACAACAGTGACATGTCAACATAATGCTGCTTATAGATGTGGCCACCTACAACTTTCCTTTGCTAAATCTGCTTCCAATTGTAGGCTTAACCTTACAACGGCACATTTTGACACTTCCTAATTCTGATCATGTTGAATGTCCAAGAGCAAAAAAATTGAATTATGAGATTTTACAAGCCGAAACTACTTTCTAATTATGAGGCACGCTGTAGTGGAGGACTCCGGAAATTTGGACCCCCTGGAATTCCTTAACGTGCACCTAAATCTAAGTATATGGGTGTTTTTGCATTTCGCCCCCATCAAAGTGCGACTGCCGTGGCCGGGATTTGATCCTATGACCTCGTGCTTAGCAGCCCAACACCATAGGCACTAAGCAACCACAGCTGCTTGTCCTAGAGCAAGTCCTTCGTTGTGCGTAGTTCAGAAAACCAATGACCCATTAATCCCTGCACTAATCAACCATTTACTCAATTAAAATTGTATTGTTCTTATATGAATGCACATCTGATAGCCAAGTATAGAGGCAAACAAGCGATTACAATTTTCTTTGGTGCGCAGTGATGTTTGGGCTTTCCGAGGTAACACACAATGAAAGCAACTGTCCAAGTTGTGCCGTCCCTTCTCCTACAATTGGAGAACTCTCCAGAGTCAGGTACTAACCCCATTGGGGCCAATGCAGGTGTCATTTGTGTCTCGGCAGTTACAGTTAGGACCAGTCCAGCCGTCCCGACACTCACAACTTCCACAGATGCAGCTTCCCTGTTCTTCACCTGCACAAACACAGTCGCACACTTAAAAACGTCTCCAAAACAGCTGCAGCTCCTTGTTGCAGCAACCAAGAATCATAGCATGGCCAAAAAACAGAGGGACTACACTATATAAGTTGAAGTTCTCAGTCATCTTTGAAAAGGTGCTTAGAACAACGGACAAGGTGAAGAAGGGAGATGGGACATATGAGCCCATTATCAAGCGTTGATCTCTAAATCGATCAGTGCCACATCACGGAGCATGGTAGCAAAGTCTGTGAGAGTATACATGTGTGCGGAATCAACAGTTTGGTGCAAATGTCTTCTAACAGGCTGTTCTGGGTAACAAGCCCAACCAAGTTGCTTTTGCAGTCAGCCAGCAAGGCAGGAAGCTAGCTGCTTTGGCAGAACTGTCGCTTGATTTTTTTCAGCAACAGGAAAACCTTGCCATTGTGTGCAGAAACAAACATTTTTCAGAAGCTAGCTTCCAAAAACAGCGGGCAACACGACGTCGTGCCACTAGCGTGTTTGTACAATAGCCGCGTAAATTTGTTGATTTGTTTGTTTATTTATTTATTTCACTTTCGACTTTTTCACCGTTTTTGTGATCGCCCTCCAGGTTACAATAATTCAACACTAGAAGGTGGTATAAGCAAAGTTCTACCATTCTCAATGCAACATGCAACGTGGCTCTAATTTTGGATAAAATGGACTATGGGTATAACACACCTTTCTCGCTTAATACAGTCTATTATAATGATTGTCAACTGTATTGCATTCCATTTTTTTCACACAGTACCGCAACTTCTCCCGCATTAGTAAAAGGGAACCTGAAAGCAATAATGGACCCCAACCCTACTTGCTTTTGCGACCGTTGCATGAAAAGCCTAGCAGAGGACAGTACTAATACGGGACTGATCATTGAGTGCATGCAGGTACTCTCGCACATTCCACCACTGTGCTGTGGGACACAGCATTGATCGACTCGATGGTCAATGCTTGTGCATAGCTACAAAAAACTCTAAGGGTGTGCATTCAATCTATGACAACCAAATATTCAGCTGAGCTCTCAAAGGCACATAGCATGTGCACTGGCACGGAACATAACCGTACAATCTTTTCACCATTTTACTTGACGTTTCATGTTGTTAAATCTGTCCCATCATTTGCACATATCTTCGTGAGCAAACCAACAGAAAAAGTATAAACTTGCCTCCGCAAAGCAATCCGTCGACTCGGTCGCATGAAAAGTTGTCACACTCACAGTACTTTCCACTCACAGTCTCGTCTCGGTTCTGCAAAGAAAAGAAACAGGCAACGACAACCCTGCTTAATCTTTTCCATATAGTCACCTATCAAAGAAATCAGAAGCGAAGTAATGCTTTTGTAAAAACAAGCAGGGTGTCGCACAAAAGGTGTCAAGCTCAGATCCAAGTGGAAAGCCCTCTGCTTGTGTATGTTGCATTCACAGAAGAGTTGAGGTGTGAAGGTCGGTTCTCTTTACTGGGTTCACAATTGGCAAATTGTCTTAGTGTTCCTTTAATACCACTACAGTCAAATATTGTCACGTAGTGGTGACACTGCCCAGGCAGCAATGCAGCAAGGCAAACTCGAATGATAAACTGTAACAGACTATTGGGCTAACTTGTGCCCAAAAACAAAGCAACAATATCTCAGAGGCAATGATGAAAGCAAGAGCAAGCGGCATCCATTGATCGAATGCCACAGTACTCGCCAGTTTGTAACTGGTACAGCCATCGGCGAACTTTCTCGACGCAGCGCTGGCATCAAGTACTACAATAATCTCGGAATATGCATGCAAACTGATCTGATGACTCCCACAGTTTTAAAGAGGGTGACAGCGCACAGGACACATGCAGGAGTGTAACAGCTGAAATAGGATTTGGAGCAGGTTGAGGGGGAAAGAGAAAACTCTATTTTAGAGTACCAAATTGCAAATTTGGAGCAGTTTAACAGAGAATAAAGCTTACTTTTGGAACATAAACCAAAAAAATGTGAACTTTTATAGCCACTATTTAGAATTAACCCCAGTAATGTCACACAGCTACAAACCGTTAAACTTCAGCACAATCATGCTTAGCGTCAGTGGACAAGGTCCTGCAAAAGTGACCAATGAATTCTACAGAAACCCAAGAGTTGTGAATTCGTACAATCCTGCAAGGCAGGTTGACCCAAGTACCTGGAATATTTATAGGACCAAGCAAACAAACATAAAGCATAGAAGAAAAAGGCTGGTATAAAAACTGCAAACAAATTGTTTATTTGTACTCCAAAGTGCTCTTAAACATAAGCAGCATGTGAATGTGACTAGCCCTAACTTATTTGTATACCAAACAGCTATATCAACCGAGGAGCATCTGACTACACTAGATACATATAAGGCAATATCAGCTCTTAGATATGACTGTAAGCTAACTAGCAGCTTACACATGACTAGTGCAGACATCATTGACATGACATCAATGCTTCATTCTTTAAACACTTTCTTTTCGAGTTCCCCAAGTTATTTAAGCGCCTGCTCCAGGCTTGCATTTTCTTTCATTAAGAACCCATAACTACTTTCTATGTTGTTCATATCTTCTTGCTTCACACCTGAGTTGATCATTTCCTCGGCACTAGGGCGCAATGCCTTGTTGGCTGGCACTTGCTCCTCTAAAGCTTTTTTCTGCTTCCAGAGTGGGCTGCTCTGTGGCAGGCTCTTCTGTTGCCTTTAGCTTATTATTGCTTTTTTCAGCACTCACCCTCTGTGTATATCTCGCCCAAGACTGCTTCACACTCCCCAAATGGCCAAGGTTGAGAGGCAACTTAGTTGCATCACCATCATAGCACTGAAGGAAACTTAATATGGTGCATTCCATTATTGCTAACAATGCTCAGTGAGCTTCATCCATCTAGAAGGTGTTTACTTTCACTGAAGCACTGTTTTAGGTAAGCGTTGCCATGAGGTAGAGAAAGAAGTGCTTTTATGAGCTTAGAAAGCAGGGGATACGATCTATGCTCGTACCAACGTATCCACATACTATATACTTTTGGATACAACCAACTATTCTCACTTCTCACTTAGTTTGGTCTGCCTATATTATCAATGCAACCGATTCTGCTTTTAACAGACTATCTGTTATAACAGACAAATTGAAGGGCAAACTTTGTCTAGATGGTGTGAATACAACATACTTTGCTGCAGCGATGTGTGCCTGCAGAAGTACATAGCACGCAATTATTTCTAGTCGTTTGCAGAATATGTAAAAATGCTCTTTTTCTTAAGGAACTAATACCCTAGTGGCAAGCTTCCTGCAGCGGTGTGCTATGCAACACCCTGCCGGTGGAGTTTTCGTATTAACCACGCAAACAGACCACCACCGCCCACCACTTTTGGCTTAGTGCTGAGCAGGCACTGAATGTGACACTAGGCCTAACCAGTTTCGAAAGCAAAGCAGTAGTATATGGCACTTAAAAACAACTGCCAATGATTGCAAAATGCATTGTTTTGAGAGTGCTTTATTTTTCAACACATCAATTCAAAACAAAAAAATTAAGTTATGCTGCTACTAGTGGCATCCAGACTGTGAGATGCGAGATGCGGTCAAGCAGACTCCCATGCAGTGCAGCAGTGGCCAGACGCAGGCTATGAGTTGAGCTTACTTTATACTGTGGCTCTCATTCGTGCTATAATATGCAGGCTTGACAGTGGTCGTCACTTGTCGCGGTTTATACTACAGGCTGTGCAAGTGAGCACTTTTGTGGCTAGTCAGGGAATTTTGGTGCAGTGTGGTGCAATTTCAACAATTTCATGTTTTTAGTGTAGCATGGCACAGAAACACACAAATGCATCAAAATGGTGCAATTTGTGCAGCTGTTGCCCCTCGGCACATGCATTATCTGATAGTGTTGTGTTGCGCGCGAAAACAGAAAAGCATTGACAGAGCGATACTGCCAAAGTGCACAATCAAAACATGAAACAAAAGCATGTGGCAATATGTTACAAGGTTGTTTACAAGTTTTCACGGGAAAGTCCACACACAGTCAAAGTGAACGTACCTCTCTTGGATGGCACTCGCAAACACCACATCGGCAATCTCCCCTTCCAGAACACGGTTTGGTGTCATTAGGGCTGCAAAGAGGGGAGTCTCACATGTGACCGCTCACAGTGACCACCTTCTCAACTAACAAGAATAAGGCAGAAATTACTTTATCTTTGGCTATAAAATGTAGCCTACTACAGCCGACTTCCATCAATTCGACCCTGAAGGGACCGACGAAATGGATTGAATCATCCGGTGCGTTGAATTAAACAAGATGCTGAAGAAAAATTTCAAAACACACTGCCGATTCAATTGGCAGCAGTTGACCAATTCTAACACGGCCCTGAATCAAACATGCGCCAACTTTCTATGTGTCTGAAGTAGAAAACTAATGTACAAATTACATTAAAGCTCCTAAAGAAAGCAGCAATCTAACACGAACCCGATTCTTTAGCAAGAAATACTCTTGCCCAATGCCAGCCGGTTTTCTAAAGTCAGCTTCACCACAGGATTAAAGAAAGCTTCGCCGCATTACATTAATGTTATGCGGCAAAGCATACAAACATTGCAAGGCGGTTTTGGATTTCGTCCAATTGCACTGCGCAGGCAATTTACGCCCAATTTTCTTTTTCTTCATTTTTTTAAAGACAGGAATATGGTTTGGAATCAGGTAAATACTATAATCAGACATTGTGAGCTAAGACTGTTGCTTGAAAATCTTCCTAGAGCCGGTCGAAAGTGGGCATTTTCGAAGAGTGATGATGTGTGTTCAATGCATTCACTGCCAAGCTTAGGCTTAGCCACCGGAGTAGAACCCCCCCCCGTGCCCCGTGCACAAAAGCCAGCACGCTTTCACCTTGCTTTCCTCCCTACCTCGCACGCACGATATTAAGCCGCGATCATCGGTTGATCCTCGCAAGTCAGTTGCCAGCCCGTATCGACATGGCAAAAGTGCATTTTACCGTATTTACTCACATAATGATCGCAATTTTTTGTCAGAGTATTGACGCAAAATCAGGAGTGCGATCATAACGCAGGTTAAATTTCTCACGAAAAGAAAAAAAATTTTCGTCCCGCGGTTGCTGCAGGACACCAAAACAAAAATGGCGGCCGGCGGAGCAAGCCGAATGCGCCGAACGTTATTTTTTTTTCTTCTCACGAGTACATTATGTGCATTGAAAGAGTTTTTTCCTATCAGTAATAAATAATATCGTTAATATCGGCAAGTTTGCGGCACTAACGTAGCCATGTCCACTTTGAGGGGACAGAAACAGATGGGCGCACTTAGCTGCCAGTGACATAGAAATACATGGCCAACATGCTGCGAAACTGCAGCATCTGTCTTCACTGCTATCCTAATATGGCACGTTTCTGCTAAAGGTGGGTGAATATCTTAGCTGTTACAAGCTTCGGCGTATGAATAGGGTACACTTTTAACTTATCAGTGTAGACGTGGATACTATCGTTGCCACTCGCGATTTGTTGCGTGCCCATGAGTGCAGATGAGAGAATCGAAAGGCGCCTTTTTTGTTGTTGTTGACCACAACCATCATAAAACCTATACATAATATAGGCAAGTTTGGTTGCAGCTTTTTTTTTTTAGACATGGCAGTGCGGAAAGTAATGAAATGAGGCATCTACTTAAGAATGCTTGGTGCGTGCAGACCGCTTGGTTTGTCTTGAAGAGTCGTTCACATAGGATTCGACAGATGGTAAGCGCGATCAATATTAGCTAAACTTGGCGCACGGCATATCGCTGTGGCAAGTTCGGGGTGCAATCATTACACGGGAAATTTTTAAAAAATCGAATTTTGACGACAAAGTTCAGGGGTGCGATCATTACGCGAGTGCGATCATTATGCGAGTAAATACGCTATACGTCCGATTTTGACAAAAATTGCCACGAAGTTCGTCTACTGTTCGTCTGTTCGTCACTGCAGCGTGGTTCGTTATATCCGAAAGTCTGTTGTAGGCGGGTCTGTTCCAAACATTGACTGTAGTATGCCATATCAAGGCGGTCCAGAATGCCACTGGCCACTCCGGCTGACGATCCGATGACCTCAACCTGCAGCTAGGCCCTGCAGAATCAACAGCGTCGGTAGAATGCCGCTTCAGACGCAACAGGCAGTTCCAGCCGTTTCGTTCATGCCGTCTATTTGGGCAGTGCACCACTGTCCGCGATCTACAGCCTCTCATTCCATTGATGCGTTCATTTTATTTTTTTTTCAGTAAGCTTGACACGTCTGCCTTATACAAGTGTCTCCTGACAAGCCACAAGACAAAAAGATAGTTCGTCAGCTGCGTGAACACAAGCAAAAGCAGACGAAGATGACCCAGCAAACTGGCAGCAACGGTGGACACGACGGTGCACGCAAAACACAAATAAAGAACAAGATCACTTGCACAGGTAGGGGCACTTGTTCGGAATTTTACTGTAGACAGAGAGTGATCTGCACTCACAAGAAGCAACCTTTCTCATCCCTGATTTGATCTGTGTCCTTGGCATCACATTCACACTCCCGGCCATAACGGTTGTTGTAGCAGTTGCAGATGCCACACTCAAAGGTGCCCTTTCCATCCGAGCACTTGGGACTGTTTGGTTCCTGCGTGAGATAAACTTTATATTGTTAGTGAACATTTCTAATATCCTCATCGGGCCAAACTGCATAAAAATGAAGCAAAACCTTGGCTAAAGAAAGTTACAGAAAGTGTGCACAGAGGTGTAGCTTTGATAGATATGGTCATGCGACCATTAAAATCTGTTTACCAAGTTACAGGGTTCACACAGAGAATTTGAAGTTGGCCCCAAATGCTAAAAAGAACCTCCCCTGCTAAATTGATGCATTTGTGTGCAACCGTTAGATCCCTTCGGGGTTGTTTCAACAAGCTATCAATTAGAAGGCACTTGTCGTCTGAAAATGATATAAACTGTTTTGCTGCAGCTCAATGAAACTGTCTGAAATGAAACTGTCTCAGTGAAACATGACTAAAATGCAAGCACATTTTAGTCATGATAAATTAGGCTCTGCACAGCAATGCTAGGCTACTATGCTGCTTTCTCTGCTGCTAACGTCTTCCCGCTTTTGGTTCAACTGGAGAAAAAAGAGAGAGAAAGAAAAAAAAAGAAAAGCTGAAGATGTAGGTCATGCTATATGTAGGGCTTACTACTACTTCAGGTGAGTCGCTTGAAGTGACATAAAGAGAACAAGTAAACAAAAAAAAAACTTCCAGTTTCGCCCGAATGGCGAAGCATCGATTGCAATAGCAAATTAATAGACAGCTGTACAAAGTAGTCACATCGGCCATATAACCTCATAAACATTCGCTTACTAACTAAATTAACAAGCATGCACTGTGCACAAGCAAACGTGAACACATCTCACTCGATATGCACGTAAAGTCGCTGTCAAAACGCTGGAGTATGGAAGCGTGGCAGCAGCAGCGAACGAACTGAACTTCATGCTGCCTTTCGCTTCAATGTGAACTAAGCAGCCAGGACATAGCACCTATGAAGTTATGAGCCCGCGGTGCACCTGGACTCTGTACTTATTGCAGATCACTTTCAAGATAGGGCCTGTGCGGCCATGCCAATGCAGCAGCAGCCACCGGAGTAGAACACCCCCGGCCCCTCCCCCCAGTATCTTGCACGTGGCAGCAGAGAGAACACTTCCTCCCCGCTTTCCTCTCTTGTGCATGCGAGATAAAGCCACTATTCTCAGCTCACCCTCACACACTTTCACTTGCACACATAGCATACAGCACACGGCGACAATGATATCGCCCTTGTACTTTATACGGAACGCCACGGTGCCAGCAGAAATGCGCCTGGAGTGTCCATATAATTGCTATCACAATAAAATACCAGAAATAAACAAAACAAGAAATCAAGGCAAGATGACAAAAGGTCAATGTCTATTTACAAGTCCAGACTGGCGTAGGTGTAACAGTAGGGCCTCCGTGGCTCGGATTGTGTCCCCACTTCTCTCCCGAAGCCCTGTGAAACCACTAGTCTGCATTGATCCTCATATACAGTTAAACCTGGATATAACGAAGTTGACAAAAGCTCGCAATTTTTCGTTACATGCAGGTTTTCATTACATGCAGGTTTCGCGTGAAGGCTCGTACGAATAATGCAGAAACGAAACCAAATAGCTCAATATATCCGCGAAGGTGAACTCACCCTTCAAGCATTTATTTTACACCAAAAAACTGCGTAATTTGCGCTTGCTTCTTCGGCACAAGTGACGGCACAACACGCCGCTCCAAAGAAGCTAAATCGTGTAGAGCTCCTTCATCGTCGAGCGAGCCGACGAAACGGCGCATAACGTCCATTGCGTTCATCACCTCCTTTGCAGAAGGCACGTCACATGGATCTGCCTCACAGGCACCATCATCACCGCCATCGGGATTTTGCACGCTTTCAGCTACTGCTGCATCGGACATTTCTTCTGTAGCCACGGCGGCGTTGTCGGCAAACAAAAAGTCAGTCAGTTCAACGTCGTCGGGTACACCACCGTTAGTGCATAGCTCGTTCCACGCTTCGGCCACATCGGACGGAGTAGAAAGGTCTTCCTCCTCTTCCTCGTCGGCACCAGCCCGTGCGTTTTTGGCTATTCCGGCCTTTAAAAAGCAATTCGCGATAACTTCTGCCCTGACCTCTTGCCAGGAGGCAGCAAGCATCTCGACTGCTTGATAAATGTCGATCTTCATCTCCCGTTCCAGACGGATGTCGAGAAGTATCTTCTGGATTAGTCGGCGCCGGTAACAGCATTTAAAACTGTTAATGACCCCTTTGTCCAGGGGCTGTATTAGAGACGTGCAGTTGGCCGGGAAGTAATGCAGTTCGATGTTCGACAGCTGCAGGCCCTCGACGTGGTGCGCCGAGCAATTGTCCAGCAGTAGGCAAACTTGACGGCCTTGCCGCTTGACGTCCTGGTTAAATTCCTTCAACCACTCAGAAAATATTGGCCGAGTCATCCAAGCTTTGGAATTCGCCACATACTTCACGGGCATACGCTTCGTCCCCTTAAAACACCTGGGACGGGCACTTTTGCCGACAACTAGCGGGACTCGCTTGTCTGTGCCGTCGAGGTTGGCACACAGCAGAATCGTTATGCGGAGCTTGCTCTGCTTTCCACCGCGGCAGTCATCGCCTTTTAACGCTAGCATGCGGCCCGGAAGCATCTGATAAAATAGAGCCGTCTCGTCGGCATTGTAGACATCAGCCGCCTCGAAGCGACTCAGGATTCCAGGCAGCTCGTCAGCCACCCACGAAGCAGCAGCATCGCTGTCTGCGGAGGCAGATTCGCCGCTGATTACTCTTCCGACGACACCATGCCGGCTCTTAAATCCCTGCAGCCACCCGTTGCTTGCCTTGAAATCATCATGGCCCAAGATACACGCAAAATCCTTTGCCTTCTGTTGCAAGATCGCACCACTTATGGGTACATTTCTAGCTCTCGTGTCCAAAAACCATGTGAACACTGCCTTGTCCACATCAGTGTATGTGGACAGCTTCAGTCTTTTTTTCTTCGAGCTTGTTCCCAACTCCACTGCGTTTCTGATGCTGTGTTCCGCACTAAAAATCGTTGATAATGTGCTCGCTGGAATGCTGAAACGGGCGGCAACGTCCTTCTTCTTCTCGCCCGCGGAGACAGCATTTAAAATTGCGAGTTTGTCTTCAAAAGACAGAACTTTTCGTTTTCTGGCAGCAGAACTCATCACGACCAACCGACGACGTAGTTAGAAGCGGAGACGCACGACTACACGCCGACAGGCAGGCCTAGCACCTCCAAAACAAGTCGGACGAACCAGTACCAGGGCACAGTTGACACACGCACACGTGCAGAACGCAGGACAACACTCAAAATGGCGAATGCAACGCATCCATAGAGAAAGAAAAAAAAGTGACGCATGTCGTTCGTCATGGAGTGTCGTTCGTCATCGTCCCTCTCCCTTCCCGCGCCCTGGCAATGAAAGAACCAGCTATCAGCGTTGCTTTTCAAGTGAATTCTTACACATAAGTGTGTCTAAGCCATTGAAACAAATAAAAATCACTAAATAAGAATGCTTGTCCTCAAATCTATACGAAACAAAATCAATCTGAAAGAGAAATCAGCTGCCGATACCAATGCCACCTGGCGTCACGCTAGACAAGCAAAGCCTTAAAAGACTGCTACGTTAGGCACGGAGCGGCGCTAGTTGCCGCCATCATCATCATCATCGCTAACTTTGCTCGGTCGCGGCAATCCCTGGCGTTCGCGTAGCTGCTGGCTCCTTACAATATTAATATTCAATAATCTAGAGCATTTCTTCGGCCGAATTTTCCTTAAAAGTGCAAAAAGTAATGACTGATCAGCTTTGGGAGTTCGTTACATCAAGGCTAACCGCCGCAACGCGTTCGTTACATCAAGGTCGAAAATACATGGGCTTCAATAGGGGCAGCGTTGGGGAATTCAAAAACTTCGTTAAATCCAGGAATTCGTTACATATAGGTTCGTTACATCCAGGTTTAACTGTATCAGGTTAAGACTCTGCTGCTAACTGCACAGGGGTATACTGATGCCAGTGAAACAACACATGCTGAGCATCATCAGGTGCCTTGCCCTCAGTGCACACCGCAAGCTTCGCAGGCCTCACCTCGTTCCAAGGCTTCTCACAGTCACACTCGCAGATCATCTCCAAGTGCACGACCAGCAACTCGCTAATTCCAACAGGGTAGATCTGTATCGTTTGGTTCCATTGGCTGCGGTCCTTTGGGCACGACTTGACTTCAATCGTTGCCTCGAAAGTCACCTAGCACGACAACACAATGAGCAAGTCAAGAAAAAGCAAATTTTATGATTTCACTAATTGTTTGCGTAGCTGTTACAAGCTATGCAATAGCTCAGACACACCTATTCTCCAATTCAGTTGTTGTTCAGTTTTTTACAAGTGCCTTGAACTGTTCAGCTTTCAGCTGCTAAGCTACATGTTGAGCACACAAAAATGTATTGCAAAAGAAACCCCTAAATATGAACTCTATTATGCTGAATTCTCAAACAAATTAACTAGTTTAGAGGCCTTTACATATCTGCTTCATTACAGTTTGATTCTTTATTGATCCAACACATTCATGGTAAGGTCGACAACTGATTGACTGATTTACTGATCGATGTGGTAAGATGCCCCAATGCAATTGCTGTAGTGGACAGCGCCAGATTAATCTTGAGCACCTGGGCTTCTTTGACGTCCACATATATCTACTGAAATATGCAAACAACCTTTCCTTCATTAACGCCTATATCAGGATGTAGCAGTGATAGCCAGGAAATTAACTTGGAATCTTGCGCTCAGAAGCAAGATGCCAAAGTCATTGGGTCACTGCAATGGCTGATTGCTGTATGTAAAAGTAATGACTGCTTAGTTTAGCCAACATCTTCTGTCATTTCCATACAATTAATTATGCAATGTATCTCTCTTAAATGCGAAAATGTGCAATTACAGAACACATGTTTATTACATGTACTATTAACACATAACCTAGCAATGCATTGCATCATTTCATAATCCTATTTCAACACACACAAATCAATAAATGCATAGCGATTTAGTACTCACATTGTCGCCCACTTTGAGACCTTTGCATACGTTGGTCTTTTCCTTCTTGTCTCTAAAGGAGCACAAATAGACATTGTGTAAGCCCTTAAACACGCTATAGGCTGCGATTTAAAAAACAAGACTTATCGGGTTTAACATGCCAAAACCACTTTCTGATTATGAGGCACGCCATAGTGGAGGACTCCGGAAATTTCAACCATCTGGGGTTCTTTAACGTGCACCTAAATTGAAGTACACAGGTGTTTTCGCATTTCGCCCCCATCGAAATGCGGCCGCCACGATTTGATCTCGCGATCTCGTGCTCAGTAGCCTAACATCACAGCCACTGAGAAACCACGGCGGGTAAGCTGTGATGCGAGTGCTGCTTTCATTTTAACCCTTTCACACGCACAGTTGCTGAACATGAATGTTAAGCATTCTGCCATCTATAGGCCTTGAAGGAGGAAAATCTCTACATGCACAGTCATTCACCGATTTTTCAAACCTACTCGATTAATCATCTGTATGCTCCCATGATGCCACCCCTAATTTCATAGAACTGTATGTGCGATTATCTGCATCCCCACTTCACACCTGCACAACGGACAAACACATGTGCGTAGTAAACAATCATAAAATTTCAAACTGATATTATTTTAATGGAGAACATAGAGTGTGATTCTATGAAGAAATTTTCAGCACTGTTAAAGAAAACAATTTTATTTTACTGTTGATATTCTTTTTTTTAGACTGCCTGATTATTTGGCCATCTTTGCATACCCATTCACATCTGAAAAATCAGTCAGTGACTATAAATGCATGCTACAATAAAACCAATCTGCTCTGGTTTAACACAAATGAAGCCAGGGCCAGAATATCGTAAAGATTCCTTTCACTTGATCGCATTAATTTCTCATCCTTCAATGCTCACAACCGTCTAATCCTTGCAATAATTTAGGTGGAGTGCTGCTCGGACCCCAGCAAAGTGCAAGAAGGATTAGCACTGAACTGAATCATTACTTTACGCCACACCAGCAGTCATCACCACTTACTAGGGCAATTGGAGAGCCCGAGAGCCGTTCAAAAGAATCAAGAGAAAAAGGATAAAGGACTACTGGACACCTTGCAGATGGATAACACATTGCTGGCAGCATGGAAAGTGTGACTATAGTATATCTGGAATTACATGTGATCACAGCAGTATAAAATTGACTGTGCATTTATGTTTTCTCACTAAAAAAATTCCCCTCAAGGCTTTAACCACTTGCTTTGTTCACTAGGTAGGTGATGACAAGCACCTATACAACACAAGGGACACAGATACATTTACCTGCATCATTGCTGCCATTTTCATACTTCTGTGCCCACATCCAAGGTCTGGATGCGGGCACAGAAGGTTCGCACAGAAGGTTTGTTGAATGCCACACAAAACAGTCAAATAAAAAGAATTACCCGAGACAGCTGGACATGTAGCTGATCTGGATATGGCTGCTAGTGACATTGTCTTTGATTTCCACTTTGGAGGAGATTTTCTGTAGAAGAGAGAGTGGTACAAAGTACTTCAGCAATTTCCTTTGCATAAAAAGTACAATATCGTTACTTATAGTCAGCATCATTGTTACAGCTAAATTTCATTAATTCAGAATACAGAGAATGCCTACTCATAGAATAGCTCTGTCAAAAAACTCAGCTGCATGACGAGACGGCAAGAAAGTTCTGACTCACATCGTACTGCTCGCGCACCAGTTGGACCACGTTGGAGGAGTCGTTCTCCAGGCGGCCGCTGCTGCATCCCTCCAGCTGGTTGCCCAGTTTCTCGTAGACGCTGATCTGGTCAGCCGTGACAGCGAAAATGATGTTCACCTTGTGCTCCTGTATCTTGGCATTGATCTGGCTGAGCGATGGGTAATCCTGGTGCACACTTTGGGTGTACTCGCCCTTCTCCAGGTGGCACTGACCATCGTTGGGCTTCACGATGCCCCCGAGCTAAAAAAAAAGACATGACTGAAATGGTGGACGTGAAGGGCCTAGATAGTCAGAAGAATATTAAAAAAGTCGGGTACATCTGCAAATCTTCAGCAGCTACACATCTTAGGCACCAAATGGCTGCCTCATGGGAAACCAAATTTGCATTTGGCTTCTTATGTAAATGGATAGAGCAAGGTGTACAGCCTTCAAAAGCCTGACTGATCTAATACTGTTGAGGTGGAGTGAAACTGAAATAAATTAAACGAAGCCCTAGCGTGCATAAGACGACAAATTATATGGATGTGCAAACCTGTTTCCAAAAGCCAGTTTCTGGTGTATGAGAACAATGAACTATAAGAGATTGCATGTTCTAGTTCATATTAATTCTTTGCCTTTCAACCCAGTATGGCAGTACAGTACACCGTTCAGCCACCTAAATGAGCTAAAAAAAAGCACTTCTGGCTTAGTAGGATCGCATGATCTGACATGACTAGAGATGAAGATAAGTAAACCAAGAAAATTATTCTCACATAACTGTCCACACGAGAACACTGTTCTGTATATTTTTGTTATTTTAACAAAGAGTCACATGCAAACGATCCCCAAGCAACTGGTAAATTATGTGCAATGCAAAGCTCAGCTTTTCTCATTGATAAATGCAACAATATGTAAAATTTTGGTACATACTGTTCTTATGGTGCTACAAGGAGTGCACAAGAACAAAGTAGCAGCAGACAGCAAATTTCGGCACAGAATAACCTGGCATACATGGAACCGACATACTCGCCCAGCTTCCAGCTTTTCTATGAACTTAATGCAGAAATGGTACCAAAGAAGTCAAGTTGTACTGCCTTATTTATTTTTCTTTCCTTTCTTAGATGGTCCAGCAGTAAGTATGAAATAGCTGTTATAGCTGTACTAAGTGAACACCTAGCAATCAACCCGGAAAAAACACTTCTCGCTTGACGGTTTCCTTCGCACATAAACGAGTACAGGCAAGAAGTACCATGACTCACCTTGCCGTCACCCGCGTAATGGAAGCCGCTGTCTGTGGAGAAGAGAAGAAGCCTGCGAGCTTTTTCCCTCCAGCCAATTTCCCTCTGCAAAGCAAACAAAAACGAGAAGCATATGCGACTTTGGACGACAAAAATCATACACAACTAAAACAGTTAACCAGACTCAACATTCTCACTGCACCCTCAAGTAACTTTTCCAGAAATATTTGTGAAAAATTAGTTCTTAAGAAAGGCCAGAAAGGAGACCACATCTGCAGAATTATCCAAGCATGAATTGTTGTGAGTTAATAGCATTTGCGCCCACTTCTTCAGGCACATTGTCGCAGGTGCACACCATCACAGAGTTTCCTATAAATTAGAGAGAACTCTGGCGCTGCTATCGTTCAGCCAGCATGGGAAATGGTAGTTAGTACCATGAATTTGTCTAATCTTCAGTATAATCTTCCTGTGGCATCAAACATTCTTGCGCCATTATTTATTACACTTTATATAAATTTCCAAGCACTTATAGTATGTTTCAAACACAGTGAGGCAATTAGCCTCAGCACACATGCATAGGTGCTGCAAATGGTTGCATTCGTAATGCAGTATTTTGTTGAAAATGATAGGCTTGCGAAGTCACAAAGCGAACTGAGTCCAAAACAACGCAATTTGGCCAAATCTATCCCCTAACCGTCATTCCCTTGCTTGCTGAACTGACCGCCATACAACAACCGTAGACAAAGAGCCAAGAGTTCCCTCCAGTAATTTTTTGTACGAACCTCTATGCGTACCCTGACAAAAGCACACATGACGAAACCATGTCAGAAAGCTCACATGGCAGACGACGGCTTGCATTATGGCATCGAACCCGCCTTCAGGAGCATCGAGATTCCCAGAGACCTTGGCTTCGGCCACCTGCGTCTTGAAGAGGCCAGTCTTGATGTCCAGTGGCATGTGGTTCTTGAAGCCATAGGGAGCAACACATCCGTCACAAGGCATCTGCAGTCTGTGAGAAGTGGGCATAGTAAATGCGCGACCACACAAAATCCTCAAGTATGCGTGGCTTCTTGTTTGAATTATCAGAAGTGCAAACTATGTGAAAATTAACAAACAAGTACACAAAGTGTATTTTCCCATTTTCTACTACACAATCCCATAAAATCTTTACAAATGAGGTTTGTCCCTTAGACTTCGTCACATATTTCTCAAGACAAAATGTTCAGTGAGAGCCTTGTTTTCCTTATTTTGGCACATGATAACTGCTCCTCATCACACTTCGAACTGCAGAAGACATTATTTTGGTGGCAGCGTGGTGGTGGTTTGGTGGCCAGCTGTCTCCCTGCAGTCTGCGCATCAACTGCCACGTAGTGATCGCTCAATCTTCAGACAGGAAAGTGCATTAAAGAAAGATTGCAAGAGTACTGAGCAGCAGTTGATGTACAGACTGCAGGGGGACATTTGGCTGATCATTGTCGCCAATGCCAATGCTGTCCCAGCATTCAGCGAGACATGCGTTTTGCACACTTTTACTGACCAAAACAAAAGGGAAATCTTTGAGGCCTTCGCAATGAAGAATGAAAGCAACATGTGTGAGGGCACCTTCAGTGGCATTGTCTAAGGAAGAATTAGTTTCTCACAATCGAGGCTTAGCATGTGTACGTGTGACTGCGCATGCCGACATAAATTGCCTCCTTCTCTTCCCCATTTCTTGTTTTTCTCTCCCCCACCCCCTTTCTTGACCCTCTCCCTCGCCAGTGTGTTCTTTTACAATAAATAATAAGTTGACGTCTAGTGATCATCCTGTTTATGTGTGCTTTCCTTGTCCAGTCTATCGTGCTGCCAGTATGCATGAAAGTTGGTTCAATAAATGGGCGAAACGAAACAATCCAAGCTGACTCACTTTTCAGGAACTGTGTTCACGTAGGGCATGACCACTTTGTCGACAAATGAGCCAAAGCCAAGACGGAAGTTTGTAGTTATCCTGCCCATCTCTTCGGCCAGCAGGTCGCCCAGTAGCGCTAGTTTTTCCTTGTCATCCTTCATAGAGTTGGACAGGTCCATGAGGTAGTAAAGGTCAACAGGATAATCCTCTGCCTGCTTGAACTCCACATGCAGTGGGAACGGAGATTCTGCAAATTAAATTTTAAGAATACTAAATGGGGACATTAACTACTGAAAGTACCACAAATGTACTCAAATATCTGGGGATCCACTGCAAATTATTTTGCAGTGGAGCCAGCCTTGACACATTCTGAGCTCTGAAACAAACGTATACATGCACAAAAATGTTCCCAAGATAGACGTCTTATGATTGCCATAGCAAAGTCGTTTCAACATCTGTGCTAAATTCCATCAACACCTGACAGGAACTGAAGTCTGAATCGAAATCTGTATTGCTTAGCAAACTATGATGATGAGGCCTTTGCACAAGAACTAGGGGACAGAGACAGGGGACGAGACAACCACAAGCACAAACTTTCAACTGAACTTCATTAGCGAAAAGGGCTAAATTTTATACACAGATAATGTATGACATGCATCCAGTTAGTATAAAAAAAGGAAACACAAAGACAACAAAAACCAGGACTATGCAAGAAATGGTGCATAAGGGAGCATCATTCAGGAAGAACATAAGACATGTGAACAATCATAAATCCAGTGCTTAACAGCACAACACTTAAGTGCGCCTCTTAGTAGAATAAGATTTTAAATTTAAATGAACCAGCACTTACTTGGTTTTAACCTGAGCCTAATTTCCTGTGGTTTGATTTGAATGGCTTCACCTTCTCTTGCCCCCTTGTTGCTCAGCTCATTGTCCTATTTGCAGCAAAAATGGAAGGAAAAGGTGTGTTACTAAAATGAGTGTCACATAATCTCCATGTACATATTCAGGGCAGTTTTGTAAAGATATACTTGCCACAAGTTTTGTCATAGTGTTCTTGGGATGAAAGTAGTCATTGGGGCAATACTGAGCCAAGTTGATGAGGGTGTCACACCTAGGCTTCCCATCACTTGTATAACCCTGAAAAACGTCAGTGACAGGTTAGCAAAGTAAAGCAGGCTATGCCGCAGCTCAAGCAGATAAAGTTGCAAGTACAAAGTTCTGTAGGAAATGTCATGATGTGACCACACGTGTGCAATGAAAATTTTCGGACTCAAGGATTGCATTCTCAATATTCTGCTGCTGAACCAACATACCAGGCCTACTTTAAACAAAGCAACTGAAAGAAATTTGTATATCTGAAAAACACTCACCTCTTTTGTGCACCAACCACAGTCGGAGTCAAATGTGATGCAATCAGAGCATGTTTCCCTTCCACTGCATGGATTACTGAGCAGTTTCTCAGGGCCTACAAAGAGAATGGTACATAATAGATAATATTCTTCTTTTTCCCCCGACATGTTTTATGAACCTTTTGATGGACAGTTGGACATAAACAGTCCCACTTTTCAGGACAAGTTCACTGTGCCATAGTGGTGAAATATAGCAACTATGATTCAACTTTTCTGTACAGTTGTTTTCTAAATCTTGTTAGAACATCAATCTGTTTTTCTTTTTTTTATTATTACATAGTCATCACTTGTTCCGAGACACATCAAGAAATTTTCGCAACCTCCCTCACCTTCACCTGTACGATATTCACTGTTATGCACATTCCCGTATCTTTGTCTTCTGATAAAATAAGCAGCATTCTTTCCACCCTGTGGTGAACAGTGCATGGCAGATGTGACCAAACCACATCCTCAAATATAAATTGATCCCTAACATTCTTGCATTATTTCTTTAAAAAAAGAAGTATCGGCCTATATTTGAGTAAGCTTATTACTTTCTTCAGGCCCCCACGTTAAGAAATTAACTCTTTTGAGCAAAATTTATTTCACTAAAGTAAAGACAAAAGAAAAGAAAAGAGCATCTTCCCCCATATTCATTTCTTGAAAACATGCCCATCTGGCACAATGTTGGAATCTAGATGGCACTAAGCTTGTTTGAGTTGGCAAGGTAGCAGCAGTACATGCATGGTCTCATCGCCTGTAGCTGTTAGCTCTCTCTGTGGCAATGTGTGATGCTTGTTGAGGGAAGAGGCAGATGAGAGGTGTATGCACATAGAATTCTGACACCATATCCAAATACTCCTTGTGTCATAGCGGCACATACCCAGTGGCCCAAGAATGGGGTTGCCCAAACATGAGAAATTTAAGAAAATCAAGGAAACTGTTTGAATAACACATGCTGTTTTATTAAGAGCTCTGTGTGTTTTAGAGATACCTTCGAGCCAACATCATATGTGTAGGGTTCATGTTGTGATAAACTGTTTGATTATGTGGAACACAGGTGCGCTCACTGGCTAAAGTGACCAGACGTCAAAATTTAGGCGGGACAGTTCCGCTTTTGCAGCCATAGTCCCAGTGTCCTACCAAGGTGATTGTGGGACGGCGTTTTGTCCCGCTTTGACTTTCCCGAACGAAACTTTGGTTGATAAACAGTTCTCGGGATCATCTCCTTTGAAACATGGTCGATGCCAGCAACACGAGCAAGTTTATTTTTTTCCTTTTTCCGCTTTCAAGATCGCACATGTTCGAAACATCCCAAAAAGATATCTTGTGTCCATCACTAAAGGCAGCAGCTCTATCCATCCTAGCGCAGCAGCGCTACCTGTCCGTGGCCTCCCCAAACTCGCGTCTGCTTGCACCGCTGTGTGGATAGGCATGGATAGGCCGGACAAAGCTTGCTTTCGTGCTGCTTACGGCTCGAAGGCTTGCGTTGTCGAGTGAGCTGCAGCCATAATCAGAGTCAAACGTCTCGACCACCTTCATCGATGGCGCTTCATGGTGGCTTTGTTTTCGGGTTTTAGGCTTGAAGTTTCGTCATGTTGCCAGCCACAATGCTGAAACGCAAGTGCAATTTTACTGAGCAGCTGGGAAGAGAGTATACGTTCATCAAGAAGAGTAAGTCAGAGTGGGATGTGCGCTGTGATGCATGTGGGACAGACTTTTCTGCCGCTCACAGCAGATGCTCCGACATAGCAAAACACACTGGCTCTGTCAAGCACAAGCAGAGCACGTCAGCTGCTGCTAGTTCCAGTGCAGTAACCCGGTTCTTCAGACAGGGACATGCTGGGGAAAAGGAGCTCCAATTCACTGCATCAGAGGGTGTATTCGCCTTCCACATGATAGCTCACAACCAAAGCTTCCGATCAATGGACTGTACTTCAAAGCTTGTGCAGAAATGGTTAGACGAAAAATTTTGCTGTGCTCGCACAAAGGCAGAAGCAACTGCTTTGAATGTGCTTGCCCCATCTGCAGAGGAATAATTGAAGACTGACCTGCAGGAGGCAAAATTTATCTGTTTTCTGTGATGCGCCCAACCGCAAGTATTTGAAGGTGCTGTCCATAATGGAGCACTACTTCATTGTTGCTGCAGGAATGCAGACAAAGCTCCTTGAGACTGACACCTTGCCAGGTGAAACTTCAGCCATGGTGAGCCAGTATATCATGGACGCACTCGAAGCCAACCAAGTCACATCAAAGCTGGTTGCTTTCAGTGCTGACTTTGCAACTTTGGTGGTGCTGCGCAAAAGGACAAGAACAGCGTTTTCTCGAGGTTGCAATATTCTGTGGATCACATCCTTGGAATTGGCTGCGCTGTGCACATAGTACACAACACCATTCAGACTGCTGCCGATTCCCTGCCATTGGATATTGAGGCAGGCTGTGATTGTGAAAATCTACTCGAATTTTTACATTTACACGGTCAAGGTGGAATCTTTCAAAGAGTTTTGTGATTTTGCATCAGTGGAGTACCAGCAGCTTCTGGGCTATAGCAAGACCAGGTGGTTGGCATTGATGCCAGCTATTGAGAGGGTCCTAAACCTCTTTCCTGCTTTAAAGGCATATTTTTTGTAGATAGACAAGTGTCCCTCTCTCATCAAGTCATTTTTCGAAGACTCATGTGCAGAGCTCTGGCTCTATTTTCCGCATAGTCAAGCTGCTATGTTTGAAGCTACTGTGCTCCAAATTTAAGGAGACACGAAGACAGCTGTCAAAGCCTACAACGCCCTAAGCCAGCTGCAGACCAAAGTGCAAGAACGATTTGGGCTATAGTTTCTGCCATCGAGTGTGCGCTCAAGGGCAACAGTGTTCGAAGAACAGGGACAAATTCGAAGATAACAGGCAGTGACTACAGTGGTGAAGTTTTATGAAATGTGCGCGTTGTACCTCCACCGATGGTGCGAACAGTTTGATGAGGTCAGAGGCCTTCTATGGGTCTCGCTTGGGTCATCACCACACTGTGATGTGCAGAAAACTGTAGAACTTATAACTGCAGAGTTAAGTCATGTCACTGTTTATGAGAAGGCCATGTTTGATGAAATCATCAATGTTTCACATCACGTGACCGCTGAAAAAAAAAAAAGGAATGGAAGGTTCAGAAAATATCTGTCAGGGAACGCTGGGTGGAGATTCTCAGGCATTTCGAGAAAAATGATGTGCCTTGTGAGAACCTAAAAACAGTGCTGGAGTATTGCATGTGCCTTCCAGGTACAAATGCACTGGCAGAGAGGGTATTTTCTCTCATGAACAAGATATGGAATGCAGAGAAGGCACACCTTAATGTGGCCACACTAAAAGCCATGCTTGTGCTGAAGGTGAATGTATGCATGACGTGCGAGCAATACTTTGGGCATCATTGCAAAAAGGAAGATTTGCTAAAGAAAATACATTCTAGTCAGAAGTATTAAAGAAGAACATTTTGCACGGGTAGGTTCAAGAAAATTAAAACGGCTTTTGCGTGCTTGAAATAAAAATGTATGACATATAATTGGTCTCTTTCCTACTACTTCCCCCCCTCCCTCCCCCCTTCCCACTTTGGGGCCCATAGAGTATCATCACATTATCACAGGCACTATGTTGATCAGCACTCAGCATTGCACATGTTTTGTCTACTCAGCAAGACAGTTTTGTGCTCATACAAAACACTAGGGAGGTAGGTCAAAAAAGCTTTGCCTTAATATACTTCAAGGCAAGCATTCACGAGGGCTCCGTGCAAAATTGTGTCAAACTGTATGACTTGGTGAGTTAAGGCATCTGAATATTTCATATGCATGCCTATGTACAATACTAGATCGTCCATTTATTAGCATGGCACTCAGATCATGAATAAATGTGACAAATGAAATGCACAGCCTTTGTCGCATTTTATGAGACATTCGCTCTCTGAGAACTATTTTGATACTTGGCAGCACTGAAAGACAGAGCTAGAACAAAGGGCGCTCATTGAAAACGACGAAAACATGCAAGACACGTACGTGATGCTTGTTTATGTTTAGTGTACACTAGCTGCTTGTCTTATCGTTTTACAGGCACCCATGCGAAGGCAAAAGTGGGCAATAACAAAACCATTAATGCCCTCTTTGATGAAAATGACATAGGTGGATGGTGGAACATACAGGTCCCACTTCTTTCTTTCGTAGGAAATGCTTGTCAGATTGTAGATTTAACACATTCGTAACGATTTAGATAAAGCGATCTTGTGTCCATCAAAGGGTTAACTGAGCAATCATTGTCGGTGAGTGTACATAGGTCAAACATGGCCCATAGGGATTACCTTTGTTGAAAGTTTCTTTAGTCTTTACTTGGCAGTGTGCAACAGAAGCGAAGAAAAACAGGACGTAGCATAGGTGCTTGACGGCGGGGTAGGAGATCATGTTCACAAATGCTGTTAGCAACAAAAAAAGGGAACCTGGAATGTCAAGAAAATACAAGTACTTAAACGCTGTGATAACGCAGGCATTATCGAAATAGATCACCCCCCTCCCCCCTAAGAAAAAAGAAAAAAAGCACCAGTACGACGCAAAAAGGGTTTCCTGCTACATGCTTGCATGCCCCCGCCCTTCACCGGATTCAGACAACTGTGGAAGGGTAGATAGCAGTTTCCGTGCCGATCGAGCCCGCAAGATGAGCCTGCATGGTCGCTCTCAAATCCCGCGAACCAAACGCTCATCAATCTTTATTACGAGTCCGAGCAAACTGCTACTTAAGTCCAGATGGCCTGCAGATGTGCCCTGCCCATTGTTTGTGTACGCTATCGTGCGTTACTAAACAAAGTTACGAACTACGTGAACTTGCCGTAAAGCGAAGTGATAGAGAGCACTACAGCTTTAAATCTTAAGTATACGCTGGCAACGTGGTTACAGACTCTTACCATATAGTTTGGGTGTACTATACAAGCGATATTCTCGAAACACACGCCAAAGAATGCCGAGAAACCGAACTTTCAGGACCGCCGGAGAACGGAGAAAAGAATGCGTACTTACAACTTAACGAAGAGTAAATTAACGATTTGTAATCCTTCTTCTGTATATCACGTCATTAAGGAGAGCCGCACTACACCACTAGAATCACAGAGGAGACACACCACAACGACCAAACCTCCTAACGCTCGAACAGCCCCGGTTGCCTATGTAAGGAAGGAGACTCATGAGGGGAGGAGGGTGACGTCACTCGGGAAGTGTTGCTCACGGCGACGGCAGCGTCGTTGGCGCTTGCCTGAATGTGTTGCATCTGCCGAAGTAATCTGACACTTGTCCCATACAAATCTGCAATTCCAAAGTTCACTCTGGCCCACCTGCTATAATGACAGAGGGAACCCAAGTGCGTGAAAAAATCACGAGAAAAATCGCTCACAAGATTCAGATGTCGCAGCCGCAGTGGTGCTCAGAATGGGGGACACGCGCGCGCGCCCAATGTTGAGACGCCCACGTTTCGCCCTCCTCACGGATGCGCCCCGTTTCTTTGCGGCGAGGCGGTTGTCGTCGCGGTTCTAAAAACGGGTTCGCGCCGCCTTCTTTTAATTTTGTGCAAAACCTCGAAGGCGCGTTGTCGTTTCAGTGGAAGCGGAAGTCGCTAGAAAGTTTTCTAGCTTATTTGCTTGAAAACGACCCAACTTGCTAAAACTTCTAAACTGCAGCCTGTTGTTTCGACAACCGGCAAGCTTAGCGCCAACTCTACGTGGTCGCAACGTTTCGACCAATCATGTCCTAGTTTTCATGTAATAATAAAGCATATCTGCGTCAGTCACTCATAACTCGTTACATAGCCGTAACAGCGACAAGGAACTACGCGTAGATATCGAAGAGAAAGCATAGAAGTAAACTCTTCGAAAGACTCTCGATAACTCATAAGTGTATCCGTTGGGCACTCCGTATACAAGGCCACAACGCTTCACGATAAGCTCACCTACCCAACTTGCTAAAACTTCTAACTGCAGCCCGTTGTTTCGACAACCGGCAAGCTTAGCGCCAACTCTGCGTGGTCGCAACGTTTCTACCAATCATAGCGTACGGCAGTGCACGCGAATTGTATACAAGAGATTCGTGAATGTTGCGTGAGAAACTGTGACCGAGCGTGCACATAACGCGTCGGCCGCTAGCTTTGACCTGCCCATGCTATCTTGTCATAGAATAAAGAACCTATGGGAAAATGGTCACGTGTGGTTGGTGGTAGGCTGCTGCAGGCGCTGCAACCTACCGCGCGCGCAATCCAGTACAGTTGCTCCGTACGTTGCTTGCATCGCATCGAGAATTTGTGATGCAGTCATCGAATATTGTGAGCGCTTGCCGACTACAAAGTGTGTCGTGCTTCGTGGGTGATGTGATCTAGATTTGTGGGCTGTTTGTGCATATTTCTCGTAAGCGACGATTGATGCTTTGTGTTGTCACCGCAGGCAGGAAAATGACACAAGCACATTTCCAGAGGATTATTTCGTCTTCCGTTATCGCGATAAATTGCTTCGATTTGAAGCATGCACACCGTGAGATCTTTAAAAAATACCATACTCAGGAGTGAATTTCGTGTAGAAAGTGTCCCAAGTTCCACTACTATGCAAGAAACGAACCATGCCTGCGGTCGAAGTTCGAGAAGAAAAAGAAAAATGCAACAGGCTGTTGGAGGTAACGTACTGCATGCTGGGTTTTCGCTGTTGTGACTAACCGCGTAGCGTGATGAAAAAGCCCGTTGGTCATCATGACCTGGGCGCACGAGTCATAGACGTTAAATCACTGAGGAATTCCCCGCCCCCCACCTCTTTGCTTGTTTATTCAGGTCTTCGACGATGTGCACGCTTTCCTATCCGATCAAGTCGTTCGCTCAATCCCGGAGAGCATCGATGTGTTTTTTCGGGACAATGGAGTCCCGGGAAAACTTAGCGAAGACGTTTCCGACGCCTGCTTGCGGTACATGATCCACGGTTCGTTCGTCGACATCCTAGCGGCACGCAAGATACTTCAGAAGCACTTGCTGCAGCAAGACACCGTCGACCTGCAGGAAGTCGCCGAAGCCGATGAAGTTGTCCTCTCGGAAGCGTTTCAGGATCACTACATTGATGTGGCGTCACACGAGGTCATTGGCACAAATGTCATTGAAGACTGCCCCGAACTGGCCGCAGAGGAAGATGCCTTCTGTTCACCCAGTGAAACAACACTTCTTGTCAATGTTGTTGCCGAAAGCGGCACGTGTAGTGAGTTTTGTTCGTCCGACCTTCAGCACACATTTGACCAAATCGAGGCCGTTGCGAGTGATGTTTGCGATGCCGCCTTGGAAAAGGAGCCACAGGTAACTTTCTGACGTGTCACAAGCAGATTCATACGCTTAAGCATACGAATGCTCGGTTATTACGAATTAAGACAGTGCAACTGACGGAATTTGCGTGTAGGCAGTAAGTGTCCCAGATGTAAGGACCATTCGTTCTGTCTTAGTGAACTGGGGTCCGTGAGGTGCTGCCTTTTGCGCCTTATTTTGCCAGTTGAGCATCTAATGCATCATTATTCATTTCACAGTGCAGGCTTCGTGGATGACAACTTCACAACATTCCCTGCACTTTTGGGAGAGGTTGTTCAAGGCACATGCAGAAGGTGCCGGACTCATGAACAAGAATTGGTACAGAGCAGTTGTGAACTAGTTCACAAAGTGTTGTGCAGATCGAATGGACCTGTATAACGGACCAGTCATCGTGGTTTCGAGCTCGAGACTCCCAGAAGTGCACTCAATATTGGTGCATTAGAGATACTCCAGACAAAGTCTTACCAAGTTCACATTTGCAGACTATTGAATCATTCAGAGCAAGCGCTCACTGTGACAAGCTCTTGCTCAGCAACATTACGACGGTAATGAAGACAAGTTGATATAACTTGTGCAGCTATATAATTGCCAGTTGTAGCTTTTTTCTCATATTCAATATTGTCAAATATGTTACTCTTGTCTGATGTTTGTGCCACAGTTCTTGGCTGCAGAACGTCTGCCATGCCTGTCCATCACTGACTGCAAAAAACAATGTAACTGAGATCTTAACGAAAGTTGCCATCATACTTCATAATTCCGAAATGGTGGGTGCAAAAGATTCATACTAGTAAAAAAAAAGCAGTGGCAATTTAACAATTCATGCGAGACAAATGCGTTAGCATTACTTCGCACCTCTTTAAGGTACCGGACCCGTGATTTAAATCGTGTTTATTACAGCACAAAGTGTTGTTCAGGAGCACACTTGAAACACATTCTGCCTCTTCAAAGAGCAAGTGCAACTGATGATGGTTCGGAGCAGACCACCATCAGCTGCACCACACACTCTCTCTCCTAAGCTCTCCCATCTTTCTACCTCTAACACGTGACAGGCTTCCCACACTTCAAACACTTTTTTCCGCTTTGACACTCCTGCTGCTAATGCATTAAAAAAAATGTTTGTAGGCATAAATTTAACTGCTGTGTGACTAACAGTGCATGGGCACACCAGCTATAGCTATGTTTTCTGTTCATTTTTGTTAAACATAGCAAACAGCACAGACTACACGAGGTACAAATGGGATACAACCCAGACCTCTTGTCTGCAGTGTTTGCTATGTTGAGTGAAAACCAATAAGCCCAGCTTCATACCCTCATTCATTTTCGGGTTGGTTTTATATTTTACATAATTCGAGGCATGAGCTCATAGTTGAGCACAAACCAAATGTTATTCAAAAGCTGTTTCACAATTCAAATTTACTTGTTCTCTTTTCTTCTTCTTCTGGGATGCTGTGCTTTTAGCGAACAACGGTAGAGCTTTGTCTGCTAGTGTGCTGAATTGTGCAGCCTCGCACGTAAAAATTTAGGCATGTCTTAGTAGCACCCCTAAAATAAGTGCACTCTGCAATCACCTAAATGTATGTCAGGTCTCATGGAGTCAGTAAGAATTATATTCATTCAACAATTTCTTGACCTGACCTTGGTCACTTGGTTCCAGTTGCTGGTATGCAAATTGTAAGCTTACTTTCCTGGTTACAGCAGGCATTGCATGTTTTTGTAGTGTCCCATTGAGAACCATGTGTTTGAATAAAACAGAGATCTTATAAAGACATTCACTATACTGTAGTATTCACTTTGTTGTTGGGAAGCCTATCTTTAATTCCTTTTTTGGCAGTTTGATCACGGTAGCATGTGCGTCATTCCAGTGTGCGCACATTCTTTACTGTACTCTCGATTTGCCTATTCAAGCACTTTGTTTGTTCAGTTCACCCATTTGATGACTGTTTCCTGGAAGGCAGTTTCACAGTGAGAAATTGTGAATTACACCCAAATGCTTTAAAACCTACTCGGCTGACAGAAAGCTGGCAGAAATTGGTTTTACCCAAAAATGAAATGTCCTACTTATATCATGTCCCCAAAGCTGTTGCTTTGCAACTGATTCTGTATATTTAATATTTTATTTCTTTAAAAAATAAGGAAGTCACAGTTTCTAGGTCTGTGTTTATAGGAACAAGCTTGTATCACTGATTTGCATTTTATAATTAAACATCTTTTTTATGTCTACTTATTGAAAATGCTTGGATAGAACTAATGAATCTTGCATAGTGGTCAAGTTCATATTAGGCGGCCTTGACTTGCTCCGACTGAGTTGGCTATAATGTACATGCGCTACCTCTGTGAACTCATCCAAGCATACACTGTTGTGGTTGCCTCACTTATATATATATAATAAGGAGAGTAAGCTCTAACTCCTCTCTTAGTTATTGATAATGATGTAGCTAACTGAAAAAGTATTTCTGGTGCACTGAGCTTAACATAAGAGGACAATCAAATTTTACTTTCCTTTGCCACTGCATGGAACATCTTTTATTGCTTTTATTATACCAAGCAGTGCTCACCTTAGTGTTCATGAAAATAAACTAAAACTTTTATTGTAACTTAGCATGGCAAGACCTTACCATGGTTGAGTTATTGTTTTGTAAACGCTCTCTATGCATGGATAGACTTTATGAGATGTGCTGTTCACCTGCCCTGGTAACTTGGCAATGGCACAGGAGTGCTAAGCTCAAAGCTGTAGGTTCGATCCTGGCTGTGGTGGCCGCATTTCGATGAGGATGGAATGCAAGAAAGCTTGTGAATTTAGATTTAGGCGCATGTTAAAGATTTCCAAGTGGTCAAAACTAACCCAAAGTCTCCCACAATGATGCACCTCATAATCATAATGTGGTTTTGGCATGCAAAATCCCAGAATCTAATTTCACTTTTTAAACGTTCTGCTCCTGAGCATAAAATTGTGGGCCTGATATCTGACTCTGGACATTTCGGCAACAATGAAGTACAAGAAATGATATAGTACTAGGGCGTGACTGCACTAAAAGGGATCATACTTAGCCAAAATTATTCTCAAGCTCTCTACTGTAACCTTTGTTATAGGTCATGCATAACTTGTAGACATGTGGTCATTATGACATGCTTTCTTGTGTCGATGTTTTTCTCTGATTGGACTGGTCATCTCAAAGAGTAGAGCAGTTCAGTTCACATCAACAACCTCGTTGTTTTTCTGCACCTTCTGACCCCTTTTACATGGCAGGCTAGCTGTGACCCAAATGCAGTGCCGAATCCAGTTGTCATTGAGATCCACTGCTCAAAACTGGAGGATGCCATGCTGAATCTGCCTCTGGATCTTCCCCCGTCCCAAGAAAATGTGGTGGAGCAGTTCATGGAAGACCCGGCAGGAGTGACCGACACTTGTGGGACAGGGCAGACTGCAGAGGATAACGGAGAAAATGTGCCCCCTGAGCAAGTGACAGAGGTTCAGAAACAAAAGCGAAACTATGAAGAAGTCACACCGTTCAAGTACTTCTGTGAGCTGTGCTCTTTCAAGACAAAGCGCAACAGCCACTACCTGAAACATATCAAGATACACGAAAAGGTGTTGTGCTGAATATGACTTTATTCTTTGTATTGTAAGCAAGCTCAGCAAATCGTTGCAATTGACTGGGAGTGTTTAAATAGCAAAATTCTAATTGAACTGAATATACATATTCTAGAAAAATGGCCTTTAAATATAAGATGAAATACCAAATATTTTGTTGTTTCCAACTGTGTGTGTACAGAAGTTGTGAGGAGTCCAGTTTGGTAAAAAAGGCATTATTTACAGTATTTGATAAATCTAATGGCACTAACAACTGGATGTTCAGTTGACTGACCAGCCTGTAAATGAAGAATAACTGAAAGGTTATCTTATCTGCTTCTCTGTAACGATGACAGTAGTGAAATGAAACAAAAAATAGAGCACTATATCACCAGATGCATATAGTGTTGTGTTTCTTGAAGCTGCTAAGCATAATACTCAGCACTGCACATTGGTTTAAAGGGATGCAAAAGAGGCGAGATCAGCCAAATAAAAATGTGTTTGCTTAAATCCAGATATCTTCATTGGCTGCCTAAAGGTGAAGAGTTCTTATTAAATTATTGGAAATTATTATGCAAAATCTAGTTGATCTATACATTTACTCAGGATATTTGCTTTTTAGCTACCATAGCTCTCATGCAGTGAAATCATTCAGAAATGCTACTACTTGCTCCAGTCTTTTTCTTTATAGACTCCAATAAATGTTGTTATTCCTTGTATTAAAAATTAAACGAATAAATAGATTCTTGAATTGAATTGAATATACTATTTAATTCATATAAAAAATTTCTAATATTGGCATGCCTCTGCAGTCGACTTATACCGTAGTCCTCTAATACATTCTCATTACGGACTCTGCTTATGTCTTCCTAAAGACAATGGTCTACCTAGTAATGTTGGGACTATTAATTTGATTAAGAAAGCTTTAGAACAGCTGAATTCGCTGACCCAGACATGCGAAGTTCGTACTTGGCTTATTTTTGCAGGATTAGTGTCAATTGACCTTTGCTGAGCAGCTCCTTTTTTGTGTCTGGAGGCTGTGCTAAGTGGTATTATTGATGCATGGTCTTATCTTGATGGCAGGTGACCACATTGCATAGCTGTGACAAGTGTTCCTTCACTACAATGCGCCTGGGCCACTTGAGGAGACATGCATCCACGCACAGCAACCACCTTCATCGCTGCACCCATTGCAGCTACACAACTGATGACCAAAAGCTGCTTCTGCGGCATAACCGCATGCGCCATTACCGGACAAAGCGCTCCCGAGGGGTGCCAGCCAAGGTATGGGACAACAGTTGCATTCTCTCTACTTTCTGCTTAGTTTCAGCCTCAGAAGCATGTGTGATCTAGGTCTTGTCATAGTTAAAGAGAACATTTAAGACAGCAATGTAGTGCTGTAGTACTATTCCGGAGAATATATAGAGGGTTTCCTATTCAAAAAATAACCCTGTTAAAGGGACTCTGAACCACCCCTGGGGCGTGGTAAAATAACATAGTCCGCGGGAAGCATACGCTGTTGTGAACATCTCAGCCAAGTTCTGCTGTCGTACGCGGTCGGTGGAGCTCACAAGTGGAGCGCGAAGTCACCTTTTTCTCAAACACTCTTGTTTCAAAAACTCCATGACCCTCGCTCTTTTCTGTGTGCTCTATTTTGTCATAAAGCACACTCCGATACGCGGCTGCTATTGGTCGTTGCGCTCGGCTACACAGTGGCTGCCACGAGGTGCCGCCATGAGTCCAGCGGCTAAGCGCATTGTGGCTCTCTGAGGACAGCCACGTTTGGCTTACATTTAGCGCGGCATAGGCACCAAATCGGAAATTTGAATTGCACGCCACGGTGACGTCTCCGCCGTAGCCTTCGCATTATAAGGCATTGGAGGAGGAAGGGGAGCACAGCTGAGGCCATGTTTGATTGCTGATAACTCCGCTTCTGCTAGACACATTGAAGTACTTTTTGCAGCAAAGTGGTTCTGAAATAGCCTATCATCTCTTCAAATGTCTTTCTCCACTTCGATAAAAAGTGGTTCAGGGCCCCTTTAAGTCATGGACAAGAAGGCAGGCCGGTATGAAATTATTTATCAAAACACAGTTGAGCCCTATGCTACATTTTTCAGGTGTCATCAACCTTACAAATACACATCACTTTCTGGACCTTGTATGTCAGGTTTCGTATGGCAAATTGTCCAGTGCAGATACTCCTGAACCCATTGTTTTCACAGAAGGTGTGCTACTCCATGAAATGCTCATGCATGTCACAGGGTTTTACTTGCTAAGTGAGTTGTACCAGATGGCTGTTTATTCATATGGTAGCATATCGCAGCTGGTGTCTTCTCCACTTATCACATCTGCAGTGTTGCTTTCTCCCTCCCTCTGTGTGCACATGTGCACACACTGTAATTAGAGCACAGCTCTCTGGCGCCCGTTCCTGCATTTTGCATTGCCGTCAGCTTCGCCGTAACCAAGATCATCATCCGCGCGCTGCTCTAGCTGTGCGCCCTCCTGCTGCCATTTCTCATGTGCGACGCGAGTCTTGTTCTTTCCTTGTCCTCCAAAGCCAAATCACGTGCTCTCGCCTATTCTCTTGCCTCCTTCCTCTGTGCAGCGCCGTTGCGGTGACTCTCACCGCTACTGTCCATTCTGCCCTCGCCGACCATTCTCCCGCTGTTGCGGCACTGCCGTGGTGCCGGCGGCAGGCGCTCCTTGCCGCCTCGCACGCGATCCACAGCTCTCTGCTTCTCTGCCTCCATGTCGCGTGGCTAAGACATGGCTGAGAGACATGGCTCTCAGCAATGTCTCTCACTTTCCCGTTTGCGGGCCGCAGTGGCATTTGTCACCTCTGGCTGTGCTTGCACCTGGCTGTCCTTTTCCCACCTCCACCCTTGCCCTATACTTCCCCTTACCTGGCGCAGTGCCGTTGCTTTGACTCGAAAGACAGTTATAGCGTTTCGTCCCCTTACTTCTACTTCCCACCCCACCCTTGTGCAGCCGCATTGAGGCCTGTCTGTGAGTGAATGAGTGTGTGACCTCTACTCAATACCCCTGTACCTCAATACCCATTTCCTCATCCCACCTCAGAAGAAACATTAAATAATAATTGCTAATACCCCCCCCACCTCCCCCCACCCTCTTCGTGGCGGTGACCCACTTTAAAATGACGCGTCCCCAGAGCGCTGGCTCGATAGCGGCGAATCGTGGTGTGTGCTGCTTAATCTGAAATGCAGAACCACCTCTGTTCAGCACTGCGTGTTCTGTATGCGGTTGCCTGTTGTTGAAATAAGGCAGCAGCTGCACTCAAAGATCGCATTACCAAGAAGCGCAATTGTCGGGCAAATTTTTTTGCCAAAATTAGACGGAAATGGTTGAGGCCACCTTCAAGGGAGACATGCAGCACCAAAAGAGAAAACTGCATTATTTATGGGAATGCCCTGCAGATTAGGTGTACAGTAGCGTTAGCATTAGACGGACTATTTATAAACACCTCAGCCATGGTGCCAGCTTTGTCTTGTATTTAGTTAGCCACACATGCTGTTATCTCTTGTTTTGTGGGTGGTAGAACACTGAACTTTTGTTAACGGGGTTTAACTGGGTTTATTAAGCACTGGCGTACAATAATAGTTGTGCCTACATAGTGGTAGGAATGTAGAGTGTGTAGGCAAGAGGGTGTCAAGGAGCCGGAGGGCCAGGCTCAACTTGATATTTCATTTATTCAAGTTCACACGCAGGAGAAGGATGGTTGCCCAGATGCAGGATTCAGAGGAAGCACTCACCAGCACACGAGATGGTGGCATCATGTCACGATACTTCTTGTAACACATGGTGCAGTCAAAGTTTTCAATTAGAGAGGCAGGTAAGTGGCTAACAAGCATGTACCGAGCATTGCATAAATAGTAGAGCCAAGTGTACATGACTCTTCTATCTCTGGCCAGTTTCCAATCAAATTTTGCACAGAAATAGCATTTTGTTGTGGGTTTAGTTTAATACCATGTTTGTGAGCATTACTTGCCTGTTTTGTCGACAACAAAGCTCATCGCCTGCTAGCCTAGCTAGCCACTAAAAAAAAGCGTCAGTTTAACTTCAAGAGAATGGCGGCGCTGCTATCGTGAAACTTACCTTTTATTGTAATGACAAATGGCACCACTGTGCTGTTGCAGCAAAATCAGTATTTCTTGAGTGGTGTCTCAGCAGACGACATGCACTTTGGCTTTATTGCGAATGAAACGGGCAAGTAATGCTTGCATTCATGCTATTAAACTGAACCCTCCACAAAATGCTACCTCTGTGCAATATATGGGCAGAAACCAGCCGGCGGTTTAGCTAGAAGAGTCATGTACACTTGGCTCTACTATTTATGCAACACTCAGTACATGCTTGCTTGCCACTTACATCATCTTGCTAGCTCACCCTTCCTGTGCTGCTGCACTGAATTTCAAAGTGAGTGGTCCTAGGCATTTAGGAGAAAAAGATACATTTTTGACGTTGCAATGTGCCCTCTGTGTCGCATTGCAGCCCATGGAATGCCCCCATTGCAACTACCGTACCACGCGGCCACTGCTACTTGCCAGGCACCGTCAGCGCCATGCAGGCGACAGTGGAACACTCCAGAGCAGTGCACCCCTGCACCAGTGCACCCAGTGTGGCTATCAGACACACCGCAAGGAGCACCTGGTGCGACATCGAGCCAATGTTCATGGAGGAGCGCGCCCGTTCCTGTGCCACCGCTGTGGCAAAGCCTTCAAGCGGGCTGATGCCTTGCGTCAGCACCACCTTACACACGCTGGCCCCAATGAGGGTGCCCCTCCAGCCTCTTTTCCGTGCCCACAATGCCACAAGGTGGGTGCTGTCCACATCTGGTGATGGATGCCAAATGCAACTGTGTTGCTGGAAGTGGAGTTTATTAAATCAGAACTCCTCAGCTATGTAAGTCATTGATATAATTACATTACAGCAGCAAGAAAAATGGGGCACGAGTCTAGTATCTCTCGCACAATTGGGCTTCACCGCAATGCATTTGTGTTGTGCAATAAAACATACAAGGCCTGCAGCACGTTGTCAAGCTAATAACGCAGTAGTGTACATACTTGGATGGTTGGTTCATGACTTCAAGCAGAAAAGCATTGCAAAGAGTGGGGCATGAGGAAGTTGTCTGCTGCTATCTCATGTCCTGTCCATCGCATTGTTTTTCTTGCCAGAATTTTATGTGGCATTATGTGTGTATTAGCAGAGCTGTGGTGACCTTATTATTAATTAGCCTGTACAAATCTTATGGCAACACTGTACCTGTACACCAACCAGGCCATTGTCTCATTTCCATTTGTGCCTACTACGTAGACTTCCATTGATTTGACCCTGACGGGACAGATGAAATTGGACAGATTAATCAAAATACAGAAAAAAGTGCCAATACACTCTGCTGATTCATTCACAGTATTTGCCTGATCCCAAAACCCCCTGAATAAAATGCTTCCCTGCTTTCTGTGTCGAAAATTGTCAACTAACATAGAAATAAGAATACAGCAGCAAGAAAAATGGAGCACAGGTCTAGTATCTCTTGCACAATGGCGCTTCACCGCAGTACATTTGTATTGTGCGGTAAAACATACAAACACTGTGAAGGCACTTTTGATTTCATATTTAATTGCACCATGCAAGCAATCTTGAGCCTAATTTTCTTGAAAAAAGAGGTGCACATTAGAACAGGGTAAACGCTGTATTCACACATTGGGAGTTACGGTCATTGCTTGAAAACTTTTCTGGGGCAGCCGAAAATAGGCATTTTCAACAGGAGGTAACGAGTGTTGAACGCATTCACTG
This sequence comes from Dermacentor albipictus, assembly GCF_038994185.2. Lineage (NCBI taxonomy): Eukaryota > Metazoa > Arthropoda > Arachnida > Ixodida > Ixodidae > Dermacentor > Dermacentor albipictus. The sequence goes on from NC_091821.1 coordinate 417,999,199, forward strand.
TTCTCTAAGCACTGGCAAGACAGATGCTGCCACTAAATTGTTCGAATTGAGGTCACCACATGAAATGAGGCCCGTGCTGAGCAGTCAGATTTGAATTATCCGTCGAAGGCCAACTTTAGGGTCAAAATAACGAAAGATTTGGCCCATATATAGAAATGCATAGGCACTGGCTGGGATCTTCACCCGGAATCAAAATAGCCAAAAAATCGAATTAACCAGAGTCATATATACTGAAGTCGACTCTATACTGTTTAAGCTTAGAAAGAGCCCATAATAGTTGTCATTGTAAGAAGATCTGCAGGATCTTGCTACTGAATGTGACTGATGTGGATAAGGGAAAAGGCTGGACTTTGTATAGTCATCATGGGGTTGGGAACAATAAAAAAAAAAGGAAATAGGCAGGTACATGAAAAAAAGCAACACAGTTAAACTTCTATATAATGCAATCTGTAAAAACCAATAATTGCTTCATTATATCGAAATTTTATATTGAAGTTTCACCTTTCATGCAAGAAAATACACTTGCCGATCGACTTTCTCGCATGGAAGGGGCCACAAGATTTTCCTGATGATCGGGCAATCGAAAATGCAAATTTAATTTAATTTAAATGTTTAATTTAAGAGCTGGCGACAAAAGATACGATTTCATGCCGTGTTGACAAAACCTCCACATTGGCATTACGAATTAAGTGAAGTCAGCTACGCTGTCACGTCCACTCCGCATCCGCGGCTGAAGTGCCGCCCCCAGTGGGACGACACTATCGTGAAAAGTGCCAGCAATGAATGTTTCTCACTTCAGCGCGTCTCCAAAGCTTGGAGGTTATGCAACCTCCAGTACTAAATGCAAGGGAAGACAGTGCACATGATGCCATGCCACTTTGGCACGCCCACTCCGTCAAAAACAGCATGCAGACTGCATACGCACTCTGCCTTGCTGACAGCCTTGCGCAGTCATGAGCACACTAAAAAAGAGACGCGTTCCAAACTGGTATGTCCAAGTTCTGTAGGATCTTGCTGCACTTGGGCTGTGTATGGAACATGACACTGCTCTTCAGTGGTCACTCTTGGTCACGCGCTGCGCGATTTGAGAGATGCGTTTGCAAGACGCCACTTGCAGTTCAACCATTTGACTATGTGCGTCCACGGAAGTTTGAGTTTATTGTCTCGATATTCCCTCGCAGTGGCAGTGAAATTTCATTATATCGAAATAGTGTGTAAACATACTTCGTTCTATTGAGGTTCTAAATACATGATGTCCTATGGACAAGAAGTTAGACTTCAATGTGTTGTTACCACTGGCTTTACTCAACAATAAAATATAACAAAAAAATAGACCTTTCGCCACCTGTGCAGGTGGCATCGTCAGTATGCAAATGGCAAGTTGAGTAAAGCCAGTGATGACAACACGTTGAAGTATGAGTTCTTTTGGAACATTTTTTCAAAAAGTTGAAAGTTTAGTACTTTGTTATTTCGAGAATTTTGTAGTATTAAAGCCCATTGCATCGAGGTTTAACTGTATATCCCAGGCTGCTTTGCCATGTGGCAGAGGTGGGTGTTGTGCGAACAGAAAGATTACTGAAAGAATGAGGTCATAAGAGGAAGGGCATTAATGAGAATTACTCTCAGTCTTCGTTTCATGTTCAGTGGAGGGGGTTTGTGCATTTTATGTTATGCTATCGCATCCTGCAACACCGACAAAGCTTTTTCTGCATAGTGAAAGTGGCGACAGTAGCATCATATCATCCTTGACTGTTTTATTTTGCCGCATTGGGCCACATTGGCATCAACCTTTACAAAATTCTTGTGATTCTTTCCCTTAAAAGGACTTCATCGTCTTTTCTTTCCAATGCCACTGCTTTCACAGCCTAACATCAATTTATGCCGAATTTTATTGTTTTTACTGTTGAACCTTATAGCTATGTGATTTGTCTGCTGTCCCTGACATCCTCCTTCTGTCGCCTCACTGCTGCGTGAGTACAGTACATGGAACAAGATAAACAGAAGTGATGACTGTCTGCAGTGTATATTCTTCTTGTGTTACAATTTGGGTAACAACAGTGAACTCTGATTGTATTGGACTGACAGTCCGATACTCTACTGTCATCACCTCCTTATGTATTAGCTCAGAAGCGCCCCTTTCCTAATCACCGTCATCTATATGCCCAGAAATGAAATTGGCATATCCAACATTTCATAGCTTTCATGGTTGCACTGGTTGATTGTGTGATGAAACTACCATTTCCCAGGTGTTCCGGACTCACTCGCACCTCTCGGAGCACCAGGCGATCCACTCGACGGCACGGCCATTTTTGTGCGAGATATGTGGCTCGGCTTTCAAGACACGGTCGGTGCAACGCAAGCACGTTCAGTCGGTTCACAACAATCCACGGGCATTCTGCTGCAGCTGCTGCACCAAGAAGTTCAACACTCAGTATGCACTGAAACGGCACCAGAAGCTTCACCAGCCGTCCCAGCAGCCACAGCGGCACCAACAGCCGGCACAGCCACATCTGCTCGCACCCCCACCACTGCCACCACCAGAGGAGCAGATTCACGCTCCAACAACACTTCAGGGTAAATGCGTTGCTACATCGCCTGATTTATAACTTTTGCATTCGACAAAGCCTTGGAGAAGCAATTTATAAACTCCCACTTTAATTATGACCCCGAGAAACTGTCCCAAGATGTGCAGAGGTTTCAGATAAACTTCAGATAGACGTATTTCATTTGAATTATCAATGTATTGAACTATTTTGCGATCTCCTTCAATTATGATAAATCCGGAATTGACTTTAGTACATTTCATAGCTTTCTTATCTTTTCATGGGCAGTTTCACTGATTTGAGACCTTCTACTTTATTCCTTTTGTATTGAATAATAATAATAATAATAATAATAATAATTTTATTGCAATGCATGTAAAACAGAGTGTAGGATCACCAAAGCCACTGGGAGGCTTGTATGGTGAAGCTCAGCAGTGGCAGCATTGTTAGAGCAGTTTACAAGTTACAAATAAACAGGTTAAAGAAATGTAACACCGTGTTTAATAAAACAGGGCTATTATTGCCATTGATTCCCGTCTTTTCTTTTTCTTCCTCTTTCACATGCCAGACGTTCTTGGAAGCACGGCTCCTGCCATGTCTGGACCAGTGGCCGAGGTGCCTGGCCTGGAGCATGTCATAACGGCTGTGCCCATTCAAGACACGTGCGACGTGATTGGACAGATCTCAACAGCCATGCTGCAGCCTGCAGAGACAGCAACCTTGCTGTACCTGACTAACCCTCTGCCACCATTCTGAGCACAAAGAAGAGAGAGGTTCCCGAATGGAATGATTGTTACAAAACAAAATTCGGTGTGCTTCGTGAATCTTGAAGCAGCTATGTGTAATGGACAGCGAGCGGTTGCTACGCCACAGGCTGTAATGATGATTCATTGGTGATTGAACTTGGCATACATGTTGTGATTTATGCATGGGTTTGGAGTGACAATGTATTTAGTGTACATAAAAAAAACTCAGTCGGTAAGGCGGAGGAATTCTGCCTTACGGTGTTCATGTGGATACCCTCCTCATTGAAAGGGAGGTCTTCTTTATCGCCATCTCTTGTATAACTGTCTTGTGTACTCTAGCATGAACCACGATGGGTGCCCTACGAGCCATTGCTGCTTCTAGCACTTTATCTTCAATGATGTTGTCATGGTCAGTTATCATAGGAGGTCTCAGGTTTGATATCTGTTGCAGTGCCTTCTTTTCTTTGAGCTCTTGTATTTTACTCTCATTGCAATATGATGACGGTTATTTCTTGTTGCAAAAAGGACACAGCTGGATAGCTTTGGCATCATGTAGTGTAGCATTATACGGTTGTTTGTTGTAAAAAAAAAAATGACTGTGGGTGCAGTGGCGTAGCCAGAAATTGATTTCAGGGGGCGGGGGGGTTCTCTGCCAACAACTACCATTCCTCCACCTCCTTCACCTCTCTCTCTCTCTCTCATTTCGAATGAAGACAACAAACACTGACACCAACGACAACATAGGGGAAATTACTCGTGCTTAATAAATAAAATAAAGAAACGATAAATTAATGGAAATTAAAGTGGATGAAGAAAAACAACTTGCCGCAGGTGGGAACCGAACCCACAACCTTCGCATTTCGCGTGCGATGCTCTACCAATTGAGCTACCGCGGCGCTGTTTCCCCATCCACTTTCTTGGGTATTTATGTGTACTAGTAGAACTCTGGGAGTGTTATATATATATATATATATATATATATATATATATATATATATAGTCGAATCTCGATAATTCTAACTCAAAGGGGCCCGAAAATTTGTTTGAATTATAAGAAAGACTTGTTTTTTTAAGTATTTGTGCACCATAGCACCATGCGCGAACGGTGCGAGTCGTAAAATATCGTAGTGCGAAAGCACACATTGAGCGTGGACCACTAAACTGCCCACTCTGGCCAACGCTCACTTCCTGATAACGGCAGAAAACGAAACTTCAAGGAGCGGGCTAAGCTGGTACCGGGCTGGCGGGTCTGGCAGCGTCGGTGCGGAGGTGTGCGTGCGTGGAGACCATCGAAAATGAGGGAGTTGAGAGGGAGAGCAAGGGGAGCATAGTGGCGAGGAAGGGTGGGACGGAAGCGGATTTGCTTTGCCGCCAGCTTGCTGGATGACACTAATTACCTCTGTCACCTACTGCCACCAAAGCAGCGGAGTTGCTAAGGCCAGGACTGAGCCTCCGCTGCTGCTTCCCTCTGTGTGCTCTCGTGTTTTTTCCCTTTGTCTGCAGACAGATTGGCCCTGTGTTTACCTTCTTCATACTACATTCTTAACGTGACTCACGTCTTATCAAGATCACGAAGCTGTTGCCGCTGATCATAATAATGTTGGTGTGCTACCTTTTGTTGCGGTGTCGTTGTGTTAAAAAAGACTAGGAGAATGAGGTACTGGGTATCGCGTTCGTCCCTGTATTCAGTCCCTGTATTCAGGGTCTGTCTTGTTGTACAGAATCATATATGGCGCACTGTCTCCAACAACCTTTTCATCAGGACGTCTCGGTTTAGACACGTCATTGTAAAAAAAACAAGCACGAATAAGACCAACCAAACCAACCAAAACAAGTGTGAGCAAAAGCTGACGCGAGAGGAAGATAGTGCGGAACAAGTGGTCCGGATGAACCAGACACAAGTACGAACAGAGCGGTCGGGCAGGTCAGCATGATACCAGCCTCCTGCGCGTACGTCACTGTAGGGACCACACTTATTGGTCTCCTCTGCTCGTGGCTTGCTTGCTGCCCTGGCAAGTCACGAAAAATCGGCCCAGGATGATATTGTGGCGTGCAAAACGTGTGGCTGGGGCACTACGGCACGATGCAAAAACAGCGACCTTGCCATTTGAGAGAGGGTAAAGTTTCTGCCACATTATTATTTTTTTCTCCGCGCACGGCGTTGAGAGGTTTCTCCCAAGCTTTTCCTCTATAGCGGGGTCAGAGCAATGCTGTTCGGAGGTGCCGCCGCACGATTTGGCACACTGCTGCTATGTTCGAATTAACCGTCACAAATGCTTATGCGTTCGAATTACCAGGTGTTTTCGCCCATTGGAATGCACAAAACTTTGATGTCAGTTCGAACAAACCGGAAGTTCTAATTAAGTATGTTCCAATTAACGAGATTTGACTGTGAGTGTGTGTGTATATATATATATGTGTGTGGAGGCTGCACACTACTCAAAGATACTGCTAGCACTCCCTAGACAAGAATGCTAACAACGAGGATGCACATTTTTGTGTTGTCATTTTGCTTAACTTCTGGTAAATGTTTTTCATTGCTAAGGTGTGCAGCCACTTTGCATCAAATTGTGCTATCATCCTTATGCTATTTTTAAAAATGATATTAAAAAAGAAATAAAATTTTCGTTACGAACTGATGCATTTATATAATGTATGTTGATGACTTAGCTGGTACATGACTTGAAAAAACGAACAGCGCTAAAAATGAGGCCAACAAAAGCAAGACAGCGCACTATCATGTGTCTTCTTGTTTGCAGGCCAGGCTTGCTGCAGCCCAGGTAACAGCGGAGATAACCATTGTTTTCCAGGAAGATCTAATGTATGGTATAGCCACGGCTACGTATAGAAAAGGGCAGACACTATTTTGCAAGTCTCGTATCACTCAATCCTGCTATTAGTGTTGTGGGCATGCTATATTATTCTAGATTTAAAAATACAGGAACAAAGCTAGAACTTTGGTAGTATTGTCATGTGGTAGTGACGATCAGGAACACAGTAGTAAAACTAAATGGTGAAACTAAATCTTTATTGGGTGAACCTGTGCCCAGAAAAACAGGCTACACTCAAAGCACAATGATAGCAGCGAACACAGTCGGCGATTGTTGAAAATATGATCTGCTGGTCAAGCACGTTGGCTTTTATACATGAGTCATCGAACTTTCCAGAAAGTACTACACAATTCGCATCACGCATGCAAGCAGATTACACAAGCTTCGGTGACAGGAGACAACACATAGAATTATCAATAACATTCCAGTAAGTTTCAATCATGCAGGCACGTCTTGCGCTGAGCAATAACTTTGAGTTGTTTGTCGGTGAAATGCAATCCCCGAGAAAAGGATAAATAACTACATGTGTCAGTATCATATAACGCAAGTTTCACTCACTTTTGGTGACCTGCTGTCTAGCTTCTTTGAAGAGATGTTCAGAAGTAACTTGCGATCATGGTATTGTAGTCATCACACGACGCATATTGTTATTTGATCACACTCAGAAATTGATGAGGCAGACAGTCTGCAGCAGGGTAGCTTCCTGTTTAGATGCTTTTGTGGAAACTACAGCATCCTTAGTTCACAGTAAAATAAAGGCCAGTAGCTCCAAGCGATTTGGAAGTGCTGTGTCTCCTGAAGCCCGTCTATACTGAAAATTGCCGAGACGTTTAGTTAGGATGGGCTCTCCTCAGCAAGCAGCACATGTTACGATGGGGTAGGTGAGCCTTAGCTAGGCGACTGGCCACGGCAATCTGGTGTTGAGCAATTGGGTAGTGATGAGACATTCTCCCTATGTCCATAATTATGTGCCAGCTTTGTTCTTGGTGCCTTTTATGGCCCATCTTTATCTGTGTGTGGAATTTTTAGTGCTGATTCCCCCTCAGCACTTACGGTTAGTACGATCCAGAATGAGGTAGAGGCACGCCGTGAGTGGGGCCACAATGTTCTGTGCACGAGAGAGTCGATCACCCCCATGATGTCCCCTCTCCCCCCTCCCTGTCTTCATACCGCCACTAGCCCTCACTTTGCTTTCACATTCAAGCTTTCCTTTCATCCATTTCGCTCTTTCGGAGCTCACCTCCTGAAACTTTCTGTCTGTTCCATGAGAAAGGGGGGAGGAAGGGTATATTGTCAGAAAATTGGGGGGGGGGGGGAGCGACCCCCCAGACTCCTGACTACGCCAATATGTTAGTGTCATCTTCTAAATTTCAAAGTTGCTTGAATTGCTGCCTTTTGTAAAAATTTCATTTGATGTGCTTGACATGTAAAGCGTTGGCCATTTGTTCTGTTTAAGGTTTCTGTAATTGGAGTCATCGCTCAGTATAAAGCTTTACCAAAGTTGTAAGTTTTCTGCATCATTTGCTTGTTCACCATGCCACAGATATGTATAAATTCAGCCATTGTGTATATATATATATGTATATAATATGCTATCGCAAAGTGCACTTGTGACTTTGTTGTCCACGAGATGTTCAATGCTTGTGATTTGAATAAGAAAGTTTGGCCCTATCAGTCATGATTTTCTGTGCAACTAAATTTATTTGTGGCATGATCTAGGCATTGCAAGATTTATAGAAGAATAATTTGACCGTCTACTTGGCACAGTTAAAAAGTAACAATAAATTATTCCTTGTCGCCATAATATAAGAGACTGGAAAATAAGTACTATTATGTCGCTTTTTAAAATCATCACCCTCCTCCCCAATTCCATTTTTAATGGAGCAATGTGTAGTGGGATCGTAGATCAGTTACCAGCTGTGGATGCCATGCGAGGAAAAGAAAACTCCTTACAACCCATCCTTTATACAATGGAACTTCAATAGAGAACTGCTTTAAGGGGCCCGAACAAATGAAAATTACTTGATGAAAGGTCTGATGAATACCAAACTAGAAGGGTCCTTCGTTCTCGGACGAAACCTGATAATTCCCGATTTTCACACCTTGAAGAAGTTTTTTTTTTTTTTCAAAATTGTGATAAACCTAATTTTTACCGGTTTTCCCTTTCATAAAGAATAATAACGTATGCAGATGTTACAAATCTAATGAACGCTGCCCACCTTGTGTGAGTAAGTGGTCAAGAGACGTCATATTATAGTAATATTATTTACATATAAATATGTATATGGTTCTTTCTTGCGAAACACTTAAACAAGATCATCATCAGCAGCAGCAGCCTATATTATGTCTACTGCAGGACGAAGGCCTCTCCCTGCGATCTCCAATTACCCCTAAAAAAGCTGGCATATATAATGCAGTCGACTCATGTTAATTTGACCCCAACGGGACTGGCAAAATTGATCTGATTATTCTACGGGTCAGATTAAATAAGATGTAGAAAAATTGCCAAAACACACCGTTGATTCATTTGGCAGTACTTCCTCTAACGCACTTCTAAATCAAACATGCACTCACTTTATGTGTGTCCAAAGTATAAAACTAACATAGGAATGACATTAAAGCTGATAAACAAATTAAAAATCTAACGCGAACCCGATTTTCTAGCAAGAAACCTTGTTTGTACAATTGCGACAGGTTTTGGTTTCGTGTCCAATTGTACCGTGCAGACAATTTTTGGCCCAATTTTTTTAAAGAAAAAGAAGGTACACATTAGAATCAAGCTAATGCCATAATCAGACATCATGAGTTACAGTTATTGCTTGAAGATCTTCCTAGGGCAGGCTGGAAATAGCAGTTTTCGACAAGAGATGATGTGTGTTCAATGCATTCACTGTCCCCTAAGCTCCACAGGGATAGTTGTTGCCACTAAAAGGACAGTTTAGGTTCAAATTATTTTAGGATCAAAATTATGAAAGTTTGGGCCCATAAAATGCATGGACACTGGTCGGGACCTCAGTCTGGATCGAATTAACTGAAAAATCAATTTAACCAGAGTTGAATTGATGAAGTCTACTGTATATGTTCAGCACCGGCCAGCCTTGAGTGAATGAAGCCTTGTTGACAGGGGTCCATCGCATTACATTTCCAGCATGTCGCATACATGTAAATGGCAGTCGTATGCTAGGGAGCAAAGGCTTGCTCTACATGACGAATGGTAGCTGTGGTGTTGAGAGATCATTTACTCAACTGTGCTGTGTTCAAAGAAGGGTGGAAGGTGAGGCTAGTTGGTATTTCATTAATTTTGTTACCAGAGTGTGTGGCATGAAGCAATAAAACAAGAACAACAGACAAAGCCTGACAGGCCTGGGATAGATAAATATATAGATAGATATTTTATTTTGAGTGTGCCTCAACAGCCATTGGCCTAAATGAGCGTACACTAGGTCAGACACAAACACCATGACATAAACCAGACACATTACAGAAAAAAAAAGTCGCAAAGAGGTATAGACAATCAAACAATGATCTAAAAAGAGCAATGCATAACAGCAGTTTAGGCAAATATGCCTGTGCTATAAAAAGATGAATTATAAGTGATTTGCAAACGAGTCATGAGACAACTGGCACGCATCTCAGGATAAAATGTATCATAACATTTGGTGGCTTTTGCATGAGGCACACGAAATGACAGTGACGTCAGTCAATAACTGGTCACAACCAATGGAGCCATGCACAATTTTATGAAGGAACTGCATGTCGCGCACAAGTCGCCTGTCATGAAGAGTAGACATACTAAGGTCTGCTAGGAAGGAATCATAGTTATAAAAATGACAGCGACCAATATAGCTATCATACAGTACGCGTACAACAAGTTCTCAAGACAGTAAAGAGTGCACAGACACTCATGTCGATGAAATTTTCTTGTTAGCCTGGAAATAATACCAATATGTCTCAATGCGTGCAAAATTGAAGATACATGCAACCAGAAATTGAGCTTTGCTCAAAACGCATAAGACAACGTGCTTCAACAATGGCTTAGCAAAGTAAAAGCATCTCGCCTCTTGTGATGCAGGCCCATGTGCACTACCATACATTTAAAGCTAAGCTTTCTTTTGCAAGCCCTTCCAGACTTTCCTGACCATAGCTGCTGGGTACTGCTGTCTTGCCAAATATGTCACACTTAGAAAGAAAATTGAATTCGTGCCCGATGGTGAGATTGAGTCTTGGTCCCCCAGCACAGCAGGCCGATGCTCTAATAATTAAGCCACAACCACATATACGGTATTTCTATCATACCAACGCCAGCTAGCTCTTTGAGATGATTGCGACATGTCACATTGCGTAGCACCAAGTGCGCGAGAGCACATGCGCGCGTGCCAGTTTCCTTTACATTGAAGACGCAGGAATGAAAAAGGCAAATTTATAGCACTTTATTGACCGCTTCACGGAAGCTTTGCTTCACTTAGAGTCCAAGAAATTCATTGCATCTACATAATCTTTATTCCTTTTTGTTACACAAAGTGCAGAGGACAAAGTAAATAAGGGATTGCCAACAGCGTCTCTACTTGTTTTTGTTCATGTGGTTTCTTTTAAAAGCAAGATAATGGCCCGCCAACGAGGATTTCTATAGATGGGTTTACTTACGGGAATTTCTCTTTGCGATTATATGTCACTGTGATGATAAGTAGTAGTAAAAAAAGGAACGTCACTTTTTAAGCCATTTCGACAAGAAGACTTGTCTTCGTCCCCTTGTCGAAACTTTGGTTTAAAGCAATGCTCCTTGTTGGAATGCTCATTTCGTGTTTCCATCTTAATTTGAACTTGGTCTCTTTTTGGGCATTTGTCTCCAGAAAGAGACCATTGCCTCTGCTAATCGTTTCTGAAAGCTACCAGAAAATTCCCAAATTTTGGGCTGTCAGACGGCAAGAACCCCGATTTCTCCCTCATTTTCAACCGATAACTACCACCAAGTTCTAAAATATATAAAGCCTGAAAATAAAGGACCTGATGAACACAGCAGATGCGGGGTGCACTCCAAACACAAATATTTGATTTTTGTTAGTAGTCATGAAGGCTGCGAGGGGGAAAATGTTGTGGTGTAGCAGCACACTAGAGCTGAGCAACTCACAGTACTTTGACCTGATTGCAGGTTTCAAGTTGTTCACCAGAAAGCTACGATCCAACTAGCTGTTGGCTCTGCATTCTCTTGTCATGTAATGCATGGCTCTTGGTCTGTTATCATGCCAGGAGACCGTGAGCATTAGCTTGTGCTGTGCTGGAACTACCTGGAACATTTTTAGGTTTGCAGGCATGAGGCCTCGATTCTCTGCTAACCGGCTTGGTTTCTGGTTGGGTGTGTTGGACCCAGCATAAAAGGGGTTGTGACACAAATTTTAAAGTTGGAGAAACTCTACCACATGTTTTTTTTACGTAAAATGATGACACACAGCTAGCGCGAAGATTGGGAAACACTTGCAAGATATTCAATTTGATACTACAATCGGCTTCAATATGCCAGACGTGGCGTCACCAGCATTTACGAAGGCTTCATGACACAAAGCAAACATGTCGGCATCATGTAACAAAAAGGCTAGGTATCTTCTTATTTATTTATTTACAAATACTGCAGGCCCTATTCGGGCCCAAGCAGGAGTGTTTACATCAATGGCAAGGTATGATGACATTGTTCATAAATCGAACAAATCTGCAGTGCACATTACTTCTAGTTGTGTTCGCATGTGGCAACCATGTAAATTGTGGCAACAGAGTGAGTCACTATTTCATGTCACTGAAACCGTAACTAGTTCATAGAAACACATCATAATAAATTGTATAGGCCACTCTATCGCTTGCAAGTATTGTTTCTAATGTTTGGAGAGCTTGGACCTTCAACTAACGGGGGCGGGGGGAGAAAGGAAGAAAAGTAAAAACATTTATGTCAGTATTCCTTTCCATTGCAATGTGCTAGAGAAAATCATCGCCTTATGCTTCATGATGCCACAGCAAAGATTCACAGGCGCCCACCCACTGCTCATTCATGTTTGCATCAAGCAGTTCTGGTAACCACCTGGTGGACACCTTGCTGTGCTGCAGAACAGGATGGATGATGGTATGTGTTGCACCATAACTAATCCTCCATTCCTCAGCCACCTCATCTATTGTGATGCAAACAGTTCTCATGCGCAGGGCATTCCACCTCCGATGTTATGTTCGATGTTGTTGAATACATAGAACAGCATGTTTTCAGACAATCCTTGGCTTGAAGCTCTTCCTCCACACCACAATGCCACCCCTTGACTACAGACGATGCTACGCTTCTCAAGAATTACCATAGAGTGTCAATGAAGTGCAGGAACCGCTTCTGTCAAGTGATGGCGCTGCCGTCCACATTCTTGAGTCAAGGTGGAGCATTGAGTGGAGGGACATACTAGAATTCAAGGGTAAGACCACCTGGAGTGAAGTGCGTCACGTGGGCTTGTCACTATGGAATTGGTGGCGACGCTAGTACATCTGCAGAAGGAATGGAGAGGGTCCTTCATCCAACTTAAATGTTCTGCAATGGATAATGGACTGAATTTTGCTCTCTGCACCAGAATATCAGATTTTGGACTTCTGTACCTGCCTGGTGGATGTCTCCAAGGGTGCAGCTGCTTGTTATGGTCACGTGACACATCCCATCAGGCAGCTTTAGCCAGTTTATGCAGCTCTGTCTAGTTAAGGGCCAAATAATGTATGAAGCACATCCTTTGGCAGGAGTGTGGATTTTGTTGCAATATTACGGTTACTTTTTCACTGTGCCTCGTATATTTTGATTGTTAGTTATGAGAAACATCTGCCTTTGGGTTGCACATTCATGAAACGAAGTATATATATATATATATATATACATATATATGTATATATATATATATATATATATATATATATATATATATATATATATATATATATATATATATATATATATATATATATATTCCTAATAACATTGTGAAAATGTGTAGCTGTCACTACCACATGGCAACAAAGTTTCTCTATTTCAATAATTCAATGTCTATTTTAGTGTTTCTTGAAACTGCGATTCAGTGACCCTTGTAGTTCTCTACAAAGTTGTGGATATATACAAGTTGTGGATGATTAGATTAATGTAATGGACAAGCTGAGAGAGGGAGTCGTGTACTGCTGTCGCAGCTTGTTTCATGCGAGTACCACAGGAACTGGGCACTGGGCTTGGAACTGTTAATGCTTTTCTCAGGTTGGTGGTAAAGGTAAGTGGTGACTGCACTGACTTGCATGGTTAGTCAGACATACTTAGCCACCACACCCTTCGCACGTAAAGCTGCTAAAAAAAAATGTATTTATTTTGTACATTCCACTTGCTTTGTTTTAGCAGCATCTGCCTGCACCTTTCCACATGCAATGAGAGAAGAAATTTGCTGTCGTTATGTTTCTTAAGCTCATGCATATGGCAGCATTAACTGAATTCAAGCAGTTAAATTGTGCAGTCATTGCCATAATTTCTACAGGAACCCCCTATCAGATATACCACCTCACAGTACACTAACTGCCAGTGCACTTGAGAAACATACTTGCACAGCTAAAACAAGAAACCGTAATAGAACTTGCTGTTGGGCTAGTTAGTAACTCATAATGCTAAAACAAATTAGAGTGCAAGAAACACACCCACATACATGTACACACCCACTCTAACAATCAGTCCAACTGGGGAGTCTTTTTGGAGTGATTGCATATGGGTGTATGTGGGTGTGTTTTTTGCACTCTTATTTGTTTTACCATAAACAAACAACCAATTCAAGTTTTTAATTGGAAGTATGGCTTTGTTAAAGTTAGATTTCACAGTAAAGCTTTTCCTTAGTAGCAAATCTTAGTACTATAGCCTCTATGTGACACATCTGCCTTCATTTTACAGCAGTGTAAGGACCAATAAGATTGCATTTTGTGTGTCATTGCACAGTACCAATAATCCTGAACAGTAGATTTTTTGTGCAAACACGAGAGACAATATGAAACTGCTTAATACGATGACTCTATTGCGTCTATGGCTGGAAAATGACTGTGATAAAATTAAGAGGCAGGAAGACTGCTCTGCTGATTAGAGAGCAGACGGTTGCAGCTGATATAGTCAAGACAAAGAAATAGAGTTGGACAGGTCATGCAATGCACCGGTCATGCCAGTAGTCTAACAAAGCAAGTGCCAAAAAAATAAATTTAAGAAGAGCCAACCCGCAATTGCACTCCAAGAATACGTTTAGCATGCTTTGGGACACAGTTATTTGTGGTACTATGTTGCGCTATGTATTATGGGTGGCACTCCCCTCACCACTGTGCTTTACCCGTACGTGAAAGTCAACCGTCACTTTGAGTGCCACGTCTTCAAGGACCAGTTCGGAAGCCTGTGCAGCATTTGCAACCAGAGGGGCAGCGTTTCAAATGACAGTGTCTGCGTCTTCGATCAGAGGAGCAGCATGTGAACAACTGCATCTCACAACGGTAGCTGTCACGAGGGAAGAACGCTCCCCTTACCACCATGCAGTTTTTACCACTTTGTTAGACTGTACTACCTCTGGGATTGGCCCACGAAAATGGTTAGACACCAGAGATCACAGTTCTCAAAGATAGCTAAATGCTTTTCAAAGGCTAAAATGTGGTGATGAGATTAGGTAATTTGCAAGCATCAGGTGGAGTTAGTTTCCGCAAGACAGGGGCAGTTGGAGATGGCTAGAAGAGGCCCTTATACTACAGCAGACATAACATAGGTTGGTGATGGCTTATATGCAGTAATAATGCACATGTAACACGTCTCTAGCTGCAAGACTATGTGAGCGCAGCCTAAAAGCCTTGCCCCTTCTTTGGATGGTACCAACTATAGCTGAAATTGCCTTCTCACGGTTCAGGACTCCACAGATAGCAAAGAAAAGTCACGCAACTTTAGTACACAGAATGGCAGTCAGGGTGATGTTTACCCATCATTGCATCACTGCATAATACAGGTCATGAAGACAACCCCAACTAGAAGGCACGTCCAGCTCCAGAGATGATCTTGCACATCCTCTGCGACTGCCCTGATTATGGCATAAAACATCAGACATTTCAGGTTAGTTTGAGGCACTTGCATTTCCTCAACTATGTTCAGGAGGTGCGGCACCTTGGTCTTCATTTCACAAGTGCAGCATGGTAGCATCTGCACATCCTCTTTCATTTCACTGAGTGCAAGCTTAATGCCAGAACGAGTTCACAACATTGCCTGAACTTGTGGGAAAGGTAGAGCGGGGGCTCGTGTAGGAGGTGCCAGGACAGTTCAGTAAAAGTTCCAAACTGGCACTGAACTGCAAGGAACTAGTTCACAATTTGCAGGGTGAATCACATGGACCTTTAATGTTCTATGGTTAGAAGATTGTAGGGGTGTTAGTCCTTTGGGGGTCAATGACATAAATATACGGCGCCGCGAACAAGTCCAAAAATGGTCGATGCCGTATATTTACGGCGCCATCTGTGCGTTAAAAAGCGCGCCAATTTCCTAACTTTTTCTTTTCTCTCATATGCTGCCACTATGTGGGAATACAGGGAATTTTTTTCATGTGCCTCCCTCTCTCGGTTTTCGTTGCATGCTTTGTTTTAGCGCTAGTTTGCTCCTGCACATCTATATACTACCACTAGCGGGCGCGCTAGCAACGCATAGAGTTTCGTAACGCGGGCGGTTTCAGCTTCTTGCGCTGGCAAAACTGATGGCTATCTCGTTACTAATCGCTCAAAGGGCGACCGCTTGTTTCTCGCTCGTTTAGTGCTCACAGGGGTGCGCACAGGAATGATGGCACCGTGCATGCGTTTCTGTTGCTTTATCTTTTTTTTTTTTGACACTCGCGAAAACTAATTGCCTCTGGTTGGCGATAAGATGAAGATTAGCAGAAGTTCGTCACACGTTTTGCTTTTTTGACAGGCACACAACCAGTTTTCTTGAGTGTGCTCACCTACGCAGTTCGATTATGCTATGGATGTATATATTAGATATTAGTGTAAGAGCAGGAACATTTGAGTCTTGCGAAATATTCTCGTGTGTGCATTTTCAAGGCCTTCAACTATGCGTATAAAAATGCATCAAATTTTTAATTCTTATAAGTTTATTTCCTTTTTTATTGTTCTTATTCATGAATGAAGAGTACATATATACCAACGCAAAATATTTTTTTCTCTTTTCACGGTCACCCTAGAAAAATTGCGGTAAATTCTTTTTGAAACAAGTCCCTAAGAAGAATTGAAATCTGCAATAACAAAAATCGACCCTGGGCGGTCGCATATTTCGAAAAAAAACCGACCCTCAAATGGTTAAACAACACTCAAAGTGCACGTGGTGATGGAGCAACCTCACATCCTGCTCCAACACCACATAGGTAGCAGACACCTGTGCACTGCGACATGCTGTGCGCAAAGCATGTATATACACATCACAAGTGCGCATAGTTCACTGCGCATTATCACTGTCACCTGCACTCTCTCTTTCCTTTTCCTTCCCTTTTCCCCCTTTCCTATGTCTATTTGAACAGAATATTATACCTTTTGCACTGGTAAGTCAGATAAGGGCCTTTGCTTAAACAGATAGAAATCTGGAAAAAAGAAACAGCTTGTAGTAGAATATTGCACCTTGCTGCTGCTTATGCAAAAAAAAGGGGGAAAAACATTTTTTTAGCAATTTGTTTATTTGAACCTTCATGTTTATTTCAATATGCTTAATACAAGGACATGAGTGAATGTCACCAGTACCAAAAATGGGGTCAGGTTTTCACCTTTCAAGTCATATTTACACATTTTTACGTTATGCAACATAAAGACAACACTTATGACACAGACTAATATATACATTGATTTTTTACAGGGTGAACAAACATTTGGGAAGAATTAGTGCTATGTGTTGTACTCGTCCTGCGTTTCTATCAGCATTGCAAAATACAACCACTGCACGTTCAGGCAGCATTTATGTTGATCAGTCCGTTAGGTGTAAGAACTAGGCAAAATAAAAATTTTGAATTTTGTTTCATGTGTGTGTTCTATTCTTGAGGGCATTTTCTCTGGAACGCTCTTGGGAGTCAAACGGGTCAAGCTACACAAAGAACACATGCGACCATAGTAAAAACAGACACTCCCAAAAGAGAATGGACAAGGCGTTACAAATACAGCTACTTATAACACATCTCAGCGAACATACAATCAAACTGCTTTGAGTTCCTTCTTCCCAACAAAAAGCATGACACAACAAAGATCGCACCATATTTACACGCCACGTGGTCTGTGGTTTCAGTACACAGCACAAATGAGAACGGCACTATAGTACTGGTCACGAAGCCAAAGCTGTTCTTCATGCAGACGTGCGAAGTCTGCTGACAAGTGACGAATGTTCAGTTACGTCTTCGGCGTACACGGGATATTCTCCATGCGTTTGGCTCCTCGTACTTGTTGTAGAGAGGCTCAAGGCGCAACTGCTTCTTGTGCTTGCTCAGCTTGGTTGGGTCGGCAAACTTGAAAAAGGAAGATGCAAACTCAACTAGCCACTTGGGATCAATGGTGGTCACTTCTCGCATGTACTCCTTGGTTGTCAGCACCAGCTCGTAGTACACAACCCTGGCAAGCAGAAACAAAAAACAGATGTCCGAGTCAGTTTTGTCAAGAGGAAAAATAACATTTGTGGGCACATTCAAGGAACACTAAGTTGATGTAAATATCGCTGATCAACTCTTTTCTAAAACAATAGTTCTGTCACTTTTACGAAATACAGAGCTCCAATAAGTTAGACAATGATGCAAGAGTGAATGAAACTTTCCTTCTGAAAACATGCTCCCTATGGACTATAATGACATACAATATCAGAGGGAACACTCAAATTGCATTTGAAAGACCACAGTGGCTCCACTTGCTGTATGTTAAACATAAAGGTTTTTTATGAGGCTGTTTACAGTGAAATCTGATGGATACACATATTCGCATTTCAGGTTCAAACTCACAAATGAGGAGTGATTAGTGTTTGAAAAGTAATACAGTGTTCCCTTTAATGATGCTTATTGGCAAGTGCTATATTGCTCCAATGACAGTTGAACCTCAATATAATGAATTATCAGATATAACGAACTAAATATAAAGTTTGTTTCGAAGTGCTTTATTTCAATGGAGCGTTCTACCCCAACAACAAAATAAAAAATGTGATATTCAACTCGCCATCAGTTATATCACAGCAAATTTTTCTTTGCAGATGCCTCAAATATATGTTCTGGTAAGAAAAACGTCAAATGCAGACTGTGACCGAATTCTCAGATGCCCAATTTTTCTAACTCATGTGATTATTCGGACTTCACCGTGGCACCGCCACCTACTCCAACACTAGAATAATATAATAGTCAAACCTCATACTAACTTGAAAGAGCGTACCTCACTCATAGTAACGACACACGATATAACGAAATAATGGATATAATAATGAAGTAAGTGAAATTCCCCTTGCTATCCCCCATAGAGTTCAATGTACTTAAATCCTCACTTTCAAGAAGCAAAGTTGTTGTGCCAATGGATATAATGAACTAGATTTATCTGTGAAACCAAAAAATACCAGATTCTTAATGCAAAGAAGTGGCAAGGTGTGCAGACACGGACACAAAAGAAGTGGACAACACGAACGGCTACTATCAGCTGAAGGAAGCACCGAGGTGAAAAAAGAAAGAAGACACAAAACTCATATGCGCACGCTCTGGAGCATATATGTGAAGCATGAAAGTGTTCCAAGAGGCCAACTGCTGTTGGCCTGATAACAACATGATAACAACGACGGTGTGAGATGGATGGATACAGCAAATTCCGTTTCAAGCTTTTAATTGCCGTTTCAGTAAAAAACCCTCAAACATTGAAGAGAAAAGAATTTACCAACGACCTCCACTCTGATCAAAGGTAGACAAAAATGACGCATCTCACCACTCTGGCTGGCGGTTGAAGAGAGCGCTGGACGGATGGATGTAGACAACTTGGCCGTCCACAAGTGTCCGGTATCCCTCCTGGGGATCTTTCTTGGCTGCATTCCGGAAGAATCCACTGCACACTGCCTTTTGCACGCGTGCCGTGTTCTTGCCACAGGAAACGACGTCTAGCTTGTGCCTGAAGTGCAAACAAAGGCAGTGATGTGAATAGTAGTTCATACCTTCTTACTGTTTGAAGCTGTGATGCTTAGCATGATGCAACAGTACAACCTAGAAAAGTACTGCATTAATGCCAAAGTTTGATGCCACGCAGAAGCACCAATAAGAGCGAAAATGATTAACTGCTCCACCCTAACCCAATCATGTAGTGGAACACAGGTTCTGTATGATATTTAGAACCACCAGAATATGCATAATCAATCAATTAAATATAAATGCGTGGTTAGAAAAGTGGGGACCGTAATCAAACAGTCAAATTAAACATTAAAATAGCACAATAGCAAAGTTAGAAACAAAGGTAGCAAGACAAGGAGGTGCACAAAAGGGCGACACCTACCTGTCCATGATTCCAAGCAGCTGTTTGCGCACGTCCTGCGCCCGCTTGAGAGTCCGAATTTGGACGAAGTTTTCATAGCACCACGCGTTGGAGAACTTGTTGTTCTTCCAGGAGTTGTAAACAGCTAGCAGTGTCAGGTGGTCACCCTCTGCTTGGTTGAACTTTGCCTTCTTCTGGTCAGCCAGTGCTTGCTTGTCCTGCACATAAACAGTGCTGTGTCATTATATCTTAGTCACTTATTAAATATGGTAGACTATGACGTAACTGAGTTTTTCCCTTTAATCCATCCACTAGCTATATCAAGTAGCCCTGTAGGAGCGCTGCACAAGCTGCTCCAAATTAGCCTTTACAAAACATCGTCACAGTTATAGCAGTTACACATATGCACTACATTTTGTAACCATAGTACTTATTCAGGTAAACACACATAAAATTCAGGGATGAATTTCACACAGTACGAATAACTTATTAATAAACAATGAGGGCAGAATATACTACTATTACAAAGTGTCAGAGGCAACTATTATTCCAATCCAATAGATTACGTAGAAGTTATACAAGCAGTGTATACCTCAAAACATATGGCATCATATATATGGGCCTCAACACACAAGTTTGTCCATTGTGCAGCTGTACGGTGATACCATCCTCCATGACACTACCCCTCGATTAACCCTGATCGACATAGGCGTCAACCAGGCACTTTGTTTGAGCCATTTTCCTGAGAGTTCTGCAAGAGCTCTGGCACAGCGCAAGGTGCAGTACTGCACGATTCGCTGTATTGCTTGCACCAAAACCATATTTCGTGGTGCTGCACAAGTTACTACTACACTGAATGGCTACTTATGTTGATGCCTGGTTTTTTTCCGAACCTTTTGTAAATGACATGGTACAAAACTGATACAAGTCTGAGGACCAGTCCCTTCGACTTTGTATAAGAAAGGACAGAGAAAGATCTGTCTGACACAAAAGCAAAATCCTGCTGACCACATCAAAACTTTCTAGTTTGAGCATGACATGAATATCAGTTCTAAAGTGTGAGAATGTAGAAGGAGGGATGAGAAGGCACCATTATGGTCCAACTATGCAGGCAAATTTGTAATGTCCATATTTCAAAAGTTTTTCAGAAAATTTCAGAATGTACCTCTCTGAAGTTTACCCAAATATATTTAATAGAAGATGCATTAGCTGCTGCAACATTTTTGAAACCTTACTTTCAAAGCCAGAGTGCTGGCCTGTGCACTGGCTTTGAAAGTAGCCTTTAAAAAATTTGTCAGCATAATACCATATTTTGGCACATATAATCTACACCAAAAACGTTGAAAAACATAGCAGTAAAGTGGGGTGCAGGTTATATTCAAATTTCGGCTTCAAATGTGGCTTCGTAGCAGCATGGGATGTGCTGCCGTGAAGCCACACCTTAAGCCAAAGTTCTCTGCCCTTCAAAATTTCATTAAATCCTAAGGAATCCCATCCTCTCTCCACCCCTACATGTTGAAGCTCCCTTCTACCGTCCTTCATGGTCATCCATTCACCTCCTCTTTACGGGCCGTCATTTTGCATTTAGTAGTTAGCGAATAGTGCATGCGGCGCCGGCAAACTAGAACTCTGATTACGACGGGCTGCACTCAACGGCTGCCTTTAGCAGCAGAAGCTGATGATAACGCTATATTCATATGGCGAAGCAAATCGTAATTTGAGCTAGCGGATTGCGTATCAAGTGATCACATGTTGCCCATTCCTGCAGCGCTCCCTTGGTCCGCACGAAGCATTTTGCGATATGGTCATCAGCGAAATAACCGCTGGGATTTCCAGCTTGGTTGCCTTTGCTCCACTGCCATTACCCATGTGAGGGCTGCTCTGTCCATGCTGTCATACACTGTCGTGTGAATGCTAGCTAAGAAGTGGTTTGATTCCCATCACATGACACATGACTGATTTGTCTGCGATCAAGTCTGTTGCATGAATACAGCAATCGGCAACGCCACAGAGGAGAACAGAGCTGCTGCTTGAAGATGGACAAGTCAAACATTTACAAATAGAGCCTGTTTTGCAAAGACTTGAGCAGTTGTATGCAGCTATTTCAGCAGGCTGTATGCAGATATATTTTTTTTTTCTTCCCGGAATTTTGTAATTGGGGGTGCGCATTATAAGCGATGGCAGGTTATACCTGGAAAAATATGGTACTACGCCCCCTACATTCGAGAGACCATGCCATACACCTCATTGCTGGTTTCTTCATTATGAGCTGTTACTGTATGTAGTACAGTGATGCAGTCAAAGTATCAGAACAAATGTTATTTTCTTCCCTTTATAACAGCTACACCACTACAGCAATAAATTTTAAACCTTGATTTTGACCATTTGCAAAAACTAACTCTAATCTCCTTTTCTGCTAGTTTTTCAGTGAGTGTTTCTCCACGAAAAAAAAAAGGAGTTAGCTATGCTATTTGAATTTACAAAGACAATTCGTTTCACAGGCAAACATGACATTTTGGTAATGCTTAACTGTGGTCAAAAACCAAACGTCGGCATAGCCATTTCAACAAGAGGACTTGTCTACATCAGGACTAAGACAAAATTGAAATGTTAGCTCCAGATAATTTTTTTTTGTTTGACCAAAGTTAATCAGTTCAAGCCTCCATTTTCCTGTAGGCTTCTCTCCCTGGATTTTGGTAATTCTGGATTAACGACCGTTCGCTTGGAATATGTGACTCTTCACTTGAAAGTAATTTGCAAGTAATGAGTTACTTTATGCAGCAATTAGTACACTGCTCAAGTACTTTTCAAAATGGTATTTTGGATTTACGACCATTCTCTAGGAATATGTAACTCTTCATTTGTAAGTAAATTGCAAGTAATTAGTTACTTTATGCAGCAATTAGTACACTGCTCAAGTACTTTTCAAATTGGAATAAATACTAATCTACTTAGTTTTTTAGCCTGGCACTTGGTAAGGTGGTGGAATAGCCATTTGATCTTCTGGTGCAGATCATGGCGCAGGCAGAAAGCTGACTCGGTGCAGCGACAAACACTTTTGATTCAGTATCAAAAGTACATCCATACACCATATGGCCTCAATATTAACTAGAATAGTCAACAAATATATCAGTCCCACATTTAAATGTATCTATGTGGCACTTGACATAAAAATTGGAAGGCTAGTTTCATTAATTTTTGATAAAATGTATTTTCCTGTGTGCATTTTGTGGTATAAAGGTGCTTCTACTTCCAACAGGCATTCTCATGTTCACCGTGCTCAAGGAAGAAAGAGAAGAATAAGAAAAGAAAAAGATTGTGGAGCAAGGTTGTGTAAGGAAGATGCGTAGGAAGAGCTATAGGACATTCACGACCAAAAAAATAAAAAATGTTGCAGTGAACATTTCCAAATTAAGGTTTCTTTGCGTCTAACATTCAGTCTCTCCTGCATAACTGATAACTGTGCGATAGTTCATGTGAAAGCCGTTTAGATTACAACCACAGGATCTGCTTTTTCGAATGTGAATAGTTGAAAGGAAGGTCCCCACTAATAGCAAATTACTGGCCAGCGGTTGCTAACCTCCCTCTCTTTCCCTCTCTATTATTCCTCCGATTATGCATATTACAAGGTGCAATAGAAATTAATTAATTAATTCGAACTCCAAGGGGGACTGGAAATTTATTCGAACAAAACATAGTTTGAAGTAAGGAGGGCCCCTTTAATATAGTGCTTGATCAATTGTGCAGTAGAGTGCACAAAACCAAAACCGTCACTGGCCTCTCAATGATACATTTTCATGTGACCTCCATTAGTACACAACATGTGCCGGAAGAAGCCTAGGTTGTGTACAAAGTCCAAGTGTGATAAGAGAGTGCCTCGTCATTTGCTGTGAGTGCAAGGAAAAATGTGTGAGGATGTGCCGAGAAGGATGGTGTTTTGATGCGTGCCATGCTTCTGCGTGCCCAATGCTTTAGATTATGTGATACAGCACGTGCTAGAGGGGAGGAGGCCAGGTGAACGTGTGTGTTAATCTGACCAAGTATGCGCTAGGAGGGGGGGGCATAGGTGAGCATGGTAATTGGATGAAGTGGGCACTAGAGGCTCCTTCCTGTCCTTCTTAAGCAGGATAGGATAGGAGGGTGCATGCTGCTCTGCTTGCTGCAGCTTGGTCTCGGCACAAACGAGACTGCACAGCGGCAGAACAGTAGAACCTCCACCAGAGAAAAATGCAACAAAAGAACGAAAATAGCAGAAATAGGGCCAATGGCATCAGCTATATCCGTGGCTAGGGCTGCTCGGTTCACGCCTACACGATGATGACAGTGCACTTTAGGTTTTGAAGATTTGCTATCAAAGCAGCTCTGGTGCATTTTTTGACGCAGGCTTAGTGCGATTTTCCACTAAAATGCTCTTTTGGAGCAGGATGACACAAAGGATAGCTCTTGATGCAATTTATTGCACTTGTCGCAGCTGTTCCATCCTTGTCAGTAGCATCACTTACAACATTTTTCGAGCAACTTGCACGTGTCTGCACTTAATTCACTCACTGAATCCATGGAGGTAAAATAGCGATTACTGATGTTCGTGAAGATGTTCTACAAACTAGGTTTCTTCCATTGTTGTGAAAAAAAAAATACCGATAAATGTCTACATCGATGCGTTTTTGATAAGACATTGCAACTGCTCTCTAGTTACCTAATGTCCAAATGCTGCTATGTTTATCATTTTTGCGGAATAGGATATTGATTTAGGCCAGTAGGTCCATTACAACAAGAATAAATTATGCAGTAACTCCACTGGAGCTGTCAAAGTATGAGTGAGCATACCCCGAAATTTAACTTGGCCCACCCTCAAACTTTAAGTTGGCCCACCCCCATATTTCAATTTGGCTCAACCCCAAATTTAAAGTTGGCTAACCCCCTAATTACAACTTGGCCCACCCCCAAATTGCAAGTTGGCCCACCCCAAAATTTCAAGTTGGCTCATCCCCAAATTCCATGTTGGTCCACACCCAAATTTCATGTTGGCCCAACCCCAAATTTCAAGTTAAAATTATGGGGTTTTACAGGCCAAAACCATGATTTCATAATGGGGCACGCCGTAGTCGGGGGCTCCAAAATAATTTGGACCACCTGGGGTTCTTTAATGTGCACCTAAATCTAAGTACATGGGTGCACGCCTGTGTCTGTCTGTTTTCTCTTCTATGTCCTTGAGCTATCTGCAGTACATTAAAAAAATGGGTGTTTTTTCATTTCGCCCTCGTCGAAATGCAGCCACCGTGGCCTGGACTCAATCCTGCAACCGCATGCTTAGCAGCATAACACTACAGCCACTCAGCAACCATGGCATGTCAAATTTCAAATTGGCCCACCCAAATTTTGGTTGGCCCATCCTCATACTTCAAGTGGGCCCACGGCCGAATTTAAAGTTGGCCCACCCCCAAATTTAAGTCAGCCCACCTAGAATTTTAAGTTGGCCCACCCAAATTTCATTTGGTTCACCCCCAAATTTTAGTTGGCTCGCCCCTACTAGTCTTCTCCATGCATATTCTATGGAGCCCTATGTACCCCTATGACTATGCATAAGTCTGATCATATTGGTATTCTTTCTGATCAATTACTTTTGTTTCAATTGTCCCTTATCACTTACAAAGCTACCAATCATCTACATTTACATTATTATAATGATTAAATGTCTTAACTTCACAATTTACACATTTCTGTACAGATACAAGGCATTACATTTTTCGTGTGACGGGGAGATTTTGCTTGGGTACTCGCCAAAGAATGCTTACGCATTAATATGCAAACTGTGCAACGTGAACAAGGGCACAGAAATAAGCAACACAAATCAGGAGGAGTGGTGCAGACTTCCAACTTTCAGCTTAGCAGCTTCCAAGATGGAGAACTTTGAACTTGACTGCCGCTCCTGACTCTCCTGCAGTGTCACTGCATAAATGTGCATGCCATCTCCAAGCCATCCCTTCTTGCCTGCCGTACAGTTATAAAAAAAATTATATATAAACTGCACAGTGATACAGCAGAGCAGTCAAAGCTATTTTACAACAAAAGCCAACAATATAATTGATGTAACAAACATGGCAGAAGTTCAACTTCTCACATACCTTTGGCCTGTAGAACACATTTTGCACTGAAAGCATGGAGACCACTGTGAGGATCTCCTCACTGCAGCCCAGGTGAACAGACATGATCAACATCTTGGCCAAGTTGGGACTCAAGGGGAATTCAGCCATCTAGGTAAACAGAAATTTTACACAGGGAGATTAGGGGGCAAGATGCCCACATTACTAAATTGTTGAAAAAAAAAACACAGAATCTAAGCGCTGCATACCCTTCGCCCCAGACGTGTGAGGAGTCCCTCGTTGTCCAATGCACTCAGGGAATGCAGCTGCTCCAACGCCATGATGAGAGTCTAGAAAAAGCGAACATGGAAAGATGTAACCATTGTATACCATTAAATAAAGAAACAGCAGGTTTCTTGAATTGGTTGAACAGAATACACAAGCACAAAATGGAAGCCTGTGCAAAAAGACACACATCAAATATTTATTGTCTGGGCCCATGTAGCATCTACAATCATCCCACAATATGTACTTTAGGTTGTTCAGCAGTTTGTATTGAATTATAGTCACTGATAGAATTTTTGGGCCCTAAAGACACACGAAAAGTCTCTTTAAAAAATGAAGCAGTGTCTCCACACTTTACTCCGCTATAAGCTGAAAAACCCATTGCCACAATTTTTCAAGTGGTGAACTCCAATGGTGAACTGCAATGGTTCTTATGGTCTTTCTGGAGCAACTGTGCTCTAATGACGGAGTGACGGTGCCAGTTGCATGTTCCAATGAAACGTTGAGAGCACATTTCTAGCAATGAACAGATTTTCTAGCGATGCCTCTTATGCTATTCCTAGTTCCCGCTTTTTGCGCTTTGTCAGCGGTCTCAGAGTGATGCGCCACAGCAATACCAACAGGATCAGCCGGTCATGAACAGGAGACGATTAGAGTGGCACAGAATCGAGCAGAAGGTATCGCTACAAAACTGTGGCCTGCATCTCGATCATTGTCATGCTGTTGCTACGGATAGACGAAAGTGCAGCCAAAGCATGCACCGAATCTTTATCGGTGCCTACTAGATTGAGTAAGCTTCATTGCGTACAGTTTCAAGGAGGCATTGGCAGCATGGCCGATGACCATTCTGGCGACGTATCACAACAAAAATATTGCTATTTTTGCAAGACTCGGCGGCCAAATTAGCACACGGTCATGTAGTCAAAGTCTAAATTATCGCAAAGCGCACTGCAAGGTATCCGAAATTCTGGCCGATCTTATACATTAAGTCTATGGGGCTAGTGGTAGTTCTGCGGTGATGTTCAAATAATCAAGCACGTCCAAATTATCACTGTCCAAATACAGTCTGTGGGGATCGAGGTGCCTTCTCGCGCCTCCGCCCCCAGCTCATGCGTTGTGCTTAGCTCGGTCTCCGGGAAGGGCCACTGTAACGGCAACATGGTGCACACGGCTAGCGCGCTGGAGCCAATTTCCCGCACAAACTGTGCTTCTCTGTCCCGGAGTCGAAAATTGCCACGCAAGCAAGCATCACCGACATGCGCCCTGATTGGCCTCTTGAGTGGCGGCCCCCGGGCGCCCTCTCCACCTGAGCTCTCTTCCTCTGAGCACTTTATCGCCGCAGCAGATGCTCAAAGGCCCACAGCAAGTTGGTTATATGGGATCTTTGGTCCCATGACTCCTCATTCTCGTGCTTGGTGGGCCACTTCCTGGTTAGCCCTAGTGAAGCGCCGTGACTGTTGCACTGCGCTTGAGTGAATAAACCCACGTTTGTTGGCGATCTGACTCTGGAGCCTTCTCTGCGCCATGTTGGAGAGTTGGCAAACCCTGCCGTAGTGCCTTTGTGCGTCACGGAGCGGAGGAGCGTCGTGCCCTTTCCTGACTGTCGCTTGTACGGTGAGCCTTGCGAAAACCCATCTCCACAAGTGAAACCTTGATACAACGAAGTTGTACTTGCAGAGGAAAAGTTTGTTAAATTGCAAATTCATTAACTCAAGGTTCTAAAGTTTCTGCAGTAAAAATGATTCCACAAATTCCCAGAACATTCCTGGTGGATAATATCTTGTCAGTAAGTACTTATCAACAAATCGCAAGAAGGTTGGGCTATAATAGCATGGTTATGAGCACCAGCGTGTGGCGCAGATTGCGCCGGCAGCAATGCATCAGTGTGGCTCATGCCATTCGCGATTTAGTAGAACTTGTTGTTGGGCGAGTTGGTAGATAGTAGCGAACATTGTTTCACTGCGCGAACAAACGAACCACAAAGACAGAGAGACTGCGCCCGTCCTTGTCCCTCTCTGTCTTTGTGGTTCGTTTGTTCGCGGAGTTAAACAACATTCGCGATTTGTGTGTGTGGTGTCACGTGGCGCCACATATGTTGGATGCCATGGCTGACTGTGCTTAGTGCCTGCAGCCATCACCAGATGACGACACCAAATTGAAAACAAAAGTGTCATAAGATAAGGATATTCGTCCTGAGAAAAAAGAGGTTGCAGTTTCGCCAGAAATGATGCACTGATGATGATCGCAAAGAGACAACTACACGAAGTAAGGTTCATCATTTTATCAGTGTCACACATGCTCAGGCAAACTTAAACAGATCTCACTCATTGACCACGAACACTCACTGTCACAATGTGAGCGAACGCTTTGCACCGTGTCTCGGAAACTTGAGATTACGCGATCACCGAAACTAGAAGTGCGGGAACACAATGTGCATCAAGGCACCAAACACCTCGGCTCAGCCTTTGCACATCGCAGGTCTGTGCGTGGCTGAAGTATGGACACCCATGTGCAGGCATGGCAAGGGTGGCGGATGAAGTGCATGTGCTAGGGGGAGAGGGCAAACAGGCACAAGCATCCTGCCTCCTCCTCAACCCTCCCCTCTGGTCTAGCATGTGCTTGATAAATAACCTTTGTCTTGACTACCATTTTTAGTTTTTAACTGGATTTACCAGTCATACAGACTCCAAAAGGTTTGAAACGGCCGCAAATATTGTTAAATTGAAACAGTGTCACGAAATTACTTTAAATCACAAAAAAAACAAAGATAAACAAGGTCTTCAATGAAACTAACATCGGACTAAAATCGGGAGATGGAAATAGTTTGTCATATTGTCAATTTCGTTAAAATCGAGGTTCGTTATATCAAGGTTTGACTATAATTGGTTGGTGATTGTACCCGGGAAAACATATGAATGAGGAACATATCAGCTGAGTTCTACTTAGCATGTGGCAGTGCTGTGACAAGGTCCGAATAATTAACCGTTCCAGAAACCTTACATGCCAAAAAACTAGTTGCATAGTTATTACAGCTAAACCTCATAATAAAAGTCACATCCAACATTAAAATACCTTTGTTATAAACAATATTCCTTATAAGCACATATTTGTTACATGTTGATATCGGCAAAAAATATTTTAGATTTATCTTGTTATACGATCAAGGTTCGACTGTACACTAAACTGTTACAGAGCAGCTTTAAAGACACTGTGCCAAAGTAAGTCAACCATACAGTGTGCACAAGAACACAAGTTATAGCAATCATGACCACTAAATGCCATGATGCCCTACAGGCAACAGCCAGCATAAGACCCTTTCTAAGAGTGGTGGAGTAAGCCTGTGTCATCATCTAAAAAAAAATTAAATTGTGGGGTTTTACGTGCCAAAACCCCTTTCCGATTATGAGGCACGCCGTAGTGGAGGACTCCAGAAATTTTGACTACCTGGGGTTCTTTAACGTGCACCTAAATCTAAGCACATGGGTGCTTTCGCATTTCGCCCCCATCGAAATGCGGCCGCCGTGACTGGGATTCGATCCCGCGACCTCGTGCTCAGCAGCCCAACACCATAGCCACTGAGCAACCACGGCGGGTCTGTGTCATCATCTGTGGTTTGTGTTGAGCTGAGCGGAAAAATTGCAAGTAGAGAGGCGAGGTAGACAGGACAGATGCTCAAAGTGTCAGCGGTGTTTGCCATGTCTCTCCCCTTGTTTTTAAATTCTTCTGCACAGTACAACATTAACAATGCATCAGTACCAACTAGCGGAACAGTCAACTTTGCTATGCTACATGTCCTTGCCACATCAGGATTGCAGAAAGGGCCACAACATTTTTGTTTGCTCATAAGCAGCAGTCTAGCCAAAGTGCAGGCCTACCTCAGTGGGAGGAGCGTCCATGAAGTCAAACGAGAGGAGATCATTGATGCCCATAGCCTTTAGCTGGAGCACAGTGGAGGCCAGGTTTGTTCGCTGTATCTCTGGCACGGGTGTCGTTAGCATCTCGTCTCGGTAGGCTCGCTCTGTGTACAGACGGTACGTCTTGCCTGGCCCTGTGCGGCCAGCCCGACCAGCCCGCTGCTTCGCCTGGGCCTGTGGGGCATTGACAGAAAGAGAATGCATTGACAGAAAAAGAAAGAAATAACATTTTTATTCATATTGGCACTTAAAGCAGTTGCCTAAAACATTCAGACATGTGTCTGGTTCCTAATTATTGTGAAAAGAATGATAATTGTCGCAATCTAGTTGCCTCAATTAGGCATGAATAATTAAAGAGTCCCAAAAATAGTAAATCTGGAGCTTGAGGTTTTGTACCCATACTGGCACACTATTGCTGGGTTAACATAGGAACAGACAGCAGCTAGAAAACTAATAGCCATCCCCGTCTTGTTTCATGTAGGTGCAAGATGGCTGCGGCTATGAAGCAATGGCCAGATTGATTCCTTGGCTCTATCAAAAAGCATGGAGACAATGTAATTTCAAAGTAAATGAATGTGATCAACTGGCTTAACCCTCCTATGGTCACTGCTGTATACAGTCCACGCACGGTACAATGGATCCACACACAACATACTTTTGTATAAAACAGACTATTCTTCTCGCTTAATGTCTGCCTATATTATCAATACAACCAATTCCACTTTTAATGAATCCGGCTACAACACACAAATGTTTACACAAGTTTTCCCCAAATGGTATAAATACAATGTATTTTGTTGCTATGATGTGTGCGTGTTGCAGTGCACTGCACGCAACTATTTCCGGCCGCTTGTGGAACTTACAAAAATGCACTAGCAGCAAGCTTCGGGCAACGGCGTGCCGCGCAACGCCCCACCGGCGGAGAGTTTTCGTGTCAACCACACAAGTGGACCACTGCTGCCCACTGCCATCGGCACTGTTGGGCATGCGCCTAACAGGGACTAACATCATCAAAGCAAAGTTGTAGCATACCGTGCTTAAAAAAAAAAAAAAAAGCCAAGGATAGAAAAATTTACCGTTTCGAGAACACTTTGTTTCTCATCACATCGTTTTGCACAAAAAAGACCTGCTGCTATTTGCAGCTTCCAGACGGTGAGGCGTGTGATGTGGTCAAGCCATCTCGGCATGCTTTACCAGCTAAGACCAGATACGGACTCCAAGTTGAACTTGCCTCATAGCACGGCTCTTGTTTATGCCACAGATTTCACAGTGGTCATCGCATGTTCCGAAAAATAAAATTTAGACATCGGTTTTACTATCGGCCACTGATGTGCATGGAGAACAAACTGCAGCCAACGTTTGTGTCGTTGCCAGTGGTGATGCGCTCGGGCTAGGTGGCCGGCATGGCAGCACTGGCCGGCTGGCTTCCCACCGTTATGCTGGCTGTTAATCTTGCCGTTGTGCAGATGCAAATATGCTATAGTACAGGAAAACTGCCATTTGTCAGCAACCAGCATCCAGAAAATGGCGAACAGGAAGATGTTGTGCTCCGTGGTTGTGTAATTATCACAAAAACACATCTATCAATAGTTATTTATTGTAATTTCGATTTTTTAAAATCTTTTTTTGCAATTGTTTATCTTTTAGACAGCAACATATGCGAAGTTTTGCCATTTCACAACATACAACAACCCTTATTTTGGATAGAATGGACTTCAGACTTCTCGCTGGATTATCACAGTCTGTTATAATGAGTATTGACTGCATGTATGAAAGTGGAAACAAGACTCAGTACACATATGGTGGTGATTGCACATTTGAAGTAATAGCGTTTTTGGAAAGTAGTACATATAACCTTGCATTGACCTGAAAATGCTGCTATGTTTCATAAAGTTCAGATTTCTTTTTTTTTTTTTTCCTGCTGCTGCCTTTCGGCTCCTGACTGCAATGATTTTATGATGGCTACTGCTGTGGTGGCCTAAATGTATTCACATTACTCCGTGTTTACTGCTGCAAACCCACTCTGAAATGACCAGATACCTTCAACGAGTGCTTTGATGCCACACAATGATATATACATAAGTTGAGACCTCATGCAAGCCTGAGTAAATACCTTCCTCGATAATTGACAATCGAAACAAGGATTTACTGAAGTGTATATGAGACCTTCATACCTGTGAGATCGGTGTGACAACCAGAGAATCCATGCCAGTTTTTGGGTTGTAGACATTTTGCTTGACAAAGCCTGGGTCCACGACATAATAGATTCCATCGATAGTCAGTGATGTCTCGGCAATGTTGGTAGCAATAACGACCTGCAAATGAAAGAAATGAATGCAAACCAAGGAAGTCACAATTCTGCACCAAAGTGCAACGCAGTGGTAGGGAAGCCTAGCCAATATTATGTGCAGCAAGACTTGCAGTGTTTGGCACAGCATCGGCTGCATGAAATATTCGAAGCAATGCACTGAAAATATGCACACATCTCTCTAGATGAAGTCAGGCACTGTATCTGCCTCAGGAAAACCATGACTTCATGTTTACCTTTAGTGCCCCTTTGACCTGTGACCAATGAGCCCAGCTTGTCACGGGCAATTCGATGTTGATACATTTCACCACTGGAAATACAGATTCAGCTAGAGCACAATATAGTTACAAGTGGATGCCATATTTTCATGTATACTATAGCTCCCCCTGTGCACATAACCCACAACTCTAACAATATAAGCTCCAAAAATAATTCCGTTTTATATGTTCGATTCATTGCTTCGCTCATCACTGCTCGCCATAGAATGTAGCGCAGCTTCGTGGCAAAGTGCCGATGACTGCCATGAAGACGCATCACGCGGCAGAGTTTGCTGTGCTTACAAATGGAAATTTATATATTTTTGGTGTGCGTTCAAACAGGAAAAGTACCCTATGTTGCTACGATGCACCAATACGAGTAGGTCTCATTCACGGTGCAAAAGTTGACACAATCACAATCAGATAACAAAATGAGCAACATTCTACAACATATATGAGCAGACTGTAGTAAGCAAAAGCCTGACAAAGTCACGTTACTTACCA
Organism: Dermacentor albipictus; assembly: GCF_038994185.2. Taxonomy (NCBI): domain Eukaryota; kingdom Metazoa; phylum Arthropoda; class Arachnida; order Ixodida; family Ixodidae; genus Dermacentor; species Dermacentor albipictus. The sequence goes on from NC_091821.1 coordinate 418,032,179, forward strand.
CAGCAGTGGCTTTCACAGAAGTTATCAACTCTTTTCATATTAAAACAACATAGACAAGAAATAAGGTTCCCAGTACAAAGTTTAAACTGGGCCAAACAAAACTTTCAAATGAAGGAGGATCACCTTTCTGGAGCCTGGAGTTGCAGGTTCAAATATCCTGGTCTGCATTTCACTCGGAAGTGCGGAGTACACAGGTAGAATAATAAGTTCAGGGACGTCAGGTCCAAGAGACTTCATCCGCTCATACAGAATCTCACAGGCCGTGTCGATTTCTTCTTGACCCGTGAGAAAGAGCAAAATGTCACCTGTGGAAAGGAAATGAGGAAATGAGGGATCAGGGAGTAAAATTCCAGGAAAAACATTCACATCTGAAACCACTGCTTTAGTTCTTTTACACTTACTTGTTCTTGGGTAGTACAAACACTCACCAATGTACAGTGAAACCTCGTTAAACTGTAGTTGGCCAGAGCTCGGAGAAAGTATGTACTAAATGGTAGTACTACTTAACCAAAATAGCGTGAGAACGCCCACTTACCTGTCAAAAATGGAACTCGGAGAGAGTGCAATAAAAGGGGAAAAAACGTAGAGTATTTATTTACTTTGCGCAACAAAAGTGTTATTTTCGTTTGATGCCGCTGCGGCCTAGCAGCGATGAACCTACTGAAGCTGCGAGCCAGCTTTTTTAGCCAGCCCACTCTTCTCGGCAAACACTCGCATGGCAGATTACTCGTTGACGTCACATATTATCCGTGCACAGGCGCGGTAGCATTGCAGAAGTTACGGGGCACCTTTTCATTGCAGGGTGCTGTTCTCGTTGCGAGGAATGCATTTGTGAGGCTGACGTAATGCGCAGCTTCTGCCACTGTCGGGCCTGAATCACCCGTGCTGTTGCTTTCCATGTCATCCTTATCATTGTTGCTAGGTGACACTTTGGCAACAACAGAGGCAACAATGGCAAAAAGTCAAACCTCGTAGCCGACATCTCTTCGCGGTTGCAGCTGCGCTGCCGAGCAACTTCTTCGCTTTCCAAATGCCACATACCGTAATCAACTGTAGACTCATGTTGCGTGCCAGCGCCAACTTCTTCGTGTCACGTTTGATAGCACAAACAATGTCTAATTTTTCTTCTATGCTGAGCACCCGGCGTCTTTTTTATCAGAGCTTTGGCATGACGCGAGTTCTCTCTGGCACGGCGGCACAACGCTCTCTGGCACGGCGCCGACATTACATTGATGTTTATGCGGCTTCATGCGCAAATGCACAGGGTGCTTGGACGCCGTTGTTCTTATCTTTGAGGCTTTTTGCTCTGCCAGGCCGCCTGATGGAGACTACGCATTTCCGTGTATGCGCGGTGAAAAGTGGAAACACTATGTGCTAACTGATATGTATGCATAAGCTGGTACGGTTTATGCAAATACAAAGCACATTATGTTCAATGGCCGCTGAGTCAGGGATTTGACTTTACTACATTAAAATAAAACTACTCTTTAAGCGGGTGTGGTTCAACGAGGCTTTACTGTACTTCAGTAGGCTGATTGAAACGTAACAAATCGGAGCACCTGCAATATCAGTCCCAAACTGGCTGATGTGGGCAATATACACGTTAATGTATGCATGGGAAATAATGGCATTGTACTCACTAACTTATTCTAACCTTCTGCAGCATATTGGTTTCTACCTAATATGTGGAAGTCCATGCAATACGTATAGTATATATACAACCAACGTCTACCCTTAAATGTAACAATTGCCAGTTATATCCCTATTTCAGTTATGCATGTCCTTGCTTTTGATAACCAACGATACAAGTGCACTGTCGTAGGCTGATTCATGCATCCCTGTAATTTCAAATTATGGCGATGACCACAAGCTATCATACTAGATTAGAAAGCAGCTTTTACTTTTACAAGCTTTAAGCATACTGAGAGGTGCTAGCCTGCATCTGTAACCAAATAATCCTACTGAGAGATTTAAGCTTTAATTCTGAATGTGACAGGTATGCTAAGCATGGAAATTTTAGACACTAACCGGGAGGTTCTGTCAGATGGATCTGCATCACTGTGATGAGTGAGGCATCCAGGTAGTCCGTCTCTGGCTCCTTTGTGTACAGGATTTCGACAGGAAAGGTCCTTCCAGGAATGGTGAAAATGGGCTGTTCCAAAAAGACGTGGATCAAGTTATGATATGAAGAACTCGTTATTCTTCTGTCATATGTTGTCCTTCATAGGGCTTATTTTTCTTTTACCTTTCTTTTTTTTAAATATATAATGCTTAGGAGATACTGGCACCTTTAGTTGGTGTCGGCTGGTCCTTTTCACTTAGACATGCAAAAATATGAAAGGCTACTGACATAAAAAAAAAAATTACCTTAAAATCAGCTCATAAATCACATAAAGTGAACTCACATAAGTAAGTCAATTCACTTTATACCCTTCATAGAAAAGCGCTGCCTACAGGCAACATTTGCTGAATTCCGGTATTGAGCACAGTTTCCTGCTAAGTGTCTTCGGCCAACACTGAACAACAGGCAGCATGCGCCATTTTTTGGTTTAGGGCAAGAACAAAGGATAAGGAAGAAGTTAAGAACACGCTTCACATTTTTTTAAAGGTGCGGTCAGAGGAGGCAGACCAATGCAACATCTGTGGCTGCAGTGGTGTCACGCACATGATGTAAAGCAAATCAAATGTATGCCTATGGTTCCTACAGCATAATCTTGGTAATTCGACCTTCAAGGGGACTGGAAATTCATTTTGGCCAAACAAAGTTCGAACTAAGGAGGGCACTCTTTCATTACCGTGCCTAAAGAAATCGATCAGCGTGGTAACGTCATCAAGTGCACGCTAGGGGCTCTTTCCTGCTTCTGGATGGAAAAGAAGGGTGCATGCCACTATGTACTTGCTTCAGTTCGGTCTCGGCTCCTTGACCATCTTTCCTAGCAACAAATCTAACCTTTACCTCTGGCTCAGGTTTGTCCAAACGGCGGTCCATGGGAGTGAAAAATATTGTTCGAAATAACCGTTGCTTAGTTTTGGAGTTTGAATATGCAGGAGTTTCTCTCTATGCCTGAACTAACAGAACAGTTCAAATTATCTGCCAAGTCTTAATCTACAAAAGCTAGGCAAATAGCCTTGAGCAAAGCTCTGTCTGTACATTCAAGCATGGGGATGCATGCTGACCTAAGAGTGTATGTTTCATTGTGCTCCTCTACAATGAATGTTGATTCAAACAAGAACCAATGACAACTGATTATATAAAACTTTTAAAAAATACGTTTTTCAGATGCCAGCATGAGACAAGAAAGCATGAGTGTTCCGCTCAAATTTTCATTCTTTTTAGCAACTGTCTTGCACACCACTGTATGATCATTATGGCCAGTACACGCTATTCAGCACAGAGCATAGACAGCTTATTTCAAGATGGAAGCAAGCCTGCAGATTACTGACAGAGGTTGTTGCACCATTAAAGCAGATCACCACACACATGCCCCACTTTCAGAAGTCATGTCAAGTAAAAATGACGCATGCTGTACAAAACAAAATCAAAGCTAAAACTCATGTTTCTTCAAGCCTACTGCAAACAGGCAAGCAACAACTCGGCATTCAACAAATCATATCTAACAATGCAACTGAGAAAAATGTAGAAGTGTCACGTACCGCTTCAAAAAAATATTGTGAGAACTTCACGGCATCCAGAGTTGCTGATGTAACAATCAGCTTCAACTGCGGCCTTTTCTTGACTGCCTGCAATGAGCAAATAAAAATGAAAATGAGAAAGATGAGTGCAAGGCATAGAAAATATGCAAGAAAACATTTTAAGCAGCTGCACTTCCTAAATAATGATGGGTTCTGCCGTGCGAGTTTCATTTACTCTCACTAAGTGCCTTTGTTACATTGCTAGTGTCCTGCAAAGACGGGCTAGCAATATCAACTAACGCATGATTCTTGAACCTAACAGCAGCTTCCAAAAGGACAAGCACATCTTTCTGGAGCAGAGAGGTGACGACACATCGAAGAAACAGACAATTAGGACGTACATTCTTTAGGAGGCCGAACAAGACGTCGGTGTGTATAGTCCTCTCGTGGGCCTCGTCCAACATGATGATGGAGTAGGAAAGTAAATCCAGGTCGATCAGGCATTCTCGCAGCAGCATACCGTCTGTCATGTACTTGATTTGTGTCTCTGGGCTGGTACAGTCTTCAAACCGAATTGTGTAGCCAACCTGAAATAGGTAACGAGCAACCAGATAAGAACATGGTCTCTCGTTGGTTAGTCAGTACATATTGAGGGCAATAAAGAAAAAAGAGAATCGACATGCAAGACGTATACAAGATAAGCACCGACACGAATAGCAATGATCTACAAATGTCCTTATGAATAATGTAACACCATACTGATGCACTGCCTTTATTTTTTCCTGTTTGCAACCAGGTGGCGCCCTGATCCAGTGAAACAGTCACAAATCTCTGATGTAATGCATCTGAATGAACAAACGCCTTTCGTGTAATTCCCAACATAAATGAGCAATCTGTCTTTTACAAATCATGCCTGCATCGAAGTGTTCCATGCATATAGGGCTCACCCTGCAAGTTTCATCTTGGTAAAAGATGACTGCACCATGCCATTGTGTGATTTCAAGTGTAATGACGTGCAAGGAAATTATAATACCAGGTCATTCGGCATGTACAGTATAACTACTACTGTAAGGAAAAAGAAACACAGGAAAAAGCACACTAACCAGAAAAACATACAATCCAAGGTAAAAAAAAAGTGTAGTTTTCATCTACGTAATGTGAAGTGTTGCGTGAATCATTGCAGTACGAGATACCAACGCATGCCAATCTGGTGGGGGCATGAGCAATTCTGAGATGCGCGTGGTCTCGTTTGCAGCCGTGGCAAAGTTACATTTGCACTCCTCAAATTCGGCCTGTGTGAGCAGCTTCTTCAGGCGGAGCATTTTTGATGTGAAATTTTGACATCCCTCAGTGGGACTCAGTGAGAATCATTGTGACGCGAGACACTAATGCACTTCAAGCTAGCGGAACCCCGATGGTCTGGGACGTGTTTTGTCATTTTAATTCTGCGATGGGAAACCGAAACGAAATTGAGCTGGTGGGCAACGCCAGAATTACGATGCCTTGATACCGTCAGAGCGAAACATGACACTCATTTCACACCGCCTGCAGCAGGGAACATCAGCACATTTCTCATTATCGCCTATTACCGAGTACGGTCGCTGACTGATAATTCGGGAGTTGATGGGGACCGCCAAAACATCCGAATTATAGGGAGTCTGAAATTCTAGATTCACACGAAAATAAGTGACTTTACTGCACAAGTGGCCAAGAAGGGTGTGCCATATTCTCAGATCATCAATTTCGGCAATACCTTCAATTTTGCATGATTGGCGCAATATGCATCGGTGTCTGCGAGCGACAGCATTCTTGGCACAGTGTCAAGCATGCTTCATAACTGTGCGGAAATGCTGCCGCCCGTCGACATGTTTGGGGCTAGTCTCGCATCCTGAAATTTTAGCATCTTTCGAAAGCTTGGGCCGTATTCATGAGGCTTGCATTGTCTTCATTCAAGCTAGTCAACACATGTTGCAGTCAACAAACACACTTCCCCTTTGCCCAGACATTGAGAGGATCTCGTTCATAGTGCAGCTCACTGAATGAGATCCTATAAATGAGGTTATACTGTATTTAAGGCCTGAAGGAACACAGTGCACACCAATATACAATGCGTCGCTGGCGTGATGCCTCTCCATGAACAGGCAAGAAGAATAGCAACTCTGAAACCATCGGCCCAGTCCCCATTCGCTGAAAATAACATGTGGCTGAAAACAGGGCATTGTAGGCCAGAGATCAACTCGTATTATGTGCAAAACTGTCATTGCTATCTACTTGTATGTACTGCACTTGATATGACAGCAGACAGTGATTTCTAACAGCACTGCCATGTAAAGCTTGCGGTGAGACACTTGTCTACGTACATGCCTGGCCCACAGGATGGAAAAAGACTAGAAAGTGTACAGTAAAGGTACAGCCAACTTGTAATAAGTCCTACATGGATAATTGAAAATTATGGCTAGTGCAAACAAATCTCAGATTCTTGGTTGCCCTTGCTTTCTCATGCTCAAGATAAGGGAACCACAGCTCACCTCCTGTCCCAGCCGGCAGCCAAATTCTTCGGCCACTCTCTTGGCCACCGACATGGCAGCTACACGCCTTGGCTGTGTGCAGCCAATCTTTCCCCTCGTTGTGAAGCCTGCTTCTGCCAAGTACTGAGTGATCTGTGTGGTCTTCCCCGAGCCAGTTTCACCAATGACGATCAGGATCTGGTTATCCATCACAGCCTGCGAGTGGCAACAGAGCACAAACATGAATCAGCATGCAGACATGGCACCTTATCCGTGGTACAACAAAATTTAGTTTGCCTGCTGTCCCATGAATCTTGGATTTTTTTAAAAGCATAAAACAATTAAATGTGTAGCAAGTCAGGGCCTATAAGCATATGATTAATAATTAAAAAGAAGTGCATTCTTTCATGCTGAAACAGTACCAACAGTTGAATTAATTCATAAATATAATCAGTGTGGCTTATACAATACACAGCTACACATGGGTCATGATAGATACCACATTGGAGAGCTATGGAATATTTTCAATCATCTGATGTTCTACAATGTGCACTGCCATTTATATAAATGGGCACTTCTACATTCCACTCTTGTTAGCATTCAGCTACAAGACCTGTTATTTTTTGCCGAGCAGCAGAATGTGACAGTGGGCTAGTGTGATGGCTGGCTAACTAAACAAAATGGATCCATTATCATTAATAATAGCAAGGGCTATGCAGCAAAATAAGTACAAAAAAAAACATGTGGCCTCAGCAATGACCATAAATAATAAAGTGATCCATAAACATAATAAAAATCTGCTCTAAGCAGACAAAGATTCAAGAGGCTGAAAAAGTTTGTGCAGATTCCATGCACTGTGGCAATCTGTATTATGCAAAGTATTTTACAGGCACTTGGCTATCCAGCAGTGTTCGGGCTCCTGCAAAATGACGCCAGGTGGACCAACGTGTCCCCATAAATTGAGTTACTGTGTGTGTGTAGGTGGCAAGCGTATGTGTGTGATGAAAGCAGCACGACAACAACCACATTGTAGACGATCATATGACGGCAATGGCATGATTTCTATGTCGGCTGTTCAGCGCAAGCCTACAACATGGCGATTGCTAGGTTCTACATAGGTAGTGGATGAGCACAAATGAAGGAAACACATATTGTGACCTCATTGGCGAATACATGTTATACAACTGTACGTACATATGGCTATTTCATGTGGTGTATGTTAAAACAATGATGGCATTTGCACTTCGGCAATGAAATGTTAAAGCCTGATTAACTTGGGTGACCATGAAGTCTGTATAGCGTGTAGTGAAAGCTGCCAGGATGAAAGTACCGGGCAAAGTGGGCCAGTCCTAGAAATAGCGCAGCCTAACAGTCAAAGCACAAGCTCAAGACAGCTTGCGCACAAGGAAAGAAGAGGACACAGTGGCGTGAGGTGCCCGCACGAAGTGTTTCAAGAAGCTGGCTAGCTTTGGAACGAGAGAAGCATGCGTGTGATCGAGGCTGAGTGGTTACAGCACCTGGCTACTGTAATCAACGGCAGAGGTCGTTCGATTCCCACAACTTATTTTATCTTTCTTAAATCGAGGTAACACAGGAACTTATCTACTGCAAAGTGCCAAGAATAAGGCAAGGAATTACACAGTAAAAGAAAGTTTTACCACGCATGACCACCTTGAAGGCTTTTAAGCAGCTGTACCAGCAGAAGACAGCTTACCACTTATTTTTTTTTTTCACTAGCTTTCCCAAAACACATATGGTTTTTCTCTGCTTATCGGTACTACGCCCCGTTAATGGTCTCGCATATGAGACACGCATGGCAGACGACGTAAGGGCTAAAATCGCCACAGCGACGTCACAAACAGCTCTGAACAGCTACCAGTATGCTGATTAGGCGTTTAGATGCACAGCACAGCTGTGTTGCGGCAAAGCTAATCAGTCAAGTTCGGATTATTTAGCGAAGGCCAATTTTGAAATCGATATAACGGAGGTTTGGGCACATATGAATGTACAGGCACCGGCCGGGACCTTTGGCCGGGATCGAATTAACTGAAAAATCAAATTAAATCACATCGGATCAACAGAAGTCAGCTGCAGTAAACACGAAACCTGTATTAATATAGAGAGGTTTAGTGTGTCCCGCATTTGAGTAAACCCAAGTGTGCCGGGCGTTTTAAAGAATGAGCGGAGGCACAACGTGAAGGCCTGCACAGCGCAGCTACCTGGTGGCTGCAGAGCTCAACTGGACAAACACAGAGCTAATATTGCAGTAACCAAGTACTTTGCTACTGGTGTAAATTTTCGACAGTGGCTTAATTGTGATGCTGCCTAAAATTTACACCAGCAGTTAAGTAAAATAGACTTGGTTACTGCAATATTAGCTGTGTTTGTCTTATTGAGCTCTGCACCACCAGGCGGATATGCTGTGCAGGCCGTTCACATTTGCACCAATGCTTATCTGGTAAAGCGCCCAATCCACTCGCATTTACTAGAGTACCAGACACACTAAAGCTCTCTAATGTATACATCTTCCCTACATGCATTCTGCATTCAAACACTTCTTTTTTAAGACAGCCAGCTACATGAGAAGTACTGACACAACATTTTCATATCTTTCTTTTTTGCATTATCAGATAGCTGCCAACTGCATAACAGTAGTATGAAGCATCAATTCCTCTACATGTACTTTGCAACAAACCATGAATTGTATTATCTTCTAATGTGAGAAATTCAAAACAGGCACCATATACTGGGTGTTTCAGCGAACACATTCAAAAATTTTTGAAAATTGCCTGTGGCAGATAGACAATTCTAGTCTTTGAGCTGGTCTACTCGAAGAGGCAGACATTACTTGCAAAAAAAACTGGAATGCACAATTGACTAATGAACAAAAATTCAGTAACTGAGTTTTTAACTAGTGACTCATCTAAGGTCCTCAAAGAGTCACACATATCAGGGGTTGTGGTAATGTGATGTCACTGACATGTGGGTGCTGTACTGGTTGCCATAGCACTATGACTGTCCTGCAGAAAGGCCGGATAATAAAGTGAGAGGAGGTGAAAGGGCACGGTGTGTTCTGACGGAAGCAACAGAAGAAAGTCAAGCCTAATACCTCGTGTCAGATGTGAAGTGTACAGAGAAAAAATGGTTGATAAGGCACATGCCCGGCTTTTGGCAACAGGGCCACGGTATGGCTTGCAACTAGTGGAGGAGGTGGTGCTGTCGCACCACGATGACGGTGCATGCGTCTACTGTTTTAATACTTTGTGAACCCTACCTCCAATTTTCGTGATGTAACGAGACGCCCTGGTCAATGCAATTCATTGCACTACAATGAAGCTCTGCTCAACTTGTTGCATTAAAATACGATATCATTAATGATTTTTAGTACACTTGAGAAATTCTGGCACCATACCGTTGTTACGAAGTTGGCAGCTATCTAATAAAGCATAAATAATAATGGTGGGTGAATATTTAAAGTTTCGAATATGAAACGAATACTACACATTAACTACAGTTGAATCTGAATAATTCGAACTCGAATGGGCCCGAAAATTTGTTCTCATTAAAAGAAGGACTTGTTTTTGAAATGCAGTGGCCGAATGATTTTTCGGACTTCAAAAATTCGGACATGCTCGATTATTCGGTCTGCTTCGCGGCACCGTCGTTCTCCCCATAGACCCTAATGTATAACAACTGCCGAAAGTTCGGACACTTTGCAACCTCTCATCCAATTTTTCTGACACTCCTTAAGCCAACTCGATCGAGAGCACCGTGCACCGACTCTGACTGGTGCATGGTTTGACTTGCTGAACACCATTTTCGTTTTGAGCGGAGCCTCCTTGCTGCCCCACAAAGTGGCGCTACTGCAAATCCCCGCTCATCATCATCGCTTCTGCCTGGTTCGTGGCTACAGCAGTTCCGGTCTCAGCTTAGTAAGACGTGTCAAGACAATCCAGCAGCTGATTTGTTTGTTTCTTCGTGCACGACGCTGTGAGTAGGCCACGTTTTTCGTTTGTGCGACTTGTATTGGCGTGACGGCGTGGTGATGTTTGCTTTGTGTGCTGTGTCGAGGTTGTGGTGATGCAACGCGGCATACGGAAACATCGCGTCAAGTGTCTAATCGCACCGACAGTGCACGCGCAGACTGCGCTGGGGAATGCCGACAAGCGGGTGCCGGGAGGCCTAAAATTTGTCGCCTTCTGATGTGCTCCCTACTGACGCCGAAATTGTTCTGCCAAGGCCAGCTAAGTGGTTGCATTGCAATTCCGGACACCGTCTCATTTGACAGTTTCACAGGTGCTTACACTGCTGTAGTGAGATCCACAGAACTTGACGACGGCGAGATCATTCATCAGGTTTCTGCAGCACCGCCGGACGATGACTCCGACTTGGAAGATGACGCACCATGTGCTACGCTGCTGTCGCATGCGGAGCGTGCACAAGCAGTAACTGTGCTTTCAGCCACCTATAGTGACCGTACGACCCTCTCCGAGATTCAGGCTTATCCAATTGTACGTAAATGGAACAGCGTGCAGCGGCGCATTCATGCTTTCTTCAAGCCTACTGCCGAGCCCGAATAAGTGCGTGGAAATAAAGGATTTCTTCTTTTTTCTTAATCTGATTTTTCGGACACCTGTTTATTTGGACATTTCCACAGTCCCCGTGAGGTCCAAATAAACGGTTGGCGACTGTATTTGTGCACCCTAGCACGATGCACGAATGATGCAAATCATGGCGAGCAAGCACACAGCAAAAGAGGACCATGAAACTGCCCAAGCTGGCCAACGCTCCAGCTGGCCAGAGCAATGCTGGTCGGAGGTGCTGCGCATGATTTGGCGTGCTGCTGAGAGCACTGTCAAAGCGTGGTATGTTCGAATTAACCATTGGAAATGCTTGCACGTTCGAATTACCGGGTGTTCTTGCCCATTGAAATACACATAACTCTGACGGGACCACAGTGCCAGTTTGAGTAAACCGGAAGTTCAAATTAAGCACGTTTGAATTAATGATATTCAACTGTATTCATATTCATAATTCAACAAGCACTGTTCGGTATTTTCGAATATTTTATAACACTCAAATATTTCGGAACAGTCAAATATTGTGCATCTATGCACAAGTCTTTTACCAGTTTATTATTATTTTTTTTGCATAGCAAATAATCTTTCTTCATAAATAACTTCATTTTTTCAAAACTTGGTCACACAGCAGCCATTTTTATCTAAAGCTCCTTTCCAACAACCTCTAAAGCGATATTGGTTTAAAAGTGATCCTTTGTCCATTATAGTTAGCTGACACTTTTTTTACACTAGTCAGTACAAACGTGCTACTAATTATACTGAAATAAAGAGTTCCTGCAGCAAATAATTATGCATCTGTGCTTGACTACTTGAAGTTCTATTCAGTATTCTATACTTGCTATTCGTATTCGGTAAAGCTGGAATTAGCCCGTCTCTAATAAAAAGGGAGATACAAAATTTTTCCGTCGGTACTCCTTAGGGAGACCTGGCTTTTGCAGACAAAAATACAGTTAAACCTCTATATAACAAAGTCAGTAAAATCGGCAATTTGCTTCATTATATTAAAATTGCGCTCTATTGAAATTCGACCTTTTATCAGCCGCCGATCGATTTTTCTTACACGCGAAAGGGCCACAGAGTTTTCCAAATTATCGGGCAATTGAAAAAAGCACATTTTAATGAGAAAACAATTCATTTTGATAAATTTGGGATTCGGCAACGAATGATACGGTTTCATGCCACGTACATCGACAATATCTTTTTGATGGTACGAATTAAGCGAAGCCAGCCACGCTTTTGCATGCACTCCTCCCCCGCGGCTGATAGCGTCGCCTGCACTGGGACAACACTATCAGGAAGAGCGCTGGCAGCGGGGAGCGAATGACGTTTGCCTCTCGCTCCAACGGGTCACTGAAATTCGAGATTACGCAACCTCGGATACTAAACTCGCAGGAAGAGAGCTTACATGGTGCCACGCCATCTGCACATGCCTACTCTTTGCACACACAGCAGATTACATCTAAAGCAGGGTGCACGGTAGTGTATGCGCTCAGGTGCGCTTACAGACATGTGTAGCCATGGCCAAGACGCGCACCATAAATCAAGACGCGCGCCAACTTAACCTCCCCACTTACCCCCCCCCCCTTTACACGCGCTTGATCGTGTTACCGCAAGCTCATTCCCCTCCCCCTCTTTCCCTTCGCTAGTGCGGGGAGGTGGCATTCGCGTGTGAAGCGACCATCTTTCTCGCCCTTGCACACTTTCACTCGCCTCTAAAGCACAAAGTGTGCGGGGCGTGAAAGGATCTTATCACACTTGGGCTTTACACAAAACATGATGGGCTCCACTTCGGCGGTCGCTCTTGTGGCGTGGCTGCGTGCAATTTGAGAGGTGCATTTGCAAGCAGCCGCTTGTAATTCAATAATTTGGCTATCCGCATCCGCTGAAGTATCTATTGTCTCGGCATTCCTTTGCGGTGGCAGTGAAATTTCGTTATATTGAAATCGCATACAAACACACTTTGTTATATTGGTGTTCTAAATACACGGTGTTCTATGAATAAGAGGTTATACTTCGTTATATCGAGAATTTCGTTATATTGAAGTTCATTATATCGAGGTTTAACTGTATCACAAAAAAATAAATTTTTAATTTCTGTCATTTTTCTATCTACACATAACACATTTGCTAAAAAAACATATAGCTTAAGCTGATGTGTCCTAGAGGAAGAAAAAAAAGCTGTCTTAATCCCTAAGAAAAGCTTAATTTGGCCCATAAAAGTGCTGAAAATGGCCCACTTTTGCCGTTCACTACTCCAAAATCGTTTATCAGAGCCACGCCATACTGGTCTCATTCGAAACAGCTTTTCTGGCTTGCTTTCCTGCCAGATGCTTTGCACCAAGGAGAATAAAATTCTCACATGGTCATTAGCTTTTCCAACTTTTCTAAAATGTCTCTTCCTGGCCATTTTTGCCAGTCATCCTCAAAATTTGAAATGGAAAGAATTGTACAAAATGTTTCTATTATGTAGAGAAAAACTAGCTGCATATTTACAACTAGCACATTAATTTACCTAATACCTGGAAATTTCATTCCTCTATAGCAATAGCAATAAAAATTTCGCTCGAGGCCCAGGTCCCCCTATTAAGGCAATCTTACCATTTAAGCCTATCAAGTACACTGTGCACGTTAAAGTGGAAAGCCGCGCTGTCCAGCTCGGACCCGTGTGACCGGCAAGAGCTGGCGTGGCGGGTCCAGAAGACGGCCAAGGCTGGAGGGGCCCTGGACTGAGGTCTCCTCCCCGGTGCAGGAGCACCGGCTCCCTGTACTGACTTTTTTGTTTTAAGTAGCTAATTCTCTCTCTTTCTCCTGTGAAGATACCTGTTGCTGCGAAATTATTCTGTCCCAAAAGGTCAGTCAATGGTGACTGAAGGCTGACCTTGACAAGTTCGTCCTTGAGCTTGTAGATGGGCAGCGACTGCCTCTGCTCCAGGATGGTAAGCTGTGTCTTCTTGCCATAGGAGGCCTTGGCACCACCGGTCACATGCTTCTTCCACTCTGGCAGCTCCTGGGTCACCAGACCAATGCCCCGCATATTGGCAGCCAGTGTCCGTCCATCCGCTGTGAAGAGGAATAGTAAGCCAAAACAACCTCAGTAAGTCTCCACACGTCACAGCTGAGAAAAAGCAAGATGCCTTTTCTTTCCTAACTGTAGGGTGTAGGTTTTTCTTGTTTTATATTAAAAGAAAAACAAAAACAGACAGCAGAGCAATTACACCACTGCACAAATCGCACATATCATGTGTCACTGACGTAGGGTCTGGTGGACAGATAAATCTTTGCATAGAGTTGGTCTTTAGTATTAAAGTGGGACGGGACGCAAATGTCAACACTATAACTTCGGAAACATAGCACCTTCCATGCCACGCTATTTATTATCCTGAACTCTGACAAAAAATGGTCAAATAACTTAACGTAGAATCCTTTATGAAAAACAATATAGATAATATTTTACGTTTACTATAACCGATTGATAATTGAATTTTAACAGAAGTATACAAGAAAATAAAATCCATTGCTGACAAGAAAATAAAAGGTGAAAAGAGAATAAAAAGTGCTTTCACCGAGCCAAGCTTATCAGGGGCCATTTGTACAAGAAACGTGCAGATGAGCTCGGCTCGTTCACGGCACAGAAGGCAATAATGTTGCTAGACATACACGGTATGAAACCACACAGTTTACTGGCGCAACTTTCTTCACAACTCTTTTCTGCCTGCAGTTATACTGTTGGCTGCCAAAGACATTCATTCGCCATTGCAGGTGGCAATTATTTCCCACGATTGGTGTCATGTAATGCTTGTCTGCACAGTGAAAATTCATTCACACCGTCATTACAGTTCAAGGAGAGACTAGCGCAGAAAATTTGGCGCAATGCTAGCTGCATCTAGCAATAGGCAGACACATGGTGTGACTCGCTCACTCAGCCCCCTACAGCAGCTTACCACAGCTGCACTTAATTAACGACTGTCCAATGATGTGGCAAGAATGTCAACTTCTTCTGGAGCAGCATGAATGGCTTGCACAAGAAGACAACATCAGAGAGCGGGCATGGTTTTTATTATTGTATTTGCTTTCATAATGAATGTAACCACCCCCCTTTTCCATTTAGAAAGCATGTTTTTTGTTTTCCTTGCATAACGATTGCATCTTGAACTTGGTGCCATGAAGCAGGAGACAGACTGCATGATTTGGCATCTCATGCGGTGCCCGAGGTGTCGGTACGGGAGCCGGATCCAAAGCTCTTTCTCGTGCCATAGTGCTGAATTGGATGGCAAGCATACATGCCAAAACATCCTGGATCTGGCTCTCATTCTAGCTTCCATTCCAGTGGTTTCGATGCCATATCAGACACTGAATGGTACCGTGTGTCTCCTACTTTTGTCACGCACCAGGTGTCCGATCCATTGCTACGGCACGGCAAAATGCCTCCGATACGGCTACCGTTCCGGTGCATCGGACACCGAATCGTACAGTGTGTCTCCTATTTTTCTTGCATGCCAGGTGTCTGATGTAGTGCTATGGCACCACAAAACACTTCGGATCTGGCGCGTCAAAAGCCATATCGAATGCCGAATTGTACCATGTGTCTAATACTCTTTAGAAGTTGCCGCAGAACAGAAATCGCTCAAAATTTTACTCTGCATAATGAACACCCCCCACAACTTCGCACAAATTTTTGGGGAAAGAAAGTGCGTTCATTATTTAAGTATGGTACTTAAGGGGGGAGATGTCCTTGCCGCGCACAGCGCCGTGTCCAACAGACATTGTCCCAGCCATGAGTTCTACTTGCTGCGCTTGTTCATTAAAAAATGTTCAGACCTGCTCGATGAACCCAAAGAACGTGGAATAAGGCTGGTTCTCGCTCACATGCTCGCCCAGAAACATTAAATGTTTGCCTAAATATCACACATGCTGCACAAATGCTGTGACGTTCCTTCCTCTCATTAGACTGCTTTAAGTGACACAAAATTGTTTTCCCAGGCAAGGTGACACTTACCATCAGGCATGGGGTCAATCCAGTGTTTGTTTAGGCCTGCAGGAATAGAGTCCATTTCTGCTTCTCTCTGTTGCTGTTTTTGCTCTCGGCGCTCCTTGGCAAGTGCAGACTGCATCATGGCTGCTTGAGCCAGTGAACCATCTGGGTTCTGCGGAAAGAGAAAGAAGGCAATTATGAAGATCATCTTACTGATGTAAAATGGGCCAATAAAGTGAACAGCTGCAGAAGACACGGCACTCTAAGTTTTCCTATCTGTTTGCTTTCATTTCGTGTCCATCAGCTTGTACTACAGTCGAACCCACTTATATGCATCCCTGATATAATGATTTAACGGTTATAATGACCACATTTCACTGCATTTACGATTTTTCAACCCTGCCTAATGAAAGTGTGCCTACATATAATGAATGCTTTCAACAGTGCTGTACTATTACAACGAACACTTCAAAATCAACTGAAGTGAAAGGAGAGAGCATGTGAAGTTTTGAAGCATGGATGATGATGATGATGACTTTTTCGAGCAACAGAGAAAACACGTAAGTTTGTGCCTCTCGGTGCACGTATGGCTGACACTGCAGCCATAACAGCGAGACCTTTGCATAACGCCGTTCCCCGTTCCCGAATAATGACACTTCTCGACTGGGAGCTGGAACATAACACCTAGTGTTGTCTCCACAGGAGACTGTGACAGGTGATAGCGCAGTATGTTGCTGCTTAAGGGAGGCAAAGATCCCATACTCGAGCAACATGGTCTCGGCTAGCGCTAACAAGAAAAAAAGGTGACTGTGTTTAGCAAAACACATACTGCAGCGAGCACAATTTGTAAAGGCATACTGACCCCACTAAATGTTTTTTTTTTTCCAGAGTTAATGCGCTCCCAGTGTTATTTTTTTCTTCTTCTAATATTAAAAAATCAACCCAACAGTTTATTTTTGGTCATGCAGAAGGGAAGAAAACGACATGGTTATCGAAAAATGCACTCTTGGTATCCAAGGTTAGAGAGTGGAAAACAAACGGCTACTTCGGTGACATGGTGGGACAGAAACGCGGAAACGTGCCAGTATGACAGTGGCCCTGAAAGCCTATGAACCTACACTGTGTGCCACTGTAGTGTCTCGTATACTCATAGGAGTACCGACGACAGTGGGTTCAGGCTTAGCAAGCCCCAGGGCTGCGTCAGCTGTTGTCTCACATAACTTAGCACGCAGCTATGCAAATGCACTCAGCCTGCAATGGGCACCAAGCACTGCACTGCAATAAACACAATATTGCCCAAAAATAACAAAGACGGGCTTCTTTGGCTCATGCAGTGCCAAACACTACACAAATGCATGTTCCCAGGGTGATGCGGTAAGCAAAGGAGCTCCCATGTCTATGGGCAAAAAGACAGCCTCACTAGCATGTCACTGCAGGGGGGGAGAGTGTAAAAGGGGTAGAGACACAAAGATGGCAGAATAAGGGAACGCCTACACAAAGGCTATGAGGCATGCCTCCATCACACCAGACTAGAAGAGATACCTTGGAATATAACTGTTAAACAGTGTTGGGATGGTAGACTCTCACGTATCCCCTGATGTTTTCCCTGCATGGCTCTCATATCTCCTGTAATTTGGCTTCTCCCCGTAGCTATAAGCTGGTGGCGGTCGGTGTGGTTGCAGCATACTACGAGATCGCACGAGTTTTGCGCTGCTTACGCCGCCCAATGGTGGGCTTAGTCGGGTGCTACAGGAAGTAGGCTCGTCCTCTTTGGTTTGGAGTCGGTGAGTGAGGGGGACACTCCGCGCTTGCGCCAATCCACGCTTTGCGGAGCCATCCCGAAAAAGACTTAGGAATGGCAAAGGAATGGATGAACGCGATCGTTCGAACACGCCGCCATTTGCATGACTGTACATGCAAACGATTACCTGTCGATGTCTAGCATGGGAGCGAACATATTCGCTCGCTATCCGGTCATGGTGAGTCGAACTTCCTCAATTTCTCGCATGCCCATCAGGATGTTCAGAGGATAGTAGGTAATTCGGCTAGCAGGCATTAGTGTATGAAAGGTGCAATAAATGCCCTTGTGATTGTTTGCACTACTGTGTTGTCGTTACTTTGTCCCAAGAGCACGTATGAGACCCCACAACAGGTGACAGAGGAATTGGTGAAGACCAAGATAAATATCTAGACAGAGGGAACGAGAGCGCCAATGTTTATAGCAATTCAAAGCTGTGTCCTCAAATACATTGCACAGCCAGTATTCTAGGCTATAGACACAAGTTGCTTAATTTGTTTCCTAATAAATTACACAAGTAAACAACAGTGCATTAACCTATTGACTACAAAATATTATATGTGGTGCATGGCCCTTTGTTTCGATTATTCTTGCCCTGCATGTATGCTATGCAATCTTTCACTGTTGTGTTCATTATATAATGCTCTTCAGGAATAAAAACTGAAGAACATATGAATAAATAAGTTTTTATTTACAATACAAAGCAGCACTTGTCAGTTCAGAACCATACTGTCAGTCAAATCTTAATCGCTGAGTGGAACTATTTAAACACTCATACATGTGGAGAGCAATACTACAATCTTCACACTCTCACCTGCCGTCTCTTTTGTTCTTTTCTGCACTGTAAACTTTGCACTGTCGTGATCAATTTTTTTGGTTTTTTTTCCTGCCAGGGTTCTGCAGAATCTGATGTGGGAAACGAACCCGCAGCACTGCTTAAAGGCACATAGGTGCGTGCAGGTGCGAAGCTTCATCTGAGACATTTGTAACTCTTCCGTTGGAAATCCCCACTCTCTACCAAGCACTGAAATCGAGTCTCTGACAGGATACATTCATTTTGATTCCCCACGTGTGTCTGCTTGCTTCTTTCTAAAAGGTACCTGGGTGCAGAAGGTACCTCATTGGAGGCCTTGGGCTAAGGTGGCCCTTACACCATCGGTGCCCTGTGCTTGGGTATCAACAAAAGACGACCAAGCAACCTTCCCCAAGCACTTGGCTCCCATGACAACATCAGATGCTCGACAACTGCTTTTAATGTGTCCTGGAACACAGGCGATCAGAAAGACCGATTTAAGAAAGGCTGAACTGAAGTCAGACCTACCTGAAGACTATGACCGCTGGGTGATGGACAACAAGTTTGCAAAGACAGTTGTAGTTCTTCAATGATGCAGAGTTGGAAGCTTTTACTTAACTTTCTGTTATTCAACATGCCTTGCAGCTAATCCTCCCGAAAGAAAAAGTGCAATGTGCACTCAGACATTTTTCAAATACTACCAACCACAAATTTTAAATATCCGAACAACCGTGAAATGGATGCCCCCTAGTGCCATCTATCGACAACATTTATAAACTTGTCCAGCAAATGTACAGCTGTTGTGCCATCTGTGAATAGTTCTTTACACCAACAATACGTCCTGCCTGACGAATTGCTGGCTTAAGCAATATGGTCCCCATCCTCACCAACTATGGCAGCCAATGGGTCATGTGACAGCAAAACATTATTCAAAAGAAGGAAAGACAGTACTGACCTTTACAATCCTAACAGGGCTCAGATCTTGCAGGTTCGATCTACCATGGCCTCTCAGAAAAGGTGGTTCCTCTTCAACCAATTCAATCTCCAAGTCTTCCTCTGCACGATCAAACCATCAAAATATTGCATTAAAGTTCATGCATTGACAGAAGCTCCGAGTTACAGTAAGGAGTGGCATTCCATGACATACCATCATCGTCTTCCTTGGGCAACAAGCCAGTCGTCTCGTCAAAGTCGGGGAGCTCAGATTTGTCAATACAATTTGCGGACAGCATCTGAAAAGGCAAAAGGCAAGAAGTTAAGCGGCTGCTTTAGGACAGGGATTTTCTTAGAATCTGCATTACACATGGATAATTAAATGAGAAAAAGCTTTTCTTTGTCCAGTGACAGCATACTGCTGATCAGCCGTGTTTCCTTTTCGGTGACTATTATGTAATTTCTAAAAAATTGATGTTCAATTCCCTAATCCCACTAGAATTTCCATGCTTTTCCTTTGTTCTTCACCAGTGTCAAACATTTTATTTGCCACTTATAATTGTTGGCACTGAATTGAAAAAGTGTTGCCACCCTTCTTTGATACAATGCAGGAACCTCTTTGAAGTACATAGTACCTCTGTGCCAACAGGAAGGTGTTCATGTTCTGGTGTGATAGACTCAGTGTGCCCTATCCCCTTAAGAACCTTGCCATAAATTATTACAAACAGATTTGACTATACATAAAAGAAATTTTAAAGGGACACTAAAGACAAGTATTTATTAAGTCAGCCTTTAGCACGGATTAGGTCTCCGAAGCATCACTTTTACTGACCACCGACTTCTTGAGTGGAAACAATACATAAATGCAGGACATGATAGGTGCACCCACCGTGGTAGCTTAGCAGCTATGGGACTGCAATGCTGAGCTCAAGGTCACGGGTCCTATCTCAGCTGTGACAGCAACATTTTGATGTGGGTGAAATGCAAAAATGCTTGTGTACTTAGAATGAAGTGCACATTAAAATACCTTAGGTGGTTAAAATTATTTCAGAGTCCCCCGCTACGGCGTGCATTGTAATCAGATCGTGCTAATGGCATATGAAACCGCAGAATTTAATTATTTGGTACAGGTATTGTGAAAATACAGTGGAAGCTCATGGTTCAAAGTATCTAATTTATAACTGGTGAATCATATTCAACTGCTTATTGCTTATAACATTAAAAAAGGTTAATTATGTTGAATTTTTACAACAAAGAAGATACAATTGGGTCAATTTTATTGTATTTTCTAAAAAACTACAATGAAACCTGGCGGGGGGGGGGAGGGGGGAGCGGGGGAGGTGAAAAATAAAGGCGAATCCCTTTGTAACACTTGCCTTTGTACCACATGCACCTCCCCGCACAGCACGCCTTTGTCATATTGCATTGCCGCTCTCGCCCCTCCATATCCCATCTACTTTTCCCCATCTCACCGATGGCGAGTTGTGGAAGAGAGACCGGGGAGGGGCGACCAAGGCATACCGTACGTGGTACAAGCAAAGGTGGGTAGGCCCATGGTGCATGGAACAAAGGTGAGCGTGGTGAGGCACTTCGCATTCCTTTTTTCTTTCCCCGAATTTTGTGTTCTTTTTTCCTTCAGCACACACACAATGGCCACATTTATCACTGTTATAGTTGATAACACACTGCAGAGGAGCATCGTGATAAGCGCTTTATTTTGCCACAGAACGCACACAGAAGTTTGGTGTTATTGTTATATTATAGTACAACACATTGTAAGAACTGGTACTGCTTAAGTGGATTCTACTGTACCATCGTTCTAAAATGAGAGGTTTACTAGTTCCATGCTGATTTGCCATAGAAAACGATTCACATAGACTGTTCCTCAAGAAATTCAAGGGTTTCAAGGGGAAAAAAATTCCTGGACTTTCAAAGGCCTTGAAAGCATACTTTTTTCCATTTCAAAGGTTTTTCAAGGGTTTCATATCCCTGTGCGCACCCTGTCATTGTTACATTTGAGTATTGGTAAGACCAGTAATGCTCTAAGAGGGTTCAACTGCACATCTTTCTAAATAGTATGTCTGGATGTTTGTCCCCTCTGCTTTTTTCATACAACCCAATTATAATAATTATCAGTAACAACAATGGCATTTTCTAGGCACTTAATTAAATATTGTTATAAGAGTGTTCGACTGTACTCACTGATGCTGTTTCATCCCACTGCTCTGTTGGTGCTATTGGCAAAAACATGACTTCCAAAATCCCCAGTCAAGCTATGTAAGGACCCCTTTCATCATGGGCGATCTCAGTTCTACAGCCCCTCAGCTGCAATTTTGTCCTGCTACTAAGTCATCTCTCAGTGCAAAACAGATGTTGCAGGCTTTAAGCAAGGGCAATCAACTATTCAGGGTGATTGAAACGTTTTCGTTAAGTGCTGCACAACAACAAGTTTTAGACTGCAATACAATGTGCTTCTGCTGCCACCTGCCAACACCACAAAGTGCTACTCCAATAATATACAAAAAAATGGCAATGCTTCCTCCTGTTTAGCTTAATGCATCTAAAACGAACAAGCCAACTGTAAGCGACATGACAGGGTGTGCAACAAGTAGCAGCGGCGCATACAACCAAGCAAGCTGCAGGGAATACCAAAACATCACGATGGCCTGCTCCCTGGTGACCACCTTCTGCCATCGTGACGTCATGACACATACGCCTCCTGGGAAATGAAACAGATACTGGTTTTTGGGAAAGCTCTTATAAGAAATTATTTAGGGCCTTCTGAGGCTTGCCAGTATTTTCTCTGGAATGTTGAGGTCCAGAACCTCAAAGCTAAAAATGTTATGCCGGTCCTTCACAAAAAATTCTTGCAGCCGAATGCTCCCTGGGCAATGCTTTGCAAGTTCTAGCCCATATCCAAAACTTCTGATGGGGCCTGGTGAGGCACCTTTTAATTGCAAGTACAAAACGGACATAATCAAGCAGTCTTTGTACCAACCTGTTTAATCTCCCACTTCTCAGGTGAGGAGATCCTTTGAACACGCCGGCGGTTGTCAACGTCGTCATCATCAGGGCGTGTAAGAAGTGGCAATGAGCAGGGCCGATCTGGGTTGCGGGCCGACTCGGTGCCATCTGTGTCACCTGCTCGCCGCACTGGATTGAGATCCTCCCCAGTGTCCTGGTCTACGTCCTGCATAGAGTGAAAGGCAGTCATCCCTATTTCCTACCAAACATTACTCGGCAAGTTTGCAGCAACCTGAGTACTCGACAATCCGATAGGCTATACCGCTTCTTAGCTATGCCAGTTTGACTTTTTCTGAGCATGCATGAAAATCTCAGTAAGATGATGCTATCAATTTTACTAGCACTAGTGGGGAACTGATGTCATGGAAGTCACAGACACAGGAAAGCAAGTACGCAGGATGGTGTGTGGCAATTAAGTTCAAATATCGAACCTCCTTGCTGGGAAAACTTGTGGCTGCAAAGCAGAGACAGCTACAGTTGACTCTCGTTAATACAAAACATGATAATCCGACAAAAATGTCCATTTTATCCGAAGTCCATAATATCCGAGACGCCTCACTTCTGAAACATTCGTCGCGATGTCTAACAACTTCATGGCAAAGAGTGAGTGACGAACGTCCAAAATAATCAACAAACAAAAAAGTCGCGGTTTCACCCGAAAGACGAAGCATGGATTGTGATAGCAAATTAAGCAAGTGTGGCGGCAGCAGCGAGCGAATTGACCTTCGGACTCTCTCCCACTTCAACGTGAACTTAATGTCGAAAGCACAGCACATACAAAGCTACCTGCACTGGGTCACTTTATTACCACACTCCATGACTCTTCCACAATGCTGTCCATCTGTGCACACTGCACCACACTTCGCGCCACCTGCATCTTCCTTCCTCTCTCGCCGCCACACTTGCACAACCTGTTCCTTCCCCTAACAACCGTGCACCTGGCCTCCGAGAATTATGCCTTTCCTCATGTTACCTGGAGCTCGGTGCTTCTTCAGCACCACTCTTTCCTCCTAACTCCCCCGCCCGCCCTTCAAAATGTGAAGCAGTATGTGAAGAGAGCTGTGGTTCATGGTAGAGCACCAACTGATCGGCGTGGGCGATAGTTCGATGATATCTCATAGTAGGGTCACACAAAACAAAGTCATTTTCGCCTAACCGCTTGACCCTGCGATAAGGTCCATGTTGCCATGGGGTCAACTTGGCTGAGACACCCTTGGCAGCATCACTCAAAGTGTGACTATCTAAGAGCACGAGGTCACCGTCTTTAATGGTTCTTGGCTGCTGATAACGGTTGGAACTCAATTTCTGCTCTTTCCAAGCAGCTGATTGATGTTTCTGAGCATACTTTAAGGCTTCTTCAAGGCATTGCTGGGGTTCTGCAGCAAAGGCACAGTGTGCCACTCACAAAGGCTCTTTATCTTCCTTGTCACCTATGGGTTCCCATGGGGTGTGGAGCTCATAGCTGCAGCACAGCAAGGCTTAAGCATATCCAGTGACTACGCTCTCTGCAGTATGCATGGCGAGGGCGATCTCAGGTACAACCAGCAGCAAGTATTTGTGGTCCTGAGGTGTAGATGGCAAGGGCCTGATAATATCAAGGGCCCGATAACATCAAGAGTCCGACACTGAGCTCTTCCATGCGAGCTGTGGCCCACTGACTGTTCATGAGGCCCTCAGGCTTCTGGTGCCGAATTTTTGTGCACTGACAGACAGTACAGCACTGCACATACTTTGATACTTTGATATGTCAGCCCTCATGCTCAGCCAGACGAAACATGCTGAGACACGTCTCATGGTTTTGAAAAATACAGCATGGCCTGCTGTGGGGTGGTCGTGTGCCATCTTCAGTGCCAGGTGTCAGAGGTGATCAGGTAGCCATGGCACCTTATCGTTGCCTTGGTGCCTTATTGTTGCCATTGAATCAGCAGCCAGCTTGGCTCCAGTTCTGCTGCCTCTGCCAAATCATTAATAAGGCAGTGATCAGGGTCCAAGCTTGACAGTCTAGTCCCTTAAACCACAGTCTTCAGTCTTGAGAGACAGTTGCCAAGAGCCTGTTATTGGATGAGCTGTGCTGTGTCACCTAAGAGCGTGGCATCATCCCCCAAGGCTACTGCTACTTGCTCAAATGTAATTTTCACTTCAGGTTCTGCAGCAGCAATGGGGAAATGTGTCTCATGCAGACTGTCACTTGGGTGGTTTTCACATTGGAGAGGGGCTCTGCTCAAGGCATCTATGGGTATATTTGCCAGTCCCTGTCTGTGCTTAATTCAGCAATTCAAGCCCTACAGCTGTAGGACCCAACGCTTGACCCTGGGCAAAGCTTGGTCAGTGCTAACATCCATAACAAGGACAAGTGGTCACAGTGGATCTCAAACTCGACAAATTCAAGATAGGCCCTGCACTTGTCCACTGTCCATACTACAGCAAGGCACACCCACTCCTGGACAGTATAATGGCTTTCAGTCTCTATAAGAAAACGACTAATGAAGGAAACATGTTGCAGTCCATCAGGGCCAGCCTGCAGTAGCAAAGCTGTAATGCTGACACCGCTAGCATCAGTTTCAACCACAAAAGGGAGGTTTAGATGTGGAAGGCCCACAGCTGCATCCGGAGCTAAGGATTGCTTGAGTGTAGTGAAAGCCTGCTCTTGACTCTCTGCCCACTGTCATGGCTTATTCTTCTTCAAAAGGTCCGTGAGTGGACATGCTGTCAGTGAGAAGCGTGAGATGAGGTACCTATAATAGCCAGCAAGCCTCAGGAAGGCTTGCAACTGCTTAACTGTGTTGGGTGTTGGGTAATCTAGCACTGCACGCACCTTGTCTTCATCTGGTCTGAACTGCCCAGGGGAAGTGGTGTGGCCCAAGAACTTAAGGGACTGATGGCACACCTGTTTTTCGTCCGGGTTGACTGCAAGGCCAGCACCTTCAATTCATTGCAGTACTTCCCTCACCAGCTGAATGTGACTCTCAAGCGTCTCCGAGTAGACGAGAACATCATCTAAAAATGCCATAGTGAAGTAGTGATTGATTCCCTGTAGCACACAGTTCATCAAGGTTTGGAAAGTTGCCGGGCCACCTGCCACCCTGAAGGGCATCCTGATGAATTCTAATGCACCCTGATGACAGGTGAAGGCCATTTTCATAATGTCAGCATCGAAAACAGAAATGTGAAAAAAATTCTTGGGAGAGATTGAAGTTCGAGAACCACTAAGCTCAGACAAGTTGTGCTAGCAACCAATCCGTTTAAGGCACTGGGTACGCAAGTACCTTGGTTCGTGCATACAACAGTTGGTAATCTACAGCAAGCCGATAGCCTCTAGCAAGCCGGTAGCCTCCCGACTTCACGACGAGCACTGGGGTGCTAGTCCAAGGGCTGCTGCTTCTCCTTATAAGACTCTGCTCTAGAAGGTTATGTATGCAGCACTGGGGTGCTAGTCCAAGGGCTGCTGCTTCTCCTTATAAGACTCTGCTCTAGAAGGTTATGTATGCAACCTTCAATCATTTTCTGCTTCTTAGCATTCACTGGAGAGAGCTTGCGTCTCGCAGGTGCACTATCCCCTGTGTCTATGTGGTGTTGAGCAAGGGTAGTACATCCGGGGACTGTAGTGAACAAAGGGCTTAAGTCATCAAGCAGTTCCTTCATGCTTGGTTGTAGTTTTGCTGCTTCAGCGTGGGCTTGCCCTCTTCAGGTGGAATGCTACTCCCTATGTCAGGAGCTGGAAGAACCTCTTCGAAGAAGGTGTGCAAGTGGTAAGTAAGACTCTACATCTTCCTCTATTGTGAGCACTGTGACTGGACCCTCTTCATGCTTAGCTAACGGCACAATGCGTTGCGGGTCGGTGCCAATAGTTCACCGTGCTACAACATTCACCTAGTGCTACATGTATAGGTCTCGCACACAAAGGTCTGGCACACACAGGAAGCGCTGGTTGTGGCTGTTTGTAGCCCACTGGATATTGCGCATTAAGGATCTGGTAGACTGGAACCAAGCTGTTGCCAGGCAAACTGCATGAACCTGCGTCCTGAGCTTGGCACCTGTCTCCTCTGCTACCTTTGCCCCCGACATTCCAAGTAAGCTCAAGCTTGAGCCTGTATCCAGGAGGGCTTAGAATGTAGTCTGCCTGATCCGCAACTCCAGTAAGGGCTCCTTCCTGCCGGCTGAAACCAGTACCTGCAGTGCAGTCATGCAGGTGCCCATTGGGATGGGACCTACTGCCTCCTGTTTCCTGGACACTGTGATCGGAAATGCCCAATTCCGTAGCATTCGTAGCAGCCGGGCGGGCTAGTATGCTGACCCATAGGACAATCGCAAGCTAGGTGACCCACACCTCCACAGCGACAGCAGGTAAATCCCTCAAAGTTGTGTAGTTGGTATCCCTGTGACAGTGCTGCATGAGGTGGCGGTCACACAAGCGGTCAGTCCGTGCAGGTGGTCTCAATGGTAGGATGACTGCATCGACGCAGGATGCAAAGATCAGTAGGATGACGCCGCCGGAGACTGAAAAGGCATGACAGCTGCAGCTGTCAACACTCTGGGCTTCATTCCGGGCAGGCCAGTCATGTCCACAGCTGACTGGAAGGCAAGATGCCTCGCAACTTGTTCAGTTGGAGGCGGCAGCGGCTTGTACTGCAACTGCCTTCAAGCACGTCCCATGAGGCCGTCAGCAGCCTTAGCCAACTGTGCGAGATTGGCAAACTGTTTGCCCTACAAGGCAGGAAGTGCCCCTACAGCTTCGTGCTGCACTCCAGAGCAGTGGGTACAATGTAGGTAAGCCTTTGTCGGTGATGACACCATTGACCAAACAAAACGTCTCCAGCCAGTCCAAAAACTCCTCGAGGGACTGGATGTCATTAAATCTGCCGTATTTAGGGAGCTGAATTCCATCAAAGTGCAGAGCTGCGTCGCCTGACAGTTGAACCACGACCACTGCTGTCACAGAACCTGCCGGCACTGCCTCAGGTGCCATCAGTCCTTTTCGAACTACTGCCGCAACTTGCTCATGTTGCATGACGGAGCCGCTGATCTGCCCCAGCAGATGCTGCAGCAACTCTTCAGGCATGTTCACCGCCTCTATGTCTACGCTGATTCCGGACAAGCCCCCACTTGTTACGAACGACAACAGGCCGACCCGTTTGTCGCAAACATTCACTTTATTACTGCACTTTGTGACTCTACCACCACACCGTCCATACACGCACACCACATACCAAACCACGCTTCGCGCCAGCTGCATCTTCCTTCCTCTCTGGCCGCTGCAGTTGCACCTTCTGGTCCTTCCCCTGGCAACTACAGTAAACTGCACGCAGGGATTCTGAGAACTGTGCCTTGCCTCACCTGGAGCTCTCAGTCCACTTACACTGACACTCTCTCCTCACAAGAGTGTTTGACAAAAAGGTGACTTCAGGTTCCACTTGCGAGCCCCATGCATCAAGCAAGAGTGCAAAATATGGCTACGTTCACAGCAGTGTATGCTATCCACGAAATGTGTTTTTTACCAAGCCATAGGGCTGGTTCAGGGCCCCTTTAAGGCATGTCTTCTATGGCAACTGCAGAATGAATTTCCACCCTAAGTAAGTAAGATAGAGAATTTCAATACTACCAAGTCTTTGAATGCAAAACTAAGCTTGCATGTTTAACAATGAGAAATAAAAAATGTCAACATTATGGTAGAACAGTTGATCATATTGACCCAACATGACTGCAAAGGCCACTGGTGGCAACCTCTTCTACCAGATGGTTCCAGTTCAATATTATTATGAATTCCATAAGCTATAAATTCGAACCATTAAAAGGGCAGATATTTACCTTCATGGAAAGACTGGTTTTCTGCCCGGTAAAAGACAACACCTTGACTTTGACCCGCTGCCCTCTGGTGACCACATCCCCGACATTGGTGATGCGACCTTCTCTCCTCAGCTGCACAAGAACACACACAGATAAGAGATGCATTGTTAGTAGAATTGTGTAACCAGCTCTATGCGCTATCATCCCCACAAGCTCAACGCTTCATAAGAAGGCTTGTAGAAAACAGATGCTTACATTATACCAATCAGCACAATCACTAGTACAGATTACTACTGGTATAATAATAAATAACATACCTGAGATATGTGAACAAGACCTTCCCATCGCTTAGGCAGCCCTTCTAGCTGAACAAAGCATCCAAACTGCATGATGTTGGTCACTTTCCCATTGTAGATCTGAAAAATAAGAAATAGCACTTGTACTACAAGTACTGAGTAATTCGTAACAACTTTGAAACTATATGATGAATAAGGAGTCTTGAAAAATGAAGAGTTTCTGTTGAAAGCAATGTAAACAATTAGATAGAACAAGGAAGTCATTTTCATTAATTGCAGACATACAATAGGGACATCTCACTGGAAAGTTTTTACCATGGTAAGAAGGTACAGTAATGTACAGTACAGTACAGTACAGTAATGTACAGTATTTTCCAAGCCAACCTTGAGATGTCCAGCTAACATTCTGTCGATTTCACAGTGCTCAAGAGCTTTGGACAGTGAGGCACGATTTCACCATTGCACTACAAAGGTGGCTTGTGCCAGTTCCATATGTCATGCATTCCTTCTGATAAATCGACTACCTGCTCTCATTGACAAACCCACAAGTGACAGTATATGACATGGTAATTATACCACTAACGAAACTAATGAAACATGCAGCAGAAGAGTGAAGAATCCTGTAAATCCTGCAAAGATGGCTTGTGCCAATTCCACGTGTACTACATGACACAGTCATGACTCAGCAATGCACAAGCTCTTGGTGGCTCCATTCCTTCTGATAAATGGACTAGCTGCTCTCATTGACAAACCCACAAAGTGACAGTATATGACATCATAATGATACCACTAACAAAACTAATGAAACATGTAGCAGAAGAGTGAAGAATCCTGTAAAACTAAGGTTTCTAACAACTCTGTTGTGGCAGAATTGCATTATTAGAGGCTGTAATGCAAGAGAATGAAATGGCTGGCAAATTCCTAAGAAAGTGTGCAGACAAATGTTCACATGAAAGCCCACTGAGAGTCAACTGCCCTTCATTTCCTCTCTGCTTTGTGAATAGCTTTTACTTATTATGTCATAAGCCTTCACTTAAGTAAGTCTTCAGTGTCCTACTTGTCTCACTGTCACCGTGGAATGCTGAAATTCTACAGGTTTACAAAAGATACACACTGGCACGTGTTGGTGATTCATCAGGGGAGGCCACAACTCTCAGCAGTTTCTATGGCTTCACATGCCTTATTCCCCAAATCTTAGCAGTACACACCTTCTCACTGTTCATACTGTGGAGTCAGAATGTGCGTCTTTAAGACTGGTGACAACAGCTGCACAAAGCACACGCTTCCACTCTCATAGTGCTCTGAAGCAAGTGCTCAGATGGGGCCACAACTGTTTAGTGTGGATTATGGATGCACCTAAGAAGCCTTCGTTGGAAATGTCCATAAACAGCTAGCTGGAAAAGCCTGGTACAGCTACTAGTAGACAGCACACAACCTTCTAAAGTACTTGACTAGAAATGTAGGAATTAAGTGCATGAGTACACCATGTGGTGCCTACAGTTAAATTGATGAGCACACTTAGCTCCGACCAAAAAAAAAAAAAATCTGTTTTTCCTAATCACCATTTGTTCTTTTTTTGGTGCTGTATCATGGACCAATAATGAAACCCACCACAAATAACTCCTTCAGTCAAACCACTGGTTCATTTGTAGTAAAATTCAATGTAGAAGTGGCATTTTGTGATGTATTTTATTTAATACCAAGTGATCCAGGACCTGTTGCCTTAAGGATCTGCCTGTTGCCTTAAGGAACAGTGCAGAACTAAATGTCTTAGCAATTCTGCACAAAAAGACAAGAATGAGAGGGCATTTCTCAGTGAATGAATAATTGCATCATCTGCCATGGAAGGTGAAATGGCTACCACAGAGATAACGAAACACAAAGCAGTTAGACCCCCGAGTTGATGATTTATTGGCATTCCTTTGAAACAGGGTGGGGACAAATAGACACTTGGCCTGCTTGACTTAATCAGGTATGCTTACATGCTTTTCATTCTAGCATTTTCCTGTACATCTCTTTCTTCTCTCCCTCAAAACTTCTGTATCAACAAAGAAGAGGGAACAATTGCACCACCTCCACGTGGCACAAGTGCTCTCTCTACTGTGAAAATTTACACTTGAAAGAAAACTACAATGTTCCACCTCTGTTTCAATTTCAAACATCAATAACACAGTAGATTGGCCAGAAGAGGAGTTTGATTATATCAAACTTCTTTACTAATGCAACATTCTGTGCACGGAGACCAGGTACTACGAGGCCAATCTGTGGTACTTCATCCCCCCGCCTGCATGTTCATGTTTAACAAACCAGGGGGCAGTGACCAATAAAGATGAGAATAGTAGCGAACTGGGTGACCTTATATAAGTTCACTTTAGAAAAGGCATGTAGAATGAGAGACAAGGCAAAGACGGATGACACCGCGCATGAGCCCAGTATTACTCTTTTACCGTTTCGTTTGTTCTATGTGCTTTTTGTTGCAGCATTCCATGCAAATTTCTGCCATCGTTGTTGCCTTGAGGTTTCGTATAATCTCCATGCACGATAAGACTGTAGCCACGTGCTGTGTGCTACAGGTCCGAGGGAAAGCATGCAAGGGTGAGCCAAGAAGGATGGTGGCTCGATGCATGCGATGTTCTCTCGCATACAAGGGAGGGGGGGCAGGTTAGCATGTGTCTCCTCTCATAGTATGACGCGCAGTAGCAGGCACCTTATCTTGGAGGTAATCTGTGGTGGATACGAAGGCTAGGCAAGATGAGTGGCTGATGGGTTCGTGTGCACTGTATTCTTGTGCACTTAGTTGACGTTGAAGTAAGAGGCAGCAAGAAAGGGAATTTGCTCCCTGCTGCTGCAGCTCTTCATCATGCCAGCGTTGTGACAGCGAGTGTTTGTAGTCATCGAGTGAGATCTGTTCATGTTTGCCCATGTGGACATGATCCCATGCTTGTTAACCTAATCAGTAATTGAACGTATACAGCAATTTATACTGCCAATAAAACCAACCTTGCTTCGTGTAGTTGTCTAATAATTTGCTATTGTTGTGAATGCTTCACCTTTTGTGTGAAACTGCAACTTCTTTACTTAACAAGCCAGTCACACAGGCACATTCGTTCGCAATCGGGCTCGATCAGGATAAAATTTATCAAGTGCAATTGGCTCCTTTATGCAGGTTAAGCAAAGGAGGCAATGAAGATTGAGCAATTTGATCCACATTGGGCTTAGTCACAATCGAAAATGCCTTGTGTGACTGGGGTATAAAATGAAAAGTGAGCATGACGAACCTGTCCCACAACGGGATCAGGAGACACAGGCACCGTGCTCTTCTCCTTGCGACTAGACCCGTGGTGCTGATCTCTCGACCGAGACCTCCTGCGTTCCCGGCTGCGACTGCGTGACCTGTGCTTTGAAAATCGTTTCGAGTAGGGGCTCTTGGAGCGGGATCGAGACCGGTGTCTTGATGACCGTGCAACTGGACTTCGAGACCGTGACTTGTGTCTTCGCGACCTGCATGACAGTTTATCGAAGAACTATTACATAATGATTATAATGATTTGGGTGTTGTATGCCACCACAGCTGTTCAAATAAAAATGTGCCAAACACCAATTGACCAAAATTAAAAAGGCTAGTGTGTGGAGGTTGAGGCATGCTGCGGTGCCTTTGCGGGGGCATCCACCTGTTCTCTTGTTCCTATGCCTTTCCCTTTTCACTCGTGAAGGTTGCCAGCGGTGACGCCCCACTTGCGGTGGTTTGCGGTGGAGGCGCTTGCATTGCCGTCTCTTTGGTCATTCAACCCTAAGTTGTTCTTTATGCTTGTGCTGCTTATTACACTATAAGAACCGTCAAAAGGCACCCCTTTGAGGGTCCCTGAAATACTTTGGACAAATTTTGTAGACGTGTAGGGTACAGCTACAGTAAAACATTCGCGCCACAATTTAGGTGAAGCATCTTATATTAAGAGAGCTATGGGCGGTTACAAGTTACCCTCCTACCTAGCCATGTTTTCTCTTTCTCCCTAGCCAAGCTCCACCTTCAATGGCTCTGCATCCTGATGTGATGTCGTGACGTCTACTTCTGGTGCTTTGGAGCCAGCACGTGAAGCTTCTCCGAGCTCTCTGCTAGCCGCTAGGCCTTCGATCCCTAGCGAGAACTATCCAAGCAGCACGCGTTGTGAGCGTTCTAACGCAGCGCCAAGCATGCCTGGCATTCCGATAAGTGCAGGTGAGCTGCGTATTTCGATTAATGGGTAGAGGCGTAAACTAAAGACCCTCCATACTACTACCACTGTGATGAAGGGGCTTTAGAGTAAATGTAAGCGGCCTGAGCAACCTGCAGAGTGCAGAGCGCAGAGCTTAACCAGCCAAACACAGAGCTAATATTGCTGTAACCAAGTGTAAAACATTTTAATTAATTAAAAAGACAATATGTTCATGATTACTCTGCTGCCAAAAATTTACATCAGCAGCAAAATAGAATATGCTTGGTTACTGCTATATTAGCTCCGTGTTTGTCTCGTTGAGCTCTGTGCCACCAGGTTACTGCACCCTGCAGGCTGTTCATGTTTGCGGCTCTGCCCATATGGAAAAATGTCGTCCATCTCCATTTACCATAATACCGGACAAGCTACATCTTCCTGTTGTAGTAGTAATGCTCCGGCGTGAAGCAGCGGCAGCAAATGTGTAGATCCTGGCACAGACCGGATACTGACAGCCCGATGCACTACAGCCACTCTGCTTGCGTGTTGCCTTGCAGATGTCGACACGATGTCGCCTAACGCTACATTTGGAGACTGTACAAGCTGAAGCGGGCTGCAATTAAGAAATAGAAATTTGTGTGCATTGTATTAACCAGTTACACTAGATGCATTTTGCTCTTTTTAAGAGTCTGTCCACTCACGGTTTCGTCAACCACTTTCTGACCAGAGAAGGCACAAAGTGTAAAATACATCAAAATGTGATTTGTATAGAACTGATTCGAGTAAACATACACATACATTGCACCAGTCAAAGTTTGATAATTGTTTGAATTGACAAGAAGCTCGAGACACCCAGAGTTTCCATAACCACAAGTGTGTCTTAATAAGCCTGCAACAGCTGAGACTGGCTTACCTGCTTGGCTTTTCACTGGTTCGCTTAGCCTCTCTGCTGGATTTTTCACTGTCAGCATCAATTTTCCTGAAACGTATGCAACATGAGAAAAATTCTACAATCTTATTTTTTTAATAACACCATAGTCATTTGATAGCTTTTTTCTTTTTTCTAGTCATGAAAGCTTCATATTAGCTAAACATATCACTAATGCAGGACACTAACTAGCGAAATGTCCCTTAAAAGAAAGTCGCTAATAGGGTGTTGAACCGAACTCAAACCATAATTTCAGCTGGAACGAAACCTTAACCAATATTATTCTTAGAATGTGCCTGAACCCGACCTGAGCCTGAACCAAAAATATAATAATAATGTTTAACTGCTGGACGCGAAATGGTTCAAGCACATAGGATGCTCAATAGTATATATGGACATTTAATAGATAGACGATTCTTCAAGAGATTTACTTCTTCAGTCGGCGCATCTCACTGGCAGATGCACGAGTTTTGTGTGTGAGAATGGGGATATAGACCTAGGTAGAGATGGTTGCACTTCGGAACTTCGCCATGCCAGTTCTGTCCCAAGGCTGAAACTTTGTTTCTGGGGCTCTACTGAATCGCTGTTTATGTTGAAGCTCCCGATTCGGCCGTTATAGGTCAGCTTGTTATTATTAGTAGATAAACCATAAAATGCATGCCAGGATTCACGAAGAGCAAAAATGATAAATGTTCTCAAGAAAGCAAAATATGAAAATGAGTGAGTTCGTCCCTAAGGCTCCTTGTAACACTAACACTGCGGTCGTTAATATGAATGCCGTCACCATGTCAGTGCGTGGTAACAACGATGCTTAACGGCACAAGAAATCTGCTTTTGTTGCTTGCCATGGTTCACTATACATTTGGTGCCTCCAAGCAGGTTACAATGCGCTTTTCAAATCTTTCTTGGGGCACAATGTACGTGATTTAGACGTTTTTTTGAGGAGGGGTCCATACTTAGCTTAAGGCTCAGCACCATGTGCAGTTGAGTAAGAAATAACATCATGGTATTTAGCACAAACAGTCTGTTTATTGTACATAAAAATCAATATCCTCACCTGTCTTTATCTTTAATGAAACCAGAAAACTGAGCTAGATGTCAATTGCTAGCTTCTTTCTTTGCAACAGACTAGAAGCTTGGAGCTGTAATTTGTGTAATAAAGAGCGAATTTTGGCCGATAAGTACATGCTAGTGTAATATAATGTTATGTGCTCTCCAACTCCACAGATCCTACACCACAGTTTGCTCACCACCAGTCGTGTGGCAATTACTTGAAGCAAAACAAACATTACTGACTGGACTTTCTTGAAACTTTTCATCTCACTTTTCTTTTTGTGAGTATTCGATATTCTATTTGATAGTCCATGGTCGTTTTTCTCGAATATTGGCATTCAATTCGATTAGAAAATTTCACTATTAAAACAACCCTATAGATTTCTACTGTGCCCATTCCTTCCACTTCCCGACAAAGCCCTCACATGCACAAAGTGGACAAGTCAATAGCCCTGCGCAGCGCGTGGCCACCATAGGGCTAAATAAAATTTAACATGCCGAAGTGGTTTGTGAATTGATTCAGTGTTGCAAAATGGTTCGTGAACCAGTATAACATATTATTTCTCCTAACCAGAATGAAATCAAAGCACATTGAATCCGTGCTGTACCGATGATTTTTTTTTTTTTTCAATTCAATACCTTGCTTGTTATCAGCCTGGGGAGGCAAACTTGTGGCCAAGTTACCACACAGCTCAGTAAGGTTCCCCCAATATGTATAGAATTGTAGAAGACAGCACAACAAATGGCACATTTAGCCAATGAACTCGAACAGCACAATTCCTTCACCTCCAAAACGGCTAAAAACACATTGACCATGGATGTTCCAAATGAGCACTATTCAGAACATCCACTGCATGATTTTCGCACAAATGCCTATTCTTTATGCCAATTAAAAACTTCATCTATTAAAGTACTCTCCTGGAGCTGGCCGATTCTTACCTGCAGTTTATAACTCAATGCAACATCAAGAGTTGCACATACAATTGATGACAGGCGTATCTCATAATCATATCGTGGCTTTGCCACACAAAATCCCAGATTTAAATTTTTTTTTACAATTCATGACATTAGCAGACTCACACATACAGCCAACAAACATAATTCTTTTTATTTGAAAAAAAGAGGACGAGTTATACAACAAAGATGGTTACCTTGGAAAATTGTCTTACAACTGGCTTGATGAATCCCCATCAATGAGCACTACCCCTCAATGAAGAGCAGTATGATACTGAGCTTTAGCTAAAGCTCTGCGACCAGTGAAAGAAATATTGAAGGCCTCTCGCAACACACAACAAACGTGGTGTGTTAAGAATTCTGCATTATATGACAGGCATACCTGGCAGTGGGAGCCAATGCCTCAAGCTGTGCAAATGCATCTGATGCCACTTTGACATCTTCATCAAGCAATTTCTGAAAGAGGCAAAATTTAATGCATCACATATCGTGGTGGGCACTTCAGAGAGCTACGTTAAAGAGAGAGCTGAACTTACCCGGACATTGGGGTCATTTGGGAGGGCTAAAAATGGAAATCGTTCACGTTTCATGTCCAATTCTGTCTTCGGCTTTTCCTCAAAACCGTCTTTAGATGTGGTCGCCGCCTTTTTAGGCCTCATGTGCTGGATGATTCGTAGGAGGTTCGCTATGAATGAATCCTATAAAAAAAACACACAATTTCACTGGCAGCAACACTGGATAATACGATGTAATGACTACTATGTACAGCACAATAGGCCATGCAAATAACATAGGCCATCAAAATCAGCGTTATTTCCACTGCCACCATCCCCAATAACTGAGACAGTGACATGGCATTTAGACCTTTCTGTTGTGGTCAGGTGCCACCCCCCTTCTCACCCCCCCCCCCCCCCCCCCCATGGCTTATTAAGACTATGCGAGTGCTGCTTCTCAGGTGAGCTGATACTCCTTACTACGCAGGGATGCGCTAAAAGACATGACCTGTGGATAAGAAACACATAATGCGGAAGTATGTTATCTTGAAAATGAACATACCTTGGAACACATCTTTACATGTACCTTGCTCACAGTCTCTGTCATATAGAGCATCCTTGCAGATAATGACTTATAAAATGTATACAAGCTCTTCAAATATTTTGAACAGCAGGGCACGTAATAAAGTTTACTCCAGCTTTCAATGCCTCATACAAAAATAAATTGACAGAAAGAAAGAAAACAATTATTTGAGCCACTTTTTTTATGGCAAATACTCCACCACTTTGTTCCTCACTTGTGTCCACCTTCCTTTTTAGGCCTTGTTGCTGCTCAACTACAAGGTGCTTGGTGTTGTAAAAGTAGCAGGACCATATTCTTGATTAGCTACCTTAAGTGACATCACACTTAGTACACTGATTGGATGTTCCAATTGAAGCAGAAATGAAGAAATAAAGTTCCCACGTATATG
Organism: Dermacentor albipictus; assembly: GCF_038994185.2. Taxonomy (NCBI): domain Eukaryota; kingdom Metazoa; phylum Arthropoda; class Arachnida; order Ixodida; family Ixodidae; genus Dermacentor; species Dermacentor albipictus. The sequence goes on from NC_091821.1 coordinate 418,069,089, forward strand.
TCAGCATGAACTTAACACTGTGAAGTTGATTACAATGACAGTGTGCACAGCTAAAATGGTGCTATGTCAATGAGTCCCTACTAATGGAGTGATATCACTGACACCAAGGACAACATAGGGGAAATTACTTGTGTTAATAAATGAAATAAAGAAACAATAAATTAATCAAAATGAAAGTGGATGAAAAAGCAACTTGCCGCAGGTGGGGAACGATCCCACAACCTTCGCATTACGCATGCGATGCTCTACCAATTGTGCTATCACGGCGCCGTTTCCCCATCCACTTTCTTGGATATTTATGTTTCCTAGTAGAACCCTGGGAGTGTTAGCCAGCGCCACCACTCACAAACCTTGGCGGCAGATGTGGAACATCCTTCTGGCCGCAGGTGTCACGAGAACATGATCTTTCTTTAGGTGAAGGCAACCGGTCAATAAACCCACAGATGCTACCTGAAGGCATCAATGTTGCCAGATTCAAGACCCTCATTATGTAATAAACGAGAAGAAAGGTGGTTAATCGAGGAACCAGATTTTTATTAGTCCTATCATAAGAAGCCAACAAACACTGACACCTAGGACAACATAGGGGTAATTACTTGTGCTTAATAAATGAAATAAAGAATCAATAAATTAATGGAAATGAAAGTGGATGAAAAAAAAAACAACTTGCAGCAGGTGGGGAACGATGCCACGTTGCCGTGACGCCTGCGGCAGAAAGGTTGTTCCACATCTGCTGCCAAGGTTTGTGAGTAACTGCTTTATGAGCTGGCTAACACTCCCGGGGTTCCACTAGGAAACATAAACACCCAAGAAAGTGGATGGGGAAATGGCGCCACGGTAGCTCAATTGGTAGAGCATCGCACGCGTAATGCGAAGATTGTAAAATCATTCCCCAGCCGTGGCAAGTAATCTTTTCATCCACTTTCATTTCCATTAATTTATCGTTTCTTTATTTCATTTATTAAGCCCAAGCAATTTCCCCTATATTGTCCTTGGTGTCAGTGTTGGCTTCTTATGGTATGAATAATAAAAATCTGGCCCCTCGGTTAACCCCCTTTCTTCTCATTTATTACATAACGAGGGTATCAAATCTGGCCACATTGATGCTTTCAGGTAGCATGTGTGGATTTATTGACCGGGTGCCTTCATACAAAAAAAGAAAGATCACATTCTCGTGACACCTGCAGCATAAAGGATGTTCCACATTCGCTGCCAAGGTTTGTGAGTGGTGGCGCTGGCTAACACTCCTGGGGTTCTACAAGGAAACATAAATATCCAAGAAAGTGGATGGGGAAACGGCGCCGCGGTAGCTCAATTGGTAGAGCATCGCACGCGTAATGCGAAGGTTGTAAAATCATTCCCCAGCCGTGGCAAGTAATCTTTTCATCCACTTTCATTTCCATTAATTTATCGTTTCTTTATTTCATTTATTAAGCCCAAGCAATTTCCCCTATATTGTCCTTGGTGTCAGTGTTGGCTTCTTATGGTATGAATAATAAAAATCTGGCCCCTCGGTTAACCCCCTTTCTTCTCATTTATTACATAACGAGGGTATCAAATCTGGCCACATTGATGCTTTCAGGTAGCATGTGTGGATTTATTGACCGGGTGCCTTCATACAAGAAAAGAAAGATCACATTCTCGTGACACCTGCAGCATAAAGGATGTTCCACATTCGCTGCCAAGGTTTGTGAGTGGTGGCGCTGGCTAACACTCCTGGGGTTCTACAAGGAAACATAAATATCCAAGAAAGTGGATGGGGAAACGGCGCCGCGGTAGCTCAATTGGTAGAGCATCGCACGCGTAATGCGAAGGTTGTAAAATCATTCCCCAGCCGTGGCAAGTAATCTTTTCATCCACTTTCATTTCCATTAATTTATCGTTTCTTTATTTCATTTATTAAGCCCAAGCAATTTCCCCTATATTGTTCTTGGTGTCAGTGTTGGCTTCTTATGGTATGAATAATAAAAATCTGGCCCCTCGGTTAACCCCCTTTCTTCTCATTTATTACATAACGAGGGTCTCGAATCTGGCCACATTGATGCTTTCAGGTAGCATGTGTGGATTTATTGACTGGGTGCCTTCATACAAAAAAAGAAAGATCACATTCTCGTGACGCCTGCAGCATAAAGGATGTTCCACATTCGCTGCCAAGGTTTGTGAGTGGTGGCGCTGGCTAACACTCCTGGGGTTCTACAAGGAAACATAAATATCCAAGAAAGTGGATGGGGAAACGGTGCCGCGGTAGCTCAATTGGTAGAGCATCACACGCGTAATGCGAAGGTTGTAAAATCATTCCCCAGCCGTGGCAAGTAATCTTTTCATCCACTTTCATTTCCATTAATTTATCGTTTCTTTATTTCATTTATTAAGCCCAAGCAATTTCCCCTATATTGTTCTTGGTGTCAGTGTTGGCTTCTTATGGTATGAATAATAAAAATCTGGCCCCTCGGTTAACCCCCTTTCTTCTCATTTATTACATAACGAGGGTCTCGAATCTGGCCACATTGATGCTTTCAGGTAGCATGTGTGGATTTATTGACTGGGTGCCTTCATACAAAAAAAGAAAGATCACATTCTCGTGACGCCTGCAGCATAAAGGATGTTCCACATTCGCTGCCAAGGTTTGTGAGTGGTGGCGCTGGCTAACACTCCCAGGGTTCTACAAGGAAACATAAATATCCAAGAAAGTGGATGGGGAAACGGCACCGCGTTAGCTCGATTGGTAGAGCATCGCACGCGTAATGCGAAGGTCATGGGATCGTTCCCCACCTGCGGCAAGTTGCTTTTTCATCCACTTTCATTTCGATTAACTTATTATTTCTCTATTTAATTTATTAACACGAGTAATTTCCCCTATGTTGTCCTTGGTGTCAGTGTTTGTTGGCTTCTTATGATATGACTAATAAAAATTGGGCCCTTTCTTCTCGTTTACTACTGGAGTGAGGCACTGCAATGCATCTCAGATGATGTGCAAGTATTGCTCAGACTGATTGACCAAGAATAAGGACCAAGTATAAGCAAGAACCCCTACAAGGGCTAAAGTTCTGTGGGGGCGATTATGACAATAGTGGCCGGCTACCTGAACAGAGTGGAATACAAGTGCACGTCTGTAGCTTGGCAAGGCCCAGGTTCAAGTCTGCTATCGCATGTAAATGGCAGCAACACCAGATGATTTAGCTCTTTGGAGTTGCATGCGATATCACGAGTTTTGTCTTTCATTCTGTGTCAAGTTACATACCAATACACTGATCTACCCTGTCTTTTTGCTCTTTCATAGCTAGTCTTCAGAATTCAGCTTGACGACTTGATGCCATAGGACCTAGTAACAGCAGCAGAAGCAGCAACAACTAAAACAGCGTAACATTCCGCACAGCAAGCTCATTTACAGCTCTTTAAGTCAAGTCAGCTACACCACGTACTTACAAGCTATGACCAGCCATTTGACTGTTTACAAAAAAAAATACAACTCCACTTATATAATTCTGCTCACTACCGCAAACCAAGCATACTGCATGTGACCGCCTGCACACACGCGATAACGTAGAAGTGTGCTAAACTGGGCTGGCTGTTACATAATTAGGATGGGAACAAATGTCGCTTAAGGCGGGATGGTGAGAGCACAATGTTAAGAATGGCCAGCTGCAGTGCAAGATTGCCACCCGCTTACTAATATGACGGCAACATACCGGGAGCTTCGTCGCCAACTTCTAGCCACAGCGTGGCTAAATCGACTTTGTGATGGAATGAGTTCGGCGGGCCAACTATTGTTCCCAAACTCCCCAACGCGCTACCCGGAACGGCTTCGAGTTCTACGGGGCCCCTCTGACGTCGGCTCCGGACATTTGAACGTGTGTGCCTTTGTGTGGGTAGGCCGTCCTGCGGGAGGCGGCTAGTTTGTGTTGACGAAACGAACGTTCGCCGCCTTGTGTTGCCGGAGGACCGAGTGTTTAAAAACTGCTGTTGTGCGGATGCTCGAGACACTTCTCTTGAGCAGTCACGTTGGACTGACACTTCTCTTGAGCAGTCATGTTGGACTGACACTCTTTCTCAAACAGTCATGTTAGACTGATATAAATATTGTAAATAAACCCATATTCCTCGTTCTCGATGAGAAGCAGTCCTTCCCTTCATCAACGTCCTCAGCGTGGATAAGTTGGACGACGGCATGGGCCAGCTGCCTTCTAATTCATGCCGGACTCCAATCTTGACAACGGATCACGAGCGACGGGATTGAGCCCCCAATCCTAACAACAACAAACAACTCTCTGTCGTTCTCTCACAAGCACTGTTTGTTCTCGTCCTAATGCAACAATGTATAAAAACAAATTGTTCCCTCTACACGCATGAATAGGCACCCTGCAATGAAGTTTGGCTGTACTGTCACGCCACCTAGCAGCGGCGGTGAGCACCCATAAGTAGGCCCTCACCGTCATTTCATCATTGTCTGTACTACATTCAGGCCTGCCTGAAAGCCTCCTTTTCCAGTTTTGCAATGGATTCACTGGGGCCTCTCGGCAGCTCCTCCGTGAGAAGTGTGAACAAAAAGAACAAGCACACATACTGCTGTGTTAAGGAATGTCACAACCGCAAAGGGGATGTCAACATCAAACTGTACTGCTTCCCTTTAAAACCGTGGGAAGCAACCCGGTAGCCGAAGTGGATCGTTGCAGTTTGTGCCGCTCTTGCGAATTTCTGTTAAACAAGCTGAGACGTAAATGCAAAAAGAAGACGAAAAAAAATACCCAGCAGCAGCAGCATCTATAAAGACACACAATAAAGCGAGAACTGCATAAAAACATGTGACCTGACTCCCACTGTTGTAAATTGGTTTAAATAGTTTTTCAGCTGGTCTTGCTCCAGAACAAATGCGCAGTGGATGTTACGTGTCAAATCTAGCTTCGTAAGCGCTCCGTGCTGTAGCTTTGTACACACTGTGCTTTTTGTTGTGCATTAATAAGACAACATGCAGCTTCTTTCTGTGCCAAGGTCAAGGTGCGACTGCTGGAACCAGGCTCATCCATGCTGATGTTTTCTTGCACTTCGAATAACAAAACTAAGATTGGAGTGCACGGCAGTACACGTTGAGTATCTGGAAATGAGCATTTCTCTCGCGTACACTAGCGAATATTTGTTCAGTCTTCACGTTCTTTAGTCTCAGCTGATTGCTCTCTATTATGTTTCAGCGGTGATGACCTCTCACATTCGAGCTCGAACGACAATACCACGATATGCTCGAGGCACTTTGTCAACGGAGAAAGAAGCACTCACCAGCCAATTCACAAAAACCTATACAATTGTGGGGTGCAAGGCATGCTCCAAGTTATGAGGCGACAAATGACAGTTGAAAAATGTCTACGGCCGTATTTATCACTTAAGTGGCATGAAATAATGATTTGTTAAATTACTTTGAGTTCGATGTCGTAAGCACATTTGCTTTGTTGTGACAAACACTTCACGACATGCAGTGGTTGCTTAGGGGCAATGGTGTTGAGTTGCTAAGCACGAGGTTGCAGGATCAAATCCTGGCCATGACGGCCGCATTTCAGGGGGGCAGAATGCGAAAACATCCTCTATTTAGGCAAACGATAAAAACCTATATTTAGGCACACAATAAAGAACCCCAGGCGGTCCAAATTATTACAGAGTCCCCCACTATGGCGTGCCGCATAATCAGATCATGGTTCTGGCACATCAAACCCCAAATTTCAGCACTTCGCTGCAATGTCCATGCTGTTCACTTCTTTAACACGATATACATGGTTGTAGTCGTAAAGTTGACGTCCTTTCTCAAGCGTCCGTCGTCCAAAATGGGCCTCGATTTTTTCAATTGCTTTAAAACCAACGCTTCAAACAAGCGCCCCAAAGCATGCCTCCGTAGCAGTGGCCGCCTCGGTGTTTCGCGGAACTAACACAGCGGCGCTGACGGCTGAGACGATCGCTGCGCCGTCTGGTTAATGAAGGTAGCCTATAGAAAGCCACTGGAAATGACTGAGGCAACACGCAGTCATAGCGGGTACATAATTTAGTCGTTCTTCAGTGTGTGGCAGACATTTACAATGTATCACGTCACGATAATTCAGTCTACAAAAAGTACTTCACACACCGCTCCCGAAGCAGACGGCGCACTTAGAAAACGATGTAAACAGCTGTATTCAGAAAGTGAGCACTCACTGAAAATTCCGCTTCATTTTCTTGCAGAGCCTTCTTGAACGACTCGAACGTGTTGTTTTTGTCTGCCAGGTCGATGATGAACTCGGCTGCACGAAAATAACGGCCCTGAATTTCAGGATCGTTCACTGCACTGAGAAAAGCGATCGCGAGCAAAAAGAAACTCTGCTCTTATTACGATGGGCAAATGCACACAAATTTGGCAGGTGCACCGTAGTCACTCACCCATGTCCTTATCGTTGATTCCTAAATGGTTGTCTAGTTCTGTACAGATTTTTGACACGAGAGACAAATACTCGAGCTTGGCAAGTTCGTTCATCTTGGCTAGAAGGCACGACGTACTGACTCGGTGACTCTGGCCTAATGATGAGATGGACTGGTTGACCCTTAGGTGCTTCTAACAAGCGCAACGGCCCTGAGTCGATGGTTTTTGGCTCGACCTCACCATTTACACAAGCTTGACAAGGTTAGATTACTGACGCACAAAACAACATGAACCAGTGAGCGCGTCCATCTTGTTTGAGCTGAATAGGTGGCGCTGGGGTGGCCGGGGCGCACCGAGACTGTTTCCGGTTCCGCTTTATAACCCTGCCAGCAGCCGCCGCTTTTTTTCTTTTTTTGTTTGTTTGTTTGACGTGTTTTCGTGCAGCGTGTATGTGTGTGCGGTGTGTGTCTGCGAACGCACGTCGGATCTGTGGCACCGAGCAGCGACTTGTGTTTGGTTTCACGACTGTCAGCGCTAGCAGTCGTGTTCGGAGCACTGCGATGAAATTAACGACAATTTTACGAAAAGTCGTGTAACATCTGAGCCTTTTATTTTCTTCCGTAACATGCTTTTAGTTATCCTGCTCGCTGTGACATTACCGCTGTCACTGGCCATTTGGTCCTTGTCAGTAGTTTCATCTTGGTACACAGAAAGTAAGTGGTGTTGCTCGCTCCTGAAAATTATTCTATGCGTAGTGTGGGCCTTGCGCATTTACTGCCATCAATTTTAAGTTAATTGATCCCATATAGTTTGCGTTGCATTGTGGCGTGCGCTGATTTATGTGTGTTATGGTTTCAGGTGTAGCGCCGCCCACGCCTCTCCGGTTCTTTTTTTCCGCGTTCATCCCGATTTTAATATCGGCTTGGGGTTACAAGAGGAAAAGTCTCGACCTTTCAGGAGCTCTGTGTGGTTAGTATAGATTTGCTGCTCAGAATTTCGTTTTGTTCGCATTGCAGGTTGTCGCTTATTAGCGGCTTGTTTTCCTTTCGATTTCAGGTGTGGTGGTCGGTTTCATTTTGACGTTAAGCAGCTACCTGTTCCTAGCGAGCCTCTTCGCTTTCTTTATATCATCCTCTCGAGCAACGAAGTTTAGGTCCGAGCTGAAAAAAAAGTTTGAACCGGATCACAGAGAAGGTGAGCAAAGTCTTGCAAGTTGCTTCTGCGTGTATGTATCACTTAGGTTTTGTACACTGCCAAGAGGATTATTTGCTGTTACTAATTTCTATTCGCATCATCTTTTGGTTTCAGTGGATCAGCCTTTTCTGTGAATTTACTCGCTGCTGTCCATGCATGATTAATGCTGTGCAACATATGTTAATTTGGGTATTGTGGAATGTCTCTATAGGCGCAACCAATTTCTCGCAATAAATTTGGAGCTGTGTGTAAAATTGTCAGCACAGAAGTTATTGCATTGGTTTACTCGAGAAAAATAAAACTTGAACTTCATCATGCAGACTCAGCTTTGACCCTATAGGCAATTTGTTTCCACGCGGTCAATATGTCTACACCAAAATCTCGCTCCTGCCTTACTGCATATTAAATATATCGTGGCATATGCCATTCCTCATTCTAAGAAGTAACACTGTATTTGTTCAACTGTATGGGTTAATATTGCGCGTCCCTGACAGGAGGGCAGCGCAACTGGGTCCAGGTGCTTTGCAATGGTGGCATCGCGACAGAGTTTGCGCTGCTGTACGTGCTGGAGTGTGGGATGGGCGAGAGGCTGGCCGATCCAAGCAATGCCTGGCAGTGCACCATCCTCTCGCTGGCCGTACTCAGCGCCTTGGCTGAGAGCTGTGGAGACACGTGGGCCTCAGAATTTGGCAGTGTGCTCTCCAGGGGAGATCCTTTCCTCATCACGTCATTCCGGAGAGTGCCCAGAGGTGAGCCCAAAACAAAGCTTTTAGTGAATGTTTTCATGTGCTGGGAGCTTTATCATTGGTTGGTTGAGTGGACCACTGAACGCTGTTGAGCCAAAGAAGGCGCGTTACCCCCTTTTCCCAACATTTATTCAGCTATCCTTCTGGTTGTATACTGTGTGTGTAGTGCTGGAAAAAAATCATGCTTTAAAAACGTATGTAGAGGAATCTCAAGCAAAAGGCTTTGGAAACTGCTCTGTGTGTTCCAACTGCTACTCTATGCCCCTGGTGATACTTTGGCTAATTTATCTGCCCTTTGCAAATTGTTCTGAGGGACTGATGTTGCCTCAGTTGTTTCCTTGTATGTCTTGTACATTTCATCAGTTTCATGCTTTACTCCTCCCCCACCCCCTTTTCTTTTCTGAAGGTACAGCCTTCCGTATTTCTATAACAGGCTGATTGGTCAGCTAGCTCCAGGTTTATTGTGCTAAAAGCAAAGTTAAGCACAAGAATATCACGAGGACACAAAAGATGCATCGGAAACATAGACACAGTGTCCCATTGTGGCAAGCCAGTTTGTACTGCTATGTCGAGAGGTTTACCTTGTTTTAGAGCACAGCTCACAGGTGCCCATTCCTGCACCAAGCGTCGGTGGTGTAACTGAGTGAGTGAGAACAGCGAAAGGCGAAAGTGAATGCAGATTGCAGCGGGGGATGAATCATGCGAGGAGGAAAGAGGATCGAGAGGAGGGTGCAGCGATGATGGCTACAAGATGGCACCAAAGTAGTGCTCATTGTCTGATAGATTTGTCAGCTGCGGATGCTGTGAATTGTGCCCACGCGCTGGCTCTCACAATCTCCAGGTTAGTGAGGCAGTTGCGCCACACTTCACTCCATTTGCAATGTGCCGCTTGAGACAGATTGCCCACGCATACAGCTGCGTATGCTGTATGCAGCTGTGTACTTGTTTTATGCATACGCATAAAACACGTATACAGCTGAGCTCAAATTTCGCATTAGCGAGTATCGTAATCATTGGTGAATTTTTTTCACAAGGCAAGCCACTGAGTTCATGTTGCAATCCAAGGTCATATTCTGGGATGCTAATTTTCATGCATATCACATGCTGATCCACCTAAACCAGTTGGAATAGATGTTCCGACAGATGTGAGCAAGCATACCTACGGTCAGTATTATTTTCGTGTCTTGTGGTTGTTTTTGAGTTCACTGGCAGCGCAGGGGGACACATGTCTCATGATGACAAAAATTTTCCCTGTTGTCATGCTTTGATTCAGGGAGGGTTCTTTGCATGGTAGTATTGCTAAAAGTGATGATTTCATAGCAAAGTTCCAGCAATGGATGTTTGCTGCATAGCATGACATACTATCACATTAAATAATGTACTTAATTAAGGGAAAATGACACATTAATTACTTCTCTCCACTTTGCGGGTTTCTGCATAACTATTACATCTAAATAATGTACTAGTAACTGTTGTCTAATTGCTGCCCTGATCATGATAAGTTCCCTTGTTGAAACGTTGGGTGCCATAACATTCCTTGCTTGACCACAGTTGATCACTTCAAGCCTTCATCTTCCTGTGAACCTCTTTTATTTTGAATACCATACAAGGTGTGTGTCATGCATTTGAGCTTTTGAATAGTCTGGAACAAATTATTTCTAGAAAAATGTTGTCTGTTGAAAACTATCAAGTCAAAGAATGGACTGTTGGACTCTTGCAGTTGCATGCCATATCGGTGTGCCTTTGATTTTGGTCTTGCCCTCCTTGTCTTTGAAGGTGCCCATACAAGGCAACACGCACATGGTAGCTTGAAGCTTTTCATATGTTTTATGCTATAACAACAATGGAGTAAACTATAAAGCAGGAATTTTAAGAAAGATGCTTTTTTAAGTGGCAGTAGATAGTTGTGACTGCATAAAGATTAGTAATGAACACAACCCTATTACAGCAATGTTCTTGTTTACACAAAAAGGGTGTGTTTCGCAGTTGGACCAGAACTCTACAAGTATGCTATCCTTATTTTCGACGCGCTTTTATCTCCAGGCATTCTTGACCCTTGCACCATTAAATGCTGTCATTCATAATCGGCATGTGTACTGCCATATCTGTGTAATTTTATTGCCTTGGCATTAATTACTAGGACATTTCAGTGTAATTGGGTATAGTGCAGAGATGTACCCACTATCAGAAACTTTGGAACTAAGGATTGCATTGTCAGTTAAAACGTATTTATAGCACAGGAGCCGTTCATCTTGCTGCAAATGAAATCCTCTGGTGGGAACTTTGTGCACAGGTAAATGACTGATTTTGTAATCGGCACCTTTGTTGGCGGCAACTCGAGATAATTGTAGCCAAAGATAGCGGATCGCTTAGATAAGAAGGTTGCTATAATGCCACTTGTACAGGCTTTCGCCTAGGTCAAGTTCGTAGAATGTGCATATTTCTGGCTGTTTGCGTGTGCTCTCAAGTGTGTCTAGAAGACTGATGCTATTCTGAGACTGTTGTTGGCACTTTGCTGTGTCAGTCAAGGATGTTGAGGCTTTTCTTAAAAGGTTGTCTGGCTCTTTGCAGTCTCTGTGCAGCAATTTCATTCAGTCTTGGCAAGCTTGCGTATTAGCAAGCTACTGTTATCATTTGCAGGCATGTTAACTTTTGTTTTGCTTAAGGGAACGGTGAAAGCCTAGCCTTAGATGTCATAAAACAAGGAAAAGTAACGCTTCCTCTGACACTCAAGGAAATGTTGAATGGCCTGCTCCTTTCCTTCCTTGCTCTTTCTTTTTCTGCAGTAGCAGTAAGCATCCTTTGGTTACTTACTTTATTACTCAGATATGTTATAAAAGGGCGCTGGGCATATTTTTGTTGTTTATATACATGATTACTACACCTGGATTAACATTATTGCAGGGGAGATGTTTAGACAAGCAGCATGCTTGTAAACAAACATGTACAGTGCAGGCAGAATAATTGAACAACTACATTAACACTCAACTTTTTTTGTTCAGCACACTGAAGAAAACTTTTTTACAAGATAACTCTTGGAAACTTGTCAGGCCTGTGACTTTGTCAGCTAGGAAAGTTTACACCAGTAGAATTTCCCAAATAATTTTTTTGCCTGCATGGAATGTGATGTCAATGTGACTGCATCTATGTCCTGTCATGCTCAGTAGTTTCTAAAAAAAAATTGTTATAAAGAAATAATACACGTAAATCTTCCACAGATATATTTTTTAGTGGGCATTTGTGCCAGGAACGCTTGCCTAAGTACATGGGAATAGTGAAATTGTTTTGCTCTTCATCCATTGACCCAATTTTGATGAGGCTTGTTGCATTTCAAAGTAAAAAATGAAATCTTGTAACTGTTGGCAGCAGGTTGTTTGTTTAGACCATTAAGTTATGTTTTTCTTAAATTGTCAAAAGAGTAAAAAAAAGAATTGTTGAGTATTATACAGCACTCTAAGTTATACCAATAATTTTGTAGGACTTCTGCAGACCTCACATAAATAATGGGATGATTTCACATCAGCTGTAAGCTAACAGCACTTCATACTTGTGTGCAGTCTTTAGTTTAATTGATTGAACAGGTATGGTTTACAAATTTGTGATATATTTTTATGCATAGTTATGGAGCTGATAACATTGTTTCTGACATGTTTTTTTTTTTATTCGCTGATTTCTGGAAACCCTGGATTGAAATTCTGCTTGGGACCCTTCATGGAATTTAGCTCTGTCTCTTCACTGAAATCTGTTCAGCAGTTGTTTGTGTACTCTACATGTATATGAATATTGAAACCAGAGTTGGTTGAAAGCTTGAGCTTTTTAAGTACGTACTGTTGTCATTTTTTCCATCATTCACATTTAGGCACGTATGCACACTCGGTGCATGTGGAGATTGGTTAAACCAGTGAACTCCAGAGCTTAGTCGCGTCATTGGCGACTCGGGGAAGTCGTGAGGGGGGGAGATCCCCCACCAATATTTAATGGACGGCTCGGTCCCTTAACTACCTGGTTATTAGCAATACATGCACACATACACCCCCTTCCCCCGACATACACATACAGGCTATGCATGTGTGCATTGGAAACCCTTCTCGATCAAAGGGAGACTTTAAGCAATGGTAAATGCTAAGGACACGCTAATGTCTGCATATTTGAAACAAATATTGTATTTACTCAATTGTAATGCCACCTCGATGGTAACATGCATCCCGGTAATTATATGTGAGAAACTGAAAAATTGAATACCCTTGTTTGTCCTGTCACTGGATTTTCCTTTAATTATAGATTTATTGTCACTCGAAAGAGAAAGCTTTGAACTCTGAGGCCACTGGAAGCGCGATTTGAACACCAGCTATAGGTGGTGTCCAATGATGATGTTCCAGGGCTCTCAGGAGCTTCCACCACCCGCATTGCGTAAAAGAACGGCTTTTTGGATTTCTTGCTAAATCCAAGATTGAGGGGTGAAATTAGGACACCACTTCTTGCACTTCTAGTTTCACAGTTGATTCAAACAAGTATGTAATATTTGGCTGAATTTTCCCGAGACAAAATACACGTTACGATTTGAGCAGATATGGTCGTAACATTTCAAATAATTCAATTCATAAATCGAATATCTGCTATTCGGTTTCGCGAACATCTAATCTATTTCATTGAAAGACCCATGTTTCGTTCTGGGCTGCATGCAGGCTTTCTGTGATGCATGACCCTCAGCAGTAAATCTAGGGTATTGCAATGTATCAGGTGTCAGACACAAATATTGGAAAAACACACAGGAAAGCCAAATTAGCACTTGCCCGCTTAAAGCAATACAGCTCGCAAAAAACACCTGAGATTCAAAACAGCAATGTGCACATGGGAGCTGGGCATGCTAAGCACTCCGATATCGCACGTTATTCACGTTTGGTAATCTGTGCAAGTTATCGGAGGCCACAGACACTGAAAGCAGTGGTTTCTGTCCGTGTGTACACACTTGCAATTTTTGAACCAGAATGCGCTAGCATAGACGTCGCGGCCTGCGAGTCACTTTATAACAACGAGAAACAGCGACTGTAAAGGCGCCCTCTAGTGCTAGCATCATCTGTGCTGTTTGCACCAGGAGGACACATGCCCTGCCATGGTTATCTGTGCAGTCCTTTTGTGCGAGAAGCCTCCGTGAGAATAGATGTTAAGATGTTTCATTTGCGATGCGCTCTCCATTTTTTCTTCATATTACTGAAAACTGCGCATGTGCCAGGGCATAGAGATAAAAAGAAAATACAGGAAATGGATGAGCATGTGTGAAATATTGTCGCAAAAAAAAAAAGCAGGAGCGATGATTGCAAATACTTATAGCCACGTTGCCTAGCTCTTTGTGGCAGTGTATGATGGGGCCTTGTGGATAAAAAAGGCATGGCATATGCACTTCTGAAGAGAACAGCATAGTAGGCTGCATTCAAATGGGAGATTACTTTGCGCACTTGTGTATACTATCATCGATCTTGCCGTTATAAGGCACAGACGTGCCACGTGCTTGGTGGTTGCGTATTCTGGTTAATATATTGCAAGGATGTTCATTGCAAAGAAATTTTTCTTCAGAAAATGGCAGCATGCACTGAGACACCCTGCTGTTGCAATAAAGGAGTTCAGTGCCAGAATAATTGCTGAAGTTTGCAGATTCTTTTTCTATAATGGGTACAAGACTGATTTCCAGCAGTTGAACTTGCTGGGGACCGTGCGTATCCTGCATAAAACATTGGGTGTTTTTAGTTTATGGTGCTATACAATAATCACTCTTTATCCTTCTTTACCTTCCTTTTCCTTGTTCCTTAGTTTCCACACTACCCTAGTAACTGTATAGCAGGCAGGTCATAAGAACCTCTGCACTTTCCATTTTCTTTTCCTTTGTCTCTCTGGTACTTAAACCTTATTTAGTATCATATTGACCGTGCAGGAACTAACGGCGCCGTTTCCCTGGAAGGCCTGTTCTTCAGCGGCCTGGGCGGGGCCTTCATAGGCCTTGTTTACTACATTGCTATGGCTCTGTTTGTGGGTCCAAGCAGCTTACAGGCAGCCTCGGCCCAATGCCTAGTCATTCTGGTTGGCACCCTGGCGGGCTTCCTCGGATCCCTGCTGGACTCTTTCCTTGGAGCCACTCTGCAGTTCTCAGGTGGGACTGAACATCAGCCTATTGTAGGTGTGAATTGTTGCCATTCAAAAGAGCTGTTCTACAAATGTTTTCAGCTGTTGCTTCAGGTACAAACCATCAATCAGATGCTTCTTTTGTTGTTGTGGTCATTGCTTTTGTTAGCTCAAGAGTCCAACAGAAACATGCAACATCTGTAGGCTTTTGAGTGTCCTGCCAGGCCGTCAAGTGCATGACTGCTTGCTACACAGAGGTAAATAGAGATGGCTGGGAGATACCGTTATCTACAGTAAACGTAAATGGGCTGATGCCAAAAATGATGGGCCCATTCTTGGCCACTTCTCCAGAATGGGTATGTGCCACCATGATAAAGGGGGTATAGGAAGCTTAAATATGTTTAGATATATCGGTCATACTTCCTTTGTGTGCATCACTTATGGCCAATCGGCACTCGACAAGCATCCTGTATCGGACTCATGTTTGTGACATTGCTGTATTGGCATCTCTCACTGGGTATCTGCCTGCCTTGCTGTTTGCATTTTCGCGTAGCTTGTGAATGGTATGCTGCATAAACACAAACACTGCACCAGAATAATGTTGTGACCTGTGTGGCACAAAATCATCACATATCTTCGGACGAGAACAATGAGTTAGTCATCATGCCATTGCTGCTGTCGTCACACACATGCTTGTGTCACACAGACGCTTGCTCATCTTGCACAAACATGTTTTTCTATTTGCTAACGCTTTGCAAAAACTGAAACAATGCTGGGTCGCCAGCTACAGTCTGTTTGTCACAACAGAGTGCAATTATCCAGCGAGAAAGGTCCGTTATATCTGACGTCTGTTCCATCCAAAATTAGGGCCGCTGTATGTTGTTAAACGGTGGAACTTCACATATGCCTTGGTCTAATCCAAAGGCAATCACAAAAAGGTTGAAAACAATAGAATTAAAATAAATTTGTAGTTACATAAATGGATTTCTGTGGATTTATTGTAGAACTGCACTAGCAGCACAATGTCTTGCTGTGCAACGTTTTTCGAGTCCTTGTTGCTGACAAATGGCAGTTTCCCTGCACAATGCCAGCCCAACAGTGGCGAGCTGCTGTGCGAGCTGCCACGTTCAAGCGCACTCCCGCCAATGACATGAACCTTGGCTGCAGTTACGTTCTTCGCACTGTGGGGATGCGCGACCCTCGCGCCTCCCCTGATGTTTTTCCTGCATAGCGCGTCTCCTGTACTCGCGCTTAGCCGCGTGACCTGCGTGACGCCCGCGCGGTTGATGTGGTTGAAGCGCAGTGCGAGAGATGGCGCGAGTGTTGCGCTGCTAACGCCGCGAGGTTACTTGGGTGCCGAAAGGAAGGCTCTTGCTCTCTTTGGGTTCGGGAAGCGAGCGGGACGGACGTGCCGTGCCGCGCGCCGACCGATGCTTCGGCGAGACCGTCTCGCGTGGCCGCCTTCGAACGCGCCACGATTCGCGTGACTATACACGCGAACGACCAGGCGTTGGGATCCAGCATGGGGCGAACATATTCGCTCGCTTCCGGTCGCGGTGAGTCGGACTTCTAGATTTGTCGCGCGCCCATCGGCATGTTTTGTGGATAGCAACTCGGCTAGCAGGCATTGATGTATGAAAGGTGCAATAAATGCCCTTGTGATTGTTTGCACTACTGTGTTGTCGTTCCTTTGTCCCAAGAGTATGGTGGGAGAATCCCCTAACAGACCCCACAGCACAGAAAAAATAGTTAGAATAAATGGATGTCTTAATTTTATCTTTCGTGATAAGCAGCGACCACTGTCATACCTGTAGCAGGAAAGGGAGCTTGGACACGAGGCAAGCTCAACTGAGAGCCTACGTCTTGCCACCACTACACTGCATGCGTTTTTGAAGCACTGTATGCTATGCCTACTAAGTGAAGCGGATTACGTTTAGCGGCACCCTCGGCACTTGCTCAGCACCCAGTCAACATTGGCGGGCGGTGGTTCATCGCTCACGTGGTTAGCTGACGTGACCTTGTGCAACACACCATTGCAGTTAGATTGCCACTGTTTCTTTCCTCTTAAAAAAAAATTTAAAATACTTTATGTATTTTTATTTTATATACCCTTATGTAACACCCTTTATGGGTCTTTAAAGGGACACGAAAGGCAAGTATTAGGTCGAGCTGAAGTGCTTGAGACTCTCTAAGGCGTCAATATTATCACGAACAGGGCCCTAATAATCGAGAAGTTGAGGTAAATGCAGGACATGGTTAGAGACTCCCCCGGGACATTCAAGTACTTGCCTGATGATGACAGCACTCCTCAGTTAAATGCTGTCGCTAGTACTCAACCAATCGTTGCAAAAAACGTCCTTGTATTGTATTATAAGAGGAAATAAAATGCTACTTGTCTAGTTCTATTCTATATTTGGAAAAGACTCATTGAAATTACCCTTGGCAATGACGCGGGTGGTAGAAATGTTTCGTTTTCGCTCGACTCCGCACCGCCCACGCTTTCGCATTTCAGCAGTTTCGTTATCGCGTATTGCTGTGCTGGTTTTGCTTGCTCGCAAAACTCGCACAAACTGCAAGTAGCAGAGAATTCAACTTCCATGTGATGTCGGGGGATGCCCGAACAGTCTACACCACTTCAGCAAAAAGCAGCTGTAGCGGCGAATCCACCGCTCTGTTTTGGCTCAGTGCCGATGTCTGTCAGACACCATTTTACACTCTAGTTTTACTCACCGACAGCAGCAAAGGGTGCTGATAGCATATGCAACGTTGCCACTTCCCTGGTTGGGTGGCGGGTGATTTGAATTTCGAAAAAGACATTCGGACCCTTCAGATGCAATTTTCTCGTAAACTAAGTCTTCTTGGCGCAAAACAAGCGCTGCGAGATTTCTGGAATGGTATTTAGAGAGTCCATGCCAGCTTAGTATTTGCCTTTAGTGTCCATTTAAGGTAACAAAATGACATGCAATGAAAAAAGCACATTTTTGCACATCCCGCAAGTGGCCGGAAGAAAGCTGTGCGCACTGCTGCATGCACACATCGCCTCTGCAAAGTATGTTGTAATGCAGCATCTAGACAAAAGTTGCCCAAAATATTGTCTATTGTAGCTGATAGTTCATTATGGCCAGGTTTGTTAAAAGTGGAATTCGTTGCTGGAATAATATAGGCAAACCAAACGAAGAATTGTCTGTTGTATCAGAAAGTACCGTAAAAGCTGGAATGTGGGTATAATTTTTTTTTTCGCATACAATTTCTGGAAAAGTGCCCCCTCGTCATTGGCACAATTTCACATGTCATCTGGCCATTATGGGACAATGAAAAAAAAAAGAAAAACGAAGATGGCGTCATTTTAGTTGGTTTTGGTGTTGCAAACTTCACAAACGATGTGGAAATGTGGCTTACTACTGTTTCAAGGTGCAAAATTAGCAGATCTGTGCTTGATTTTAGTGCTGTGATACAGTATGCAGAAACGCATGGGAGCATAGGGGCACTACACTGTTCGTTACCATGAGCAGGAAGTGAAATGATGTCACCACGGTGGGTGAAACTGTTGACTTTCTCTGAAAACTTTGTTCTGTGACCGCTACGCTGTTCATACTTAACTTACAGGAAGCTTTAGCTTGGGGGTTCCTATATAAATACATGGGAGAAGAGAAAATTTTTCCCTGCAACCGCTGCACCGAATTTTATGAGGTTTGTTACATTTAAAAGAAAAGGTTTTGATTGATCGAGTGACTGTTGGAAGTGTATTCTATATTCAGGTCATTGATTCTTAACAAACATTCTCGAAAATTAAGAGTTTTCTAAAAGAAAGAAAAAAAGTAGACTTTCAGGTTTACAACCCTAACTCAACAATGCAAAATTATATTGCAGTTCTATAAATTGCATCGAATAGTATATCTAAAGCAGACAAAATTGACGTATATGTGGACTCTTAAGTACACCACTGATATGTGAGTAGGACTGCTGCAATACTTTTGTAAACAGTATAACAAATTCACGTGATATCAATTAATATATCCAACTTGTCCACTTTGGATGTTCTGACACATGCAATTTACAGAACCGTGATATCTGTTTATGGAGCAGAGTTTTTGTAAACTTAGTGGCTTCATTTTTCTTTCAAACTGATTTTTGGCAATTTCCATAAAATAATTCAGGTGCTAAATCAAAATTTCGATTCCAGCAGTCGCTAGAATTTAACTTTCTCTCACAAATGTGACAGATACCATTAAAATCCGCTCTGGGGTTATCTCAGAAAAGCATTTCTGCATTTTACGTGTATTCGAATAGGCAGAATAGGACAAGAGTTAAAAGCGGACACTGACCACGAAAGTTTATAAAAAGGAAAGATGTTTCTGCTCCCCTGCGGGAGCCGAAATGTCTTTCCTTTTGATAAACTTTTGTCGTTGGTGTCTGCTTTTCACTGTTGTCATGTATACTCCCAACCAGACGGCTTGCCATCCAATTCTTGATTTCGGTTTGAATAGGAGTTGGCCCCAAGCTAAAGCCTCCTCTTAATGACACTGTGGTGGAATTTATTTGTGAGCATCGTGCGTGAGAATGACTATCCGCTGGGACAAATCAGCGGCACAAAGGAGATGTCTCGTAGGCCACCGCACACAGTGCACAACACCTGAAGCTGTTATTGACAGGAGCTAGACCATCAAAATGAGCGAATAGCGGGCTGTTGCGCGAGGTACACCTACACTCGGCTGCAATGAACGCCAAGGTGCACCTCGAGTGCCCAGTGCATGTTGCTCATTGCTCGATGACAGCGTTGCGTGTTTCTAGTCCTGCATTACAAATGCTTTGGACATCGCCAATGATGTGCTGTAGGATGTCATGCATAACTAGTGGCCATCCCCAGATGAGTCCTGATAGTTTGCGTGCGGTTTTCACCTGTGACAACGAATGAACGTATTGATCGTATAAATTATGTTCTGTAGTTAACAGCATTGGAGAATTTTTTCAATAGTATTCACTTCAAAGCCAGGGGTCGTCCTGTATGCCGCATCAACCTATATTCCAGCTTTTGCGGTATGTTGTGGGCACGTACCGTTTAATGGGTGTGGACTGTACATGCAAAATGTTTTTCTTGTATAGTCCATGCATAATTACATTTGCATATACAGGCATATACATAATTTTTTTCCCAAGAAAACTTACGCTGCACTGCTGGCTGTCCTTAGTGATGGTTCATCATTGATGGTGGAGTCCAGGTGCATGTTATCATTGATGCCCTGGCCATATGACCGTTTCTAGCTGGCCATTTTTCTAGCTGACCAATATGGCCATTTTCTAGCTGACCTTCAATACTGACCACGTTGCTACATGGTGCCACTGTCGCATGAAAACTGTTGTATGACTCCCCCACAGAGGTTCAGTGTGAAAGTACAATCACGAAGTTAAGTGCGAAACTTGTGGCTAGACGACTTTGCACTGGCAACACAACATACATGAGCTGCACCCGTGCCACAGCTGCTCAATCATAGTAATAAAGTGACTGTGCTCTTGCCAAGGCAATGGCAAGGATGGTATAGGGCAATGCACCCAGTACCTGTAGCCAAAATTTCCCTGTGGACACCCTAGACAGTGCTGCTGCTGTTCAGTGAGGAGGAAAAGGTGAAGCGGTGGAGTTAGTGGTACTTCAGTTTTCAGAATGCAGCCCTTAGGCGGCCATTCCTGCGGCAGGCCTCGGTGTCGGTTTTGTCCCTCGTAACCGAGCAAATGAACACAGTGAAGGATGAAGCAAACGAGAAGCACAGTGGGAGATCAAAGCTGGTGATAGCGAAGACAGTGCGAGGGTGAAAGCAGAGGAGAATGGTGCAGCAGAAACCATCTGGTGGAGAGCGGAGGAGGAAGGTGTGGCAAAAGGGTGAGAAGAAAAGCATAGTGCCGTGCAAGACTGGCTTTGTGGCAGCGATCGCTGAGATGGCGCGAGAGTAGCACACATAGTCTGTATGGAAACAAAGTGCTGCATGAGTGGGTGTCTGTCTGCAGTGGCTGCTGTGAATCGCGCCACGTGTCACCCACTCACTGCCTCTCGTGATCTCCCGATTAACGAGGCAGTCGCATCACACTTTGCTCTATTTGCAACATGCCACACGAGACAGATTGTTTGTGCCAGCCAGTATACCGTGAAATGATAACACATATAGAGCTGCACTCAAATTTAGCATTAGGTAGTACAGTAATTGTTGGTGAATTTTTTTCACTAGAAGCTTTACCCCAGGTGGACAAAATTATTTTGGGGCCCCCACTATGGCATTTTGCATTGTCCCTGTGTTACTTTCAAATCTTAAACCCAATCAACGAACCAACCACTCAGTCAATTTGTTTGATCACTTAATTGTTTACAAGAAAATATGCATATTACATGAAGGAGAAAGCATGAATGACACTGATATACAGATGTGGGTGCTGTTGGAGCAGTAAAGCTAGGCCAGCTAGAAATCGGCGCAAAAGAAGAAAGAATTCTAGTAGGAGTGACTTTATTATGACCACAGTGATCTTGTGTGTTATACCTGTTTTGCTTATCTACAAGCTATTGAGCTGCTTCACAGGTTAAAGCTGAAGTTGTGTCAAATTGCACAAAACAGATGTTCACTTTGAAAGAAGACTCATACGATTGGGACACGTGCAGATTCCCAATCTATGTTCCTTGATTCTGCACAATATGCTGGATGTAGTGACTTGTAGCTCACGTCGCACATTCACATATTTTTGCAGGTGTGCACACCAAGACAGGCCGGATAGTCGAACGTCCTGGACACAACGTGAAGCACATCTGTGGTGCCAACATACTTGACAATCACTCGGTCAACCTTTTGTCCAATCTGGCCACGGCTTTCACAGTACCATTGATTTCAGTGAAGTTGTTTTCACTCCTTCGCTGATCTGCATTTCTCAGACTCCTTTTGATGCTGCTCTGCTGAATAATGAGCCAAGCAAAATCTGTTGGGTGTTGTTTTATTAATGGTGATAGAGATTGCTTGTTTTGCATGTGTAACATACTTTGTTTTCATATTTATTTTTGTTTTGTCTGCTGTTGCCACATGGTGTACTGTGGTGTCGTGCAAAAAAAAAAGGCAGAGGCAGTAGGATATGATTCCTCATAGTATGAGCCCAGTCCTAAGCACACTCTCTTCTTAACGTCGTTTGAATTGTTTTGGGGAAATGAAGAATCAAGTTGACGAATTCCTGCTCTCAGACAACCCACTGATAAACTGCGACAACCTGTTGTTCTAGAAGTTTTGGAACGTTATGAATATGAAACAAATGTGAAAAGTACTGAAGTGTTATAGCAGTCATTTGTTTGTGTAATCATGGAGTGTATTGTTTCATTCTACTCACCTCAATGCTTTAAAAGGTTTTTTTTTCTTCAAAAAAAAAATCAAAGAAACAAGTAGGCGCCACCTACTAGCAAGTTTAGTGCAATTTAACAAACTTTTGAGCGGCATGCCCGCTTTTTGCTGCAGACCTCTTGCCATATTTTGGTTGTGTTGTTGTGCCAGGCTAATCTAAATGCAGAAGGCATGGTTGTAGTGAATTATCTGACTGAGAAGCTATAGCTTCGGGAATTCTAAGTACTCAAAAGGTTGAGTTGCATAGCTCCAGTAGTAAAGAAATCTAATTGCTGTTAAAGCAGTGCAGCTGCCAACCGATAATTCGGACTGGATGGGAGCAGATGAAAAGTTGAAATAATAGGAAGTTTGAAATATCGGATTTGCCAGAAGAAAATTCTGTGTTGATTTAGCAGTAAATGCGAGGACATGTATTGGGCACTATGTTGCACCTCTTCGAGGTGCCACATTGCACCACATTGCAAAGTGTTGTTCAGGAGCTCACTCGACATATGTCCTATCTCTTTGTGGAGCGATATATACAAACACATACATACACACACACATGCATGTGCTCTCTCTCTCTCTCACACACACACACACACTCACACACACACACACTCTCTCACACACACACACACACACACACACACACACACACACACACACACACACACACACACACACACACACACACACACATGTGCACTCTAGTAAGCTTTCCGAATCCCCTCTCTACCATACGACTGGCTTCACACATTTTGTCCACTTTGACACTCCTAACTGTAATGCATTGAAATTGACTTCATTTTGCAAGTGGCCTAGAAAGCCTGTGAACATGTTGCAGCATGCACATGAACCTGACTGTGGTATAGTGAACCTGTATCTCGACCATTGTCATGCTGTTGCTGCAGATAGATGACAGTACAGTAAATGCATGCAACAAATCTCCATTCTCTGGTAATGTTACTAGTCGACGATGCTGTGATAGCCGATAACCACGGGTTTATTTGCAACATTCACTTTCCTCACTTAATTGCCACCCTCATCTGCGTGGACATTGTGGGTGGAGTTCATGCCACTTGAAGATTGATGATATTGACCGTCAAAAATTTGCCATTAGCTATTGAAGAAGTCACCCAGGACCTTGTCGCTATTTAAAACATAAGTAAATAAAAAATTGCATGGCAGAATTGCTGAATAAAATAAAAAATTGCTGAAGTTGCATGACAAGCTGCAAATGCAGCCTTAGAACCTAGCAGCATGGCTTGGCTTGTTCCAAGCTTTGGCCCTGGCCGGTGAATACTGGTACGACTAAGCTTTGCTAGTTTTGGTTTCGAGAAGGCACCGACAACAAGGCCAAGACCCATGCCGGCCAACATTATATCGGCAATGTATAGCAAAGTAGAAATGGAGCTCTTGGCCAGATTAGCATGTGGTTGTACAGGCCAAGTACGAATTATTGAACGGAATGTAAGGTGTCCGAAATCTCGGTTGTCGTTAGGCATTAAGTCTAAGGGGGGCATTGCTGTGAAGCTATCTGAATAATCAAGGACAACCAAATTATTAATGTCTGAATCATCAGTCGGCAACTGTATTGTGATGTTCAATATTTCCAGTTGATCAGGAAGACTCAATTTGTCAAGCGAGTTAAACTAAGAGATTTGGCAAAACTGACAAGCAATGATATCAGATCAAGCAAGTTATCTTGAGTAATTTTCTGTGTAATGCTTTTTTTTTCAGTGTTTGTTTCAACTTGAAAGGTTGCTTTTTCTTGTGCTCATATAGATGGTTGTGTACTGACTTCAGTTACATGTTCTAGACAAACCTATTTGTGCTTACAAATGCAAAAGTAAAGAACTCGTATTGATATTTTAAGCTCCTCTTATTCTCCATCCAGTAACATTATTGTTGCTACCATTTTACAGGTGTTAACAGCCTGTACCATCGTAGACAAATGAAACGTGCATGGGGCAATTTAAACACAAAAAGGCTACGATTTCATTTATGTAATGAAATTATAGCATTGTTGTAACGAAAATTGTTATTTGACAATTTGCCCATACACGGAATAGTATAGCGCCTGTCAAAATTTTAATTAGGCTTGCTAATGCAGTCGAACCAAGTTGCAGAAAACGTGGATAATAACGAATTCATGATTGCACCACTCTTGTTGAAATTGTACAAGATTCATGTGCATTTAAAACTCCTTGTAAAGAAATGGTGTGTGCAACTTTTGAAATATACCAAACTATACAGTGCTAGAACTTGTTGAAGATGGGTACATCAGGCAGGCTTAGCCACTGCATACCGATAGTTGTCACTGGCCCTACAGGCACGAATGACTTTTTCTCAAGCATCTACAAAAATTTCATGTCTAACGTACTGAGAGCGCTGCTCAGCTATAAGTACTTGATGGCTTGGTCAACGTCGTAGCATGACCTCCGAGATCTGGTGGCATGCACTGGTGGGCTGAATATGTCGGAGGCTGTGTGCGCACTTGCCCTAATTCGAGGTCACGCCTGTAAGTGTTCCTGGTTCCACGATGCAAGGAGTGCATCAGTGCACATGGGTCAGCATTCGGCACAACAGAAAGCACTAAAATGCAGAGAGCTCCGACGTATATGGGGCAGTCGCACTAGTCTTAAATTATTTTCCTGCCTAATTTTATACTATAACAAAAGAAAGGTGAAGGAGGATAGATTACTCAAGCTGTGCCTAGTTGGCCACCCTGCACTTGAGGAAGGTGAAAGGGGAAAAGATAAAGAAAAAATAGAAAGATAGAGATAATAAAGTGGCAGTCAATATGAGCACTCTCAGAGGAACATTTGCTGACAGTCACGGAGATTCACACTGTCCAGTTGCCTTCAAAAGGTGCAACAGGGATTTTGCGGCATTGTGCATGGAAGAGTGCTTATGCTTAGGCTGTGGTTCCAGGATCTTTTCCTCCAAGAGTGGTTTGTCATTCAGATGCCTGGGACTAGCTCTTAGAGTACATTGTTGAGCGTCGAAGAACAGACATTCTCACCAAAGGTGCTCTGTTGTCTTGTTGCACGGACGAAAATTTAATGCAGCACTGTCGGCCATTCAGATGAGGAATGAATAAGCATTCGCAAGTGCGATGCCCAACCACATGTGACACAATAGTCGTTTCGGGATGGGAGAGTCCGGTTGGTAGGCAAAGTCTCAAGTAAGGGTCGATCGAGTGAGTACAAGGGGGGGTTGGTGAAACACTGTGAATTCCATTGTTAAAATGTGATGTGTGGTGGGCAGGTGATTTAAGGGGGTATGGTAGGGTGCATGAACTATCTTGGTTTCAGCTTTATATCTCAACAACTGTTCTATATATTAGCGTGAAATTCTGCACGCTCAATAGCAATAGCGTTGGCCTTAATTGGTGCAATTTTTTACTGCAGGCCTTTTTTATTTTTTGTGTAGTTGAGAACCAAACTTTAAGCTATGATGGAAAATAAAATGTACCTTTTCTCAGAAACAAAAAACAGCATGACCGTGAAATTTCGCACAATAATTCTGTATAATAGTGGGTTTAACTGGAACCTTTAAAAAATGCTTTGCTACATTAACGTCACAAGAAAAAAAAATATTGCCGTCACACGTCTCGTACTGTGGAGGGTCTTTCTAATAATCTTTTCTTTTTTTTTTAGTTATAACTGAGTGATTTTTTTCACACATTTAGGTTCAGATTACTTGCAAGGGATGCGAGTATATTCTGGGAAAATTTCAGCGTAATGGGCTGAGTAGTTTTCCAGAAAAGGTACATCAAGTTCCGCAAATTTTGAAAAAAGTGATTTTGAGAAAAACGCATTTTTATGTTTGCACTTTCACTACAACCGTTCAACATGCACCAGCAGAGTACAGAAATTTTCTGGCTATTTTGGCGTGTTCCCCAAAGCCTTTCTTCATGTTTACGTAAACGTAAACATGAAGTAAACATAATTACGTAAACACTGAAAAAATGATGGAAAACAACATGTAAACAAACCCTCGCGTCTGTCACGTTTAAATACCAGGCGGCGCGCTTTTTGGCGCCATTTTTAAATGGCTTAGAGCGCTCCTACGCGCTCACCGCTGCACTGTTTTGCTCCCCACAGTGTGTACTATTTTTTATTGATGAAATCAAAAAATCAGTTTTTTGGTCGATTTGCCCTACTATACCCCCTTAAGTTGCTGCACACAGCATTTGTTCTCGAAAGTGGTATAGGCACACACAGATCTTGTTGACGAGCTGAGCGTGCAGCTTCATCTGCGCTATTGTTGCCGCCAATCCCACAGTGCCTCAGCATTCATTAAAGTAGAATTTCAGGTCTGTTTTCTCTTATACCGAGCTGTGTTGCATATTTTGCTCTGTTCATTATAATGAGGTTTATGTGTGTGCCCTGCCTCAGGTATATTCATTCAAATAACTTTAATCAGTTATTTGAATGAGGTATATTGTTACATATTTTACTGGGCCTTTTCATTTTTCTGTAAAGTTCTTTTACAGTGTACGAGCGCTTAAGCGAAGTGACAGCGATTGCTGTTGATAGCATGTGCATTGATAGTAGCTGGCATCATTGTGGTGGCAGTAGTAAATGGGAATAGGTTGATGGGGCAAAAGGTAGAGGGTTTATTGAAAGGGCTTCATTTTTTTTGTTATTGATTTACAACATTGTGCACATTACTTGTTTGGTTACCTGTACACAAATAAGAACCACATTTGTGAAGTTCCCAACTTTGGGCTTGCCGCTCGACAATAGCACGACGGCCTCTACCCATTTTAATGCTGTCTTTTGCATTTTACAATACAACACCACAGTTAAAACAAGCCACTGCAGCTAATTAAATGCTTGGGACAAGTGAGCTACTTAATTTTTTTTTTTTACACAGCTGTGCCACACAGGTCAGGTGTAGTAACTGTTGTCTCACTTCTTGCCTAAATAAGAGAACAAGAACAAAGGATCAGAACTGCCTCCTTGCTCACCAGAAGTTAACTTGCAGCCATTAGAATACACACAGCAAGATAAAGAGAAGCTTATATTTTTGTTTATCTGTGTCCCCAGTCAGTATACTTTCACTTAAGAATGTGTATTTCTTTCTCTTTTGCTGAGTGGTGCCTGGAATAGCTAAGCGTGAATAACTTGTGCAAGCAAGTGCAGTTGGCAGTCTGCCCTACTTTCTCCTCTTCATGTGTGTATAGAAAGGGCATTAGGAAATGAGGTAGCAATAGGAGTCTCAGTGAGGAAGAGGGAAGCATGTGAATTTGGGAATTCAAGCATGAAATGCTAAGGCCAGCTGTTGGCAGCTGAGGAGAGAAATCCTAATCAAATTGAGCTACAATCTTAAAGAAAATGGTACTTCTCGATGTATGGTACGAAAAGCAAATGACACATTAGACCACTTGAGTGTGTTGTGTGCTTTCTGTCCCATGAAAATGAGCTCTTCGTTGTCGAAATTTACGCTTGTTAGAGACACAAGTCCCGGCAAGCTCGGCACATCGACTGTGCAGTGTAGCGAGGTGAAATCATTGAGCCTGGCATGTTTGCCTGATTGCACAGTGCTTGACGTGTTCATTTCTCACTTTGGCTCTGGCTTTTAACTGGGTAGCTCAGCACTGCAAAACTGGCCTCTTCAATTTGCTAAGGAGCACCTCTGTACAATGAGCAGCAAAATGACTATAATGCTGTCAGTTGGCAAGCAAGCACAGTTGAAAATGTTCTTTCTTGGGCCAACAGGTGCCTATATTTGAGATGTCATCTCAGTCTAACATTGTTGCATGTTCTGAAAAAAAGCATAAGTCTTGTGCCATGAATATTTTTCTCAGTCGTTCCTCATGGTTCACTCACAGTGCATGTGTCACCTTGAAATAGCTGCAGAAGAGTACGTATTTAGGCTGATTGGTTTGTGATTACGAGTAGTAAAGCAGTGCTAAACAACAGGACGAGGAAAGGGACAGCGCTGTTGTCTGTGTCCCTCTCCTTGTCTTGTTGTTTAGCGTTGTTTTACTGCTCGTACTGCTTGAAATAGCTGCCACAGAAGCTGGAAAAAAAACTGCTTGGACTACTATAATATAAGCTTTTCTTGAGGCTGTAGCCATACCTTGTTGTTGTTTTGTAGAAGAAAAAGTGCTTTGCCACTTCCACACTATTATTGGCATGAAGCATTCACTGCCTTTAGTTATGCTGCCAGTCTCAAGTGCATAGCTTATACACACGCATGAACATAGACATCCTGCCTGCACAGCGTCCTTACTGCTGCATGTTAACTTGTGGAGAACAAAAAAGCAGTTCAGATCCTTTGTTTTATTGCAGTAGCAATTATATGGACACTCCAAGTGCATTTTCGCAGTTGGCGTTGTCGTCGCTATGAGGTTCCGTAAGAAGTCCAAGTACCCTGTATGTGCGAGTGAAGGCGTGCAAGGGTAGGTGATGATTGCGGCTCAATTTCCCCGGTGTGAAAGAGATGAAAGCGGGGAGGAGGCACGCCGTCTTCTGTTGTGCACAAGGCACCCAATGTTGCGAGGCACTGGGGGGGAAGGGAGAGAGAGGAGGCGGCATTCTACTCCAGCTGCAACTGCGCATGTGACAGCTGCGCACGGTCGCGCGGCCATATCTTGAGAGCGATATGCGTTGGAGGAAGAGTCTAGGTGCGTCGGTGGCTTGTAGCTTTGTGCATGCTGTGTGTTCTTGGTGCTCACTTTGCGTTGAAGTGATAGACAGCACGAATGTCACTTTGCTCACCGCTGCTGCCGTGTTTCTTCACGCCAGCGTTTTGACGGGCAGCTTCCACGGTCATCGAGTCAGATGTGTTCATGTTTGCTTGTACACGCGTGACGCCATGCTTGTTAATTTAGTTAATGAGGCTATGTTCACAAACTTACACGGCCGATAAAACTACTATCCATACTTCATATAGTTGTCTGCTAATTTGCTATCGCAATCGATGCTCTGCCTTGCGGTCGAAACTGCAACTTTTTTGTTGTTCAAACACATTCATTTTGAGGATCATATTTTGCCTGTCTTATCTAACATTGTGGGAAGACTGACACCTGTTATGCCAGTGCTTATCTTTATTGTAGTTCCAGTGTAGCATCAATCTTGAATTTATCTGTGGCCGTTTTTCAGTTGTGATCCTGTAAATTTCAAACAGGCAGTTGTACAGTCATAATTATCAAAAAACGAATATGAAGACAGTAATGATTAGCTAAGATTATTTTCCTTCTTTCCCCATGTGGATTTCAGATGTTTCCTTGCTTCAGTGCTGGCTTGCCCAGAAAGGTCTTCAGTGTCTACTAGTGCACTTACAAAATCAACTGCAACTATGAGAAAAGGCTACATACTCCTCATCACAGTAGTGATTAACTTGCTGTGTGATGAGCCTGTCACATACTTTTACATGGCACAATCAACTGCAGAACAGTCAAGTATGAAAAACATTGATGACTCACAATATTCACACTTGCAGCTCAATCACTCATTTCTTCATGAACAAGAAGCTGAACATGCGTTGCTTCCAGTGGCGTTGTTTGCTTTAATGACAATCACAAATGACAACGATATTATGGAAAAGGTTGTTTATCTACTGCATGTTTAGGCATAGATGTGTGACCATTTGTCATTCGTCGTCAGTCTTCACATTTCTGTTAACATTGTTGGAATACTGATGCCTATTATGACACTGCTTGTCTTTGTCGGAGTACCAGTGTAGCGGTCAGGCTTGTTATGTGTGGCCGTTGTTGAGTTGTGAATCTATAACAGTATCAATTTCAAACAGAATTTAGTGACTTTAATAACAGATTTGGTGGCATTGCCGCCAGACTCTTGTTAACAGATTTCGTGCTCTTGGTTACAGGCAATTTTATTATTTCGATGTTTTGTCGCTGTTATGGTTTCTAGTTTGAGGCTGCATGACCTGCCATTGACGGAGAATACTGTATTCCCATTGTCTCTCTGTACATTGTTTGAAGTGTTTCGTGGTTACCAATGGTGGTGTAGAATGTGTATAATGTATTGTCCTTGAAATGCGGATGACTTTAATCCATGTTGTTGACGAGCCACATGAAAGCTTCGTGCTCTACATTTCTTGCCTTGAATTTACAGACTTGTCCCATGTACTTGTTGCACGCGTCGGCTTCGTGTCACTTGAGTGGTGCTTTTAGCAATATATATATATGATAGTGCAATACTTCTCCCAGTGTAGATGCCTTCCAGCACCAGTGCATGGAAAAAAAAGAAAAGGAGGGCATTCACTGAAAAAGATTCTTGGCCTTTTACATGTACAACAGCATACTGAGACAATCGACTAGTAACTTGCTTCTCTTTATTGAATAACAAGTGCAACTGGAAATTTAATGTTTCTTGGGCTGCACTTGTGCTCACGTACATGAACAAAGAGTGAGACGCCAAAACTGACTGTCGCATTGGAAGCATAAAATTGATGTGGAGCCAAGGAGACCAGTTTACCAGGTGCATCTGTTCTTCTTCAGTGAAATGCTGAAACTGCACAGAACATCGAGAGGCGCATGAGGTGTACTGCCACGTGCCTTTTTTAAACAGTGGAAGCAATCTGTCTTTGCCCGACTTGGCACCAATCCTGTCAGCTTTCTATCTCTGCCTTCAATGAACCTGCTCTTTGACCTCTTTTATCCCTCACCATGTCATACCTATCTGCACACACGGCAGTCATAAACTTGCAGTCAGGTGAAAGAATCAGGTGCGGCACCTGTTTGCTGTCTATGGTAAAGCTGCTGAAAGTTGTGCAGATTTCCTCACATTTTCCCCCTCTGTGGTTGCATAATTTTTAGTACATTCATTTCGGTAATACCTGTTTTGCCTGGCTACTATTTCGTTGGTACGATCATTGACTATCTGTGGCCAAATACAGGAGCTTCTTTTTCTTACCTGCACTCGAGTTTGACATTCCTACCAGCTAAACAGGTAATCACCCTAACACAACCCTGTAGGTGAAAACCTTTGGTTTTATGTTTCTGCACCTTAAAACATATGGACATGCTTCAATGGTGCCCTGTCTATGACACATTAACATGACCTCGTTGATTCACGTCCAATATGTGGGCAGCCCCTCGTAAACTGGTCTCCCATTATACCCCTGTTAATGCTCCCTATCTAGCTGTGCATTATTCGTAGAAAACCTCTGTACCTCTGTGTTAGCTGAAGCCGCAAAGTACCAGTCTCTTGTGTGAATTTGTGTGTAAGCATTAGCTTTAATTGTTCAGCATAGAATGTTTAAATACCTTGCAGAATAATAGTGATGATATAAGCAAGTCACAGTAGCGTACTGTTTCCTGTTTGTCAGCTTGGCAATAAGCACAATAGTTTATGAAGCACTCAAAGGTAACGGGCTGAATGCAAAAAGCTTTAAACCATGCGTTTGATGGCGTCAGGCTGGGGTTGGAAACCTGGGTCTGTTGGTAATTATTTATTAGTCATGTGCGTAGTGGTCAAGACAATTATGTACATGACTGCATGAGCAAAAGTGTAGAGAACCACTGCCTCAAAAAAAAAATTTAATTCCTTCTTGCCTGGCCGTGCATTGGGAAATTGTCTTAATGTATTTAATTGGCCGAATATGTGCACGTAGGATGTACCACTTAATTTTCAGCCTGCGTACCTAGGCTGTGAATTAAAAAAAAAAATTTCTTTTGCTTCATCTAGGCGGGGTTGGCCCCCCCTCTCCCCACCAATCTGCCAGCTACATAAAGAAAAGTTATTTCTCTCTCTCTCTCTCTTGCTACATCCTGCGGTTTCTAAACTTTTGCTTGCGACTGTACACTTCTTGCTGATCTGGCTCTGTTAGGGAAGCTTGTTGAGACCCCAATGACTGCATTAGGCTGGTTGACCGAGCAAGCAAAAATGCATATATCAAGGATATTCGTTGCAGGCGTATTTTCCCAGCATAGTTGTTAGGTTGTGCCATTCATGAGTGAAGCACTGATGAAAAAAAAAATTATCAGAAATTCGTTTTGGAATGTTATCCCAGGCTCTGTGGAGCTTCCTCTTGTGTGTATGTGCGTATGTCCGTCAGGCACAGAACATTCTCCGGTGGCTTGTTGCTGGCAGACGCAAAGCAGTGTGTTTCACATTTTGCAGAAGGTATACATTGCTAAATCAGCTGGCATCGGTGCACTTGATGTGAACTGGTGCAACACTTGGCACTGAGGTGTTCACCTTTTGCTCATTCATGTCCTTTTACTGTTAACATGCTTGCATGTTACTGTCAGCGTTTGCCAGCTCTAGAAGCAGTGCATGTTGGAAACGAAAATGAACCCATCGAATTTCTACGAGCCATGACAATCACTGATGTATTTGTACTCGATGCAGTGCAAATATTTTGATATGGCCATATTTGTGCAGATGCCTCTGTACGCATATGTCTACACATTGTGGCTTAGTGTTGTTGACTAGAGTAGCATCAGCAAGGGCATGTCTGGTTCTAGCAGTAGTTACTGGCACTGGCACACTCGCACTTCAGAAAGCAGAGTACTATTTTTATGGTGCCCAAGGGGGATTGGTGACCTTGTAAATTTCCTGTTAACATAATAAATTCTTGATTGCATATCTTTGAGGAAAAGCACCCAAGAAACCCTTTGTATTCGGTGAATGAGAAGGGGAACCAAGGGGCCCGATTTTTGTTAGTTAAGATCGTATGAAACCAACAGGCAATGAAACCAGGGAAATCATAGCGTAAATTACTTGTTTTCATTGACATGTGCAAGTGATAAAGTGAAGGGAAATGAAAGTGGATGAAAAAAGAACTTGTCACAGGTGGAACTGCATTTTTCCCCCGTGCCCCCATGCAAATTGAAAGAATCGAACAAATTTAGGTTGAGACGAGTGCCTGAGAGTTGTTAGTGTCATTAGCTGATGCGGAGCCAACTTTCTCTTGCACTCTGCATGCTGGCTTGCATGTAGCCTTGTGAAACGTTTGTTACACACAATCAATATCAGATGTTTTCCTCTACTGGAGGACCCTTAAAACACCGAGGATATGCTTGTAAACACATGCTCACAGAGCCAGCCAATTTGTCCTGCAGTGCTAAACCTTTACTCATGTTGAAAAATAATCTTGTGATGGAAATAAATAAATGTATGTCTCTGTGTTACTTTTGTGTCTGACTTGTCAACAAAGATGGTGGTGTGGTGCAGTGAACAGTACTGTGCGGCTTGCATTATTTTCTATCATACCCGTGTGCTCTGCATTGCGCTGCTCCAGTACATGCTAGGAATGTACTTCTCGAGAAGTCATTTTGATCATTCTCAAAAAAGGTTACATGACACGTAGAGGGAGCTTTCTGTTTCCCATGTACTTTGGTGCATTTTCTGCAGTTGGAAGGTGAATATACAGGGGATCTGCGAAATGCGGAAACACCCGTGTACTTAGATTTAGGTGCATGTTAAAGAACCCCAGGTGGTCAAAATTTCCGGAGTCCCCCATTTAGGCGTGCCTCATAATCAGAAAGTGGTTTTGGCACGTAAAACCCCATAATTTAATATACAGGGGATCTCGTATGACCTGAGCGAGAACAGAAATAGAAATGTAGCAATAGTGCCATGGTAAGTGCCGAGAGTAGCCCCATGCTACGGCTATCGCTGTTTCAGGTAGCTATACGGGCTAGTGCATGTTATTGCTGTAGCAATTATAATGACACACCAGGCGAACTTTTCTCATCGCCATGATGTTCCATACAAAGTTGAAGTGTGCCAAGTTGACATATTGCGCCCCCACATGCTGTATGCTATGGGGTCAAGGGGAAACATGGGAGTGGGAGCTAAGAAGAATGGTGGCTTGATGCGCCCCCTCTTCTCCCGTGCTCAGGGGACGAAGGGGGGGGGGGCGCTGAGCGCGCTCTAAAGGGGAGAAGGGAGAATTGGGGCAGGTGAGTGGGCATCTCCTCCTTTAGCCCGTCGTGCGCCGCCGTACTTGAAGGTAATCTCCAGAGGGGCCAAAGCGAGGGGAGAGGGGGGGGGGCGAAATGGCTTGTAGGTGCATGTGCGCTAAAGCCCCTAAAAAAATTGACAGTCACTTTAGAATACGCTAAAGGGGGTGAAGGCGAAAGCTTGCGCACTCAAGAGACATTTATTAACCTGCTTGGCATTCTCATTCGTATGCGTTGTTACTGCTTGTTTTCTCCCACCAAAGGTCGAGGGTTCGGATGCCTTATTTGACGCTACCTTAATTAACTTTGCCTTATTTAACTTCGCCCTAATTAACGCCGGAGGTCGTGGGCTCGAGTGCCTTAACTAACTTTGCCTTTTTTAACTTCGCCCTAATTAACGCCGAAGGTCGTGGGTTATAATTAACATAACATTAACATAATTATAATTAATATAATTAACTATATAAATAACAGTGCCTTCGCCCTAATACCTAACGTCGTGGGCTCGACTTCCACATAAGCTCGAGGGTTCGACTACCACTGAAGGTCGCGGGTTCGCACGCCTGAATTAAATCTATCTTAATTTTTTCCTTTTTTTTTGCCTGACGAGCGGTAGCGGAGCCAGCTGTGGAAGAAGACGACGACGACGAACGCGCGAGCAGCGGCACGTGCGCGTGTCTGCGCGAGGCGAGCTCGCATGACTTTCTGTACCGCACGCCGCCTTTTCCAGACCACCGGGCGTATGAGCCACTTAAGGTGTGCGCCTAGTGTTGGAGGTCGCGTAATCTAGAGTGTATGGTAGGGGTGTGCGAATATTCGAAATTTCGAATACGAATCGAATATTTTCCTTATTCGAAGCGTATTCGATTCGAGAAATGCATATTCGTAAATTCCCGAATATTCGAGGACGGCCGAATAATGGTCGAAACGGCGAATATTCGGACAGACTGTGAATAATTTAGCAATTAACGAATTATATGCTTGCTCCACATTCTCCTAAAAACATGTTTATTCACTGAGAGCTTCACATGATCCGCTCATTATCTGTATGCTCTGCATCAAGATGGCAAGTTGGGCTAGTTTGTTGGGATTCATAGTAAGGTTCGTTACAGCGCAACACAAAACAGGGACAAATGAAGGTACCAAACGACGACACGGCGTTACAGCACTGTGATCTTAAGTGCTGTAACAAACCTTACTATGAATGTGTACGCTCTGTTCCAGTCTATCTGCGTCAGGCCCGTGAGACATGATCAGTTTAAATTTTTTATTTACCAAGCTTTATTCCAGGGCTCTTTCATAACAATGTATGATGTACTTTCAGGCTTTGTAAGAATGCGCAATAAAATATGCACCTAGAAAATGTTACCTGGACAAATGTTGTCACAGTGCATAGAGAGCCCTTACTTTCTGAACATGTTGAGCAGTCAATTTTCCTTCGCGATAATGTGCAACAAGCGTTTACCTGACAGAGCATTACCTGACATTACCTGAGTGCATTACCTATAATGAGTGCCTCTTTAACCTGAAGCAGCCTCGTAAACTGCAATATTATTTTAAAAAGGGTAATAAAGCTATTGTTACCTCGTTTCGCAATTTTTTAATACTACACATATATTCGATATTCGATTCGATATTCGAAGACAGTTTTTCGCCTTATTCGTATTCGAAAATTTCAATATTCGCACACCCCTAGTGTATGGCGGTGTGTGACCGCCACCAGCTCGGCATTAATTTCGTTAAACTCGTGTCCCTTAAAGAGCAACTCCGCCTTCGGCACGTATACTCCGTTTCATACATCAGGTGCAACGCTGTGGAAGCTACGCAAGTAGTGCGGTCTCCAAATTTTATCACTCCGCGCGTTCCGTCTTTGCTTCGCCGAGCGTTTGCTCGGGGCCGTTTGGTCGCGCGAGCATGCACGTGACGCTGCCGCGACGGGAGGCAAATAAAAACAATGAAAAGAAAATTCATGTAAAACAATGTGTTAGCAGCCGAATGAACGCATGGTTTGATTGCTTCTAAGGGTGAATTCTTATTTTCATTCAAAACTGACCTTATATAAAGAACATTTTCAAAAAATCCGCCAAGGACACCGAACTGTTTCTAAGTGCGAACGCAGCCACTGCAAAAAGTATCTCTAGCCTCCACAGCGTTGCACCTGATGTATGAAACGGAGTATATAACCCCAGAATTTAATTTTAATCTAACAATCAAACAAGCACAGCACGAGAGCGCGCGAACACGCACATTCGCAACAGCCCTCAAACAAATATTCGGGGCGAGCGCCGATGCACAAACACATCGCAGAGCAATCTGGCAAGCACGATCGAGAGAGAGAGCGCGAGAGAGATACAAGCTTTAATGATATGGCGAGCACGATAGTGCACACACGTACATGCGTGCACACACAGCGCCAATGCACAAACTCTCACAAGGTCATTCAAGCACGTATGCACACACATAGTCAGAGAGGCACGCGCGCATGCAGGAATGGACTTACGTTTGTTCATACTTCTATTTGCGAATGCGGGCCGAATTCGCGACGCTTCTAGTTCTTAAGGGCTCTTTTGCCATGGGCGATCCGGCCTCCTTCGCTAATGTTGTTGAGCGCCTCGACAACAAACGCCATACAACGAAATTACCAGTATAAAGAAGGAATAGTTCTGTCCTAGTTCTGTTTTACGCTATGCGGTGCGCGACCTTTACAACGAAGTTACCTGTATAACGAATTATTTTGGAGGCCCCAAGAACTTATAAAGGCGTCCGACTGTAATACGTTCAGCATTAGGATTGGCTGGAATTTTGCTCTTACGAACAATTCTGGCGCAAGAGCTTTATTGGGAATGCAGGCCCACACTTTGTTTTAACTGTTCAATTTATTTGATATTGAATAACGTGACATATTGTGTAACACAGATACACATGTGTGTTCACATTCGAATATATATTCGTCTATAAAAATTACACGAATGGGTATATACGTCACGGTCGTATACGTGACCCGTGGGTTCGGGGGGTTGGTGGTGTCCGTCAACACCACACGTCAATAAGTTTATGACATGCCTGGGCACGTTTAATTGTTGACGTTGTATGGAATATCTTCAGTTGGTCACATTGGTATATATGTGCTTTGGGAAGCAAAAAGAAAATAATAGTAAAAATAAAATGCACGCACGTCGGGTGCTTGCCTGTCCTGCGTCCTTCCTCTGGCCTCATCAATTTGTGCTCGTTTCCAACGTCCGAATTGATGACGGACAGCAAGCGTGCATCTACATATTTCAGGCTTCCGATCGCCGAGATTTAATGTCCTGCAGTCTCGATACGTTGCTGAGACACTGGCGCTTATATGTGTTAAATCTATCACGTTGAATCACGGAGTATGCGTGGAGAATGTACAAAATGCTAGAGTGTGTGTATGAAAGAGAGAGAGCGAGAGAGAGAGCGTGTGTGACTCGCTGAAGCACAGAACCTTTATCTCTTAAGAAGACACGCACCTACGTGGTTGCTGCTTAGGTGCAATACTGGACAACTGCGCAGTTCTGTGCCACTCGGCGGACAGACCTCATATGTGCAGAAAACCAAGAGTCACGACATCCGTGGCCTTGAGAGAGAGTTGGAACGAGGCAGCTTCTGACAGAATCGAGACTCTTGTTTGCTGCTCGTATCTCTTTCTCCCTCTCTTTTATTATTTTATTTTCTTGTACGGTGCTCACCCGTATCCCGGTCTGCCACAATGTAACCACGAGACATGTTCCCGCGTTCAGTGTATAAGCATACTCGGCACACAGCTCCGAGCGGTGTCCTTACTTGAGGCAGCTCTCGACGTTTAATTAAAACGCGCTTGTTTTTACGCTTGCTCCTACTAGGCCGACTTGTCAGTCTGAAACTCGGTATCACTCGAGTCGGTTCGCAGAAGAAATACCAGATGCGCAGAGCCTGTATCTGCCACCTTGACGTCTTCGTTTACTCTTCATCGTCATTATTTAAGACACTATTTTTGCTACGTTTTATCGCTTCTGTACTTCCCGCTGAGGCGTGGCGTTGCTACCCAACAAAATGGCTTTACTAAGATGGTACAGGCTTAGATAAAGCGAACAGCGCCAAACCACAAGCGACCGAGAAAAGAAGACGCAATAAGGGAGCTGGCTTGCAACTGAATCGCCTTTTAGAAAATCGGAACACTTTCTCAGCTTTACCAAGCCCAGAGTTATGCGGTGTGGAATACTATATGCTGGCTTTTTTTTTTTTTGCGATGACTGCGAAAAATTGTTGCAGATAGCACGATTCTGTTTCTTTAACTGTAGTACCCGAAAAGACAGACATTACTTGCACGAGAAATCGAAATGCATAACTGATTAATTAGCGAAAGCTTACTAACAAAGTTTTAGGTAATTACTTTACGGCGCATATTGCAATTTACGCATTGTAGCCCGTGAGAAAAGGCATATCCACTTGGAACTAATTCTGAGCTAGGTTGGTGACGTATTAGAGGGGATCTAAATCAATCGTTCCCATCTGGAGTTCTTAAAAGTGCGTCTATAATGCGTCTAAAGTGTGTCTCTAAGCTAACCGGATGCTTCCGCATACGGCTAGCTCCCATATGAACGCGGGCGGGAGACGAACGCGCAACCTCGTGCTCAGCAGCAGAACGTCGTAACTACGAAGTCGCGGGCGAATGTAGTGTGAAGTTACGCCGGAAGCCTTCGTAGCTGCGGATTTGCTGCACGCCCGACGGAAGAAGCGTCTCGTAATGGAAAAAATGGCTGTGGCTTAGCTAAGGTTAAGTCCAGGATGCGAAGCATACTAGCCTTTATTTTAGTTGTTGAACCACTGTTTAGCCTGGTGAACCGCTGTTGCTTGGCTATATTTGGTTCGGCTAGACGAAGAAACAACTCATGCAGGCGAGCGCACGAGCTGAGACCCGGCTATGTAGCAACGCGGTCGCAAGCGAGCGCACGAGTTGAGCCTCCGCTTTTGCAGCTGTTATGACGTCATATGGTAGCTACGCGGCCGCGCGCGGCGCAGCAAGGAAGAGCGTGGTTGTGCGGCTAGTATGCTTCGCATAAAAAGTGATCCACAGGCAGAACCCATCGTCCTGACCTAGCAGTTATGGTGTTGCACTGCTAAGCACGAGATCGCGCGATCGAACCCCGGCCACGGCGGCCGCATTTCGAAGGGGGTGAAAATGGTTCCGATGAGGGCCTGTGTACCGTGCATTGTGTGTGCACGTGAAAGAACCCCAGGTGGTCCAAATTAATCCGAAGTCCCTCGCTATGGCGTGCCTCATAATCAGATCGTGGCTTTGGCAAGTAAAACCTCAGAATTTTCTTTTTATACAGAGGCAGTGCCTACAACGTTTGTGCACAGCTGGGTGTTGTGGTGTTTTAAAGCCGCTTTGCGAAGTTACTCAAAAAATTACACATCTCAATGACGCTGCGGAGAACAGTAGCTTTCACGTTTCCCTAAGGCTGCTCCAACCGCTACATTTGTGACGCCGTACTGTAAAACGAACGAAAATTGGATATTTGGTAGTGCGCGATTAACTAGTTGGTTCTCGAGGGTTGCAATGTGGGCTTATTGGTAATGCATCATCAAGGGGTGTACGGTAGCGCGATTAAAAGACGGGACAAAAAAAAAAAGACAAACAGGGACACACACAACGCTGTGTGTGTCCCTGCGCGTCTTCTTTTGTCCCGTCTTTTAATCGCGCTGCCCTACACCCCTCAACTATATGGAGTGGGATGAAAGCATCCGGTTTTTGGGAACCTTTTTTTCTACTTGACCTGTGTCGTCGGCGTCCCGTGCTCCGTGTCGCTTTCTAAGTCCACTGAAAGCAAGCTTTTCCTCATTATGATTAACGTTGTGGTGAAGTATCATGCTGCAGGAATTCCAGCACATTTCTTAAATGCGTAAGCATTTCTAGGCCTACCCAACGAAGAAACTCGTCCGTGCGTCCATCTGTCGCCTAAGACGATCGTTTTCAAGATAGGTACCGCAGCAGTGGGCGAATTGGCCTTCGTGCTGCCTCTCGCTTCAACGCGTAGTAAGCGGCGAGAACGCAGCGCACACGAAGCTATCAGCACTCGGCGCACTCTGTCCCCATCGCAGATGGCTTTCAAGATAGGACCCGCACGGCTGTGCCATACGCAGCCGCCGCCGGAGTATGGTTGATCGCGGTTGATATTGGTTCGACGCGGACTTATAAGACGCTAAATAGCGATAACGGCTTACAATGATCAAAACGTCATCATAAGGTGACTGCGCGCCTGGCTTCGCCACCTGCAGTAGTTCGCTTACGTCATCAATTCACCTAGTGCCGCCGTCAGCAGCAGCTCGTGTCGCCGCAGCGCTGTCGCTGATACTAGTCGAATCAAGTTTCATAACATTGGTAATGACACCGACAGTGCTTACGCATACTTAGACAACTATCAGGGGAATTTCTGCAGGAATTCTTTTTCGTCGCAGCGGAAAAAGAAAGGCGCCCAATGTTCGTGACAGCTGCTACTAGTGCCAATTTGGTAAGCATAGTGCGATCGTTCTTTCAATCTGAGCTCATGGCAGTGCGTCCTATCGTACTTCGTTGTCGAGGCGCGTGTACCGGTCTCGATGTTCGAAGTAGATGCCCGTGGGTCGGGCCGGATAAAGTCATTTTCGGCGGGCTCGGGCTGAACACGGGCCATTTCACTGATGAGCGTAGACCGGACAGTCGAGAACACGCGGGCGCTCTGCGTAGATTCAAAGCATTCTGTGCGGAGCTCGAGTGTCAAGTTTGAAAAACTGGCTCTAAATTATCTTAACAAAGAAATTAAAAAAAAGCTTTAATTTATTTTCGGATGTTTTTAAAAAAGACAATTAATTATGTTTGTGGCTACAAAAACAAGCTCTGTTCTCGCGAAAAAAGAATGTATATACCTACTGCAACCCGCTCTTGATACAGTTTGAATGTTACCGCTTTTGTAACTTGTACTTTTTCATCGCTCTCTTTGTGCTTGAAATTGAGGACAATTTCAAGCACAAAGACAATCATTGTCCAACATATTGAGGAAATTAGATTATCGTCCTTTGAGTAAACAGACGTTACTATAGAGCACTGTCCCAATCGATCATCGGCTCAGAAGGTAGTGAAAACACTTTTGTGCTTTCTCAGAACTTCTGGTTTGCGCGAGCGGCTTTAACTCAAGTGTTGTCCGCACACGTATCTACACCTTGTCTCTCCCTCCTCTCGCTTCGCCTTCTCCCTTCCCCTAGCGTAGGGTAGCCAACCAGACTATTGACTGGTTAACATCCCTGCCTTCCTATATTACTCTCTCTCTCTTTTCATCGCTCTCGGTACGACTGTCTTACATTACCGATTTTTATTTATTGCACCACATTTCCGATTGCTTTGTGGTCACTGCAGTACACACAGATGGCTTCCACATCAACATCATTCGCAATGATCTTTGTGGGCCTTAAATTCATACATGGGAAGGGCATCGTCGTGGGCTCGACAGGGTTTGTGTGGCCGGGAATTTCTCACATTCGTTATTTTCGATATCGCGGGTCAGACTATCCGCATTTGAAATTTTAGCTTCTTTTGCACATGACATAAATTGAAGCTTTTTGGAGCGAAGCTGTTTAGTGTTAGTTCACCCAGGATCGTGTCCGTGTGCAGGCACAAAGTCCCGAAGATAGTGAAATGCCGGGCCGACCCGCCGCGGAGGTGAAGCAGGCGTTAAGCACTCCCCACACGTGGGACGATCCCGAAGACGGTGCAACACCGGGCCGACCCGCGGCGGAGGTGCAGTTCGCCATTAAGGGGCCCACATACACAGCTTCGCAGGTCATCCGTCTTCACAGAGTGGAAGGACCCTCAGTTTTTATTTTTCTTGCTGCAAGAACGAATTTGCAAGAGCCAATTGATTGCGATAGCAATTATAGGACACTGGCGGTGGCGCAAGCCGCCGCCGTTGTGCTGTCACGGTATGGAGGGTTACAAGGTGTATACATGCAGAGGGTACATGCGGAGTGCCTCTAGCTGCTGAAGGCGTCGAAGCCAAGTCGTTCCAAGTTACCCCCACGCTGGATATGAGACCGGCAGGCTACAGCTGTTGTTCCGTCCTGTTCCGCTCTTTGTGAAAAGATGGATGGCCAGCCCGCTCCACCTCATCGCGACCTTCACGGAACCGGGGTAGTACATGATTCTGGCTTCCACTGGCGGCAAGGGCGCCACGAACAGCTGCGCGCTTATACCATACCCTGGCCTTTACACTTGCCTCAGCGGAAAGGTCTCAGTGTGAACGTTAGGCTAAATTCATAGCGCTGCCAAATGCCGACAGTTTTATGCCGACAGAAGTACGCTCGCGTGCTGCGTCGCGCTATGTCGCCTCCGTTTATTTGTTAGAACACCGTGCGTGGAGCTGGAGCCCGACGCTAAGCCTCGTTATCGCTGTCAATGCTTCGCCTTCGGGCCAAAATTTTCTTTTCCTTTCATTTTTTTATGACTGTGCACAATCCTCGGGGTTTACGACGCAAAGTGTGCACAAGAGATTTAAAATAAGATGCCTTGCCAGAAATGTTTAGCCCAGCCATGTATTGCTTCTGTCCGCCTTCTCATATTAGTTAACAAAGACACCAAGGACAACGTAGGAGAAATTACTTGTACTTAGTAATTGAATTAAAGAAATGATAAATTAATGGCAATGAAAGAGGATGAAAAAATAACTTGCCGCAGGTGGAAAGCGGTCCTACGTCGTCGCATTACGCGTGCGATGCTCTACCCAATTGAGCTATGCCGCGGCGCCATTTCCCCATCCACTTTCTTGGGTATTTATGTTTCTACTACTAGAATTAATCTTGGGAGTGTTAGCCAGCGCCACCACTCACAAATCTTGGCGGCGGATGTGGCACATCCTTCCTGCCGCAGGCGTCACGAGTGCGTGATCTTTTTGGGTGAAGGCAACTGGTCAATAAATCCACACATGCTACCTGAAGGCATCAATGTTGCCGGATTCGAGACCTTCATTATGTAGTGAAGGAGACGAAAGGGGGTTATCCGAGAGGCCCGATTTTTATTAGTCATATCATAAAAAGCCAACAAACACAGACACCAAGGACAACATAGGGGAAATTGCTTGTACTTAATTAGTAATATATTTAAAGAAATGGTAAATTAATGGAAGTGAAAGTGAATGAAATGCGTAATGCGAAGACGTGGGATCGTCTCCACCTGCGGCAAGTTGTTTTTTCATCCACTTTCATTTCCATTAATTTATCCTTTCTTTAATTCAATTAGTAAGTAAAAGTAATTTCCCCTATGTTGACCTTGGTGTCTTTGTTTGTTGGCTTCTTACGATATGATTAATAAAACTTGGGCCCCTCGGATAACTCCCTTTCCTCTCATTCATCTCATATTAGTTGTTGCACATGCTTTGTTGAGGAAAACAATTTTTTCCCGCAGTATTTTGTTATTGTCACAGCCTGCAGTATTATTGTAATGTCTTTGACTACACCACCTATGCAATGGCAATTTTAAGGCATGTAGACTAAGTTTCTGCGGTGGGCCCTGGCCGGGCCCGTTCTTGCTGTCTCGGGCCCGGGCCTGGTCATGCTGGCACGGGCCCGGGACCGGGGCCGGGGTTTATACGGCGGGCCAGGACTGAGCCGAAATACACGCGGCTCCCGCAGTGTAGTCCGCACATTGCGCGCACGCACGCGGCCAGTATTCGGCAAAATATTTACTGAATTCTCGCTTTCTCCTAATTTTTATGCGATATACAAGACATGTACGTAGTTACTTTTCCCAGGTCTCCTCAATGAATTATGCGATGCGTGGTGAATATGCGATCCGTAGTCTTTATATTTCGTTAATGTAGAAAACGTGTTGCGAGTGACCTGAGCGATAAATGTTTAATTTGTCTAGCTTAATCACAGCCTTTGTCGAAAGTTACTTATTCAAACGATTCCCAACTGGCAATTCTGCCGTTACTCACAATGTTTCCGATGCTCTTAAGATTACAGCATTAGATACCGACTTTAAGTTCACTGAAAATAGAGGGACCTTTGAGTGGGATGTGCGTCGAAGCTTTCCCGTTGCTGGCTTGAATAGAGGCGTTTCAGCAAATTACTGAACCCTTGTTTTATTTCTCCATAATTTCAGGTGTCATACGAGGCTTTTAGTTGGCTTCGCCGGTATCGTCAGGGAACTAGACAATCCACCTCGCTTATATTTGGTGAAAATAAGGGGAAATTTATGGGTTAATGTGTAGGCAAAGTTCAAAGTGTGGAGGTCAATTACGGTCTTTGCAATATATTGCGCATGCAATAATGCTCCGGAGCGTACAAGCGGCGTAAAATTTAGCCCGCTGCTCTGGCGTAACAACTGCCACTGAGATCGAACTTAGCGAACATGGGGGCAATGGTGCGGAATATCTTTGTGCGAAGTTAAATGCGGTTACAATAGAAACAACCTTAGCAAAAAAAAAAAGAATTGTTTCTCAAGTGCTAGAAAGTGTCATACGGCCTTATCAGCCATGCTTTCCCGCAATTACTGTAGGCTTACACCAAGTTTATATTTCGTGGAAAAGCAGGGGGATCATGGT
This sequence comes from Dermacentor albipictus, assembly GCF_038994185.2. Classification (NCBI taxonomy): domain Eukaryota; kingdom Metazoa; phylum Arthropoda; class Arachnida; order Ixodida; family Ixodidae; genus Dermacentor; species Dermacentor albipictus. The sequence goes on from NC_091821.1 coordinate 418,113,338, forward strand.
TACTGCAATGTTTGATAACAGTTTCACGTTTCTTACTTATTTAGAAACATTGCAAATTATTGATGAATCCTAGTTTTTTTCTTCTCCTATTTTTGTGCGTGATAAGAGGTTTATTTAGCATGTGATGGGCAATGGGCGTTTGATAATCGGCGATGTGCGGGCGACGTTCGAAGTGTGTGAGTGCATTGAGGGCCTTGCCAGTAAATTTCGTATGCAAGGCGCTCTGAAGCGTTATGAGTGTTTATTACGAGCGACACAAACGTTAGCCCGTTGCCCAGGCAACGCTGCCCTTCATTCGAATAAATCGCTGAAGTACGCTGAACAAAAAAGGCGGCTGTGGGCATCTGGATTTTTTATCGGCGCATCCAAAAATTCGCACTTTCACCCAAAATTTGAAGCAGTGGTAGCAAAGCCTATGACCATATAGTTTGTGCAACACCGGATATTTGACTTCCTGATTTTGTCGCCTCCTAAATGTGGAACGTAACCACGAGGGGGTTTTGGTCAAGGTTCCCATCGCTGACCGCCTGATTCTTTCATTTTTTTCCTTAGTTCCATTTCGTGCTTCAACATTCAACAGTGTTTCGTCTGCTTCTCTCTCTTTACATTTTTTCACGCATTGCACTCAACAACAACAACAAAAACAACAACAACAACAATATTATTCATGCGGTTTGAGGCAGGGTGTCTCAGCAAACCGCAGAACCATGCGAAGCCTCGGCACGGGGAGTAGATTCCATAATCATTTATGGCGAATATTAGCAGCAGCGAGTTCCAGCGCACCTAAAGCGTTACGAGCGTCTAGCGACGTTGCTTACTACTGTACTACTACTGCTGCTGCTCCTACAACTAAGAACTCACGAGAAACTAACTTTGAGAAACGTTAACCGTTATGGTGTGCCGCGAAACAGAAGTGACTGCGCATGTTCTGTTTTCATCTCTCTCCCTCTTTCTGTTTCCGTCTTATCTTTCTATATGTCCCCCTCCCCCACATCCAAGCGTACGGCAGCGAACTGGACTTTTATCCTGGTTAGCATCCCTGGCTTGCCTTTCTTTCCTCCCTGCCTTCCCATCTCATTTCTCTCTCTCGCTATTACTATTACTACTATCTAGTGCTAGTACTACCACTACTACGCCCTAATACTGCTGCTGCTCCTCTTCCCATTCCTTCTACCGCAACTTCTATTGCTACTGCTTCTGCTACTAGTACTGCTACTGCATCTACTCGGAGTGAACGTGTGCGCCAACTCAAAATGCCGACAAGGGGAAAAAAAACCGGGACGGAGCCTTCCGACAGCTACCCACAGGAAGGGGCACCACGCCTGCCTACTCTTCCAACGAAGCGCGCCACGAAACGACGAGAGATGTGTAATAGCCGAGCCGTTCTCCGTGGCCGTATGCATTTACTTACGCTTTTCTCCACGGCCGGTTCTCAATGTTTCGCCGAAAATCGCGCGACACACTAGTATACATGGGGAGCGCGTCTCATGCGGTCACCGGTTCACTGACTGGCCCACTGCACGTGGCTTCCCCGCAGAACTGGGCCAATACGGCCGTCTGTACGCCAACCACGGGAGGCTGGAAATCGCAAAACGGCAAAGTGTTAGATTTGTGCGGCGACGCGAGATGACTCGCGTACTCTCGCGGAGAGCCCATTTATTATTAGGCCTATAGGCGATGGCCTGGGTGGTCTTCTTTCTTTTTCACCCGTGTCTATATTTCTCTCTCTCTCTCTCTCTCTCTGCGCTCTTCTTGACCAAAGATACGACTCCTTCTTATTGAATATTTTTTTGCCACTCAAAGACGCTTTTCCTTCTCACACTGACTTCATCATTCTGTTTCGCCCTTTCGATTGTATTTATCAGATTTCTTTTTTCTGATCTAAGCTCCTCCGTAGTGAAGAGCCACAATGCATTCTTGGCTCTTCAACGAAGCGTGCATTAACAAATGCCACCGACTTCCGACAAGCCAGACGCGAAGAGAACGCTGCAAAATACGTCCTCGGTTGTACTTCTCCGCACCACAGGACGCACTTTCCTCCCTTTCGCACGAAAAGCGAATTTTATGGTTCTCGTTTTCTTCGTTGCTATTCTTGCGGCGTCACTCTCGTCTCTCGCTCACTCCCTCACTTTTCCCTCATTTTTTTCCCCTTCCTGCTGATGACGTTGGTGTCGTCGTTCATGTAGCGTTTTCTCTTCTTTACATCGTGTCTCCTCCCCGGTTGCTCCCTTCAAATCGGTTGAACTTCTTCGTTATGTACGCACGCTTCTTTACTTTCCATTACCCCAATTTCATCTTTTACGCTTTCGAACCGGCTGAAACAAGCAGACGTGCCTCTTCGAAAAAAAACTGCGCCGTCCGGCCGCTCTATGCTGCTGTGTTACTCGTCGCAATTCGACAATCGATGGCTGTCTGGAGAGTAAAATCACTTCTTTTACGCGTTTAATAACAACTTCGAGAAAAAAAAGCAACAACAACAACAAAAAAAAACAAAAGTAATGGAGCTAAACAAGAATCCACATAATCTTTACTCTCTCTCTCTCTCTCTCTCTCTCTCTCTCTCTCTCTCACTCATTTGCTGCTCCTGGCAACGGCGCGAAATAAGCGAACGGATCCAAAAGTAACACAAGATGACTAAAAGCACGCGTCTTTCGTCTCCGCTCCTCGTAGTTCGAAGCCGGGCGATATAGTCTGCTCTGATAAATCTGAACACAAAGACACTTTCCGATTAGCCGAGGGGGACGCACGCAAGCGATTTTGATCTGCGAACTTAAACTTTTCGTATCGGCGTGGGCGGAATAAGTCTTCGCTCAGTTCGACGGGTGCCAACACGAAGGGCGAACCAAAGCAGCGCGAAATTGATGAAGAAAGTCCATCACCTCCGCTTATGCGTCTTGGTGTCCCTCGCTTTTGTATGTAACGACCGGCTTTCTTTGCTCTCCAGACGCCAGCGCGTCTCGCAAGAAAGCGCATCGTGTTATACGCGCAAAGAAGTGAAAAGGCGAAAGTGTGTGTGTGTTTCTGTGTAAACGAGTTCGCTTACTATACGACTTTCGTCCCTCAGAATCGCTGTGAGGAAAGTCTTAACGCATAAACGAATTCACTTGTACCTATACTACAACTACCCCTTTCGCGAATCTCAAAAAAAAAAGCAAGTGACGAAGTGACGTTCGTGTTCGCATTGAAACCACAAAACCTCAGATGCAGCACCGGTGCATGAAATCGCGGCACAATCTCGTCCTGTTCAGACTGCAATTGCTAGAGATGCAGCACAGTTATCACATTGTATCGCTTAGAGTCTATTGTGCGGAATATCCTTGGCGTCGTCGCGTTACAAGACGTGCGTCAGTAGCGCATACTGCTTCATAGTGAGTCCCTTCACCCTCCTTCCCTTTATTATTTAAAAAGCAAGCTTTAGCAGTGTAACTGACATGCCCGCATAATTCACTACGCCGCTACAAAAAAAAAAAAGTAAATTGCGTCGCAATACCCGACATCTACATTCGTACCGCGAAGGCTTTGCTTTTCCTCTTCCCACGGCCAGCCTACATATACAGGGATTTTCCAGTATACTCTGGCAGTGATGGGAGCACTGGCGTTATTTTAACGCGAACTATAGTAAGTAAACTGACGGGCGACGAATTACGTTGCGCCTAACCACGAAATCGCTTTGCAGCAAGGCGTGGTACGGCAGTTTCCGCAACAACCGTCAGAAGTATGTGTATCTGTCAGGCACGCAGTATAAGTAAATGACATCAGTTTTGTCTGAGCAACCTATTACGTTGGAAGATACAGCGCGAGTAACGGAATTTCTTCATTTCACATTGCCTAGATTTGAAGTACCACGCCGTAATGCTGTTTAGGATAGGAAACGACGCTGCGCGTCTATGTGCAGGAATATTATTGAATGCGTGAAGATATTAAAAATACAGCGATTTACAAAATGGCGCTTGGCGGCTGCGTAGTTGAACCGCGATCTACATAGGTAACGGCGGCGAGCGTATTTTTTTGAAGTTATAGAGTAGCGTAAAAAAAGGGGGGGCGGGCAGATTTTACTTCGTTCGGTGTCTATGCAATGCGAACAGAAAATGTGTCGCGCTTGCCGATGCTTCAGTAAACGAGCGCACAAGGCGTGTATCGTGGCAATAGCTAAGATAAACTTAAACGAAGTACGCGTATCCCTTCACGCGTGAGCAATGGAGAGACAAGCGGCTGACATGTGTACTAGGCGCTGACAATGCCGGAGTGTCGGTGAAGTCCTTCGATTGGACGATAAGAGCGGGAGGTGAGGAGGGGGAGGAATGACTCTTTGCTTTGCTAGCTCACGCCGCGTGCAAAACATAAGAATACGAATCTGGGTGAGTTGGATTACTTTCGTAATGTAGTTCTGCGTAACGAAGAGACACAGACAGTTATATGTTTGTCTCTTTGCACTGCTACACATCATGTCTGTCATCGCGTCTGTCATAGCAATGCAGAAAAGAGGCACAGACATTCGCGTCTGTGTCAGGTCTTTGCACTGTTACACCGTGTCTGTCATCATGCACGTGTCTGTGATCTATGGATCTGTGATTGCGCAACATGTTTAATTGCCTTCTCTGACGCATTATATAAGGCGACTTTTGCTTAGGTACGAAGATTTATTGAATACTTATGCGTATATCTAAACATCTTGTTGCGAGGTTTTGTGTATAGGTGCAGTGAACTTTGTTTCCAGTGACACTTCCTTTCCCTTTATCAAGCTGTGTCTTCGCATACAGGGGCAGAGACTTGGAGACCGACAAAGAAGCTTGAGAACAAGTTAAGGACCGCGCAAAGAACGATGGAACGAAGATTGCTAGGCATACGTTGATAGACAGAAAGAGAGCGGTTTGGATCAGAGAGCAAACGGGTATAGACGATATTCTAATTGACATCAAGAGGAAAAAATGGAGCTGGGCAGGTCATTTAAAGCGCCGGTTAGAAAACCGTTGGACCATTAGGGTTACAGAATGGGTACCAAGAGAAGGAAAACGCAATCGAGGACGACAAAAGACTAGGTGAAGCGATGAAATTAGGAAATTCGCGGGCGCTACACAGTAAAATAATTTACACCCTTGATGGTGAGAATTGCGAATCATAACACCCTTGAAGGGTGTTTTCATTCAAGAAACATCCCATCATCTTGACTTTTTGCGAAGCATAGGGCAGTTCTAGATGCCATAACACCCTTTTACCCACCGAAAGGGTGCACGGACTAAGAATATTGGGGGTGGGTGCAAGGGTGTTTTTGTTTGTTTTTATCACGTTCACAAACATACTGTTGCACGAAGAGACGGCGTGTCCCACGGCACTAAAAACCAGTGGCGGATCCAGAAATGGGCCCTCCCCTACCCCAACCCCTTCCCCCCGAGACATGTCGGGCTTTCAGTGCCGACAAAATTCCTGAAGAGAGTCCCCCTCCGTTTCACTGTCTGTTTTGATAAGCCCTTTTTAAATATGTCCTGTGAAAAACCAGTTGCTGAAGCACTACTATCTATTATGTCACAGTGTTCTAGGTGGCACACAGTTCTTAAATGTCGTCACGCACAAATTCCGCGGAATCCAAAAGCGCGCACCTAATTTTCTAGTATTGAATATTTAACCAAAAGAAAAATGTTCAAAATGTTTTCAGCAAGGCAGAACTAGTGCAGCTCTTGCTTTTGGTACGCCAGGAATCTAGCAAAATGAAAAGGCCACGTGACAGCATGCAGCTCGACGCGCCACAATTGCTCTAAAGCAGTGCGGTCGTCTAGGTTTCTTTCAAGCATGACAAAACAGGCAGAAAAGGGTGCGACGAACCATACGCGGACAAAAGATACGCCGATTCGAGAAGCTTTGACCCCACCTGACCTTCTTTCGCCGAATCAATAACCCCAATTCGTTCTGCTTCTCTCAAGTTTATAAACAAGGTAGGTTCGTTGGCAAACTTGAGCCTTCTCACCCACCACAATGCTTTGCTCAAGCAGCATCCGCAGAAAGAGCCGTGCAAAACGCTCATGGCTTCGCGTCCGCGTCAATTTACGAAGCTGGCTGTACAAAAAGGAACTATTAAGTTTGTAGTTGTATAGTAAAGGAAAGTACTACTGGCTTACAAACAGCTGCCAGAACGGAGTGCTCAAAAAGAAAGGGAGAATAATATGAGAAAGTATAGAGAACCAACGTACAACTTTCGATGCATACAGTATTTACAACACCGACTAACAGCGATTTTTACTCAAATATTTCCCCTCCCAAATTGGAGACGGTATTATTGCATGCATGAATAGGACATTAAGCCAATCATTGTAGATATAACGAGATTCCAGAAATTGGCGGGGCATTTGCACACCCATCTTTGTTCACGGAACAGTGGCGAGGCATTTTTCAAGTGTGCGCCCACCTGCCAAGTACGTTCGAGATATTTTGGCATATGCAGACCTGCGCGAGACTCGCCCGTCTCCCATCGCGAGATGGGTGAGACAGGTGCACATGCTGAATACGGGAAAGAATTACCCTGTAGAATGAAATTGAATTTTGTCCTAACACCAGAGCTCTGGATTGCAGATTATAGTGTGCACAGGGGCGTCCTGCCTGATTTTAAAGCGAAACTTTCTATGCCTCCTCCCTCACCCTTTCCAATTCTGCTTGCTGTCACTGCCTTGCCAGCCGCGTCGGCGGGTGGTTTGAGAGCGTGCATAATGAACACGAGAGGGACGCGGGGAAGGCGTGTGCGAGTCGTTTTAGCGAGAACTTCGTGGGCATCGCTACAACACTCTTTGGACCTCTTTGGCCGTCACAGTGCTCACTGAAACACCCTGGCCATCGACACAATGCCCTCTGGAAGACTAACTAAGCGTTAGCCACCTCCTCCCCCTCCCCCCTCCGCAAAAGTAGTGCAAAAGGTGCAGCACTTACTTTTTGTACTCACATGCAACAGCGCAGAGGAGAGACAGTATGATATTAAGGGGAGACAAGAGAATGCTTAAAGCCAACATCCAGACGAAATGTCATCACAGTTCCCACACTTTACCAAGAAATTGTTGTTGTCATTCGATAGCCTTTACCACAGCTGCACCCTCGCCGAGCAAAGGAGTTCGGTGATGATATAGGCACAGCTATTGAATAGGAACAATACTAAATTGCTCTGCTCGTGGTAATTTGAGGGCGAGAGTAGTTGGGTTGAAAATGATTTGTTTACCGCATGCATAAAATACCTCGATTGTGAATATATCTTTCTCATTACCCGTCAAACTGCTATTATAAGCAACTGCAGTAAGACAAAGACCGACATCAGATTATAACAACACACGGTGCTGTCCACCAAAGGGGAGTCATTGTTATATTTGTTCTTTCTTTTGAGCGGTCATCGGCCGTACTCGCTCACCCGCTCTTAAAATAAAAGAAAGAAAAAAAAACCCCGAGATCTGGATTCACTTCGGTTGCACTTTCACGACACCACGCAAAGAAAGACTTTTCGTACGTGGAAACTTAAGGTTTTCGTGTAATTCTGCACATGTGAAATTTCGTGGTGCCGCCTATATGTTTAGAAAGCTATTATGCAAGTACTTTTATATCTGCCGTTCGTCCAAGCTATTTAAAATTTGCGTGAGCACACCAGTTCAGACATATGAGCATTGTGAACTTCTTGAAAATGCCAATTAAAGCTTTTTTCTCTCTCTCTCTCCTTCTCTGCGCATAAAAGAAAAGACAGACTCGCAAGTACCTCTGTATCTTATAAAATCAGGAAGGGTCACGTCTCTTTACAAATGAACGTCCAAGCAAACAAACAAAAAAAAGCATCGAGAAATAAATTCACTTACACGCAGTTACCAGCCCACCATTGCCCCATTTGATTTGATATCAGCCCATGTTTCTGGAAATAAAGTTCCAGTGAAACTACCCGTAAACACAGAAAATGGCTTAGAGGTAGCGTAAAATAAATAGCTTTGAAAGTAATACACACACGTAGTTTAAAAGAATATTTGTTTTTATGCCTTGAAAACGAAACCGAAATTGAAATAACTTCCCCCGACGGGTGTCGCCGCTATCGCCGCTACGTCATTTCCTACGTCTCGCGGCGGGACGGCGGGTGCATGTGTGTTCTCCGTGACATTCTTGAAGTTGTGAGTAATTAGATCGTTTTTTGCTGCGTTTAGATTGTACCACCTCGTTGTTCTCGCGTACGTTTGTGCTCATCGACGCGAAGTGAGCGTCCGGACTGAAGGCGACGCGATTATGCGTGAGAAAGAAGGGCAGCAGCGGCCTACGGCATCGGTGTTTCTTTGTGACAGTGTGTTTACTACGCCTACGACGGCCGTCATTCGTGGCGAAGGAGAAAACATCTTCCATTGGGCCTGAACAGTGATGAAGTGGACGTTTTGTTTTTCGGCGGAATCCATCGTCAACATCGTCCATCCACTACGTAAACGAAACGGCGTGCCCACAGTACACATCGTGACAGCCTTCAAACTCCGCCTTCAAACCGAGGGCCTTTTGCAAGGCGCATGAACTGCTCATATAAAAGGTACGTACCTAGCCACGTTCAGCGTCGCGTTTTTATGGTGCGTCATTGTGGTAGTAATCTTCGCGTAATTTATTTAAAGGACAGCACAAGGTATGTTGGACGCGAGCGTAGTATATGTACTCCAGGCGTAGCCTATGGGCACCGAATGTGAAAAAGAAAAAAAAAATGAATGTTTCATTGTTCACGTGTCCTCAACTAGAGTTGTAGAGAATTAAGTACTGCTACGCGTCAGTATCCGGCGCAGGCAGGTAAATAATACTTTGGTTTGACTAATTGGTTCTTTCTGTTACCAAAGATGGGCGCAGACTTATACCGGTGTCACACGGCCACTTTCGAGCACGATTGAGCGCGTTCTGGATCGAAATTTTCGACCGCGATTGGGTCCCGTCCGCCGATTGTGCAACGAGGCCAAACGCGTCCAGAAATTCGATTCCAGTCAAGATCGATCGCGGCCAAAAGTATGCAGTGTGACAACCGTATTAAATGTCGCTTGTGTACTTTCGCTCAATTGTTTTTTTTTTTTTGACGGAGGTTCTGTGGTAGGTAATGGCGCAGGCAGCTTGCAATGCTTGTACTTTCATGACTAAACTAATGCAAAACAAAAGAACCACGACCGTCCCGGCTATGTACTTATCCTTCGCTTTAAGTTGTGCTCGTTTGTTCTAGAAGCTCTTGTGCTGTTGCGGATGAACGCATGGTTGCGCTATTTGTTTGTAAGTTTATCTTTTTGTATAAATAAGCAGACCGAGCCTAATCAATTTTTTTCTCGTCCTTGAACTCTTTTCTTGGTTTCACGCAGGCGTGCTTATTACTACTACTACTTGTTTTCTTGTTGTGTGACTGAACCCTGCCTAAGGCGTCCTGTCAGTTGTCAACAGTATTTCTGAAATGAATTGCACTGAGCGTCCTACGGTTATAGTACGTTTCACTACCTTATTCTAATGTCTAGTTATAAGGTGTATGGTTATTGTAACTATTCTTGGCATTTATATATGTATTTATTAAGCTGGTAAATGCTTAATTGTATTAGCAGTTTTGAGAGGTTCTTTTATTGAGTGGTCAATCTCGGGTGGTATTAATGGTGGATTGTTTTCTTGTGCCCATGCAGTCACAGTCAGCATGAAGCAATTGCATGGGAACCGAGTGGCTGTCTTGGGCCTACACATTGCTGAAAAGACAGTGAAGACGTCTGAGCCAACAGGTATACTTTTTTCATCACAATTGGCCTACATATTTTTTTCACCGGAGGATGAAGACCTCCCCCAGTGAGCTCCAATTACCCCTGTCTTGCGCTAACTGGTTCGAAGGGAAGCCTGCAAAATGTTTTGACTTCATCATAGTCTACTTCTCTACCGTCCTTGACTACCCTTCTCTTCTCTTGGCATCCATTCTGTAACTCGAATGTGCCACCGGTTATCCGCCCTATGCATTACATGGTTGAAGAAGGCACTTGGGCTAGTTGGTGCTCATTGCAGACTTGAGACATCAATAACTAGCATGAAAAAGACAACATCAAGAAGGACATAAGGAAGAACTCTAGACTTCAACTGAAATTTTTGCTACACAGAAACATGGAATGCACAGAATGTCGACAGACAGAAACAACACAGGAGCTATCGGAACAAATTTATGAACAGGTTAATTTCACTTACGAACATACTGGTAAGAGCCAGAGACGGGTGCTTACACACCTATTCCCCGCTTTTTTGATGCAAAGTGGTTCGTATATTTCCCTATGTACCTGCTTCTGGAGCTACCTGAGCACACTATTGCTTTGAAACTGCTCGGTGCATGAGCATGCATGGCGATGATTGACCATGTGGCCACCAGCCACCAAGGCACTCAAAGCTGCCCTATGTTTCCTCAAGCCAAACAGGTCGGTGTTTAAACGACCGCTTGGGGGAACAAAGATAGGGCAGCTGTCATGGCTGGTGGCCATCTGGCCAATCATTGCTGAATCCTATGTTTCTGGGTAGCCAAAATTTCAGTTGAAGCCTAGAGTTCTGTCCTGTGTGCTTCTAGCTGTCGTCCGTTGTCTTTTTCGTGCTAGTTAATGATGTCTCAAGTCTGCACTACATGGCCTGACCAGCTCCCTTCTTTACTCTTTATGTCAGCTAGGATATCAACTCCTTCGTCTGCTTTCTGAACCACGCTGCTGTCTTCCTTTTTCTGCTGCCATCAGGATAGGAGTGGACATGACAAATGAAACTGAATGTCATTTAGACAGAGGAGCAGTGAGACTTCCTGTGCTTTACCTTTTGTTGTTGTACATAATAGTTGAAATTGCACCAACACATCTTTTCCACCTTGTGATCTTCCCATAGCTGCGGCAAATAAATATATAGGCTTTAAGAAACTAGAAATGCAGTTTGCCTAAGAAAGAGAATACTCTTGCACTTAAAGGTAATGTGTATGATGCTCTGACTCCTTTGAAGCATGTGCCTTGAGAGGTGTTGATGCTGTTCATTTCTTTCTCAGCAAGCTTTACTTGATGAGTCTGACTTTGTATAAAGAAATAAGTTCTAAAGAAACCATAATACCTAACAGGCAGAATTGTCGAGGTTGAAAGCCAAGTTTTCTTTCATGACATTTTTTTCAGGCTGTACTAGTTGACCCATGATGTTAAACAGTGCGGACTTGTACAAAGGACGTCGAAAGGGGCGAGAAATGGAGACAAATGCTATCGCCTCTTTCTCCATCCTCTGCTGAGTTCCCATTGTCGAACATCCTCGACCAATACCAACTAGCCCGTTTGCGTACCTGTACTAGTTGAGCCATTTATACTATGGTACTCCAAGCCAAATGTGATAAATTCAAAATTGGTGCCTTTTCTATCTTTGTACAAATAACTGTTTCATAAAATAGTTTAAAGTGTTATGGTTGATATCGTGTTTCGACACCACCATAACCTCATAAAATATCTTCATGGATGCAAAAGTTACCTCTTGTGCAAGTTCCGTGCTAACCTGACATGGAGAACAGACCTGGCAGAAGGTAGAGCACATGCTCTTTTGTAAACAAAACACATGATTGTATTTTCTTGGCAGTTATTGCAATGTTTTCCGATGTTTATCTGCATGAACATTAATTATCTCAGCTGCTAAAGACACATCACTAGACACTGTGAGCAGAAAAAAGTCTGATTGTGCAGTACTGTTGAAGTCATGCAACATTATGTTTAAGCAAACTGGCAGGGATGCTGGGTGCTAAAAAGAAAAAGCTGACTTCAAGAAAAATTTGCACTCCTAAATGTGGAATTGAAATGCACTATGCTTATAAGCTACAAAAAATTTCCAGGATCATCAGACTAGTTACACTGGCCATTTGCTGATTCAATAAGGTTCACTGAAGCTTCTTTTTAAAGTTACACCGTTTTTATACAGGGTGATGATTTTCGGTTTCGTGGAATTTTTAAATATAGCCCTGTTGCATATAGCATAATTCTAGTTCTTGAGCAGGAATATTCAAACAGGCAGATATATCTTGCACGAGAAATCGAAACATATCAAACTAATTAGAAAATTTTATTATCTTTCGAATGAATTACATTATAGCTAATATAAACGAAAAGAAAGCGGCTTAGCTGAGGAACCCGATGTTTATTAATCATATCCTAAGAAGCCAGCATACACTGACACCAAAAACAAGTTAGGGTAAATTACTTGTGATTAACAAATGAAATAAAGAAATGATAAATTAATGGAAATGAAAGTGCATGAAAAAACAACTTGCCGCAAATGGGGAACGAAACCATGTCTTCGCATTACGCGTTAGATGCATTACCAAATGAGCTACTGCGGGCGCCATTTCCCCATCACTTTCTTGGGTATTTATGCTTCCTAGTAGAACCCTGGGAGTGTTTGCCAGCGCCACCACATATCTTGGGCACATATTGTAATTTACGAATCATAGCCAGTGAGATTACAAGGTGTATCTACTTGGAATTTATTTCCAGAATAGCGTCAGTTTGGAGATGTGCACCATTAAACTTGCTGTAAAAATGCACCGTTGTTCCACCTACTTTTTTAACAAAATGTGCTTTTATGCACTGATGCACAAAAGTAACGGGAACACCCTTTTGTATTGGTCTTTATCAGGGAAATATTCCTAAAACTGGTGTCATCCTGGAAGTTCAAATGCATACGTCTTCCAAGCTCACTGGCTACAATTCATAAATTGCAATATGTGCAGTAATATAATTAGTTATGAAGTTAATTAGTGATTTTTTTTATTTAGTTGAGCATGTGTTATGATTTCTCATGCTAGTAATGTCCACTTCTCCAAATAATCTAGCTCAAGGACAAGAATTATGCCATCTGCCGCAGGACATTCTTTAAAATTCCATAAAACTTACAAGTGATCACCCTGTACCTACTACAGTACCTACTACAGTGCTAAACAGCCAGCAGCCTAATCATCACATATAAGAATGCCGTAACAACACTGACAAGTGCACTAAAGTTTTCTGTGCTTCACAGATGAAAGATGTTGGCCATTAGAATGTTTGATCTCAGTGTAACTCACAATCTTATAACCAGCAAGATCAAGTGAAAGCAGATCACAAACTTCATGCATGAAAGGCTTTAACTGTGCTTTGATTAAAATAGCTAAACTTCTGTTAAGCATGATGGATTCACTGTGTTGTTTCAGTTAAAAGTATCTAAATGATCAAATGCTAAAGTGTTCTTGCTTGGAAGATCTTCAGTGAAAACCTCTGTAATAAAAATACCAGCAGGATTATGTGCTTGTTTAGTGGAGATGGCTAAGATGATGTCAGAAGGTGTAGGTAGGGCTTCTTTGTAGTAGAGATGCCAAATAGTTCTGACAGATGGGTTGTTACCAGCCACTGTGTAAGTCAGAGATTAAGAAAAAAATAAAGGTCAGCTTAGTGATGCTTAGTATAAAAAAAACAGGAAAACGAAACAAGTAATGCTCTCAACTAACATTTTAAAATTTTCGTTGAATATGTTACAAATAATTGTGTCAAATATTTTAGAGGAACCATGCTAGATAAACATTTGCAGAGCAACCACCATGACAATTAAGGGATCAAGAGCACACCAGTGAGGCGAATTTAGAAGCCTAAGATCACTAAATTCTAGTTTTGGGTCAGATGTCACACACAAAAACATACTGCCCAGCGTTATTGCTGTAATATGAGGGCGGTTAAGAAAGTAATGCTTCCAAACCCACTACTTTACCAGTAGTACTGCAAACATTTTGGCTCTTAATCATTAATGCACTGATGTTTAAGCCATAGAATGTCACTTGCCCCATCTTCCTATCTCTTTGCGTTCCAAAGTAATCAAGCAATGCATGGCATCCAGTGGTGATGTCTGGTTGAAACAGTGGGCTGTAATTGAATTTCTCACTGCGGAAGGTTCTGCGCACTTCAGCATTTATTGCCATCTGAAAGCAGTTTATGGGGATGCCTGTGTTGATGTCAGCATTGTGCGTAGGTGGGCATGTACTGAGAAACATCAAAATCCAGCTGCATCAAATGTCCAGGATCAGCACCGAACTGGACGGCCCACAACCGCTTCTTATGAGGATCATCAACATCAGGCAGACGACTTGAATCGGGTCAATCGCAGGATCAAGCAACACCAGATTGCTACAACACTCGCTATTTCCATTGGTTTAGTGAACCACATAATTAAGAACCTCCTGGGTTACAAGAAGAATTGAACTTGTTGGCTATGCTTCGACTTTTTCATGTCAGTCGTCAGTTACAGTGACACCCAACAAGCGCAAGTCTTCTTGTAACGCAGGTCTTTAATGATGTGGTTCACTGAGCCAATGGAAATGGCGAGTGTTGTTGCAATCTGGTGCTGCTTGATCCTGCGATTGCCCCGAGTCAACTCATCTGCCTGATGTTCATGACCCTCATCAGAAGCCATTGTGGGCCGTCCATTTCGGTGCTGATCCGGGAGATTTGATGAGGCAGGATTTTGGTCTTTCACAGTCCTTGCCCACCTCCGCACAGTGCTGACGTCAACACAGGCATTCCTGTAAACTGCAGTCAGATGGCCATGAATGTTGATATGCACACAACTTTCCACAGTCAGAAATTCAATTACAGCCTGTTGTTTCAACTGGACGTCACCACTGGATGCCAGGAATTGCTCGATTACTCTGGAACGAGAAGAAATAGGAAGGCGAGGCAAGTGACATTCGATAGCTTAAACATAAGTGCATCAATGATAAAGAGTTCAAAATGTTTTCTGTAATATTGGCAAAGTAGTGGGCTTGGAGGCAATAATTTCTGAATTGCCCTGATATAATTGTGTAGCCTGTCTCTCCTACATTCATGATGTGGCAGATTAAATGCCTTATTCTTTCGAAATAACGATTTCTTGGAAGTAAGCACTATCTGTGCTTGTTTTCTTTAACCTGCTCTTCATGTGATCTTGAAATAATAAAGTGAATGATACAGGGAAGCGCAGCTTGTCATGTTTCGTGTACTTTTCCTGACATTAAATTGCAACAAATCATTTTGCAGGTAGAAAAGAAGCAGATGGCTACAGCAATCAATGAAGAAATGGCTTCATCTATGATGGCTCGCCTTAGGACATTGGAATGGAGCTACACAAAGGCATCATCATCCGCGCCTGTGCCCTGGAACTTTGGTTTGAATGAGACTGTTCTTCAACGTAGAACGGCCACAAGACTTGTCACCACATACAAGGCATAGTGCAAACTCTAAATATTGTACAGGAGGCTAAAATAAATGACCCTCCATGCAGTCACTCTGTGTCTGTGGTAAATGTGACCATTTCACGCAGAACACTCACACATGATTATGTGTTTTCTCTCAAAGTTGCTTTGCCGTGCGTTTGCAAACACATTACCTATTGTATGCACACCATACATAACATTTCTGTGTGCTAGCCTGACTGTAGACTTACGAAACAAACAATGAAGTGCATATGTACCCGCTTCCACATGTCATACTTCAAGGGTTATTATATTGCTCATTACACCCGATAGGTGAAGGGGTAATATATTCCTGATCACACCCTTGCACCCCGTGGGTCAAAGGGTAATATGTTGTTCAAAACACCCTCAAGGGATAGGGTGTTATTGGAATATAGAATAACCATCATAAGGGTGTAATTCCCTATAAAACCCACCTTTTTCAAGGGTGCTAGGGGGTTAGTTATAGACACCGAAAAAAACCCTTAGGGGTGTAAATTATTTTACAGTGTAGTTGGAATCGGTTGGCGAAGGACAGGTGTAATTGGAGATCGCAGGGAGAGGTTTTCGTCCTGCAGTGTGCATGAGACAGGATGATGATGACGACGACGACGATGGTGATGATGATGATAATGATCTTCGCATTTGTACATTCCATTGTGTCTTCGCATTTCTAATGCATATTTTGCAGAACTCCTGCTTTTTACATGCGCTCTCTGTTGCGACTATAATTTTGGTGCAATGATTCACAATACACGACCGGTGACAGCTGCTCCTGCGCAATACATTGGAACGAAGGACAGCGTCATTGAGATTTTTTCCCTGGCCGTTGCATATGTACAAAAATGTAAACAAGGTTCTTGAACGAAAAAATTTCACTAAAATATTTGTCCTCAACTTGCCCATTTCATGGCCTTTCATCATAATTATCATCATCATCATCATCATCATCACCAACAACATCGTCGTCGTCGTCGTCGTCGTAGTCGTCAGCCTATTTTATGTCCACTGCAGGACGAAGGCCTCTCCCTACAACGTCCCTGCCCTGCGCCGACACTTTTTTCATATCAGCGGAATGCAATGCTTTGCTGGTTTCGAACTGATATAGTTCTAAAGATCGTGTGATATTTTCTTTACTTATTAAATAGACAAAAAAACATGGAAGCATTGATATCAGTTATTTCTGGCACAATTTTTGGGACATACGAATGTATTGTTTTATGAAAAAATACATATTTTACTTGTCTTGACAGTGCTTAGCGTTCAAGAATTCGTTTGCAGCCTCTTTGGCAATGGCAATGCAGTTATTGTTCATGTGTTTGATCCCTCGACAAATTTTACATGGAGGAGGCCGAGCTTCGCAGCAAAACCACATAAGCCACCGTGGGCTACCGCGACGGGTGACCCTTTGCTTATAAAATTTTTTTTTTACTTCGGTCGAACCCGTGCCAACCTGCTCGGGGAGTCATCTGAAAGTTTGTGGGGGGGGGGGGGGGGGACGATTACAAAACCACGTACAGACGCCTATGGCAATCTAACTCGCTCACCCGCTTCAACATTGGCCCGCAGACCAACGCCTTCTACGCGTGCCTATTCCAAAAGCGGCAAGGGAAAAAAAATAGTCGATTATGCAGAGTGCCTGCGTCGATCTGATGCAAGTCCTACTAATTACTTAGACTGTTGGGATCCTTTAACGCCGGAGCTCTTATCTTAACACAGGCAACGGAGAAAACGTTTTGCCTCGGCTTCCGGTGTACAAGTTTGATGAGGTTTCTTGCATTAAAAAATAAAAGGCTAAAATCAATCGACTGGAGGGAGCTATATTTAAAGCGAAGGTTTCTCTGCGAACCCTCCTTGAGGTTCCTGACCGTGGCTGCTGGCTGGGTAACGCTGTCTTCGCGAATATATTTGTGGATTCATATACAAAAGTTATACAAAGGTACCCACGATTCGGCTAATGAAATCCTTGTATGCTGACCACGTATGTCCATCGCTCGTCTGCGTAAAAGAAAAGATCGCTTGTAAAACGTGCACATTTAATTTCGGCTCACAATGTGTAACGGATTCATAGGTTACTTTATTTGCTTTAACAGTTCGGTATGTGCTACTATACTGGATTCTCGACCACTGCAACAGAATGGGCATGTCTCACTACCGCACAATTCCCGCATAAATAATAAAGATATAATGTCGGCTCACATATATCTGTAAAGCAAACTGATCTGTTAATAGAATGGGTAATATTGTCACGAGCGGTGCTAGACACCGGTAATTAGAGAAGAGAAGCGTGCGGCAAGACGAACATTTATTGAGGTGAGCTTGTGCCCCGCATAGCCAAAAAGCCACTAGCCCAGAAACAGGAACATGTACGAGCGCGGACGGTGATCGAGAGAAAGAGAGAGAGAGAGACTAGGGGAAGGGCTATCGGAATGAAGAAAGAGAGCGAGAGAGAGAGAGCACAGTTTCGGGCACATTTGAAGGTTCGCACCGAGTCTACACACGGTTGCCAAGACCTGTCGACTTGAGGTATGTCAACAGCGCTTTCGTACCGTCGACGCGTACTGACCTGGTTCAAGAATAAAACACAGAACATCACCTATGTGCGGGCAGTATTTAAAGGCTGTGAAGGAACACGCGTAGAACTATCGCGAGGGATAGCTCGAGTGGCCCTGCCTGATACAATGGGTCCTTCGTAGGTACGAAGCTGGTATCGCGGTAGGCTTGCGCGAGTGCTTACACGCGATAACAGCCGTCATCTGAAAGTCACCGGCTCAGGTGCAATGCCCGAAAGGCACGTGGTAATATTATATTTCACAAATTCTTTAATTTACTTTACTTTTTTTTGATTTAGCCATTCAGTATGTGCCACTGGCGGTGCTCCCGTTCTTGGCCAATGCTCCAGAATGGATGCGTCTCATTGTGACACAAGATGTACGGAATCCCTAAATGCTGCTTGATACGTGTCGTACTTTTCTGTGCGTGCACCTGCCATCACCCAGTTGTATGCGCAGCCGTTAGCTGCAAAGAACTTAATTAATTGCTCTACTTAAACTTCGCTTCGAATACATTCAAACATGTGCGTTGGATATGTACGAGTTCTTATTAGATGCGTTACCGTTCCTAGGGTACTTCACGCACTTTCCAGGGGCTATGAATCTATGTTTGCATCTAACCGTTTTCCCGCCTCCCTCACTGGGTCACTGGGTAGTCCGTGGTCGAATGAGTAGCGCATCGGATTGCTGTGCTGAGGTAACAGGGTTTGAGACCAGCCATCAGTCTAACTTGGGCCACTGAGAATGTTCCAATGGGTGCATGCATGCTACGAAAGATCCTGGTGCTACTCCTCTTCGACGAAACTCTTTCTCGCCGTCATGGGTCGCTGTAGATGCGGGACTGCGTAGGCACCGCTGTTCTGAGAGCCTCTTCTGTGCCGACTTGTGTGACTGGGTATCTGCCCGTAAGTGTGTGCCGCTCTTCAACAAACGTCTCGCAATTTCTGTCGCTGAGTATGCGCCAATGAGGGCGCGACAAGTGAGAGAACTGTCCCGCCGCCCTGTGGACGCAGCGGACGCCGCGGATGCTGACTCGGACATCTGCATTGCGTGCATCTCCGACTCGCTCCATATCGGTGACGGACAACGCCGCGATCCTGTCTTTCGCGTATACAGAGTCCGCGCCTGCGTTGCGTTTTCGCGGCTTAGTTCTGCGTTCGTGGGCGCCGGCGCACCACGCTGCTCGTCTCGGAGGCCACTCGCGGACTTCTCGGTAGCGCCACTAGGTGGCGCGGCGTGTCCAGAAAGAAGCGCGAGAGAGGAGCCTGGTTGCCGCATTACGCGTCGTTCGCACACACCGGCGCGCCGTGCATCTGGGATGCCACGCGCAACCTTCGCGGTGGCGGCGCTAGGTGGCGCCGAGTGTTCTCGGGAAGTGCATGAGAGGGATCCCGCTGCAGTACACGCCTCAGGGGAAACTTGTTTCGGCGGTGACAATACGATGTGCCGCTATATTGATTCAATGCTAACGCATAACCGTCCACAGTCATCGTGAGATTGGTTGTGTCGTATATTTTTTTTCTTTAAGTCATCAATTCTTTCCAAAAGTTACTGCAATTCGCAATATCCAAGGAAATTGAAGCATGACGTTTACGCTTCTGTAGCTCGTCAATAAAGCAATATGGTATCACAATTCTGTAAACTGCACAAATCGGGACATCTAAAATGGACAAAAAGGATATATTATAAACCGCTTTTCAACTATACCGTTAATGTTTCAGTAGGTCTTTTGCACAACGATCGTACACATCGTAATGATTTCAGGTACGCTGACTTTAATATCATATACCACACATGTTCGCTTGAGGTATTCTAAAAGATGCCTTTTACAGAACTGCAATGTCGGTATCGTGCTTCAATCACATCGTGCTTTAATATTTTAAACCAATTTTTGGAAACTTTCGTAAGAGCTATGAAGCTATGAACCATAAGTCGGCTAACTGCGGTTGCTAGAATTTAGATTTTTGTCCTGAATGTAACAAATTTGATTCGGATCAGTTCAGCGGTTGTCCGATGACAGCATTTTTACGTTTTACATGCATTTCGAAGCTTTCCCCTAGGTAACGCTTCCTCTTAATGGCAGTATAGTATTCTGTTAGACTGCAGACAAAAATGTTACCTTATAACAGAGGAAATTCAAAAGGGGCGCGATCGGGTGGCTGGAGCGACGAAATTTTACAAGCCAACTGGGGCAATGCAGCGGCCCCTAAAGTGGAGCTACAATGAGTAATTAACTGACGTATGAAAGTATCTCGAGACACAGATTACGATTATTGTATCAAATAAAATTAAGCATTTAGTATCCTGTATTTGTATCTGGCATGCCTATCGCCTCAGAATGTCGTATCGCAATCATGATGCAATTTCAAAGTATCTTTGCACAGCCCTTGATTTGCCGGCGTTGACAAGTTGCGCCATTGGTTTTGTGCAACTGGGCACGTGACACTATAGGTATGTGCCCATTCTCGGCCAGTAGGCCCTAGTCGGGGCGCGCAAGCGCCCAACTGCAGGCACAAATAAAGTTGGCTCCAATCCAATCCAATCGGCCAGTCCTCCGGAACGGGTGTGTGACACTGGTTAGGTGCCCAGACGGGCAAGCAGAACAAGAAGCAAGAAGTGAAGGCGTCGGCAACAGGACATTGAAGAAGTCAGCTACAGAGAAATGTGGAAATAGAGCCCAGCGTGGCGCACGCGGCGCGCGCCTTCCGTTGAGATTGGTCGAGTTTTTTGGCGACGGAGATGAAGAAATCCCGGGGTCCCAGTCAAATACAGCTTCGCTGTAAAAGCCGGTTACGAAAGCGGCCGAGTTTGGAGGAAGAAGTGACGTGAACATACCGGGACCAGAGCGTTCATCGAGCTAGGAGCGTTGAGCCGCAGATAAGTCAACAAGAAGCCGCTAACAGAAATTCAAGAATTCGGCCACACATAAGTAAAGAATTTGGCAATGCGGTGTGCAGCTACATCGATTCAAATGTTAATCGGGTTAACGTCGACATTCGTCATGACATGGCTTCTGAAGAAATTTTTACCTACAGAGACTCGGGTTCACTGGTGGTGTTTTGTACTTTTAGTTCCCTCCCTTTATTGCAACTATACGCCCTAATGTTTGCTCATGCTAAAGTGTCATTTATATATTTTTACATTATTACTGTTATTACAATTGACTGCCTTTAATTCGTCCTCGGTTATTTCGACTATTCGCTTAATTCGAACGCGAAAGCATGTAGTTATGGTTAATTCGACCACAACCGGCATCCCCTCTCGCAACAAATGAAATTCAGTGAACGACGCTACTGCTTCACTAGGCAACGACGGTTATGGCAGCAATCTGCCCTGCAGCGACCATGGCGAGTTTCGCTGTGCCCTGGGCGATGCCTGTTTTGGGGATCCTGTCAGTTCTAACGAGAGTGTTGAGGTTTTTGGGCCACTGACCGACAAAGACAACTAAAGTTACTGTAATACAGTATTGAAATAGGCTGGCTACCTAATGATAACGTAAGGTGTCTAGTGGGACAGGGATCGGATATGGTCTAAAAGTGCCAAGAAATGGTATTGAGCGATCGATAGATTGGTGAATAGAGGTAAGTAGATGTAACGTGACTGGGGGTTGGGGGGGGGGGGGGGTATAGAGGCCTAAAATTGATCGCTGTATAAGTGCGTAAAACATACGCTTGCAATAAAACTGTGGTAATGACTACTGCGAAGTGTGATAAATATATAGATTACATATAAACTTAAATATTTCTGTTACAATAATTTTACAGCACCACTACAGCCTCACGAGGGCCCTATAACGCAATGGCCTGGAGACGTGTGCTATAAATACTACTGCCGCAACATACGCCTTTATTGGGAAACCGTGCTACGAATCGACCGAGTGTGTAACATCTAACACAAACTTCATTAAAAAAAAAAATCTAAGACTGATTTCGCGTCAAAGAGCGGGTTTCTGCCGGGAAAGAAAAATGCCGGGTGCAATAGGATACGCTTGTCTGTATGCTATAGGATAGTGTCTTTTTTTTTTTCTCTTTCATGTTATACTTTTTGACATTCGAGCAAGACCGGGAAAACTGTTGACTGACCGGAAGCACGTTGCTTTTAACCTCGCTCCCTCCAAGTCGGACCCCAGTTAACTTTGCTCACCAGCCTCACTCGATCATGACGGGCAGACCCATAGTATGTATGCCTGGGGGAGGAGGAAGGAGAGGGAACATGACAGCCTTCGCAGGGCACAATCCGCATGTGCCGGTGGTTGGGGCATCCGGCAGACTGGCGCCGCGCTACTTTGGCCCCTCGGCGCCGGCTGTTGCACTGAAGGCATTGCAGAGGGTAGGACGCCACGTAATCTCTGCAGGATAATTGAGATTCAGTTGTATTGTTTCTTTAGTGGTGCATATATAGTGTGTCCAAGCCAACGTTAGCCAAGGTGTTCAAAGCCAAAAAAAAAAAGGGAGAAAGGTTTAAACAACTCGGTGCGAGATAAGATATTAAGACTGACGATGTTCGGTCGTCAGACCTCTGGCGACCCAACGCCGTAGGACTTATAAACGTACGTTTCACGGGGATTTTTTAATATTCTTTTTTTCTTTAAAAACTAGCTGGGACACGCGGTATACAGGAGAGGTTATACAGAACGGGCGGGTTCCACAGTTGAAAACTGCAGTGGTACATCGTGTTCGCAGTGGCATAGGAATAAATTAATAAAAAGGCGTCAATGTTAATTAGAAATAAAAAAGAAACATTTAGACAAGTTCTGCATTGCTGAAGCAGTAAGACTTAAGCACATCGTAACACAAAAGCTATATATAAGGAGTAATATGCGAAAAGAAAGCCTATACAGTTTACAAAGTTGAAATATAAGTTCTAAGAAAACGCCAGAATGATGATAACGTGTGTGAATATTTTATTTGAGCCGACAAACTATTCCAAATTTTCCCACCAACAAAACCAACTGTTCGTTTGCCATTGTTTCCGCGTGATATTGAGCGTAAAAGATTATTATGTAAAGAAAATATAGTAGTGCTGCGATGACATAATTTAAATATGGATTTTAAAGTATGTGGTATACAGCGATGTTATGATTCCACCAGATAATTGTGCTTAGTGAGAGGAGGATTTTAAATCACTGAAGGTTGGGGTAGCATGAGCGTTATAAGGAGATGTAATGATACCAACAACTTTACTTTGGATGTGCTGCAATATAGCTATATGGCAGCGGCGTGTCAGACTCCATTAGCTGATGCAGCAATTAAGTGACTATAAATGAAGACATAATACAATGTCATGATAGTATGCTGTGTCATGAAAGTAACGTCTAGACTTTAAAAACACTCTGATGTCGCAGGCGGCCTTCTTCTAATGCAAAAGAATTATATGCCCTATTACGCGAAAATTTGGCGTTGTAGTCGGCGGCGTGACCGAATGATGGTACCAAAAATGACCGATGGCAAAAAAACCGCATCAAAACATACTCGAATTGTCGTGAAATTTCTCAGGGAGGTTCCTGTAAGCAAAGAAAATTAATGCATTTGAAAACAAAATTGGGTAAATTTTAGCCTGTGGGGAAATCGAACCGGGTGCGAGACACGCGCACTTCACCGACGCCACGGCGGCTTCACGGTTCTGGTTGACTAAATGTGGGCATAGTGCGTGGGTCATTGCGCACGTCACATTTAGTGTAATCGTGACTAATCGTGTGGCCTAGTGCTTGCGTCGTTGGGCAGGTGACGTCATAGCCAATGGATAGGAGGTGCATGGCGCCACGTCACGAGTGTATAAAATGAATGTATAAAATAAAAAAAAGGCATTGATGTTGAATTGAATGCCGCTGAGCGGTCCTTCGAGTTATGAATTGCTCGCGGGCTAGCCAGCACGTTGAGACACTTGGCGCGTTTTCATTTGGCCTCACCGAGAGAGATGAACTTTTATGCTGAGCAAGCGCAGTTTGCGCCCTAGCTGGGCGTCCTCCTTATTCCGGATAGCCGCGGGCCATGGCCATCTCCCATGCCCGTTCGACGAGGCTGCGCTGTCTCTTCGGGCCCGGGTCTGGTAGCTTGAACTCCCATTGCTCTTCGGTTAGTGTTTGGGTGTCTACGGTGCCATTGTTTCCGACACACCCTCATACCATATGGCATAGGATGTCTGGGACGTTACAGTACGTGTAGAAGCATGGATGCTGAGCAGGTGAGATTCGGTGCAATAGGATACCGTGAACGTAGCTGTTGGTTTGTAATTTCCCTGAGGGTTACTGCCTCTTCCATTGTTAGGCTAGGGTGAGGTGGCGGGTCAGTTCTTCTGTGTAGCCTGTAGTGTTGCGGAATATCGCTGTACCCCTTTTCGGGACTTCATCCGTTCTCCTGGGAGCGACCTGTGGGAAAGCACGGTGAACGTGACCTCGGGCGGAGGCGTCGGCTGCCTCATTCCCCAGCAGGGACTTGTGCCCGGAGTCCAAACATTGTATATTTCTGGTAGGTTCTTCTTTGCCGTTTCCGTGAGGGTTTGTAGGGCTTGCCCGGAGATGATCTCTTTCTGAAAATTCCGGCAAGTCACTTGTGAATGTGTGAGTACTATTGCTCCCTCCCCACACATTGAGATGGCCAAGGCCATTGCAGTTTCTTCTGCCGCACCTGTTTCTCTTGTAGCTGCCGTTTTCTCTTTACTCTTGTTGTCGACGACGCTGATCGCACGGGCCGGAGTTCCTGTACACTTCGCTGCATCATTGTGTCGTGTGTCCGGATTTCGGCCATAGGTATTTCGGAGAGTCTCTATTCTGGCTTTTCTTCTTCCTTCACGGTTGGTTGGATGCATATTTCTTGAAATGGGGGCTACAGAGATGTACTGTCGAATTGTTTCTGGGATTATCCTTTTCTCGTCGCGCCCGGTTGCATAACATCAGCATATCCTAATCCTCTGAGTGTTGCCCTTCCTGTTTCAGTAAGTTTGAGATGTCCCTTCTGCTATGCGAGTTTCGTATCTCCTGATCTTGATTTTGTCTGTTTGGATTTCTTGCACGGATGTGCTGTCAAGATTCTCTTGAGTGGTTAGTTGTAACAGGTTCCGTCTTTTGGTTCGAATGGATTTACAGTTCCATTGCTATATGTTGATTCTTGTTTGCTTTTGTTCTTTATTATCCTGGGCTGTTATTTCCATCTTGGCCTTCCATGGTTTCGCTCATGCGTGCTTATCTGGCTGGGTACTTTGGCTTCTTTCGGCTTTGCTCAGAAGTTTTCTCCAAAGCTGCCGCGCGTTCCCTCGCTTCGGCGAAAGTCTTGTTGACATGAGCGACGAACGGCTCAAGGCTTGCCTTGAGTTGGCTGACTGCAACAGTCAGCCAACTCAAGGCAAGCCATGAGGGTGTCATGCAATGGCCTATTGGTGTTGCCGCTGCAGGCACAGGCGCCGACTAAGGGTGACTCCGGGGTCAGCCCCCTCCGGAGTTTTCCGGAGGGGGCAGGCGATGACGAAGCCTACACCTCACCCCCCCCCCCCCCCAACACACGCACCTAAAATGTAATTACCAGAGTTTTGTCACCTGCATCATTCGAAGTTTTTTTTTTTTACTTGCCTCGACCTTTTCACTTAAAATGTTATTGTGGCTAATAGCTTACTGCATCAATGCCGACGCGGACGTGCACGGCTTCTAAATCATGCTTTCGCTTTATTTCTGCAAATCCTGACAATAGTAGTACACGCGCATTAGAAGCACTAGCGGCGGCTGCCCCATCCGTATTTTATCACTTAAACATTGTTTGAAATTTCCACTATAAACATCATGCACATACACAATATATTTAAATATACACACAGGACAAAGTTTATTATATTTTTGAAGGAGAAGGAACTAGCCAATTAAAACGTACTTCTAGAGGTATGCATGGTCTATGCCTAGAGAATTAATATTTTGCTGTATGTTCACTTCGCTTTAAATTGCTTTGCGTGCTTTTTTGACCTGAAAAAAAAAAACCTGCAGACTTCAGTGACCCCTTCGGCAGAGTCTTTGATTAACGGCGTGTGAGGCGCGCTGGAATTATATGCGTCTCAGTATTGCTTCCTTTTCCAGTAAAATGCTAACGACTCAAGAAAAAAGAAGGGACAGTTCTAATAATTAACAATATTTATTAGGGATGGAAACATCGTCACTTGCGCGAAAAGGTCACAAATATATACAGGGTTTCCAAATTAACTATCATTAACTCAGATTTAAGGAATGAGCGATTGCGTTACTCGAAGAAAACCTAGTTTCCTCCGATGCAGTGGAGTAGCTGCCAGTAATTGTTTCATTACTGAGATTTATTTGGGTAATCGTAAATGATTATCTAACTCGAGACGTACTATCCAAATGATCAAAGTGTCAATGAGGCATTTGTAGGCACATTCAAGGGACATCCAAGTGCGATATTTTCAGAGACGTACTAATTACGTTCTAAGTTTTTCCGACTGATAAATAACCCCAGCGAAATATGAAAAATACCATGTGGCTGCGCTCCCATCTGCATCATAAAGCAGCGCCCTCGAACAAGCTCCCTCTGAGTTATCCAGAACGAAATAGAGAAATAAATAACTTCGTGATCGAGCTAGTTCCTTATCTGCCGCGCCCCGGCTGAAGTAACGCGTCGCGTTTGGTGTTAGTTGGAAACAAGCTGCGATATCTGTTGTCTTGGCGTAGGTAAAGAACACGGACGTGTTTTTTTCTTTTTTCTTATTGCCACCAAACCTATCACCACAAAAGTGAATTGACAACGTCAGTGCAAAGCTTTAAAGGTGCATTTTGTTTCGTCCCAGTCACCATGTGTTTCTCTAAGGAGCAGAAGGAAAACATGATACTTGCCTTGGGAGCTGCAAATGGCAAGAAGAGGACGGCCGCAAATGTATATCAGTCATGGAAGTGCGGCGGTAGACCAAACGCATCGACTATCAGCAGAAATTATGAAAACCTGAAACAACCCGCCAGCTTCCAGGGACAGCGGCGGAGGACTCCATCTTTGAGTCCTATAGCCTGCGCACGAATGTTCTTTCTAGCATATATAGTCTCAACCCCTCACGCTAGCGTGCGAGATGTGGACACCAAAGTACCAATTTCCAAGTCATCAGTTTAGAGGATTCTAAATGATTCGCCCTATCATCTGTACCACCTTAACCTGCACCAATGCTTGGAAGATATGGACCTGTAGAATCGTCTATATTTCTTGAACTGGGTCCTTACGAAAGCAAATGAGTCACTGGGCTTTTTGAGCAACATCATGTGCACAGATGAAGCCAATTTTTGCAGAAACGGAGAGATTAATTAGCGTAATGCACACTAGTGGAATAACTTCAATCCAAACTGGGTAAAGTGCACTCGGCACCAGTACCAGTGGTCATCCAATGTGGGGTGCAGGATTTACGCCGGTACTATAATCAGTCCCATCTTCTTCGATCACGCACTGACTGGACAGAGTTACGTGGATGAAATCCTTCAAAGATTGGTGGATGAGTTTCTCAGCGAAGTCCCGCTGTCACGTCTTCCACTTCTGTGGCATCATCAAGATGGAGCACCAGCACACAGCAGTAGCCGAGCACGAAACTGGCTGAATGCGACTTTCATGCGCAATAGATTGGAAGGCACGGGCCTGTAAGTTGGCCGGCTAGGTCTCCTGACCTTTCCCCACTCGATTCCTTTAGTTGGGGTTATGCGAAAGATCGTGTTTACGTGGTCGAAACGGACGTCAGATTACTTCAAGACAAGGATAACGGATGCCTGCCATAGAATTCGAGCGTCGGTCATCAAGAAAGCCACTGAAGGTATGATAAAGCGGACTAAGTACTGCGTAGCTGCAAAAGGAGACCTATTCGAACACGTCCTCTAGGCAGTAGCTGGTGTTCAACGCCACTTACGAATTCATAAATAAGGGCACACTAAAATGTGATGTATTTTTTTGTGCAGGCGTACCGATTTCCAATTTGGCTCGTTTAGGAGTGGTTATGAACCGCCGTTGTTGCTTAGTGGCTGTGGTATTGGGCTTCTGAGGTCACGGGATCGAATCCCGGCCAAGGCGGCCGCATTTCGGTACGGGCGAAATGCGAAAACACCCGTGGTATTATATTTAGGTGGACGTAAAGAACTCCAGGTGGTCCAAATTTCTGGAGTCCCCCACTAAGGCGTGCCTCATGATCACATCGTGGTCTTGACATGTAAAACCCCAGAATTTAATTTTTTCATAAGTGGTATATTTACTTTCTTGAATGCACCGACTTTGTCTTGTCTCTACACTTTAGTTGCTTTCCGGTCTGTTTATTTTGCTTTTATTTTTTGACACGAACGAGTCTTTGCAGCACGCATACACTTTCATGAAAAATAAAACGGTCGCTTTAATTTGGCTTTGGTCCGAAGTAAGTTTATGGCGTGAAATATAGCTTCGCGTGCACTCTTTCCATGTGGTGGCAGCAAAGCCGGGATTCGAAACATTTGCTGTGCCTATTACATTGTTTTTCGCGTTTCGTACATAGTCAGAGCGGCGCTTCGGCCGCATTATCAAGGGGCTTTTGTTATCAATGTGATCAGTCTGCCTTAAGATACGGATAAGTGTGTCGTAGAAATGAGAGGAAGGAATATCTGCGAAGCCGCGAAACCTGCTGTTGGTGGTCCTTCCGTACGATATTCAAGGTAACGCGCTGTCTCATCGGGTTTGCCACCGGCAAAGCAGTTGCTTTCAATCAGCTTATTTGAGGGCGCTGCTGTATGATACGGGTAGGAACGCAGTCATACGGTATTTTTCATTTTTCAATGGGTTTCTTTGCCAGTCGGAAAAAATTGTACGCAGTTAGTACGTCGCTGAAAAGACCGCAGTTAGATGTCAGTTTGGGGTGCCTATAGATGCCTCATTGACAGTTTGATAATTACGACAGTACACCTCGAGTTAGATAATGAATTATAATTACCTAACTAAACCTCACTAACGAAAGCATTATTGGCGGCCACTCCGCTGTACTGGCAACAATATGCATTAGGTTTTCCTGGAGTAACGCAATTGCTCTTGTTTTAAGTCTTGGGACATGATAGTTGGGACACCTTGTGTAACTCACTCAGTAACCGAAAATAGACCAAGTCGAATTCACTCGAAATCAGAATCAACAGCAGCCATGCGCAGCAGCGCTTATACTCGGACTCACAGAAAAGAGAGAGAGAGATGCTGCAGTTTCTCTGGGAAGGCGAAGCAGTATTAGTGATAGCAAAGTATAAAACAATTTCACGAAGGAAGATTACACCACCGAGAGACGCCAGATTCTTGGTGGTGCGAGAGGACTCAGGCTGTGAAATTGAACTTTCTCCTACTATGAGGTCTTGTATATACTCACATAAGGCCGTCACTTCAATGAACAATTCTTCGAGGTCACACGAAGTTTCTTCATGTGCAACTGTTATAAAGGTTATATACAGAATGTCAACGTAACTTGAGCCAAACATTAAAAATATGCAAATGCCACGTAGCAGAATAGAACCAAGGTAATGTTATTGGCCATCGCTTGGAGATACTTAGAGTCTTTCTTTTTCATTCCGCCTAATTAAATAATTAGTCTTAATAAATGATTCAACTCAAATATTATATTTAGACGAAAAGTGTCCATGAGAAAATTCTAGAGCAACATTAAACATTCCCTCTACAGCTTTCTGTTGCTCAATACGTGCTACATCAAAAAGTTTTTCCGAGTTTGAGAGAAGCCTGCATATACACGCAAAATTTCCGCGCGACTGGCCGATCGAGGAACTTTGCGTGTATCTGCGGGCTCCTTTCGTGCTAGGAAAAGCACTTTTGTGGAGCACGTATCGACCAACAGAAAGCTGATTGCAGGATAGGTTCGAGGACAGCTTGGAGCTTGGATTCCTGTTTTACTTTTTTCCATGTTTTCAAGTTGCTTGGTGAACGTTTGCGGTCCTCGCATCTTCTGGCGAACTCATGGTTCACTTGTTTTAGGTTTTCAATTTCCTTGCGAAGCTTCTCAACTTCGTGCTCCTCTGGCGTTTGTGTTGTGGGTCCCCGAGAAGAGGAGCTGGAATTGCCACTTCTGTAGAAATAACTGTCTTCTTTGATCTCCACCTTGACCTAGATCGGGAGCGTGATCTTCCCCTCGGCGTGGACTTCCTCTCGCTCTGTGGGAGATTGTGTTATCCGTAGTGCTCGAGAGTCTGTGTGGGAAGTCCAAGTCCCAGTCGATGGCTGAGGTCAGCGATGATTTCTGCTGTTGTTCTTTTAGTCGTTGATTCTTCACATATAGGTGAGGGGGCGTCTGTTTTAGCTTTTTCTTGCCGTCTTTTCCCGCAGTTGCGTGAGGGAGGTTGCAGATCTTGCATGGGATTGCACTGATGTCCAGCTGGCCGGTTGGCTTCACAGTACTAGTAACACAAATAGTGTTTTGGTTGTGAGCAGACGTCCTGCCTGTGTCCCAGGTATCCGCATGTTTTGCAGTGCTGTACTGTCTTCCTGTATGGTCGGCATTAGTGGGCATCTGATTTGGGCTTCATCTACTTTTACGTAGAGTGGGACATGCGGGCCGTGAAAGTAAATTAATCGCTGACGTCGATCTTCCCAACATTCTGGCACTGAGGATTTCGTATCTGTCTGCTCGCTGAATTTCCAGTGGTTCTTCCGCTGTCATTTCTGGAATTAGGCCGTGTATGACTCCCCTTGGTGCTTCTGCCAGGGTTTTGACGTATGGGGTCAGGCTGCAGTTGGTTCCGCCCAACTCGATGGTTTTAATGTTTGGTAGGACTTCGAAAGCGACGTCATTGTCCAGAGTCTTCGCCATGATGATATTTTGGCTCCATTGCACTTGTGTTGTAACTTTTGTTCGGAATGCTTCGGGATCATCGTGCTTGCCCTGGCTGAGGCATGATTACTTTTCTGTCGTCTTCCGGCAGCGGTGGTGGTCTGTACGTTTTTTGTTTTGTTGTTGTTGTCTGCGTCGGTAGCGTGTTTCCTTAAGTTGTGCGCGTTGCTCTTTTCTGCTCGGCTTCCAGGTTGTTCACTGCCTGTCTGCCTTGACCCGCGCTCCAGCGCTTTCCTCCTTTGCCGGTTGTTTCCTCCTCTCTCCTTGGTGCGCGATGTTCTGAGTCCCAATCATTCATCAACTATTTGCATCGAACACTGTTTCCACATTCATTTCTTCCCTGTGCAGTTGTTTCGGTTGTTGCAAGCGTTTGCTCAGCCATCCTAGGGCGGCGAGGACGTGCATTGGGTCACGAGGTACGAAGCTCCGTCCCGGAGATCGGGCCCGCGACCGAGGAGCAAGGTGCGAGGCGCGTGGCCTCGAGAAACGAAGCTTGGTGAACCTCAGTAGGCCTAGCTCGGTGGGCACAGCTTTGATCCTTTCAGGCAAAGTGTATGCGTCAGAAATTGACTCGCAGAGCTGCTGGTGGTCTCTCTCGATGCCGCTTCTCAAGCTGCATTGATTGATGCAAACGTTCTGGTGTTTCAAGGGGGCAATCAGCGGGAATTTCACGTTGGAACGGGAGCACGTGTTGCAAAAGTCCGCTCGGTTGGCCCCCCTTGCGGTCTTCACCGAGGCGCAGTTAGAATGCAGGTGAGAGCTTGCGCGCACAAGGAACGCCCGGAAAAAAGAAAAAAAAAAGCATTTCGCCAAGGCGACCATAATGTTTTCGCATTGCCACACGTAAGCAGTCTTAAGTGTCTCTGCCGAATTTATCTAAGAAGTTGGCATGCACCTTAAATTTTAGAAAAGAATCTCTCCGAACTCCTAAAATGAACACCCATTAGACGGCAATATTGAGCGGGTCACTATGTACACTGGTAGAACGGTAGACCGAGACTTGTGTGAACTGAAAGCAATAAAATTTATTTTCTTAGTGCTAATTAATAAGCTATTTCTATTTGACGCCAACTGCTGATATCATTTAGTTCGTCATTTAAGTGCTGAGTTAGTGTGCAGATGTCATTATGAGAATTGTAAATAGTGGTGTCGTCTGTGGGTAAAATACATTCTGTAGATGTTAGACAGCTTGGAAAATTATTGATTAGTATAGAGGAACAAGAGGGGACCCATTATGAAACCCTGTGGAACGCCAGTGTTAATTATTTTGCGTCAGACAGGACTCATGAAATTCAAAGCTGCTGTGATCTGCCGTGTAAATAACTGCGTAGTACTTCTAAAGACGGTCCATTTATGTCATATGTGCTTAGTTTAGTAAAGAGAATGTTGAGATTAATGGGGCGAGTCAAATGCTTTCATGTAATCGATGAAGACAGATCCTATAGGAATTTAGGCCTTATCAATTTCTGCTTTGATCTTGTCAGTGAGTGTCATTAAATGTAGGTTAGTAGAATACCCTGGACTCAGACAAAACTGTCCTTGCGTTAATAATTCAAACTTGTTCAAATAGTTAGAGAGGCGCTGTTCAATTAGTTTTTCTGCCACTTTACTAAAGTACGCTACGATAGATACAGGCCTTTAGTTTACTATTAAAGTAACGCCTCCATTTTTTAAACATAGGGATTATTTTAGCTTTTTTCCAGGTCACTTGGGAAAATGGCCGTATTTAAGATTAAATTGACAACGTGACCATTTGCTTCACATACGCTGTCAAAGTTTTCCTTGATGTGATGAGAGCGTATGGTGTCCTAACTATGACTAGTGTTTCAAATATTCATAATCGTGGTGTGAACTTCATTGGGTGTAGTGGGGAAAAGATACACGATTGGTGATGCCTAGCGCGATGCGTGATTGTAATCCGGACCGGGATTTTCAGGTACAGTAGCAATAAAGTTGCTAAACGCGCGTGCTATATATATCTTCAGGGTCTGTGAGCACGCAGACTTTTTGTCGAATTTTTGCTATTGTGCTCCTAGTAGGATTCTTGTTCAGAAACATATTTAGTACATTTCATAAAATGCAATTGTTTTCGGGAATCGTTTGGGTAGTTATACAGCTGATTCTTACATGTACAATAGAGGTTTCATTTCTTACGCATGCTCTCCAACAATCCTGGAAGAGGGATGGCAAATGTTTACGCCACTTAACTAGTGTCGTCGCTGACGTTATGCAAGCTTCAATTATACAAGAAAAAGCTCTATATAAGAAGCGTCAGCATCATATAATATACATCTAATATTTCATTATATCATCGAATATCTCAAACGTGGCTTTGGTTTACACAATTTCAGCGATAGCTAAAACAGAGGACAATTGGAAAGTAATCTGTGATGTTGTTTACTACAATAAAAGCCTAAGAAGGATCAAGCAGATTTGTTGATACGTATTCTAGAAGAGTTGATTGTTGGGCTAGTTGGTTTTCTATAATTGAAGTAGTAACTTGGCGCGATAAAAGCCTTGTCTTTTTCCGCCTTTCCTGTCTTTGTGGTTGTTATCGCGCTAAGTTATTATACTTCAATTTTTAATACGTGATCGATGAGACTATACCAGAGTTGTTAGTGGCGCACCTAATCGGAAGTTATAACACTGAATCAACACCCCACCTATGACAGATATTAGTGTAATTTTTGTTGTAAGCCGAGTTCTCGTCCAGCAGATTGATGCTCATGTCTCCCGATATAACTATGTTTTTTTTTTCATTCAAGATAGCCTGCAATATTCTATCTACAGCGCAGCAAAATGTGCTCACAGCAGAGCTGGGTGATCGGTAGATGCAGCCAAATACAGTGTAAGTTTCACCGCTATTGAAAGACTAATCACTAACTACAATCCATGCTGTTTCTCAATCAGGCATGCTCAAATTTAGGTCAAGTCTACGTTGGTACTCTGTATTTCGCGAAATAAAGACTGCAGGACCGTCGTGACGGGACGACATGTCATGCCAGTGTTCCTGGCTACACGATGGGAATGAACACAAATTCTTACCATTGTCACTTAACCATGTCACTCTCCGACACAAACCTTGGACGAAGTTTACAACAGACGTAACGCCTCGCACGGAATCATTTTGTGTGTTTTATAGGTAGCCACCTTTCATTAAAAATCCTCCGACTTGATTTGGACGGCGGAATCCTACCTAACTGTTGCGGAGGAAAAATGCTTCAAGTACATCTGCCGCGAAATTTATATTTGGGCAAACTGGTTGTATGGCAACAAGATAATTAATTAATATATGGGTTTTTTTACACGTCAAAAACACGATACGATTATGAGGAACACTGTAGTGGGGAAGTGAGCGAGTGAGAGAGCTTTATTTCGATTCAGAACGATTCGCGTCCAGCGACTTAGTGGGCTGGGGCACCCGCCGAGGTTACGGCCAAGAGTTCTTGTCTCCCGGAAGCTTCCTTGACTCGCTGGACTCCCCAGAGTTGGTCATCCATGTTCGAGCTGAGCAGCGCGGTCTGCCATCGCGCGCGGAGGCTGTCGATGGAGGTCTCGCTCTCATTGTCCTGTATTCGTCCCTGGAATTACCATAGCATGTGCTCTAGCGTGGATCTGGTGCCGCACACTTTGCATCTATCCCCGAAATAGTTTTGGCCACCTGGGGTTACTTAAGGTGCACACCAGGCACGCACGGTACACGGGCGTTTTCGCACTTGGCTCTCGTCGAAATGCGGTCGCCGCTGCCCGGGATTCTATCTTGCGCCTTCGCTCTTAGCGCTGCAAAGCCATAGCCAGTGAGCCACCACGGCGGGTATTCGATGCATTCATGTATATTCGAAAGAATACGTGTCGTCAGCAAAGTAGAATGCTTACTCAGAATAACACTGTTTGACTTCTAAGTGCACCCGGTGTTTTTCAAAGAAGAAAAAAAAAAGGGGGGGGGGAGCGGGGGAGGAGTCGCAATTCGGTATCCCAGTTTAAAAGACGTTATCAGCCAGGTGTGCAAAAGAACGCAAAAGGGGTAAACGAACGCAAAATGCGTAGAGAGAAGCTTGAGCTTATAAAAAAAAAACACAAATTTAAGGGATCGCGAAATTATGGAGTCAATTCATATTCATTAGCCTAGTGAACAGTGTTTGAGCCAACCCACGATTGCGTTTACAGAAAAAAGAGATGCCGTGTTTAAGGTGTTCATCACTGTGGGGTTGATTTAGGCATGATTGAGTTGTACCAGGGACAATTATTTTTTTGTGTGCTGATGCGAGATATATATCTACATGTGTCATGTATGCTTTTCTCGTGCGTTCGTACGTCGTTTGTCTATAAACGTTGTAGTAGAGCCAAAATAAATATTCTGTAGAGTGACAATGCTGCGTCATTGTATTTTATCGCATAGTGTCCACCTTTCTCGTCCCTGTATCAATGTGGATCCATTCCGGCTCACCGCTGCACTCATTACGCGGGCAACACACGCCGGACACTATGCTGACCGATTTACCTGACTCGAGGCCAACTTAATTCCCAAGAAAGTGGCAACTATTCTTTATGAGTAGTGGTGGTGGACATTAAGTTGGATTAGCTCAAAACTCTGGGCCAGCAATCAGCCCGACAGAGAGTCTCTTGCGTGGTGACTGCGATACGGCGCCAAAAGATTAATAGGAGAGGCCTTCCACATGCGTGCTATACAAGTATTGCTTCCGGAAAAGTCCAGGTACCATAGTTGACAAGAAAGAGCCTCGCACGCATTTTAAGTTTTCTTGTGACGTTCCTGTTTCTTGAACATTTGTACATTGCCTCACCGCACTCAGTAAGCACGCTCCCACATGGACTACATCTTCGGCGAGTATGTTGTTTCTTGAATCTCGGCGGTAATTGTACTTATAATTCTGTACAGTGCCCAGCTTTCACGGTAGTTCAGACGGTGATACGTCATCTGCTTTTCCAAACACAATGGAAAACTGTTCAAGACGCTGAAGCACAACGAAGTTTGCATTAATCTTTGCTTTAAACGTTTCATTAAACTTGTGCCGGTATTTTTTTTTTTTTCAGGGACAACGCCACTACAGAACAGCACACGGCCCGCTATGTGTGACCTGTGATCGCAGTGCCGCTTTTCGCGTGAAAAGATTTTCGGATTTTCACGATACTTGATTGGTACCTGATGACCTCGACGATACTTGATGGTGTCTTGGAGGTCTATGGTCGCAAGGAAGCGCGCACACGTACGCGCACGCACGCGCGCACGAAGTGACTTTCTTTTCCTACTCGATTCTCATTTTTTTTTGTCTGCGGAACTTCGGCGCGTTATTTATTTAGCGATTCGATAGCCGACACCCAATGAAGTAACAACACACATTATATACGTGCGGTCGTAAAGTAACATGACGCAAACCGGCCCACTCTGCTTTATCGTTCCGCGGAAGGGGGCAGGCGAACATCGAGGAAGACAAAACAAGGGACATCGCTTGCGCAGGAAACGTTCGAAAGGGTCGTCTGGAGCGCTCTTAAAAGGCAACGGGGGAAGGGGGGGGGGGAGGGGGACTCGCGACAGAAGGGCGTACATACATTGGGTGCGGAGTTAGCGCCGCTGCCGTGTTGCGCGATTCGATGGTGAAGAAACTTATCCTTGCCTCGTTTTTGGGCCGCGGACAGCGCAATACTTCGCACGGCTGCATGGGGCCGAGACCCCGGCTTTATGAGACCGGCCACTTAGGCAAGCAAGCAAGTGAGCAGACTTCGACTTCGAGGGGCAGTGATTTTGAGGATTTCACAATTATCTCCATTTGCCGTCGCTCGTGCGCGGGCTACTTAAAGTGTCTTTGGGGATGAAAAAAATCAAAAGCAGAAAAGAGGCGGCAACGCTAATAAGGACATAGAATAACACCGATGAAGCCATTCGGCTGTTTATCTTTATGTGGACAAAAACCTCGACAGAACTGCTTTGACTTGCACTTTCTGGATAATGAAGATCCAGACGAGGGCGTATATGTTTTTTCTTCTTCTTTATTGACGTGAGATGTGGACAAATAAATCAAAGCGTTGGTTGTCGGAGGCACACGCACTTTCTTTTCAAAGCCGTTCACTCGCTCTTGTGGAGACAATGAAGCGAAAAAAGAAAGAAAAAGCAATGAATGAGCACGGTGTAGGTGTGGTCTAGTCTTGTTTCAGAATCGCGAATTCTCTTTTCTCCAAAACCTCTCCCAATTACATAATGGTTATACGACTGCATTTGCTCTGTTAAACCGACGGGTGATTGAAATTATTGCGAGAAAGTGAAAATAAAAATAAAAGAAAGAATAAATGAAAGAGCACGGTGTAGCTGTGGTCTAGACTTGTTTCGGAATCACGAATTCTCTTTCGCCGAAACCTCTCCCAATTATATAATGGTTATCCGACTGCATTTGCTCGTTTAAACCGACGGGTGATTGAAATTATTGCGGCCGCAGCGACTGCCCGACAACTCAGCCAACCGTAACACTTTAGTGTTATTTATTACGATCGCAATAAATAAATAAATAAATAAATAAATAAATAAATAAATAAATAAATACCAGGACACCTGAACACTTGTTATGAGTTGTGAATGCGAAAGCGTTAATGTCCAATTAAACACCGCTGTGCGGTCCTTCGAGTTACAAACGCCTCGCTACCGCCAATATTTTTTTTCCTTTCGAATTTATTGTTATTTTTACACATTAATTTCTTTATAGCGATTACCGAGGCGAATTTAGGACGCAGGTGAGAGCTCACACGGACAAGGAAGGCGCGGATAACATAGGCTTCAGAGAGAGAGAGAGAGAGAGAGATGGTGACGTGGCGTCGCGGCGATGCCCTCTCCCCTCGCGCAACACCTGGCGCGGCAGCAGACGATCCCTCTCGCCCGCTCTGCTCCGTCGAGGCACGCACGTGAGGTGGCGTCGCAGCCAATGGGTGTTTAGGTGCCGTTTCGCTGCTGCAGACGCTGGCTTTTTCGCTCAATGGGTCATTTGATGCTTTCGCATCAATAAATACATGAATAAAGAAAATGGTGTCAGTTGCCAGTAAACGTCACTACATATAGTGGCGTTTACTGGCGACTCGTTCACCATGATCGCGTCCGCGGCTGCCACCGCAATTTCTCGCTGTTGGCGTCAGTCTTTACGATCATCGTAATTATCGCCGTAATTATTATCATCACCACCACGATGGTCATACCCGTTGTATGGTCAAAGTGAATAAATTTGATTTTCCTGAATAACCAGTTACACTAGATCATGATTTAGCCATCTGTATGGGCTGTAGTTAGGACCCGTTCCTTTCCTGGTGCAAATTCAGAGTGAGGCAACAAAGCAAGGAAGGTAAACGAAGGCTCGAATTGTTTACGTTCGCACCGAGGATGCGAAGTTTATCTATCTATCTATCTATCTATCTATCTATCTATCTATCTATCTATCTATCTATCTATCTATCTATCTATCTATCTATCTATCTATCTATCTATCTATCTATCTATCTATCTATCTATCTATCTATCTATCTATCTATCTATCTATCTATCTATCTATCTATCTGACCGTTTTCCAATAAACCTGGGTCGCTGGGTAGCCGAATGTCAAACAGGTAGCGCGTTGGGCTGTAGTGCAGAGGGAACCCGGTTCAAAA
This sequence comes from Dermacentor albipictus, assembly GCF_038994185.2. NCBI lineage: Eukaryota > Metazoa > Arthropoda > Arachnida > Ixodida > Ixodidae > Dermacentor > Dermacentor albipictus. Next base: position 418,151,558 of record NC_091821.1, read on the forward strand.
CCAACCATCGGACCAAATTGGGTCACTCTTTGACGTCGGCATGGGTCACAGGGAATGCGGCACTGGACATGTGGCATGGGCATGTACCGTACTTCAGTGAGTCTCTCTCTCTCTTTCGCGCTGACTTGGATCACTGTGCATGTGCCACGCGGTCTGGGTTGCTTGCACTTCGATGAACCTGCTTAATACCAACTTGAGTCATTCGGTATGTGCTAGTATATGTGTGTCGCTGTTCAATGAACGTCGTTGACGCCAACTTCCGTAGCTATAGGTGATTGCCACTAGGAAAGTGCCTCTCTACAACGACAAAAATGACTGTTGGAATGTCTGCGATCCTGGGCGGAATCCAGCACGCGCCGTGCGCGGACTTTACGGCGGCGCCACCAGAGGGCGCAGCGTGTTCAGTGGGCAACAGCGTGGAGCAGCAGCAGTGCAGCAGGAGAGAAGCCCGGCTGCATTTCGACCAGCCGATTCGCACACTTCATCGGACCTTTGCTTTAAACATGGATCTTCTATATCGAGGTTACTGAAATGTTTTGAACGTGTAAAGGCTAAGCTGCTTCTGCCACGACCACTTTTCCGTAACCATTGTTCTGGAAGGCAAGCCTTCTTTATATGCGTTTTCACCGAATAGAACGCGTTGAGCGCGTTATTCTTTTCTTTTTCTTTTTTGCTAAGGAGTGAACAAAAGCAAATCGTTCCCCATGAGGCCTTAGTTACTGCAGGCGGGGAATGTACTGAAGAAGAAGAAGAAGAAGAAGAAATTTTAGTAAAGAATAGTCCGGCAGTTCTTGATGTGGTGGCCTCAGGTGACGGCTCGAAGTTCTTGGACTCGAGCGGCATCTTCGGCTTGCCGGACGGCCCAGAGCTGGTCTGCCAGCTCTGAACTTCTGATAGCCGCCTCCCAGCGGCGGCGACGCCTACGGAGAAGGTCCCCGGCGGCTCCCGCATCCGGGGCGGCGTCGGGAAGAACGGAGCTCGAGCCTTCTACTCTGGCAACAGCCGCGATTATGGACGCGTCGCCAACGGAGCTGCTTTGATTACCGTTGTTGCCGGTACACTCCCAGAGCATGTGTCGCAGCGTTGCTCTGCGTCCGCATGTTTTACACGCGTCTGTTGGGTACAAACGCGGATAGCAGTGGTGTAAGATAGCGGGGCTAGGGTAGGTGTGTGTCTGGAGCAAGCGTAACGTCACGGCCTCGTTCCTGTTCAGTTTATCGTGTGGTGGCGGGAATTTGCGTCTTTCGAGTCTGTAGTGTTGGGTGAGGTCTCTGAACGTGGTTAGGCGATCGCCCCACGCCCAGTGTGTTTCTTGTTGCTGTGTTTCTGTTGTAGTGTCCCGATCCGGCAGATCCGATGCCCCGCTTTCGGGGGCGGAGGCGGCCACATAATCAGCGGCGGCTCGGCGTGTGAGACCTCGAGCCGTGGCGTGGGCCGCCTCGTTTCCCGCTAGCGGAACATCGGTGTGTGCCGGGGTCCAGAGGAGGAAGACCGTAGAATTTTGGGGTTGCGAGGGCGAAGACGAGTCCCCGTCGTCAGAAATTCGGAGTATGCGGGCCGCTTCCCGCGAGACACGACCGCGCGCGAAGCCGCGGATTGCCGCCTGCGAGTCGCTGATCACGATCGCAGCGTTCGGCACCGCGACGAGCGCTAGGGCTATCGCGGCTTCTTCGGCCGCTTCCGTGTGTCCCGTGGTCACCGTGGCGCTCGCGAGGCACCTACCCGAGCGGTCTACAACCGCTATCGCGTGCGCGCTTCTCCCTCCTCCATATCGCGCCGCGTCTACGTACACCGCCTCGTTGCTGTTACCAAACTTCTTCTCAAGGTCGCTTGCTCGTTTGTTGCGTCTCCCGGCGTGGTGCGTCGGGTGCATGTTCTTGGGAAGCGGCGGGATGATCAGGCGGTCGCGAACAGAGGCGGGAACCGCCATCTTTTCTCCATGCTGAGTGTGGTACGCGATGCTGAGCGACTCGAGGATGCATCGACCTGCCTTTGACCTGGATAATCGTTCGTATTGCGCAATGTCGTGCGCCTCGATTAACTCGTTGAGAGAGTTGTGAACTCCGAGCTCTAGAAACTTGTCGGTGCTCGCGTTGAGTGGAACGCCGACCGCCCTCTTGAAAGCCTTTCGGATCATGCATTCGACTTTGTTTTTTTCGGACCCGATCCACCTCAGGTAGGGGGCAACATACGTTATGCGGCTTATCGCGTACGCCTGCACGAGACGGATCGCGCACTCTTCACGCATACCATTGCGTCTGTTCGTGATGCGACGCAAGAGTCGGATGGTGTCATCTACCGAACGACGAAGTATTCGCACCGTCTCTCCGTTATGGCCGTTTGCCTGCAGGTGTAACCCTAGGATTCTAATTTTCGCTACGTGCGGTACGGGAGTACCATCTGCCAATGTAATGCGTATTTTGGAATATTCCCGTTCCTGTTCGCGCAGGGTTTTACGACCTCTCCTTGTGGGTTTGTAGAGTAAGAGTTCGGACTTGGTAGCCGAGCACTCGAGGCCCGTTCCACGCAAGTAATTCTGAACCGCATCTACTCCTGCCTGTAGCGTTCGCTCGACGTGACCGTCACATCCCCCTCCGGGAACCCAGAGGGTGATGTCATCCGCGTAGAGACTGTGATGTAATCCTTCTATTTCTGTTAATTTCTCGGGTAGACCAAGTAGAACTAAATTAAAGAGTAATGGTGATATGACGGATCCTTGCGGCGTGCCGCACGGACCCGTCTGAAATTCCGGTGATTCCTCGTCACCGACGACGACGCATGCGCGCCTGCCCGTGAGGAAGTCTCTAACGTAATTATACATTCTTTGGCCTAGTCCTAATGTTCTAATTGTTTTTAAGATCGCTTCGTGCTTAACACTGTCAAAGGCCTTTTTAATATCTAAGCCTAGAATTGCCTTAGTGGAGCTGATAGTGTCGTCTACGATCTGGTGTTTAAGTTGAAGCAATACGTCCTGTGCGGAGAGGTTGCGGCGGAATCCTAGCATGGTGTGCGGGAACGCGTCATGATCTTCGAGAAAGTCGGTCACGCGGGTGAGAACTGCGTGTTCCATGACTTTGCCGACGCAAGACGTAAGCGAAATCGGTCTTAGATTATCGAGCGTAACTTGCTTGCCAGGTTTAGGAATCATGATAACGCGGGCCCGTTTCCACGCTTCGGGAAGGGAACCCTCTCGCCAGCACTCATTGACGTAGGCCGCGAGTCGGGAGATTGACTCGTCGTCTAGGTTTCGGAGAGTCTTGTTGGTAACCCGGTCTGGGCCGGGCGCCGATCGAGTGTTGAGTTCGACCAGGACTAACCGAATTTCCGATTCGCTAAATTCCGCGTCCAGTTTCTTGTTTGTGACGCCGTCGTACTCAGCGTACTGGATGCTTTCGGCTTTCTTAAAGTAACGGTCACGTATGGCGTCAAGGAAGTTATCGCCTTTATAATCTCTTAGGAGTCTACGAGTCTTGTGGCCTTGAGCGGCCCGAGTCTCCTCCGGATCTAATAGGTGTCTAAAAAGGCGCCAAGCGCTCGCCCCGGTCATCTGCCTCTCGAGGCCGTTGCACGTGTCTTCCCATTGTGCCCTGCATACCTGAAGTGCGTGTTCTTCGATGTCTCTGTCTAACTGCGCTATGCGTTTGCGCAACGCCTTATTATGTCTTTGGCATTTCCATCTCTTTAGGAGGGCTCGCTTTGCTTCCCACATGTGTAGGAGCCTGCTGTCAATTATTTCGAGGTTCGCCTCGGGCGGAACCTCGCTCGTTGCTGCACCTACGTCCCTTCTGAGCGTCTCGGTCCACTCGTCTATGTCCGTAATCGGCTTATCGCCTCGCCCCGCTTCTTTTCGTTTCTTGCGGAACGTGTCCCACTTCACGAGCTTGAGCTTACGACCTTTGCCCTCAGGGTAAGTACCACGACCGCTCGGGCCCGTGCCTATCGTTATCTCGATCAGCGCATGGTCGCTTCCCAAATCTTCCTGCGTGTTTTGCCAGTGCGCTGTTGTTACATTTGAAACAAACGCAAGGTCTGGTAACGTATCGGCACTCACGCTGTTCCCTCTGCGTGTAGGATCGGCGGGATTCGCGATCAGTGCAAGCCTTTGGTCTTGCGACTCTTCCCAAAGGTGTTTGCCCTTGGGTGTTTCTCGGGTGTAGCCCCAGGCTCCGTGGGGCGCGTTAAAGTCGCCCGCAACAAGTAGAGGCTCGCCGCCGGAAGCCGCGCGCGCGGCCCGCAGTAGGTCCCCGAATCTGAGCTGCAGTGTGGGTTTACTATACACGTTAAGGACGAATAGTCCTCGGCCGCTCTTAGGGATTAATTCTACGAACACGTGAGGGATATTTACGCAGGCAAGTTCTCGCTGCGCCACAGTGACATTACGCCGAACGAGCACGGCGGCGACCGGCAACGGGCGTGGCGGGGGAGACGGCCGGCGCGGCACCATCGCCCCCGGCCCAGCGCCGCCCGCCACGCGGAGTGTAGCCCGTTTCCTTCTTTGCCTGCTCTCCGTCGCGGTCGCGTCTATGGCTTTGTAGCCAGCTAGTTTAACCGGATGGTTTGTCTCCTGTAAAAGGATCACGTCTGGTTTTGTCTCGCGGCTGCGTATGAATTGCTGGAGATTCCCCCGCTTCCTCCTGTAGCCCCGGCAGTTCCACTGCCAGATTGTGTATTGTTGTTTCCCAGTGTTAGTGTGCTTCGTTGCGTGTGTAGCCATGGTGATGCCTGTATTTAATTTAACCCGTCACTATCGAGGCGACTTGGTTGCTGCTGCGGTTGCAGCTGCGGTTGCGTCTCTACGTCTGTGAGCGTGTTTTGCTGCTGCTGATTGTGTTGTTGCTGTCTAGCGTATGGCTTGCTCATTGTTCTGATTGGTCTGCCTGCAGCTGGCGACAGCCTCGTTTCTATGTCGTCTATGCGCACCAAGTGCGCGGCGAACATTTGTGTTATTTGGTCAGAGAGCTTAGCTAGCGCGGTATTGAACATTTCGTTCATAAGAGCCGTCTGTGTTGTAAAACGTTCCTCGAGGCTCTTCTCAATATTGTCCACACGTTTCTGTAGTTTCTCATAACGGCCGCATCCCTGTTTGCTGTCGGGTCTTGCGGGATCTAGTGCGATCCTTTTCGCGGTAACTGGTCGATCATCGCGTTCATCCGCCGTCTCCCTCGAGCTGCCCTCGTTGTCCGTGTCCATCCCGGCCGGCTCAGGCCGTGATGGAGTCGGTGATCGAGGCGCTGAGGTCGGCGGCATCATCGTTTGACGTTGCGATGGTTGCTGCGGTTGTGGAGCCTCGCCTTTCAATTTGATATTCTCCTCTCTAAGGAGCGCATTTTCGCGTTTAAGCTCTGCAATTATCAATTCTAATGGCTCTAGACGTTGTTTTAGGACTCGCTCTATCGCTCGCTCGAGCTCGTTCCCACCGCCGCCGCCAACAGCGGGCCCGCCAGAGCGGCCCGCCGAAGCGCCTCCGCCGCCGGGAGAAGCGGCGACAGCCGCCCAGCTCACCTGTTGCCCAGTGCTCTTGTGAACTTGCTGCTGCCATGGCTGCTGCTGCTGACTTTGTTGGTTGATGTGGCCCACAGCTGCGGTGCCCAGACCGCCGCCACCGCGCGTCATCGACGTACTTCCCGGCCTCTGTGCTCGGTTGCGAGAGCGGGATCGAGATCGGGATGTTCCCGCACGGCCCTTCCCGCCGCGGCTAGTCGAGCGTCCTCTTCGGTTGTCGGTGACTGAATGGCGGTCTATCTTTGGAAAATTGAGGTAGTAGCTGTCGTTGCCATTACAGTCGCTGCTGCTGTTGTAACCGCTGCCGCACGCTGTGGCTGCTTCTTCCTCTTCTTGTCTTTTTCGCTCTAGTTGGCGACGCTTGACTACGTATGGGGTCTTGTACCTCGCCTTGCACCTGCGGTCTCCCGTGAAGTGTCCCTTGCCGCACAGTCGACACCGCGGCTCGCATTGATGGTCAGGCGACGGATTGTTGCGTCCGCATCCACGGCAAATCTTGTCGTTGGGATTGGGGCACACGTCGGCGCGGTGTCCCAGCCTGCCGCACTCGTAGCACACGTCAATCTGCTTCCTGTAGAGGGAGCATCTGACGAGCATAGGTCCGTAATATACGTATCTCGGTACGTGGAATCCGTCGAACAAAACGATTATGTTGTCGGTGTTGCTCATGCGTTTCGCGTGCAGCACTCCGGGGTTGCGCTGCGTTACTAGATTAGCGATGATGTCTGCCGGGCTCTCGCTCTTGGAAATGTTCCTAATGAGGCCCTTGGAAGTGTTCTCCGGGGCGGCTTGATAGCTATTCGCCTCGAACTCTCGGTCTCCGATGCACAGCTTGCTAATGGCTCCGTAGCGTTTGGCTCTGTCTTCAGACGGCGTGCTGAGCACCACCACGTTCTGTTTAACGTTGAGGCAGATGCTATCTTCGCCGGCCGCTTCTCTGCCTACACCCGCCGCGTTACGTAGGCAGCAGTAAATGCGATCCGTGCCGTAATCGCGCACGTTGAAGCCGCCTCGAGGGCGTACGACGATTTTGTAATCGTCCGGCGGTAACTCTGGCATTCGGCTTGCCATGGCAACCTGCTGCACTTGACGGGCGTACTTCCTTTTGTACTGCGCTGTGGTGACTCCCGTAGTCGATGTGGCTACCGTCCGTGGCTGCATGTGCACATGCTGGTTATGCGCCGACTCGGTCGCACCGTCGGCCTGTTTCTTCCTCTTGACATCGCACCACCCCGCTCCCTTGCCGAAATCTTCCGGCCTAATATCTGTTCCTTCGACCTGTACAACTTCCATTGAACGTCAGGAAAGGCCTGGCACCTTGCCGTCGGAGTCTGGGAGCTCCAATGAGGTCCGGCGGCACGGTAGGCTTGGCACGCCCCGCCGCCGCGGCGGCCGGGCAATAGTAGCCTACGTGGAGATAGGCTTAGCTCGCCCCGCCTGCGTGGCGGGACAAAAGGCGTTGCTTATCGGCCAGAAGATGGGCCCACCTGGCGAAACTTGGTGTCGGGGGAGTCCTGAAGAGTCCGCCGATCGCTGGTAAGAAGAATTACCACGAGAAGCTCGATAATCCGCCAAAAACATAGGAAAATAGAGGAGCCGACACGAAGCACGCCTGCACTCCGTGGTCTTCTTCTTCTTCCGAATGTACTGAAAGAAATAACCCTGTTTCATTGCAGAACTCTGCCAGTATTTCTACTGACGATCTATTAACCCTTCTAAAGTTTTATTCAGAGTCCATGTTTATAACATTTGACAAGCGCTTTTTTTTTTATCCTGCAGAAAGTTGGCACCTGCATTGGGTCCCGTGTTGCACCAGTGTTATGTAATATTTTCCTTTCATAAATGGACCAAAATTTGCACCACGTTTCATCAACTAGGAAGGTCCTTATAGTTTTTTATAGATAGGTGAACAATTTTTTTGATAATGTTAACCAAGGACGGAAGTTTGAACTTCACAAAAGTTCTGGGCAATGTTATATCCTTATTTAGACCACATGCAAAAGACTTGGATTTTACGAGCGAACTGCCCGACGGTAATATTTTTTTTTTTACAGCTTTTAGATCTGGACGTTGAGTTCAGTACAGATCGGCTCCATTGGGGTTAATTATGAGCGTGCTGTTAAGGAAAGATCATCAGGTGCATTACAGACAATCCTGTCCATGGAGGCCGTACGAGTGACTCCCGTATTCGAGGGCAGTATCACTTATCAAAATTCGATCAACTTAAAGTCAGTCGACGCTGAAGAGTAAACTATATTGATCATGCGTTACTGCCTGTGGAGAAGGCGGCGGCAAGATTGCTCACAACACTCAAACTTACGAATCAATCAATCAATCAATCAATCAATCAATCAATCAATCAATCAATCAATCAATCAATCAATCAATCAATGAACTTGTACACGAGCGTGGAAGCAAGTACCTCAAAAATAGAGACAATTTGAATGAACACATACGGGCGCGCTAAGAGGCAGGGTGCTATCAAAAATAAATAAATAAATAAATAAATAAATAAATAAATAAATAAATAAATAAATAAATAAATTGAATGACCATCTGCATCAAATTGTACATGGTCGCGGAAACGAGTTCCTCAAGGCGGAGTTAATTTGCATATAATTAACTCCGCCTCCTGTCACGCGCACCGCCGGAACGTCAGCCGCATGACAGTTAAATAAGCCCACGCATGTTGCAGGAATTTCTCGAGCCCTCCGTTTCACTTCTTGGAATTAGCATTCTCCGAAGGTTACACCCGATAGATGAAAAAAAAAGAAAAGAAAGGTCAAGCTCCGTTGCACGGTTTCCTATCGCTTGCAAGCTATCTTCTTTTTTTTTGTCTGCTAAGTCCTCCATCCACGCCTTGCAGCTTGAACGCGAGTTTTTGGAAACACCGTGATGGAAAGACAGGCAGTCATCTTAGAGAGAGAAAGAGAGAGAGAGAGAGAGAGAGATGAGTTTGTCCATGAAGAGGAGGAGTCAGTGTTATGCGTCTTTGTTGGCGAACCGTCTACTACAGCAGTATACCCACTCGGTCGGAGTGAGTTGCACTTACATCATGGGTACAGCGTATGCGGAGAAAAAAAAAAAACAACACGTCCGAGTTTTCTCACTCTTTCTTTCTCTCTCTTGTAGCGTGTATTTTTGTTTTCTTTTAGAGCCGTTAGTTTTCAGGCGAAAGTGGCGCGGTCCGCCACGTCACAGCGTTCGCGTTACTTGCGCAACACGCAGTTTCCGCGAAGCGCAAATATTTGCCCGAGTTCAACTGCCACGCGCTGACGTGCGAGAGGTACACGTCGAGGGTAGTGCGGACGCGAAACACGCGTGCCGCACTATACGCGCGCGCAGCTTCCTGCGTTGCCTCGAACGCCCGCAACGGACGCGAGCGCGCGCATATTCAGCTTCCTTTTACATCACGTTACGACCCGCGAGAGAGGAAAACGAAAACCTGCGCGATGGAACAAGGAACAAGTAGAAACGTCGGAACGTCGCGCAAGGGGACGTAGATTCGTGCTCGAAAGCATGAATGAGCAGGGTGTAGGGGTTGCAGAAGTACGTTCTCTGTAACAATAACGTACGATCGCCATAACGAACAAACTTGTGAACTCGTATGAGCTGCACCAGTACAGGTTTGCTATCGTGAACATATCCCCCGCAACCCGTGTAAGTATTAAGGAGCACTGAGGTGGCCGTTGTTGACACAGACTTTGGTCGAAGTTGCCGTCATAAGACAAATGTTTTCATACGTGTAAACGTTTGGCATCGTAGAGGCCCACCAGCCTCATTGCAAGACGATATTCACTCATTCCGCAAACGTCAGCAAGTTAAATATTTATGTAGTCGCAATGTAGGGAATACGCATGGGAAAAACAAAAAAACTTGGAGGACGCTTAAGCATCGCCGTTGAGAGTGGAATGCGACAGCATTCAGTTATCACTGAGTGCTTCTAAGGCTTCCTGGCAACTGAAGCTTATGTAATCGTAATGTTTTCCGGGAAACGCTGGCGGCGTACGATATGCACGAATACGAGGTTTGTGCTAGGCGTGGACACCTGGGCTAGTTGGTTGTGAACAGCATTGTGAAACATCGTTCCAGCGCGCAAATAAACACGGGCCAGCAGAGAGGGACAGTTAACAAAAATTCACCGATTAAGTTTTTAACTAAATAGGTAACGCCGCATACTGCAACATACCAATTCTAGCCGGGAAGTTCGCAAGGCAGATCCACTTGGAACGAAATCTCAGGATGACGCCAGTTTCGAGATACTGGTTGCCGAACTTTGTGGGGAAATGTATTGGCCTTCCAGTTACTTCTCTTCTCCAATGCGTAAAACGACGTTTTGTTAAGAAAGTAAGTGGAACGACAGTGCATTTTGACCCCAAGTTTGACGGCGCGTATTTCGTAAACGGTGTCATCCACAGAATTATTTTCCAAGTGGATATGCCTTGTACTCTCCCCCCCCCCCCTACAATTTATAAATGTATTATGTGCCATAAGGTAATAAATTAAAAATTTGATTAGTGATTTTTTTAATAAGTCGATCATGCATTTCATTCTTTTTTTTTTGTGCATGTTCGCCTCTTCGAGTAGACCAGCCCACGGACTAGAATTGTGCTATCTAATACAGGCAGATAGCCCAATTCTAGTCACTATGAAACAGGCAATCTTGAAGACTTCTTTTTCTTTTAAAGCGTTCTCTGGAACACCGTGTGTACACGGTGTCCCACCTAACTTTAGCCAAGCTGTTCGACGAAAAAGAGAGAGAGAGAGAGAAAGCAAGGACAGGAAAGGCAGGGAGGTCAACCAGAAGAGTATCCGGTTTGCTACCCTACACTGGGGGTGGGGGAAAGGGGAATAGAAAGAAGAAGAAAGGGAGAGAGTAAGCACAGAGTACGTGTGGGAGGGACACTATAAACGGTCTCTTAAACCGGTGTACCTCAAGTATTGCGGTAATGCACGATTCGCTTTTCGTGCCAGTGACGGGTGTGGCCACGGTCCGAGTATCTTTGACTCGGTGAAAGGTCGTAAGTCTAGTCGGTGTAAAGTTTCCAGCAGAGAGAGGCGGAACAGGCCGGAAGATCCGATTATAAGACTACAAGTGCTTGGTCGTGAGACCGCTGATGACCGATGACCAGATCACCATAGGTCCTTAAATCGTGTCTTGCACCGTGATTTTTTCTATCTTTTCTTTCTTTTGTTTTTCGCTGAGCAGCTGGGCTAAAGTTATCTGGGGCACCTTGTATATATTACGGTTTCGCGACCGCGTATACACTCAAGTACGCCTGTATTGACAGCCTGCTGCAGTCGTGAAGAGTTCCCACTCGCCTTTAAGTCCTTCATCTCCTCCCGTCCGTATTTACCCCGCTAATACTTATAGTTTCCGTTCGCCGTATATATATATATATATATATATATATATATATATATATATATATATGTATATGTATATGAGCAGATAATGCTCAATGCAGGCAAGAAAGAAAGGGTCTGTTTGTTTGTCTGTTTCTAAGAATTATGAACCAGCCCAGCAATGCGTTTTGATTGAGTTTTTTAAATACATGTAGATTAGTCAGAGAATATCTCCGGTTGGCAACCCTGTGCTGGGAAAGAGCAAGAGGGGCGCGAAAGATGAGACAAAAGAAAGAAGGAAGGGGCAGAATGAACAATATGAGAATGTTTGTGTTGGCGCCGTCATAGTTACGAAGTCTACGAAGGCGCCACATAGTCACACGCTTGGCCAGGGTCACACGCTCAACGTCGCACAGTGTACGATGTCACAAAGTCACAGCTTGTCGCACGATTACACCTCTTTTAGATGATGAAGCAGTGCTTTTATATAGCAGAACTTATGCCCGAGTGTGTCGGTGTCTAAGAATTTTGGTTTTCGTATCCACTTCGTTCTGTATAATTCGGAGGAGGGCTGCGCTTTTTGCTGGTTTATAGGAGCGCATTCACAATGAAGGTGAGTGATCGTTTCGCTACACCCGCAGAAGCCACAGAGTGAGCTGTCGGCCAGTTCTGATGAGATAAGAGTGCACGTTAAAAAAAGTCCACTTGGAGTCGGTTCAGGAGACTCGAGTCGCGTGGTGATAACAAGGATGGCAAAAAGACTGTAAGCAGTGTTGTGCAAATTCGGAAGTGTTAAAAGTGATAGCTACAGTGCGAACCCTGGGCACAAATCGCGTCTGGTCCTTCCTCTTTTAATCTCATCGGTTTCTCTCCGTGCGTTCGACGAGTGGAGAAGAAGGCTGCGGTCATGATCACCATTGGAACAGAGGTGCATACTGAGTGTGGTGTTTCTGCTTAAAATCGAGTTGCGGCGTCTGGAAATAAAACTTGGATTGTCGCAGACTTAAATTCAACGAGCGAAACTATCAAGCAAAAAAGACAAAATAAACAGGAAATTCAGAGCAGACTAGCACGAGCAGAAAGAGAAACGAAAATGAAAATAAAGAAAAAATATAAGACGAGCAACGAGGCATGCCAGGTAGCCAGCCAGCCAGCCAGCCAGCCAGTCAGCCCGCGAAAAGTGGGTGAGGTACCCTAAGAATCGTAATTTAATGGTAAGTAAATGTAGGGGAGAGGGCGCGTTGTCCAGTGGATAACCTGATCGGATGGCATGCGAAGAGCCTAGCTCGCATCGTTCGTTAGGTGCACGTGTTGGCTTTCTTTTTTCAGTCTGCGCGTGGTGTCGCTTTCAGTCTATGCCATGGGTCAGCTTGAGCTAGCCAAGCGCCCATAGCAGCTTATGATCATTGGTTCATTTTATGTACACTGCAGGACGAAGGCGTGTCATAGCAATCTTCGATCACCTTCGTTCTGTTTCAGCCGACTACAGATTATACCTGCAACATTTTTCTAATCTTATCACAAGTCTTCTCCCGTGGTTGACTGTGTATACCTTCCTCCTCAGTACCTGTTCTTTTACTCGAATAGATAATCGGTCATGTACCCAACGTGTTGTATAGCCTGCTCAACTTCGCCCACGTCCAGAAATTTTGGACATTGCCCCTTCAAAAATTTGTTGAGCTTCACCGCAATACACCAGCGTAAATAAATGGGCATTATATTGAAATATCTATATATATATTTCAAAAGATTGCCGTGTTTCAACAAGTCCTACTAACCAACGCCGAGAGGATACTTTCTACTAATGACATACCCATTTGCGGCACTTAGTCCTAACTTTGTGGCTGCTATAACACTGCTTAAAGCAGCACTAAGTGCTCACTAATACCCCTGTCAAGCGGGCAAGTTAAGTGCACTTACGGCGAGTGTACTCGGTTTTTAAGTGCACTTTCCCAAATCTTAACGTCGCAGCGGAGTGTACTCTCAGATGAGTGCACTCAAGTCGGAGTACGTTCACGGAACGCACTTTGCTGGCCGAGTACGTAGCCTCGCCGCCAACGGTTTGAATGAGTGCCTAGCCTCGCCGCCAACACTTTCAACGACGCAAAATGTAATGCATAGAAAAAGGACACAGAAGTTCATTTCACTTAGTGAACAGCTTTTAACAATATAATTTGTGTTTAGCGAGAAGCGAAACAGCACAATAAAGAAACGAATTTATCATGTACGGAACTAACGGTGCTGCCATGTTCATTCAGTCCGGGTTTATTTTGGTGTGAAAGCGTGCTGACCATGCCGGTCGTGCTTTTAGCCGTGTGCGTGGCATTTTGCAGTGTAGCTAAATATCGAACTCGCCGTCTTTGCTCATACATACTCGCTCATATTCTGTTCTAGCAGGATCAACTGCCGCCCCGCCGCACGCCGCCATGTTGTTTTGGATTTGCTAGGCATTCGTCTTGGCCAGCATTGACTTGCAACAGATTTATAATAAAAACGTCTTCGTTTTTTGTTGAGACAAATAGATGAAGTTTGTTTTTATATATAATTCTACATAAACAATCGCTTTCTAGCAGCTTTCTCTTGTTAATTTACATCTTTAAAAACGTGCTCTTAGTCTGTCGCCATTTTCTTTTTTTTTTTTTTTACTGGGAGTGCACTCTGTTTTTCCGTTAAGAAGCGCGTTGCCTAAAGTGTGACTCATGTCCCGAAGTGCACTCCCAGTAAGTGCGCTTAACTTGCCCGCTTGACAGGGGTATAAGTGCCCTAAATGCGCATTTTATTAGAAGTAAGTACCCTTTCGACCTTGCTAACAAAAGCTTCTTGAAACTAGCTAGCCTTTTTTGAAACATAATTTTCGAAAGGGTTGCCCATTGAGTTACCCTTTATGCTGGTGTGTTGCCGCGAAGTTCAACTAATTGCAGAAAGGAAAATGTCCAAAGTTCCTGGGCATGCGACTTCTTTCTTTTCATGTCAGCTACGGCGGGGTACTTTAACCTGCAGAGAAAGTTATGTGACCTGGCATTCTTTCATTCCAGCTCTGGTCAAAACTTAAGGGACCGCTGAACTGAAAACGAAACTGGTGACCTCGTGCTACGACTGCAGAAACGCCGTTACCAACCGCAATGGGTGCGGGCAGACCTTGCGCGGTCTGTGGGATGCGTTGTACTTAGCTACGGAAATCGGCGTCACTTCCGGTCGGGCCGCCCACGCGCGTCCGAATTCCCGCGGCGCCGCGGTCAGTTCGCTGCTGCCCCGCCAAATAAACACCGGGAGCGGCCGTATACGTAGCACGCTTCGCGTTCCCGACCACGCGCGCCTCAAAGAGCCGCTCGACCAGGTTCCCGGCGACGGCACGGATCCACTCAGAACGGAGACAAGCTAGAGAAGAGGGCTCGAACGCCGCCGATGCCCGCGGGTTTCTGCCGCCGGTTCGTGAGATCAGCGTGGAGCCTATATTTGACTCGCTCCCGACTTCCGATGACACAGCTTCGGAAAATCCCTCCTTTCTTTCCTCTCCCCTCGCATTCCTCGCCTTTTTTTTTTAATCCGTCCCTTCGCTCGTGCATTGTCGTTCGTGATGTGTGTCACTCTCTTGCGTTTACTCCGTTGGACTGTGCTTCGTGGACGTCCGAACACAACCTAAAAGTGAATGGTGGTAGAAATACTGCGGCTTCGTACCGGCGATAAATGAGCGGGTAAATGTTGCAGTCGGTGGACCAGGAAAGGAGCTCAGTCGGCGTTTTATCTCGAATTCATTTGCGACAAGAGGAAAACCAGGGCCCGTATTCCCAAAAAGCTGTTACGTCTGAATTTTCCTACAGAGAAAATTCTAGTCGATCCTGATGCTGGATACACTATTACCGAAGGCGGCCAAGCAATCGCAAAGATCACTTACGAAAGAAACGCTTTGTGAATTCTGCTTCGCAGAGGCTGAATTCACAAAGCTTCACGTTCATAAGTGTTGTTTACAAATGGTTGACCGGCTTCGATAGTGCTGTATCACGTTTGGCTACCATCTGCTCTTACGAACAATTCGAAGGCAAAATATCTTTTTTTTTTTTTGCGAATACGACAAGTCAAAGGGTCGCGGGGATCCTGCGTTGTAATTCGGAATCAGGACCTTTGTTGTGGTATGAATATTTTTGTTTTTCGTTCCTTCTGCCCTTCGTCACTAGTTCTCAAGATGCCTCGCCAAAACTATCACCGAGATCGGCCACTCAGTGGGACATACCGTAGAAAACTAATAGGATAGAACGAAGAGAATCCATACATATCACCACTGGGCCTGTATTTACGAGTAAAAAAGAAACGTTTTTACGCAAGAACTGTTCGTAAGCGCACGTGCAAGCCGATAGTAACATCCGGCATAGGTATCATTCGTTGCTGATATTGGCTAACAGCAAACATTATTACTCACTTACGAAAGAAACAAAAATTGATAATTCGACCCGGTCACATTGCTTGGTCGCCGTTGTGAAAAAAAAATGGGGATAGGAAAGACGGCACACGAATTTGCGCATGCGCACAACGTATACAGTCCGTTCAACATTTACGCGAGCTATGTTTAGAGTGCACGAGGCGAAGTGTGCGCGAGATGCCTGCAATAAGAGTAAGAAAAAATAGGCCGCAAACAAAACCGACGGTCATGCGGGCACGTGGCACAAAAAAAAAAATGGCGCTCTGGAAAACACCGTGGCCCATATTCACAAAAAGCTTGTAAGCTAGAATTGTTCGCAAGATCAAATTTCAGCGAATCCTAATGATGGCCATATTATTAGTGGAGGCTGCCAGCCAGTGGCAAAGTTCACTTACGAATGAAAAATCTTTGTGCGCATTCGGCCCCGTGTGTTGAGCGGCGGCTTATAATAAGGATGAGGCTGTGCCGATTTGTGTTACCGTCTTCAAACGTTTGATCTAACATGGCATTCAGTGCCTTGCACTCGAACGCAGCGTGCAATAGTGTGCGAGAGTGTAGAGGTGTATCGGTCCTTCACCTGCAGTGACTCAGTGGCTATGTCGTTGTGCTGCTGCGCGCGAGGTAGCAGGTTCGATCCCCGACCTCGGCGGTCCTTTTCTATGCAGGGCGGAATGCAGTAAGCACTCCTGGGCCGCAACTTCTTTTAGCGATTACTTTTCAGGTGCTATTCCTTTGCGTGCTTTGTGAGTGGTCAGAGCCACGCTGCGTCCATGCTATCTCAATGGAGCCAGCCGGCTGTGGACGGTGGTTAATAACAGTGACATAGATTAAAGCAGAAGGCATCGCTACAAGATTGTGTCTCTGTAATGTGCACTGGGCCACGTTAAAGGAACCTAGGTGACCAAAATTAATCCAGAGCCCTCCGCTGCAGCCTCCCTGATATACGACTGTGCAATTTCGGGTAATTAAAATCCATAACCTAAATTACAGCGATGGTCGTGACTGGCATGGTCTGTGAGTAAGTACGATGACGTTAATGTAATGTCTTGTAACTACAATTGAGTTATTGTAGTGCTCGTAACTGGCCTTCAGTGTACTACAAGTACAATGAAAATATTGATGGCCAACCATGGCCACATACACGAATAACGTACGCAGTACTGAACAGTTTAACTCGAAAGAAAACATGAAGTGATATTACAGTGGGTCCCGGGACATGCTCGTATAGCAGGAAACGTATGGGCGAGCTCGTTGGCAAAATCAGGCCATAAAGATGCAGAACTTCAACTCATCCCTTTATCACTGGACACGCAACGCATATTGAAAGCCCTAAAGAAGAAATTGTGTATGCCAACCTGGTTTAGGGGAAATGCTAAGGAATCGAATCTTTACGAAGTGCATGGACCCCCAACTCAAATACCAGAGATGCGAAACTTTCGATAAGTACCGATCGAAACACTGATTAATTGAGAGCGCCTTGGGAAGCATACACAAAACAAAACATCGCATAAAACGGGCTGTGGCAACGATGATGAGTATGTTCGCTACCTGCTCCTCGAATGCCCCAGACACGCGGCGCAAAAATGGCAGCTGCAACAAGAGCTACGCTCCATTAATATTGCTAGGTCGCAATATTGCTAGGTCCGTGGTCATCGAAAACAGCTCAGCGGAAAGCATTGAACGCACTTGAAAATCTTTTCGAAGACACGGACATCCTTAACAAGTTCTAGATGTCGCCCTGAATAGTAATACAATATAAGTGCAACTTGCTTCCATTATTTCTAATTATTATCTCTTGCATATGACGCATTGCACTCTTTTGTATCCTGTGCTGAAGCTCGATCACGCATGACTTTCATGTCTCTGTGCGTGGGTTATTTTATCATTGTGCATTCGTCATTTGTTTACTTGCTCATCGCAGACTGCATCGCGGCTGCTTGTGTGTATTTGGGACTCTTCTTACCAACTCATTGGGGTGCGACTTGCCGTTTCCTTTTATATCTATATGCTCGTATGTTATAAGACCGTGTAGTGTTGATTCTTGGCCCTATGACGTCCTTTATTTTCCTTTTCTTACTACATATATATCTTTACATTGTTGTTTCTCCTGTGCAAAAAAGAGCAGTCGTCACTATTACAGGTTGACTACACCTCTTTCTTTTATTCTTATTTCAATAATAAATGCAGTAATGTAATTGTCGTAACTGATCTTCAGTGCGCGTAAATACAATGAAGTTATTGTAATGGTTGTAACTGGTCTTTAGTGCGCGTAAGTACTATGAATGTAATTTTAAATGGTCGTAACTGGTCTTCAGTGTGCGTAAGTACAATTAGGTTAATGTAATGGTCGTATCTGGTCTTCAGCGCGCTTAAGTACAACTAAGGTAATGTTATATGAACGTAACTGGTCTTCAGTATGCGTAAGTACAACAAAAGTAATGCAATGATCGTATCTATTCTTCAGTGTGTGTAAGTACAATTAGGTTAATGCAATGGTTGTAACTCGTCTTCAGTGCGCGTAAGTACTATGAATGTAATCTTAAATGGTCGTAACTGGTCTTCAGTGTGCGTAAGCACAATTAGGTTAATGTAATGGTCGTATCTGGTTGCCAGTGCACTTAAGTACAATGAAGTTACTGCTATATGGTCGTAACTGGTGTTCTGTCCACGTAAGTGCAATGAGGGTATTCTAATGGTCGTACCTGGTCTTCAGAACGCGTAAATACAATGAATTTGATGTAATGGTCGTAACTGGTCCCTCAGTGTGCGTAAGTACAATGAACTTAATGTTATATGGTAGTTAAACAATTAAATGATATGCTTGGATTTTATTCTGTGAAACCATGATCTCATTATGTGGCACGCCGTAGCGGGAGACCGGGTTAATTTTGACCACCTGGGGTTATTTACCGTGCTCCCAATGCACGGTACACGAGTGTTTTTGCATTTCGCACCCATCGAAACACGGCCGCCGCAGCCTGGATTTGATTCGTGACTTCGGGCTTAGCAGCGCAACACCGAAGCCACTACGCCACCACCGCGGGTGTCATATGGTCGTAAGTGATATTTAGCGTGCCAAAGTACAATGAACGTATCGTAAGGGTCGTCACTGGTTTTCAGTGTGCGTAAGTACAATTAGACTAGTGCAATGGTCGTAATTGGTCTCCAGTGCACGTAAGTACAATGAAGTTGACGTTATATGGTCGTAACTAGTCTTCAGTGCGCGTAAGTACAGTTACGGTAATGTAATGGTCGTAACTGATCTTCAGTGTGCGTGAATACAACAAAGTTAATGTTGTGCTTGTAACTGGTCTTCGGGTGTGTAAGTACAATGAGGGTATTTTAATGGCTAAGCTGGTCTTCAGTGCGCGTCACTACAATAAAGTTAATGTAGTGATTGTAACTGGCCTTCAGGGTGCGTAAGTACAATGAGGGTATTTTAATAGTCGTAGCTGGTCTTCAGTGCACGTGAATACCATGAAGTTCATGTAATGATGAGAACTGGTCTTCAGTGTGCGCAAGTACAAGGAGGGTATTTTAATAGTCGTAACTGGCCTTCAGTGTGCGTAAGTACAAGGAAGATAATGGTCGTAACTGGCCTTCTATACCCGTAAGTATAATGAAGTTTATGTAGGGAGAGAGAGAGAGAGAGAAATAGAAATGGGGTGGGAAAAGCAGGTACGTTAACAGGACGAGATTCTGGTTTACTACCCTTCACTGGGTAAGAGGAAATTACAGACAGAAAGTAATTGTAACTGTTTATAAGTGTGTGTAAGTACAGCGAAGGTAATAATGTAATGACGGAAACTGGCTTATAGTATGCGTAAGTACAATAAAGCTAATGTAATGGTCGTAACCGGTGTGCAATATGCGTAAATACAATTAAGGTTATGTAGAGAGAGAGAGAGAAATAGGGTGGGAAAGACAGGAAGGTTAACTGGGGATGGGTAAGGGGAACGTCAAGCCTTGCTGGCTTTTTCTCCATGGTCCTCAGCATCAGTTGTACGTATAAATAAATTTGATTTGATTTGAACTTAAAGACGTGAAATAATTATCGTAACTGGTCTTCAGTGTGGTCTTCACCCCATTAACTTGCGTAAGTACAAGTTGATGTAGTGGTCATCACTTGCCTCCAGTGTACGTAAGAACAATCAGGTTAAAGCAAAGCAGGAGAGAAAAAGAAATGGGGTGGGAGAGGGAAGGGAGGTTAACACGAAAAGCTTTTGGTTTCCTACCCTGCATTGGGGGATGGGTAAAAGGCAAAGAAAGGCGGAAAGAATTTGTCGTAATTGGTCGTCAGTGTGCATAAGTACAAGAAATGTAACACACACACACACACACACACACACACACACACACACACACACACACACACACACACACACACACACACACACACACACACACACACACACACACACACACATATATATATATATATATATATATATATATATATATATATATATATATATATATATATATATATAGAGAGAGAGAGAGAGAGAGAGAGAGAGAGAGAATAATGGGGTGGCAAAGACAGGGACGTTAATCGGAAGAGATTCTGGTTTGCTACCCTGCTCGGGATCGGTAAGGGGAAACGAAAGATGGAAAGTAATGGTCGTAACTGGTTTTAAGCCTGCTTAAATACAATGAAGGTATTGTAATGAGTGCAACTGGTCTTCAGTGTGCGTAAGTGCAATGAAGTTGATGTATTGGTCGTAACTGGCCTTGAGTGTGCGTAATTAACATGGCAGTAATGAAATGGCTGACTGTCAACGTAATGGCGTAAGTATATTACCGTGATCGCTGGACTCTTGATCCCGACATTGCGTATTCTTACGAACAAACTAGCTTTAGATATCGCGAAAAATCTGCCGTGCTTGCTTAGTGGCTATGGTGTTGGGCTGCTAAGCACGAGGTCACGGGATCGAATCCCGGCCACGACGTCTATGCTGAGTGGGGTGTCTAACTTCGGTTTGTGCTTTATACTTGAAAATGGTCGCTGAACAAGAACAGCTGTGGGAGTGAGATCTGCATAATTTTTTCTGAAGAATGGAAACACACAAGGGTGCAATGTCTCTATTGTCAAATCTGGCCAAGTAGCCAAGGTCAGTTGGCAACTAAGTAGCGTAAATGATGTTACATGCCCGCTATATTAACCGACTCTATATACGCAGATGGCAACCCCTTAAGCACAGTACTGGCGGATTAAAGAAGTGTCTGTTTTATTTGAGTCCATCATTATCCTGTCGCTCGTTACATTTCAAGACAAAACAATGGTGTCAGACGTGGGATCCGAACTAACCGGGTATTACCCCAACAACTAGCAACGCCCCAAGTTCACTACACTACGATCCAATACCCTACATTGTCATAGGTATACACGAATCACAAATAAAAGCCACCAAGCCTAACAAAGATATTGAAGGAAAGTATTGAAAGAGCAAGTAATTATCATAGTATCACGCAGGGCGTTCCGCAGGGCAGTGTTCTCAGTCCGTTTTTATTCAACTGTGTCATTGCAGCCTTGCCACAAAAACTCCCGCCAGGCCTACAGCATTCTCTTTACGCAGATGACATCTGCATATGGGCCTCTGGATCTCATATTCACGACATTCAAACAACGCTGCAACAGGGTCTTGATAGTATCGACACCTTTTTAAAAGAAAGAGGCATGAGTCTTTCATACGCAAAGACAGCCGTACTTCCTTTCACTAGACGACAGTTGATTAATTTCCACCTTAGGCTTAACGGGCAAACTTTCATGTTTGTGAAAGAGCACAAATTTCTTGGAGTTATTCTTGACCACCAGCTAACATGGGCTTCACACATTCGCGCAATTGAAAAGTAGACCAATGCAGTAATAAACATACTTGGGTGACTCGCAGGCACAACTTGGGCCCGGGGAGGGGGGGTAGGAATCAGTCTCTTCGCTACTACAAGTTGATAACGCACTCACAAAACAAAAAATTGCTTACTCGGCACCTATTCACCATGGTTTATCGCAAACTTCTGAGGAACGTCTTCAATGTTTACTAGCAAGGGGGCTACGAGTGTGCCTTGGGGTTCCGCAGGCTACCTCGAGTTCTTTAGTAATTGCTGAAGCTCGTCACCCACCATTTCCAGTCATACGAACGGTTGAAACACGCCGGCATATTTAGCGGATCTTAACCCAACACGAGAAGCATCCATGAAACCTCGAGCTCACCGAAAGGAACAAAAGCAAAATTCACGATGTTGTTCGAGAACATAAAGCATTATTACCAAGATTTGAATTATGCAAAGTGGATGTTAGTTACCCTCCCTGGATGTTAGCATGCCCTAAAATAGAATTATCGTTTGACGGGATTATATCTAAGAGCGACATGTTCATAGTAGCCACACAGCAGCTGGCACTCTTCCGAATTTACTCATTATATCCCCAGTACATCCACGTTTATACAGATGGTTCGTCTCATAAAAATTCCTCGACTTCAGCATTCGTCATTCCACATTTAGCGCTAGAGCAAACATTTAAATTATCCCGGGAGACATCTTCCCCCATGGCAGAACTATTTGCAATCCTGTGTGCTTTGCGTTTCATAACATCAGAAAAACCTTCGCAATAATGGGTTATCTTCAGCGATTCGCAAGCCCCTCTCACATTACTACAGAGCAATAAGAAAAATTCTTTGAACACTTCGCTATTGTATGAGGCTCTCAAAGAACTTACAAAAGCAAGCGCAATGAACCACGCAATTGCATTTCAGTGGATACGTGGGCACTGCAATACTCCCGGTAATACTGCAGCGGACGCAGATGCGAATCGAGCGCACAATAACGCAGAGACAACCAATCTTCCCGTATTGCGTAGTGAAGTCCGTCTGATCCTGAGACAGATTTTTTGTCGCCTCAGCAAAACTACCTGATTTGACCAGCAAACTAAAAACTCGGAGTTATACTCTATAGAACCATGTATAAACTTATCAATGCCGGAAACTGTAAGAGACAAAAGAAAATTTGAAACATTCGTACACCGGCTGCGTTTTGGTGCTGCATTTACGAAACACTTCTTGTACAGGATAAAATGTGTCTCTAGTCCTCATTGTTCTTGCGGCCATCCAGACGAAGATGTGCATCATCTTCTTCTCGAGTGCACGAAATACGATACACAAAGAATCACACTGCAAGCTAATTTGTTTATATTAGACAGAAGACCATTCACTCTAAAAAAGATACTTGGCCCATGGCCAACTGCTGGCCTTCAAAAAAGAGCACTTCTTGCTCTGAAAAAGTCTTTAAAGGACACCAACATTTTGGGAAAATATTGAGTATCGGTTGATACGAATACGCTAAATGAGTTACATAAACGTTGTTCGTGGTTCATAATTGGTTTATGTGGTGATCACAACTTTTACGCAATATGTATAATTATGTCCTGTACTTTCAGTGTATTACATGTGTTGTGTGTTTGGCTGTTCAAAACATCTGTCTTTATATATGCGTACGGGTACTGAACTAATACACAAAACTTTGCGACTCATGTACTGTTGGACTGTATATTTTTTATTGATCTGGTGTTCTACTGAGTGTTATACTTTGTCACTATTCTCCCTTTTTACGTAAGTTTGTTTCGTTTGCCAAGTGACAAGGAGTAGCCGGTGCCACCATAAAGGCGCCAACCTCTCCTAACATTTACCTCAAAAAAAAGAAAGAGAGATGGTGCGTGACTCCAGTTTTTGAAAGACGCGTCAAATATCCAAAGGATTCCTCCAGAACAGTGTGAACTGGGTGTCGTGCCGTAGCCATCACCTTGTCCAGACAGTCGAACCCTCCCCCCCCCCCCCCCTCTTCACGCCTAGAGCTATGCCTACAAGTGGCCCCAGTTCGTTTGTGCAAATCTGAACTAACCGGTGGTACCCTTTAAAAGACCGCAGACCAACAAGTCTGCTTCCAGATTTTGTTGTTGGAACGATGAACTCTCCTTGTGTTAATGTGTTTTTCGGGGAAACGGGGGTGGTAAATGTAGTGCTTTATAGCAGCCATATCTGTCCAAGTATCCCAAGATAGTTGACAATTATGCAGCGGGAATGCTGTTACATACTGGTACTATCTAACGGATTCTATATACGCAGTTGGCAACCCTGTAAGCACAACGATGGCGGATTAAAGCAGTGTCCGTTCCAATCGTGTGCACCATTATCAAGTCGAATATTACATTTCAAGACACAAAACAACGTGGACCTCCTTACTGTGGTCCCGATCAGGCTTCTTTCGAGGACTTTACGTCTAGTAGCGCTGAGCTTTGCGTTGTGTCGACGATCGTGAGATACAGACGCTTACGCGTACGTAAGCAGCACTGCCGTGTCTGTCTTATAATATTACAGGCAGCCAGTTGATGCCTTGGTGCCGTGACTGGTGACTTGCATGAAACAGGCTTTAAGACACGCCACACAATGACGTAGTTGCTGTAAGCGCCGCCTGAGGGCTTTCAAGCCGGCCTATATGCATATTCTTCGTCGTCGCGTATATATCTATGCTAACTATAGGTTGTGCAATGCTTTTCCTCTCTGCCTTCCTGTGTGCTGTGTTTTTCGTGTGTTAAAGGACTGCCCGTCCCCAGTTTCTTTTCTCGCGTTACTTTGAGATCCGACTTCAGACAAAGCGTATCGAATCTTCATTCTTTGCTTTCCGCGCGCTGAATTGTCGTCGAACCTTTGTCGGCAGATATTATGGAACGTTTCTGTTGCCCTTGTTCCGTCCGGATACATTGTATCAAATAGGCCCACGCGCACGAATCTTCCTTCTACCCGTTTCTCTAAAGCTATAGACTCTGACGGAATTACGTAGTTGAATCGAAGGCGAGGGAACTGTTGCTGTCGTTCTCGCTTCTAACATTCAGTAATCTCATTTCCGCAAAACGTGCAAATAGTAGAGGTATTCTCAGCAACTGCGGGTAGGACCTCTATCAAGAAATATGACTAAGTTAGTTCTGTTGCTAACAGGCTTTGTCGTCTTGCTCTTCCTTAGTGAACTATTACAGCGTTTGATACAGTTTACTTACGTGCAGACTAGGCCAACGGATTTCGGATTTCATCGAGCGAGATTGATATGTATAGTAGACAAAAAAAAAACGTTTCCAATCCAGCCGGCCTATTGTTTGGCTTCTCCTCTCATATACAAGGATTTCGTTCTTTCTTTTTTTTAATGATTGTCTGACTCGTGAAGGCGTTGTTTTACTGTACGTGCTGTCATTCGCAAACTGTCAGAGTTAGAAACTTGCTTCACGAAGAAACTCCTCTCACGGAACAGGGCTGACATTGAAGCAGCAGCTATGCAGACGTTCGACGCTGTTGCTAGGGCCTGTTATCCACGCACGGCAATAATGTCTTCTATTCGAAAATAATGTGGATGTAACGTCAAGCGTCATTTCTATTGTGCATCAGCTCTCTATTGTCATCATTTACATGGCGGCTTCATGCAGTTTGGTTTCGACGTGAGAGCTAAACCAGATATATGTCCCTGGGCTAACTACTCTGCAAATAGCAGAGTAGTTAGCATGATAGTTTTATTTTGAACAGCCTGAACAGTTAGGTCCTCTTAATTTGTATTGATTCTTCCATTTTCAGAATGACTCCTCGGGTGATGCAGCAGCGCGGAATTGTATTTCTTTTCGTCAAAATGCCGGAAGCATAATGAACTCCGCAAATGAAGTTCTCGGATATTGAAATGCGGGCCGGCAGTTGTCCATATTGGGAGCTAAACCGGGACCACATTAAGCTTATCTACAAAGAGGTGTTGCTAGAAAATATTGTTTAAGAGACATCGCATGTTCGCCCACTTTGTAACTTCGTTTCGAAGCCCATTTGCTACTCCTGCTTCCTTTTCAAGAAATTTAATTTTACGTTCCTTTTAGTCTTTCGAATGCTTCGGCGTTTATAAAAGAATGCTTTGAGCGAAGCTGCATGGCGTCTTTGTAACCATTGTTCAGAAGAACACCAACGTACCAAGTGGCGCTGCTGGTGCATGGTCACTCATTTGGTTTCATGCTCTGTTGTTACTCTGACGCGCTTTCACATCTTGTATTAGACCTCTTAGAC
Organism: Dermacentor albipictus; assembly: GCF_038994185.2. Classification (NCBI taxonomy): domain Eukaryota; kingdom Metazoa; phylum Arthropoda; class Arachnida; order Ixodida; family Ixodidae; genus Dermacentor; species Dermacentor albipictus. The sequence continues at coordinate 418,176,905 of NC_091821.1, forward strand.
TTTCCTTATATCGACGCTTTTTTGAGCGCATGAACCAAAGAGTGAACAAGCGAACGAATGAAACGCACTAATGACTGAGTGAACGAGTGATGAGCTAGAAAACAAATGAACGAGGAGCGAGAAAACAAACACGCATGCTAACGAGCGAGCCAACGAACGGCCAAGTGAACAAACGCACCAATGAGCGAGTGAGTGAGTGAGCACATGAACGAAGGAAAGAGCAGACGAACAAGCGCACTAACCAGCAAGCGAATGAGTGATTAGTTAGGAAACAAACAAACAAACAAACGAACGAACGAACGAACGAACGAACGAACGAACGAACGAACGAACGAACGAACGAACGAACGAACGAACGAACGAACGAACGAACGAACGAACGAACGAACGCACGCACGCACGCACGCACGCACTAAAGGGCAAAGAAACGAGCGAGCGAGTAAGCAAGCTATTGAGTGAGCGAACGGACGAGTAAGCAAACAAACTAATTATCCAGCGAGTAAACGAGCACACGAGGGAGAAAAAAGCGAACGCAATAATGAGCGAACGTGTGAGCGAGCAAACGAACGAACGCAGTGACAAGGAAATGAACGAACTAATGAGCAACCGAACCAATTACTGAGCAAACTAATGAACGCACTGTCGACGAAACGAACAAACGAGCGAGCGAGTGAGCGAACAAACGAGTGAGCACAGGAACGAACACTTGTATTAATTGGATATTTGCCTTTTTGTAGCACTTTACTATTTTTGTATTGACCTTTAAAGCTAAAGCTTTACTGGCCGCGAACTTGCGATGTCGCCGTGGCGGTGCTCCGAGGAGGCACATGACGTTACAACGCGCGCCTCGTCGCGAATATTTCTCTCTCTCTCTCTCACTCCCTAGTCACTACTGCGCATGCGCCACTAGTAGCACCGAGCCACAGGTGTTCCGCCGCCGCCGTTTGGTATGACGTCACAGCGCGTTCCTCGTCGTTGCGCTCACATCCGCTCGCTTCGCCAGCTGCGTCGCATGCCTGATAACATGTCGGAGGATTCAAAAGGAGAGCTCGCGTGCGCCGCAACCACAATTGAGGCGGCAGTATGGACGGTGACAATTCTGATAAGCAGGTGGAGGCCTGGAATCGACATCGGAACGAGATGAAGAGGAAACGAATCGCACAGGAAACAGACGAACAGCGCGCCGAACGACTTGCTAAATGCCGCAACATAGCTAGACAAACAGACTAACCTGGACTTGCAATCAAGATTAACCAAAGCTAACCATGCTATGCCTTTTTCTTTCTCCTCCTGCTATGCTCTCGTTTGAGAGCAGCAATATTGAAAATAAATATGTTAAGTAATGAGAAGACGAACGAACGAAGGAGGAGCAAGCGAGTGAGCGAGCACATGAGCGAACGCACTAACGAGCGACCGGTATAATTAAATTACAGCCGCCCACAGAACTTGTTTAAATCACTGTATAGGATATTTGGTACTCATTTCCGTTACCCCAAGTGTAGGGTAGCAAACTGGATGCTCGTCTGGTTGACCTCCCTGCCTTTCCTCTCCTTTCTTTCTCTCTTTCTTTTAGTGCTCTCAGTTATTGACTAATACGGCGACGCGCTGCCATTCTGTATAATTCTGATGCGTTTAGATGGTAGAGCGATTGCCAGGGAAAGGCGATGGTTTCGAGTTCGATTCTTGGACCAGGATAAATTTTTATGAACTACGAAGATTTTGCCGTTCAAGAAAGCAGAAGTTGCAGTCCTTACGTAGCATTTTGTTAGTCGAACAGGTGACAATGTTTCCTTACACAAATAAGTAAGGAAACACAAAGACTCCATTACTGTTCTATAAGCAGCGCCACTGCACTGAACTCCTTCAGGGCTTCACATGACCTAGAATTAGAAGAGAAAGTGGGATTAATTGGCGCGGTTTCATTTTCTTTCGAAATTCGGCGCACACCAGCCAACCCAGTCATATAAGCGAACCAATGCTTACATAAGCAATGCTCAAGGTGTGTCTTTAATTGAACGCTACTGTGCACTGCCTAGTACGTCTTGACATTTACAGTGCCCATGTGAGTGGGAAAATGGTTCCTGTGTGGCGGCTCGGATTATAGGGTACGTGGCAAAATGTGTAGTTCTCCGGTCCGTCAGATGAATCAGTCAGGAACAACACCTCCCAAGAAGCACACATACAAACGAAAAATATACACCGGAGGCATTGTGATGGTCGGGGTTGTTTTGCGCGGCGAATGGCCACCTATTTCTTAAAATCGCTGCATTTGCTGGGAAAGTTACGTAATAGGATTATTGCGAGTTCACAAAATGGTAATAACGAGTCACAATATTGGAAAAATCTGAAAATATAAAATACCTCTTTCGTGGTTAAAATTAAAGCTGAATGTTTTGTTCGTTGGTTGTTCTTCTTCAGTGAAATGGCGCAACCCACTCTGGAGGTTCAGCAATCAATCGGGCCTACGAGGGTCGAAGAAAGTAAAAATATGGAAGAAAATAAGCTGCAAAACGAATTAGTAGCTGAGCATTGTGAAAATTTGTGTCAACTTTCCCACATACGAAGTCAATAATAATTAAATGAGAATAATAGACTAATGAGAACAAAAATATTGAAGTTCCGAAAATGACAGAGAAGAAAACTTTAGCATGCAATTTTTGCACCGCACAGAATGTTGCAGAGGGCGCCACAAAGGTTCCGGTGGCTGCAAACCAGATCTGTAGGGCAGGAAGACGACGCGAAGGCAGCCTATGAGGCGTGCCGTCGCCACTACATTTATTTGGGAGAGCAGAGTGGCGGCTGCGACGGCCAGACCGGTTCAGTTCGTGTAGCCTGTCACAGGTGTGGCTCCTACCCACGATGGGGGATTGGCATAGAAACGGGTGGATTATTCCAAATTAATCCCGGTTCAAAACGAGAGCACTTTCTATTGCTCGTGCCTGCTTCGTCGTTCTTGTCCGAGGCACAGCAAATTGCAGGTGGCGCCCGCCCCCACCCTTCCCCCAGCGCGTTGCGCGATGGGAAATCACGCGGGAATAGTTATTTAGAAGTTAGGACCGCGTTTTTGCGGCACACAGGTGAGCAAAGTTTGCGTCGAGGCTATTTACATACGTATTTACAGTGCGCATTAGAGGCTCTATATAAATCATCATCATCATCATCATCATCATCATCATCATCATCATCCCATTTTTATGTCCACTGCAGGACAAATGTCTCTCCCTGCGATCTCGAAATACTCCTGTCTTACGCTAGCCAATTCCAACTTGCGCCTGCGAATTTTCTCATTTCACCCCCCATCTAGTTTTCTGCCCTCTGTCGCGGTTGTAAGACGATCTCGCCGCTGCCACCAGTCGCAAGGGTTGTAGGTCGTAGGGAAAAACTTGGGGGGAGAAGACCAGGCAAGCAGGATTTATTTACAGATATTTACATTAGAGCAAGGGATACATACGACAGTCTAGCGTGGCTCCCAAATACAGCACGCAAGACGAAGCATACAGCAAGCGAGCACGAAGCTCCAAACACATTACTTCTCGAGCACGAGCACACAGCTCCCGAGCACACTGACGAGCACACCCTAACAGCCGACAAACAGCTGCTTATAAACACTCCGTGCTCCTTAGATCCCTAGGTAAGGGAACTGTTCGACCAGTCCTCGAAGCCGAGCCGCCTTTGAGCGGGAGGGCTTACACAACACATGTACGCACAGCTTTCACTGCCCCCCCTCCCCCCCCCCCCCCCCCCGAGGCCAGATGGGCTTCGCAGAACTCGGGGCTTACATCTTGACCAAAGGAGGCGGCTCTAAATTCCAGAGCTGCCTTTCTCCTGTAGTCGCCACGAGTGTCAGCAGACTGCGACGAATCCTGGGGCCCAAGGAAAACGTACCGCAAAGCACCCTTTTGTAAGGGAAACTCTTCTTGCTGCAGAGAGACCATTAAGACCTGGCAAATCAACCAACAATACACGGGGTGCCAAACGTGGCCAGCCCTGCTGCCGTTGCCGATTCTCCGAACGAGGCGCATGGTGGATTAACGCTGCCGTAATCTCCAGTTCTCCCAAGGAAGTTCATGGTTGGTTAGCGCTCTCGTCCTCGCCGGTTTTCTGAAGGGCGCCACCACCGCGGGTCGATCGAAGCACATGCAGCGGGCTGAAATAGCTTTGCAGAACAGTACCTTTGCAGGCCGATCCTAACACCTCCTCGATTGTGCTTCCCTTCCCTTGGCACCCATTCGGTAATTCTAATGGTTCAGCGCTTACCTAGACTAGGCATTGCATGGCCTGCCCAGCTTCATTTTTTTCTCTTAATGTCGCAACTGGAATATCGGCAATCCCCATTTTCTCTTTACACCGCTCTATTCCTGCTTTTTTAACGTTACGCCTAACATTCTTCGTTCCATTGCTTTTTGTGCGGTCCTTAACTAGTTCTTGTGTTTCTTTGTCAGTCTCCCAGTTTCTGCCCCTCATGTTAGCACCGGTAGAATGCACTGATTGTACACTTTTCGTTTTAATGATAATGGTAAGCTTCAAGTCATGATCTGATAATGTGTGCCATGTGTGCTGCAACCCATTTTTATTCTGTAAATTTCCTTCTCATGATCAGAGTCCCCCGTGAGTAACTGATCCAGGTAAACATATTCCTTCAGATTCCATAGGCTAATTGGCAATCCTGAACTCTTATTACCTTGCCCGGTTATTCATCACCATCTTTGTCTTCTGCATATTAATCTTCAACTCCACACTTACGCTTACTCGGTTAAATTCCTCAATCATTTGCTTTAATTCGTCCTCAGTGTTACGGAATAGGACAATGTCATCTGCAAACCGAAGGTTGCTCAAATAATCGCCGCTTATTCTCACTTCTAAGCCTTCCCTGTCTAACAGCTTGAATACTTCTTCTAAGCATGCAGCGAATAGCATTGGGGAGATTTTGTCTCCTTGCCTGACCACTTTCTTGATAGATAACTTTCTGCTTTTCTTGTGGAGAACCAACGAAGCTGTGGAATCTTTGTAGCTATTTCCCAATATATTCGCATGTGCCTCTTGTACTTCTTGATTACGCAATGCCTCTGTGACTGCTGGTATCTCAACCCAATGAAATGCCTTGTTATAGTCCATGAAAGTAATACAGAGAGGCACATCGTACTCCGCGGATTTTTCGATTACCTTATTGATGAAATGGATATGATCCATTGTACGATATCTCTGCCTGAAGCTGGCCTGTTCTCTTGGCTAATTGAAGTCAGTTGTTGCGCTGATTCTATTGGAAGTTATCTTGGTGAATATGTTATATAATATTGGAAATGAGCTAATGGGCCTAGAAATTTTCAATTCTTTAACCCCCCATTTTTGTGGAATAGTATAATCATGGCATTTTTTTTTTCAGTGTTTCAGTCATTACCTTTACGTCATCTTCATCTTCCTGTTCTAAAGCTGCATATTTGTTGGCGAACACCAGCCTTGTTTCGTCTGCTTTTAATATTACTGCGTCTAGGTTAGCCTGTTTCTTGTTGACTAATTTTACTCTTTCTCTCTACAAATTGAGAGAAATCCTAGACCTCACTAACCTACGGTCACTGCACTTTACCCTACCTAACACTTCCGCATCCTGCGCGATGCTGGCATCGGCACTTCTTGTTTCTCCATTAGGGCATTTACAAGTCCACTTCCTGTTACTGCGCTTCCTGAGGAAGGTATTCATTATTCGAAGCCTATTTCTCGCCCCAAATTGTACCAACATCTCTCCTCTAGCGTTCCTAGAATCGATTCCGTAGTGGCCAATTGCTTGTTCCCATGCCTGCGTTTCCCCCCTACATTTGCATTGAAGTCGGCCATGATTACAGCCTACTGAGTTTGCACCTTTCTCTTGACTAATTCAACATCTTCATACATCTTTTATTTTTTCAGAATCGTGACTGGAGGTTGGAGCGAGCGCTTGTGCTAACTTTATTCTGTACCTCCTATTCATCTTCATTACGACTACTGCTACCCTCTCGTTAATGCTGTGGTATTCATCAATGTTGCCCGCTATGTCCTTATGGATGAGAAATCCTACCCCGTATTGTCTCTTATCCGGAAGACTTCTGTAACAGAAGACGTGGCCACTAGTCAGCACTGTATAAGCCTCGCCAGTTCTTCTAATTTCACTAAGGCCCATAATATCCCAGGCAATGCCGGATAGTTCCTCGGAGCCCTGTTAAGTTGGCCTCATTCGAGAGGGTTCGCGTGTAGAACATTGTCAAGTTCAGTTTCCTGAGCAGCATAGTGTGTTAAGTCCTCCCCCCAAAATCACGATTTCCATTCAGGGCAGCATCAGCAACGACGCGGACAAGACCTCGTGTCCAGTGAAGCTTCCCTAACGACCGGTCGCGACAGGCCCGGAAATGTTCGCCTCCAATTCCGCGCGAAGCTCGTATTGTCGAGCGAGTCGAGAACGGTTCGCAAGGATGCGCGCACGTATGCGCTGACTGACGGGATCCAAATTAATACCGCGTGCTGCCGCATAAGTCGCCCTCGTCCCTGCCGAGAGCACGTACGGTATACCGGTGGCGCTTCGGGATGCGAAACCCCACGTGTGCATATATATATACGTCACAAAAGTTCAGGTGGTCGGTGCTGCGAAAATGCCGCGTATCGATAAGCGTCACGCATGGGCAGTTTGGACAGGAGCGAGCGTGGTTCAGGAGGTACTGGTGGGGATAAAGCCAGGCACACCAGTTAGCACCGCGACCTAACAGGCACATAGAGGTTGTTGCAGCCTATCTCATATAGACAGCTTGGAGCGACGCGAAGAGTCCAATGCTGCTATGTACGGAGCGTGGCGCCGTGTAACAACGACGTGAGTGGTGGGCGGACAACGAGCTATGCTGTGTACTTCGTCCAATGCACCTTGTGGACGAAACGGTACTGTGAGCTCCGACCGCTAAGGGCGTGATATGAGTAGTGCGTCGAAGTCGCTGGCGAGGACGTCGTTGACGAAGCAGCGCTGGCCGCTGCGCTGGACGGCGTCTGAGGCACAGACGGAAGCGCGCCGGCCGCATCACGAAGCCTGCCTTGCAGGGGAACTTGGGTCGCCCTGTCACGAGGCGAATACGATCCGGCGCCGCGGTGGATGGTGAGTGGCGTAAGGGCTCGCCATGCTGAGCGGTGCTGGTGGTCGCAGCACTATATGGTCGCTCAGTGTCACCGACTGGAACGGGAGGCAACATAGCCGGGACTGCGGCAGTGTTGACGGCTGGCACGGACGCCGCTAGTGGAGTCGACAGGAAACGGGGTTCGTGTGCCGACTCTGTGACTGGCTCACCGGACGGCGTGGACGGATCGGGTGGGGTGTCGGTCGGTGGTCGAGTGGCAGATGAGTTGAAGTTCCAGGCAGACACGATGGCGTGCCGCACAGGAGCCGTCCTTGGGCCTGCGGTGTAACCACGGTCTTAGGGCGTCGATGGGGGCTAGAAAGGTGATGGGAAAGTTTCACTCTGGAGGATCGGCCATGAATTGGACTGTGAAATAACTGTTAGCATTTTTTCTGAAGAAAATAAAATGAAATTAAATAAGTAACTTCTAGTATGAACATCTTGCTTACTTGCTTGTTCCTTATCTACTAGTGCTTACCCACTACGGGAGATTGTCGAAGAAGCAGACGGTGAAAGATTAAAGAGAAGAGAGAGAGAGAAAACTAAAAAAGGAAAAAAATTCACGCGGAAGTTCCTCTGAGAGTTGTCAAAGTATGCGTAAGCATTGTGTCACTTTCTCATCTCCACGCAGCCCAGTTTCATTATCGATGTTATGAAACTCGATCGGAGCAGTCTAAACGACAGCGCTGCAACAGCACAAACTGCTGCGGACGGCGGCGCAAGGTGAATTGATGACGCAAGCAAACTACTGCAGGTGGCGGCTCCAGGTGAGCTGATGGCGTTCTGATCAATATAAGCCATTCTCGCTCTTTGGTGCCTTTTGCATCCGCGTCGAACCTATATCAACCATACTACGGCAGCGGCTGCTAATAGCGCGGCCGCGCGGGCCCTATGCTTGAAAGTGATCTTTGATGCGGACACAATGCGCTGAGTGCTGATAGCTTCGTGTGCGCTGTGTTCTCGCCTCTTATTTCGCGTTGAAGGGAGAGGCAGTACGAATGTGAATTCGCTCGCTGCTGCAGGGCCTATCTTGAAACCGATCGTATTACGTGATGGTCGAACGGGTTTCTTCGTTCGATAGGCATAGAAATGCTTACGCATTGAAAGCGGAAGTCAGGGTGATCAGCCTGGCTCCGAGCGAGAGCACGTTCTATTGCTCGTGCCTGCTTACTGATTCCTGTCCGAGGCACGATATATTGCAGGTGGCACCGCTACAGGCCGCACCAAAGAAAGGGACTACCGGAAGAGTCAAGTTCAAGCCACTGACCTCTACTTTAGGGCGTAGTGGTTCAAACAAAGCTTTGAGAAGGAATCTTTCAAAAACATTCTACTTTGAACAGCAAAACGGCGACACGCTGATATGAAATCTTTTGCAAAGAGAAACTCTAATTGAAGAAAATGCATAAAAGTGATAGGGTCAGACCAGACATGTGAATGTATAAATGTTCAGTGGGGGACTCGGCAATGCGTAGTATCTTAAGCGATACTTTATATTGTTTTAGCTTTCTCTTAATCTTTTCCTCTCCTTCCTAAGTGCAAGAGGAAGGGGAGGAATTTTTCCCCTTTCATTATCTTTCTCTCTCTCTCTCTATCTCTTTCTAGTGAAGCAGCGTCTATGGTTCGAAGAAAAAATTAGATGCGGAAAATTGGAGGAGGATAAGGAAGGTGTGCCATAGTATCATATAGTTGCAGTATAATATTGTTACGGGGAGGAAATATATGTATTTACAATGTATGCAGTTACAAGGTTGTAGCTCAGTAGTCAGGGTAACACCATCTACCGATCGTCCAGACACTTGGTGTTTCCCCGAGAGGGAAGGCCGGCATGGTATGGTTCAGAGAGATGCGAGGGAGGCCGAGGGTCTCGGTCGAAGCGGCGATCAGCATATGGTCGAGGCGAGGAGTACATGTGGCTACTACGGGAGTGGCGCGAAATGTGACCGACCCGGTAGCAAGCAAAGCAAATTGGCCTGTCATCCGGTGTTCGCCCCTCAGAGGGGTTCCGATATTGATTTTGGAACGACTGTCGAGGTGAAGCAGAGGCAAGGACAGGATCGGTAGGGCTGGGACGTGGGCGGACGGCCGACTGGATGTCCATGTTTGCGATTTCTTAGCGGACAACGGCTTGAATGAGCCCGATGGTCATGTTGGCATGCGTATGGGGGCAGTGAGAATTTGTAGCCATAGCTTCAAGTTCACGACGGATGACCTGTGTCAAGCTTGACGTTGCAGGCGGATGTGAGGCCGGAGGGTCGTTATGTGACGCCGGAGGGTCATTGCAGGAGGAAGTGGCAGCCGTATTCGGAAGTCGGTTGAAGCTTTGTACGATGCGTTTGCTCTTCGCTTGCTAAAAATTCCGGCATTCTTTAATGATGAACTCAACCGTTGAGCAGTTCCTGCAAAGCAGGAGGTTGAACGCATCGTCAGAATTCCCTTCAATATGTGTCCAACCTTATCTGTTTCCAGCATGCCCACGTCCGCTTTACGGCAGATCGAGAGCCAGAACGTCTTGCATATACGCGACGTACGATTCGGTTGATGTCTGCGATCGAGACGCTGTTGCTTGGCCTCCATTTCACGTCCCACAGGTCCTCCGAAAAGATCGCGTAGCTTTTCCTTGCAGGAGTCCCAGCTTCCAATGTCGGCTTCATGCGTCTCGAACCATACCTTCGTGATACCTCCCATGTAAAAGATCACGTTGGCCAGCAAAAATGCGGAATCCCACTTGTTAGGCTTACCGATGCGTTCATACGACGTCGGCCAGTCTTCGACGTCGACCTTGCCAGTGCCGATGAAGATTCCCGGGTGACGTAGCTGGGCTAGCACTACTTCCGCTGGTGTCTGAGTGGCGGAGGCGGCGTCAGCGGCGGAAGCGGCGTCAGTATCCATAACAGCGGAAACAATGTGACGGCCGCTGCGAAGATCCACGGCCGGCTTGTGGCGAGAGTACCCCGCACCTCCACCAAGATGTTACGGGCAGAAAATATATGTATTTACAATATATACAGTTACAAGGTTGTAGCTCAGTAGTCAATGTAGCACCATCTACAGAGCAGAAAACATCTGAAGATGACTGTCGCGATAGCTTTTTGGTAGGCCAGCACAGATATGGCTGCTGGGAGGACCTAATGGCTAGTTCTATTGGTTAATGCTGTGAGGCGTGTGGGTGCTGCGATAATGCAATGGCTCCAGCATTGGCCCGCGTTACAAACGTCATTAAGGCCATTGCAACGATCGAGCACTCGTATCAGTATCGGCCACCAAATTACACGATTGTCCCAATGCGCTGTCTCTGTGATCAACCCAGTTTACACGGACAGAAAGCCGTTCACGCGAAGTGAGACGAACAGCGAAAGAAAACTTCGCTATAAATATCGAAGTATTTTATTGTTTTTGAAAAAAGAAATCTGCGACGCCTGAGCTATCGAATGCAAATCGCACGTTATGTTTCTAGTCCCAATTCGAGATATGGATGAACTTGTCTAAAGCATTGTGAGAAAAAGGTCTAAAGCCGGTCGGAGGTTACAACGTTGCGTACCTATCAACGTAAATTCAAACGCGCGCGTCTAAATTGACTAAAACGTGTTGTTGCGTTGCCAAGTTCGCCTGTCTTTGTAGAAGAGAGCTTAATCAAACTGCAAAAACTTACATTTTTGACTCGATTCTAAGGTCGTGCCACACAATACCAATACTGAAGCTAGGCCCGCGCTACCAAAGCGGCAGCCCCAGCCTCAACTGAAGCTACAGCCGAAACAACCGCCGGGGCCACAGCCGATGGCACAGCTAAAGCCACAGTCGAAGCCAAAGCCGGAGCCAGAGCTGGAGCCAGAGCCGAAGCCACGACAGCAGCCACTGCCGATGCCACAGCCGAAGCCACAACCGATGCCACAGCCAATGCCACAGCCAGTGCCACAGCCGGAGCCACAGTCTCATCAAAGGATACAGCGCACTGCGGTAGAGTCCACAGCGCCGACTCCCGATAAATTGTCCGAAGAAGACAAGCAAGTGACTGTGATGCTTCGGTCCCTCATGAATACCCTTCGTGTACTTTTCAGCAAGTCGCATACTCCGTCAGCGCGAAGTGCAGTGCAAGTACTGGATGCTTTTAGTCCAGTGCTTGCAACTCTCGAGTAAGCCCCATAGCTCACCCGCAGCCTCCTATTCGCGCAACGACCACTGGCCCTTTGGTCGTCCCAGATGTGATCAGCGCAGATCACCACCTATGGAACTCCACTTTGGTGTCACGGTGCTTCACTGCACACAATCGTCACTTCCTTCCCCTTTTCTTCTTTCTATTCCCCCTTTCCCTCACTTCCAGTGTAGGGTAGCGAACCGGACGCTCATCTGGTTGACCTCCCTGGCTTCCCTCTCTTTTCTATCCCTCTCTCTCTCTTTCTCTCTATACATTTGCGACTATTCGTTCTCAGAAACTGGCTACAGAGCGATGGTGCCATATAATTACGCATAACACTAGTTCCGGATCATGAGACTGAAATAATCAGAAGAATAAGAATGGGCTGGGGTGCGTTTGGCAGGCATTCTCAGATGATGAACAGCAGGTTGCCATTATCCCTCAAGAGAAAAGTTTATAACAGCTGTGTCTTACCAGCACTCACGTACGGGGCAGAAACCTGGAGGCTTACGAAAAGGGTTCTGCTTAAATTGAGGACGACGCAACGAGCTATGCAAAGAAGAATGATAGGTGTAACGTTAAGGGATAAGAAAAGAGCAGATTGGGTGAGGGAACAAACGCGAGTTAATGGCATCTTAGTTGAAATCAAGAAAAATAAATGGACATGGGCAGGACATGTAATGAGCATTCTCAGATCATGAACAGCAGGTTGCCATTATTCCCGAAAAGAAAAGTGTTTAACAGATGTGTCTTACCAGTACTCACCTACGAGGCAGAAACGTGGAGGCTTAGGAAAAGGGTTCTACTTAAACTGAGGACGATGCAACGAGCTATGGAAAGAAGAATGATGGGTGTAACGTTAAGGGATAAGAAAAGGGCAGATTGGGTGAAGGAACAAACGCGAGTTAATGACATCTTAGTTGAAATCAAGAAAAAGAAATGGGCATGGGCAGGACATGTAATGAGGAGGGAAGATAACCGATGGTCATTAAGGGTTACGGACTGGATTCTAAGGGAAGGGAAGCGTAGCAGAGGGCCGCAGAAAGTTACATGGGCGGATGAGATTAAGAAGTTTGCAGGGACAACATGGCCACAATTAGTACGTAACTGGGGTAGTTGGAGAAGTATGGGAGAGGCCTTTGCCCTGCGGTGGGCGTAACCATGATGATGCTGATGCTGCTGCTGATGATGATGATCACTAGTTCTGACCTGTTGTCTATTCGCGTTTCAATTTATGCCCATGGTACCTGTGCCAGGTAGAGACCGAGAGGAAGAAGAGGAAGAAGAGGTGAAGAGTCGGGTCATCGAAGCCCAGCTGCAAGTCAGATCACGTGTTCGATGCTTCGAGTCCTTCGCCCCTCTTGACCGCATGAGTTGAGCCGCGGACAACAAACTGCAATACGGCGAGGCTTGTGGTGCGCGCTCGTTGCTATGCCGTCTTGGATAGTGTAGCGCAAATAAAGCTGAGGGTTCAAGAGGGGAGAACTTCGGGCCAGTTGGTCCGACATGTTTAAAGAGGAAAAGAACCGCGACCTCAGACAGGACGAGCGCTAACGTACCGCTCCTCCTGTCCACTCCTTCGTGTTACGTCCTGTCTGAAGTCGCCGTTCTTTTCTTCTTTAAAAATGTGAGGGTGCACAAGGAAGGCACCTAAACGCACAGGCACGGAACTGAGCCTTGTCTGTCTGTTCGTGCTACTTTCAAATGTATCTGTCTTATTTGAGCTACACTAGAACTACACCATCTGGTAGCCAGTGGCCTACATGCTATCTCGCATGAACGTAGTTACTGCGCGAGCTTTCGCTGCGATTTCTTTTTTCGTCAGGAAAGAGAGAGAGAGAGAGCAGTGTATAGGGAAAGGAAAGGCAATTAGTTTATGCTGAGCCCCGTTGGCTACCCTGCTCCAGCGAAGGGTAAAGGGTATTGAAAGAGGAAAAAGCTGAGAAATGTTCGCGGTGCGCATTCACACACATGCAATGAAGTGTTCATCGCTCATTTCGCCATGAGTGGTCACACAGACTATGCATTTCTAGAGAGGCAGCGGCAATTTTTTGGCTTTGCACATCGCGGGCGTATGAGGGCTCAGTCCCATAACCATAGTTTCTGTAAGACGTCTGTCATCTAATTGCACCAAAACTGTCCGAAGGGCAAGCTCCTCATTTCCGTATGATGTGCAATCAGAAAGGAGGTGTTTTAAGCTTTTTCTTTCTATGTCACGTGTGCAGTGGCGTAGCCAGAAATTTTGTTCATGGTGGGGGTCTCACGTTGTAGCTCGGCCTCCTCGTTATGAATTTGTCGAGGGATCGAATACATGAACAATAGCTGCATCTTGAACGCTACACACTGTGAAGGCAAGTAAAATATGTATGTCTTCGCGAAAGAATACACCCGCATGTCCCAAAGACTGTACCCGAGATAACTCATGCATATCAATGCTTCCATGTATTTTTTATCGATTTAATAACTAAAGAAAATATCACACGAACTTTAGAACCATATCAGTTCGATACCAGCAAAGCAGTGCATGTCGCTGATATGAAAAATGTAAAGGCCATGAAATGAACAAGTTGAGGACAAATATTTAAATGAAACTTTGTCATTCAAGAATCTTGTTTACATTATTGTACAAATGCAACGGTCAGGAAAAAGCTCAATGACGCTTTCCTTCGTTCCAATGTATTGCCGGGAGCAGCTATCACCGGTCGTGTATTATGAGTAATTGCACCGAAATTATACACGCAATAGAGAGCACGTATAAAAAGCAGGAGTTCTGCAACATATACGAGGGCGAGTGAAATGAATGTGAGCCGATGCGAATATATGCGAAACGGCGTAGTTTATTCAAAAGTGGTCTCCATGACCATTTAGACATTTGTCCCACTGACTAACTAGTCGCGTGATTCCCGTTTCATAAAATTCCATAGGTTGCTGCTTCAAAATGTCTGTAGGAGACTCTTTCACGACATCATCCGACACGAATCCGGTTTCCTTGAGCTGTTTATTTAATTGCCCCAAAATGTAGAAGTCGCAACGCGATGGGTCTGGGCTGTATGGCCGATGTTGCAGCGGTTCCCGCTTGGACTTCGCCGGTTTTGTATTAACCGCATCAACGACGTGAAAACCGGGATTGTCGTGGATCAAGATTACTCCATTCGTCAACTTTCCACGTCATTTGTTCTTGATAGGGACATGCAGACGATCCGGCGTTTTACAATATTCGAAACAATTGATAGTCTCTCCAGGTTTGCCGAATTTGATCAGCAATTGCCCCAGGCGATTGAAAAAACAAGTCAACAATACGTTTCCGGCGGAAATGACGGCCTTTGTTTTCTTTGGGGTTTTGAATTCGAATATTTCTACTGCAAGCTTTGCCGTTGTGTTTCAGGCTCGTAGTAGCGGCAGCATGATTCGTCCCCGGTCGCAATTGCAGACAAGAAATTGTCCCCCCCTTTGCGATACCGGATCAAATGAGTCAAAGAAGCGCCGAACATCTCAGTCTTCTGGCGGTGGTTCAAAATCTTTGGCATCGATTGCGCACACAAGAGCCGATAACCGAGGTGCTCATGAATTATGGCGTGAACCGAACCGTAGCTGATGTTCACACTCTGCCAGTTCATCGATGCTTATCGTGCGTTTTTGTCTAATCAGCTCATCAACCTTTGCAATTGTGTTGGGGTTGATTGCATGGCGGATTTGGGCCGGTCTTGGATCATATTTGCCTCTTCCTCGTCCTTCTTTGAACAGTTTGCTCCAATGCTCCACAGTGGTCAATGAAATTCAATGTTCAACGTATACACTACAGCCATACGGCGACCAATTTCTTTTTCGGAAACACCTTCAGCTGTCAAAAAACATCGCGACACCGCGCTGTTCAACTTTTGCAGTGTCCATTATGTCAGGTAACCATGTACAACCCAGTGTATGAGAGCATTAAAGAACCTTTATCCTCACACCTGCTTGTCACTTTTGGAAATTATAGATGCCTGTGTGCTACGTGCATGCTTCGCAGATAATGAACTGAACCATTATTGCGCGGGATGGGTTGGCTCACTTTCATTTGACTCGCCCGCGTACGTTAGAAATGCGAAAATACAATAAAATATACAAATGCGAAGATACAGCTTGATAAATGGCAAAAAAGTGTCACTGGAAACAAAGTTCACTGCACGTATGCAAAAACCCTCGCAACAAGATATATAAATATACGTATGTCTCCTATAAATCTACGTAGCTAAGAAAAAGTCACTGTATACAGTGCGTCAAACAAGGCAAATAAACATGATGCGTAATCACAGATTCACAGATCACAGAATCATAAGGCCTGCCCCTCCTTCCTCCACTCCCCCTGACTTTTCGCATGCCAGGGAAGGCGGCGCACGTCTTCGCCGCTTTTCTCCTTTGCGCACACAAGACTGTACCACCATCGTCGGCTCAGCCATGCCACACCCCCCTTACGCTTTCACACGCACATACAGCATGCGGCGCGCCGTCATATTATCGCCTTTGGACTTTGTTCGGACTTTAATGGCGGTGACGCCGACGGCAGGTATACGCCTGGAGTGTCCGTATAATTGATATCGCAGTAATATAATAAGAGTATCCGGCAAATGAAGAAACCCGTGGCCCATTACTTTCTGCAAAAGAAGAAGAAGTGACAAAATTGAACTTTCACCGTGCGACAACTCGCTGGCCCGCAAGAATGCCTTTTTTTTTCTTTTGTTGGGTGGGGACACCGAAATGATAAAACCCGAAGAAAAGGCACGTTGCCCCCAATCGAATGCCTACTTTGGGCACCTAATGGGGCTACCGAAGGAATATCGAAGAAAACGTGAGACGCTTGGTCCACAGAGAACCACACGCATACTGCTCGGTATCCTACGCCGGCGAGACAAGACTTTCCGGAGAGGTTGCTCTCAAGCGAATGCGTTGCAATCTGTCTATAGTCCCCACAGTGGTGGCGGCGAGCGACCATTGTTTATTTCTCTCGTCTGCTAGCCGGAAAGCGACTAAAACGCTGCCAGGAAAAAATCCACTCGGCCAGAGTGGATTTTTTCCTCGTGTTGCCCCGAGTGGTAGCAGCCCACTGGCAGCCCACGGGTAGCAAGAACAAGAAAATTGAAGAGGCTCAATGTGTTGTCGCGAGTAAAAGTCAAAGTAGAAAAAATAAATTAAACGTAGTTACCTTTGCTGGCTTTAGTGTCTTGACATAGATGCTTCGGCGCAGGTTAAAAAACTGTTGATATTCTTTTCTGTGACATGATGGTACAAATGAACCAACATAACACTTCGCCTCATCGGACCTCGCTGGGCGCTTTGTCAACTTGTGTGATTGTGTGTTCATTTGGCTTGTCTCGTATGGTCCGTGGCGCGACTTTAGAAAAGTCAGTGCACTTTTGGCGCCCAATGTTTATAACCACATTACACCCACAAAGTACCGGAATCGAGAATCTAAAGCACGACTTTGGAAATGTCAATGCACCTTTCGCATCAAAAGTTTATGAGAATTTTATACCCATAAAGTTTCAGAATTGAAATCCTTGCTCTCTGTAGATGCTGTGGCCTTCGCGAGATGCCGCGACCAGCCTGCTGACCATTAAAACTCACTTCCAGCTTTCTGCTTGGATGGAGCTCCTTGCGTTATGCGACTCGTGGTGCATGGGCGTTGGGAGCGAAATCCAGCGCGAGTTCGCAGTGTTCGCGCTGAAATGTCATTTCGAGCGTGAAAAAGACATTCTAGACGAAATCTAGAACGATTTTCTGCGCCGGGGGTTGTTTTTGTCGGAGGTGCATGACAGCCCAAAAAAAATTTTCAGGGGGAGGGGTGGCTGAGCCCCATAAGCCCCCCCCCCTCCCCCCCGGCTACGCCCCTGCACGTGTGTTATAGTTGACATTTCCAACAATTCCAATTAGTAATGAGCAGGCATTCGTAAAAGAAACGTCTACTCACAGGCGACGCAGTAACTCTTCTTCATTTCGAGAGAAACCGGTAAACGCTGCAGCTTAGATGTAATTCGATCTTGTCAGAAATATCTCTTTGGAGAATGCAATAAGAGCACAGTGCTGTGGCGTGAACAAAACATTTCCTTTTCAAGAATTACGTTAGTCTTAGTAATGCAATTAAAGGAATGAAAACTACCTGGGAACGACCTTCCGTACTCGTGCAATCATATCCATAGAAAACATCGCGAAATGTCTGCGTCGATAGGCCCACGGAAGACTGCGACACCATAAATGTTTCTTCGGGGTGTCTATGTAGCAGCCAAAGCTGTAAATTATCACAGAAGGCCTCGTTCAGCGACTCCTTATAAAGGAGAAGAGGAAACGCCGTCGGTGCGCTCAGACGAACGAAAAACAGAAAAAACAAAGAATTAGGCGGCGTGTTCCTAGCACTAACGACACCAGAATCTGCCCCTTCCTAGCCAATTGCTTCCGGTCCCTCCCAGCAACTAAACGCGGTTAAGTCGAAGCCATTGATGCGGCATTAATCGCAGTGAATACAGTGCGAATTGCGAAGGAACTGAAAGAGTTTCTTTCTATCCATTTTTATGTTAGGGAGCTTGGGAGTGGTGCTTTGGTCCCCATTCATGAAGACCTGCCAGTCGTGTTACCCGTCTTCAAACGATGCAATAGCTCCCAGTCTGGCGCAAGCGGGAGCGCGATATGTTGCGGAGAATTAACGTGAACGCTACAGGAATGACATAAACATTGGCGGGCCCAAGCATACTGTATAAGCGGTACACATGGCATCGAGCTCGCCTATGAAACGCAGCAAAAGTTGTAGTGTTCCTTTCCACGAAGTATCTGAGAGACCTGCTGAAATGTGCGCAAAGAAGAGAGCAGGAGGAAGCTAAGCCTAGACTAGAAAAGTCAAGTGAAGCAATGGAATTTTTTTATGTGCAATATTTAGGAGCTTTTTTTGTTTAATAACAATAATGTTACTCCACTAACAGACAGTGGAGCAAAGGATATATATATATATATATATATATATATATATATATATATATATATATATATATATATATATATATATATATATATATATATATATATATATATATATATATATATATATATAGTCATATAATGAGAAGCCAACAAACACTATATATATATATATATATACACACAGTGAAGTAGACGCGCGTATGAAGCGGTTTATTGACGTTTCGGCCGGGGTCCGGCCTTCATGATTCATGATCATGATTCTGATGAAGGCCGGACCCCGGCCGAAACGTCAATAAACCGCTTCATACGCGCGTCTACTTCACTGTGAATATTTACCCGGACCCAGAACTGCTTTTTTTCTGATATATATATATATATATATATATATATATATATATATATATATATATATATATATATATATATATATATATATATATATATATATATATATATATATATATATATATATATACTGGGCATGGGCATGGCAGCATCGACAGAATGCGGAGCACTAATCCGTTTGTCTTCCTTGTGCAGCTGTGTGGCCTTCTTGGGTGTTTCAACGTTGGCTGTCCGGACATCAGCGTGCTGAACCTCTCTGCGCATGTCCATCTTTCAACGCATCAAGACATCGATCAAGAAATACGCCCACCAGCATTGGAATCTTGGCATCCGTATCATCATTCTTCGGCAACACGTTCTGATTGCCAGGAACCTGGACTGCAGGGGGCATCACAGTGCACTCAAGCTATAAATGGGATTCATGCTCGTTTTGCAACCACTGGGCATGGCAGCATCGACAGAATGCGGAGCACTAATCCGTTTGTCTTCCTTGTGCAGGTGAGCAAAAAGTATGGAAAATGTTTTCGTTCTAATGACCTATTCCTGTTGGTGCTGCCGTGCCCTCGGCTTTGTTGCTTGCTACAGGTTTTCACATTGTGTCTGAGGAAATTATTATTGTTAGCCGGAGACATTGAATCGAACCCAGGCCCTGACATGACCCGAATTTTACAACAACTTAATGATATTGCAGTCGACATAAAAGATATGAAAGAGAACAGATTACTGAACATAGAGAACAAATTAGATGCCCTGTCCAGGCTTGAGAGCCGAGTAACGTCCTGCCAAGAACAGGTTAGTTGTATGAGTACAACGATTGAAAGGCTTGAAGCAAGGCTTGAGCATCTTGAAAATTATAGTAGGAGGTCAAATCTGATCATATATGGCATCCCAGAAACTGAAGAGGAAACAAATGAATCGCTTGAAGAAACCGTAAACAAAGATATTTTTCATGATATTTTAGGACTCGACCCTATCCCTATTGAGCGGATACATAGGTTAGGTAAACCGGCAATTGACAAAACACGTCCTGTAATCCTAAAGCTTTTAGACAGTAGGCATAAAACTGTGATACTCAAGAACGGAAAGAAACTAAAGGGAAAAGATTATTCAATTGGCGAAGACTTTTCAAAGAACGTTCGTGAACTAAGAAAGAAACTATGGGATAGCGCGAAGCCGAACCGAGATAAAAAAGAAAGGGTTTCCTTGGTGTTTGATAAGTTATATATCAATAATATTCCTTACGTTTGGGACTGCGAAAAAAATGATAAAGTGAGGGTTCAAAAAAACGACGGGATCGGCGCAAGTCGGCCCGTGACGCGAAGTTGTACGCAGTTGCGAAACCGCTCACCGATAAAGTGAGTGGTTCATTTACCCCAGCTTCTTTCTTCACTAAGACAGATAGCTTGTCTTGCCATAGTAACACGGGCCAATCTAGTATAAAAAGCTTGAGAATAGTTAACATTAACGCACGCAGCGTTGCAAACAAGAAAGACTCGCTTGAACTTAAACTGCTGGAGTTCGACCCACACATATCAGTCCTGACGGAAACTTGGTTACATGAGGACTTAGCAGATGACCTGGTATTTCCTCCTCATTATAAAGTTGTTCGCAAGGACAGGACCTCAAGGGGTGGTGGCGTAGCCATTCTCTTAAAAGACTCTGTAGAATGCGACCTTGTATATGATGTTCCTGACCTTGAATGCCTTTGCATAAAAATTTCTTGCTGGGGTCATTCTTTCATCCTGTATGGTTGCTATAGGCCACCAGATGCCGCACCCGACTATCTTATTAAACTACAACATCACCTGTCTCATTTCCAAAATAAGAAAATACTGTTAATAGGTGACTTCAATCTGCCAGATGTGTGCTGGTACCGCTTACAAGGCGGTGCTAAGTCTGGGAGCAATGCAGACGTTCTGTTTGATGTCATGCTTACTCATGATTTAGCTCAAATTGTAAATCAACCTACTCGTGTACAAGGTTCATCTTCCTCTATACTAGACTTAGTTTTTGCTAGCCGTCAATATTCTATGCATACTGTATCGGTCGAAACAGGCATTTCAGACCATCACCTCGTAAGCGTATCGATAGATTTAGTTAAGTCCCCTTACCACAACAAAAAAGCCAGTCACGTACGTTGTTTCAAGGATTATTCTAGGGCTGATGATGCCGCAGTGATTGATCATATGGAAACTTGTTTATCGAGCTTCGATGATAATGACGATGTCTGCAAGCTGTGGGAGCGATTCGTCGAAATGTGTCAATATTGTCTAAATGCCTTTGTTCCGAATAAACGCAAAAAAGTTCACAAACGCACACCTTGGATGACGCGGAAGATTATTCAACTGAAGCGAAAACTAAAAAGATCTAAGAAAAAAAACCACCAGTTAAGTCAGATTGAAACGCTTAAAAATAATCTTGAACGTGCGGTTCGTGAGTCAAAAGACTTCTACTTTAACACAACATTACCCAGTTTTGTTAAAAATGACCCAAGTAAATTTTGGAACTTCCTGAGTGACAGCAAGAAACATATCTCAAAAATAACAGCGGAGGGAGATACTTTGACTGATCCGATTGACATTGCACGCCATTTTAATTATTTTTTTCACAGCGTATTCTCTGAAAAAGGTGTACAAACTGTACAAAGCGCATCAAATTTTCCTGTATCGGAGGTTGACTTTGTTAGCCTCCCTGGTGTATTTGCTTTGCTTTTAGAACTGAAACCTAAAACTTCTTCTGGTCCTGATAATTTACCCAATGTATTTTTGCGACGGTATGCCGAAATAATTGCGAAGTTTCTTTTTGTGTTGTTTAAAAAATCTCTGCTGTCATCAAAACTTCCGGTTGAATGGAAGACTGCTCGAGTTGTTCCCATCTTTAAAAAAGGTGACTGCACATTACTACAAAATTACCGTCCTATTTCTTTAACTTCCGCATGCTGTAAAATGCTCGAACATATTATTGCTAAACATATTAACAAATTTCTTGAAGAACACTCCATATTAAGCGACTTTCAGCATGGGTTTAGAAAGGGCTATTCTACAATAACACAATTAGTTACAATAGTACACACCTTTGCTAAAACACTGGATATGAATGGTCAAATAGACACCATATTTATGGATTTCAGCAAAGCATTTGATAAAGTTCACCACGAAAAACTGATTCAAAAACTAAAAAACATTAATCTTCCAGACATTTTAATATCGTGGATTCAAGATTACCTCACGAATAGAGTGCAATTTGTTTCAGTCGATGGGTGCAGCTCCAGTTGTCTCCCAGTCACCTCTGGGGTGCCCCAAGGAAGCGTCTTGGGGCCTTTGCTTTTTCAGATTTACATAAATGATATTGTTAATGTGGTTACTCCAGGAACTCATATTCGCTTGTTTGCTGATGATTGTGTCGTTTTCCGTCAAATTACGTGTACTAACGATCAAAACGAACTTGACCAGTGTCTTCGAAATGTTCTTGATTGGTGCAGCGAGTTTTCCATGGTTCTTAACACTGAAAAAACAGTTTCGATGCAAATAACACATAAAAAGAACCCAATTAACCACGTGTATACACTCGGATCATCAACACTAAAGCAGGTTAATAGCTACAAATATCTAGGTGTAACAATCACAAGCCGTCCTTCCTGGAACTCACATATAGATAACATATGCTCCTCTGCATTTAAAAAGCTGTGTTTTCTGAGGCATAAACTAAGAAATTCACCTTCTCACATAAAACTTCTAACGTATAACACTTACATCAGGCCAAAGCTCGAGTATGCTTCGGTTGTTTGGGACCCATTCACTAAACTTAACATAGATAAATTAGAAAGGGTTCAAAGAAAAGCTGTTAGGTTTATCTATTCCAAATTTAAAATCACCGACTCCCCCACTGACCTCATGGCGGCTAACAATATTGAAACACTTGAAACGCGAAGAGGAAAATATCGCCTTGAATTTCTTTATTCTTTACTTAACCATAAGTTTGCTTTGGATCCTTCACAGTACATATCCCCTCTAACCACACGTTATACCCGACATCATCACATTCACTCATTGACACCGTATTTTGCGAAAACTGACTGTTTTAAATATTCCTTTTTTCCGCGGACAATATCCGATTGGAACCATGTTATGACATCTTAATAGTTTGCAATATTTGTCTCCTTATTTTTATGTATATTTCTTTTCATTGTGTTCTGTATCTTTTGAGTTTTAAGAATATATGCCTGTCCTGCTTGGACCCTGAAAAGGGTCTGCAGTATGTACTAAATAAATAAATAAATAAATAAATAAAATATATATATATATATATATATATATATATATATATATATATATATATATATATATATATATATATATATATGTATATTAGCACAGCTCTATATATGTTTTCGTTTCGCGATATATCGTCTGGCGCAGGCAGTCTGTCTCGTGCTGCACGTTGCAAACGCACCTAAGTGTGACAGAACTGCTTCGCTAATCTGGAGATCGCGAGATCCAGTACGTGGGTGACGCGTGAGTTTCGTTTCACAGCCGCCGCTGCCGCCGACAGACCTCCCCGACAACGCGCGATACTCTGGCGCCATCTCGTAGACATCGTCGCCGCCCTACGCTTTCCTTCTCCCCCTTTCGCCATACCCTCTTCTTCTGCTTTGCTCCTCGCGTCTTTCATCTGCCACTGCCCTCCGCGTTTGTTTTTTTCATCTGTCGCTGTGCTCGTTAGCTCGGTTTCGCCGACGCCAACACTCGCCACAGGAACGGGTGCCTGCGCCCTACAAAAATGCAGCAGATCCCACGATTTGGAATCTATATAGAGCGAAGCTTCGTGTGAGTGCATAAATAGTCGAAACACAAGATTGTGTTTATTGAATGTCCGCACAAAGTGGCACTGAAGGATTTATTCAGGCATTGCAGAGAGCCTAATGCAATGTCACCGTCGCTGCCGCGGATGGATGGATGGATGGATGGATGTATGGATGCTATGAGTGTCCCCATAAGAAAGGGGGAGGGGGGCGTTGCGCCACCAAGCTTTTTTTTATTATTTTGCCAAATTTTCTACCTATCCAAAAAAAGAACACGAATTCCCAGCACCAAACTTTCTGAACCCCTATTGGGAACTTTGTTATTTCACACCTCCGTTGTTTGTCGTCTCCCTACTTTTCTTTCACCAAATTTCCGATCGACTCTTACTAATCTCTGTTGCGCACATATTTACTTTTCAGAGCACATTTTCAGAGCACAGGCTTTTCACAGACTGACCTGCCCTCTTTTCTCCTACAGTGGCGGAAGCCCTCCTGACTTTGTCCCAAGCTGAAGAAACAACCATTCACATCGAAACCATTGACAATCTTTTATTGAATTCTTGGGTTTTACACGCCAAAACGTTTAACGGGCCCCATTGCACGGGACCCGGGTGTTTTTGCATTTCGTCCCCATCGAAATGCGGCCGCCACGGCCGCGATTTGATCCCGCGACCTCGTCCTTAACAGCCCAAGACCAAAACCGTTAATCCACCGTGATGAGTGGCAATATACGTAAGTCGGTGCGCTAGCCCATGTATATATAGTATTACTGCTGCTTTATTCAGGGGGGGGGGGGGGGTACTCGGTGAGAGATGCTGCAGGACAAGGCGAGCTTATCAAGCACAGAAATCTGGAGTGCCTCGACACAGAATTTGGGACCCAGTTCGAGAACACGGCGTTGCTTGTCCGGTAGGCTGTGGTCGCCAAGGATCCTTACTTCGTTCTTTCGAGCAGCAATCTTCTTTTTGGGTCATGAAGTCGGGCCGACACAGTTTCACGGGAATTCCGCAAGCTGATAGATCGTCCTGCACCACATTGCGTAAACGCTGCCGCACACACCCGGGTTGGGGCAGGATACTTGAATTGAATTCTGGGGTTTTACGTGGCAAAACCACGATTTGATTATGAGGCACGCCCTAGTGGGGGACTTCGGATTAATTTCGACCACCAGGTGTCTTTAACGTGCCGCCAGTGCACGGGACCATGGACGTTTTTGCATTTCGCCCCCATCGAAATGCGTCCGCCGCGGCCGGGATTTGATCCCGCGACCTCGTGCTTAGCTGCAGCGCAAGATTATAGCCGCTATGCCACCGCGGCTGGTGGAGGAAGGATGGGCAGCGGAAGAGCAGGCAGTCACCGAAGAAGCTCGCCTTCCGCCACCACTCTGAACGAAGTAGCCTCCAAAGGCGTCGATCGTGGCTTCGAGAGGGCTGCAGAAAGCCACAGAGAACTTGAACGTCAGGGGAGCCGGCAGAAACCTTGGCGTACCAGGACGCAGTGTGAGCACGGCTTATGCAATGAAATATACAACACAGCAGGACTGGAGAGATCGAGGTTTTGACAAACAAAAAATCCCGCTTAACAGGAAATGAATTGCAGTAGGGTGTCAAACACTGCGAGTTGATGTTCATTACAACGACAGCGCAAACGGGACGCCGACACGGCGAAAAGAAACCCACAGGACAAGCGCTGAACTTGTCAGTACGTCAACCATCTCATCCAGTTTTACTCGCTACAGCAAGAAAAACAACTTTCAACCAGTGGTAGCCGACCTTTCGACCTCCGCACGGCCCATGCCATGCTCTGTCAATTGAGTTACGGCGCGGCTGTCCTTTAGTGCAATTGGGTGTTTGGGCATGTGTACTTAACCTAGCCCTTGAAGTCAGGACAAGGCGGGGGGGGGGGGAGGGGGAGAGAACTAAATTTTTTTAGTTCCAGTGAAAGTAGGTCACTTTGGCAGACTCAGGACATTGGTCCAGTATTGGGGGCGAGCTCCACCACTCTAAAAGCTGGTGCCGCCGTCAGCGTGACGTGGTATGAGGGATTACGTGGACACAGCGTCCGCGTCGGCTGCTTTGGAAGCGGCGGAGCAAGTTGAAAACGAAAGTTTAAAGGCCCACATGAGCTGCGGTTCTGATTAAGTGGGGAAGTTTTCCCGCTACGGGTGTCTGCTTGACAACACTTGAAAGCACTATAACAGCCATTGGCTGCCTTCGAAGGCGTATAATATGGTAAGCTGCTGCTCGGTGCCGCAGTGCCGGACGTACGCAACGGAGCCCGGTGTCAGCCTTCACACGTGCCCGCAGGACAAGAGGCTGCGTGAAGCTTGGATCGCGAAAATTAGAACCGGTAAGCAGCCATCGGCTACAACTCGTGTGTACAGCAAGCACTTTCCCGAGGAGCATTTCTGATACGGCGTTGGGGCTGCGATGTTCGCTAAGTAGCAGAATTAAGGCGCACACTAAGACGCTCGCCCGCGCGTTGCCCGGCTAATGCTACGAAGCTTTGGTATATGAACGTGTTGATGATAGATACTGGCAATTTCAGTGGAATGGAAAGCAAACGGTAGAACCACATTAAAAAGGGCATGGAATATGCTCATGTTTCATTTAGCCCCGAACAATGTACTGGATTAAAAAAGAACTAAGCAGCGAGAAAATGCTCGTTAAGAAGACTGATAAACATACAGTGCGATGCAACTTGAGAAATAATGATATTGCAGCGTCCAAGAATTTAGAAGAAGAAAAAATGCTGAATCGTCGCGATGGCACATATCACAAGTCACCGTAGGCGTCGAAGTTCCCAGTTATAACGAAATTATCTTTGAACAATTGTGATAGCGTCCACGCAACGATTTCTGCTTTTGCGCTATCAAATGCTCATATGCTACGGATTAACGAAGTACTATAGCGCCAAACAGACGACACGGGAAGAAGAGACACAGACGAAGCGCTCGTCTGTGTCTCTTCTTCCCGTGTCGTCTGTTTGGCGCTATAGTACTTCAGTAATGCACCAACTAGCCCAACAAAAAGTTTTGCTACGGATTAAAGCTGACGGCTCGGTGCGAAAACACGCTCGCAGCGAAAGCGAAACATTGTGCGCGGACATGCATGCAGACGCGCACTCGGTCATTGCGAATCCGTGCGATTACTGCACTGAGGCTTCATTCTGTTATGCTCCATTTGGTTATACAGAGAGCCCACTATAAGAACATATTTCACATAGTTTGCTCTCTGCAATTGCCTACCTTTCACGTGAGAAACCGGTTCGTGGGGACTCCATCGCGGCGACCTCGCGCAGTGGGCGTCCAATGTATGTATTCGGTAAAGAGATAGTGTGTGTAAACCATTCTGTGGTTTCTGTTAGCCCAAGATTATTTTGACAATAAAAAAATTCTCTCGTTTCGAGAGTACTTACGGAAACGTCCAGGAGGCCACCCACGTGGTGCTTTTATTGAGTGCCGAGAGCCAAACCTCTACCGACAGATGGCGACTCCGTAAGTATTTGCCTCCAATATCCTTGACGTGCTGCACCAGAGGTGGTCACCATACTTTTTGGAGCGCTCCTCTTAGCCATTGGGAAGCAGAGTGTGCGCATACTAAGGGTAGGTTCCGCGTTATCTGTAGGTGAATGTAATCTACATAGTATGGTGCGACTAAGGTGGGCGTGCTAATCATGGTGGCAGACGCGGATAATCCTTGAAACGGCAGGTGTCAGATAGTAACACGTTCTCGTGAGATAGGAATGAGGGGAGGGATAGAGAGAAAGATAATCAATTGCTTCTTCTCGGCCTCAGTGTAAGTTTACTTTCCTGCATCGAAGACGACAGCCCGCTGGTTGGCTTCTCCCAAAACCCTGAAGCACAGAGTGAAGGTATTTAGGGCGCGATATTTTTGTTGCGGGTAGTGCTGCGACGAAGGAGAGCTTACCATCAAACGTAGTGACTGGCTTTACATAATTTCAAGAATGAAGCATATTTTGCGTCTCGAAGAAGGATGGCGGTAAAGGACGCCATGTAGCCAAGAACGATGGTAACTTACAAAATGCCCCAACATTAAACAGACTGAGCCCAGTTAGCTACGCGGGACATTATCTCATCAGTCCGGCAGCAATTTAAGAAACATTTTCAGGTTGTTTGCGTACTTCCTGGCAGTATTTCCGTCTTAGGCCTAAGTTAGTAACCGAGTAACTGGATTATGTACGTTAGGCACTCGTAGCCCCAATTTCAAATAAATAAATAAATAAATAAATAAATAAATAAATAAATAAATAAATAAATAAATAAATAAATAAATAAAGCTAGTTATTTGGATTGAAGATTTAGTGCAAATGCAGTGACAGTTAGCCACCTTGGAGCGAAATACTTACACAGAGAGTCGTATAAACGCCATTCGTATGGCACCTTCATCGCAACGACAAGGAGAGACTCGTTAAGAGGAGAACTCTAGCGAAAGTCCGTCGTATACAAATGCACAAGAGAGACAATGTCGAAGCGATGAACAAGACGACAATTAATGAGGGGGAAAACCTGGAAATACTGAGGCGGACGTCGATTGCGAAGCAATTCCAGCGAAAACGGGGTCAGGTTTTCTCCCGGCACTCCGACTGGACCACCTTTTTCCGTGTTAGCAGGGTCGAACTTGACAAACGTCTTAACGGTAAGTCAAAACCTATCACCAGTCCCCAGGGTCGCTCTGCTGGAAGCCGCAAAATGCAAACACACACACACACACACACACACACACACACACACACACACACACACACACACACACACACACACACGCACGCGCACGCGCACGCGCACGCGCACGCGCACGCGCACGCACACGCACACGCGCACGCACACGCACACGCACACACACACACACAGCAGCTCTACGGCGACGGGAAGCACTTCGAGAAGTTTCACTGAACCAGCCTCACTCCTGCGCGCCCCGCCCACCACTTACGACCCCCGTTTTTGGCCAGTAGCCAAAAAAGAAAGAAAAGGAAAACAGAGAAAGAGAGAAGGAAGACAGTATTCCGCGTTATAGCCACAATGTCAAACCTACGCCATTTCACCTATGTTGTTTTTTTCTTGGAGAGGGGGGGGGGGGGGGTTCACGTTGAACGATTTTCTATTGACTGAGTTCAGATAATGGCTAGGCCATTTTTTTCGAGCGGGTGGCCTTTTGCTGTCCGCAACCTGAATTCGCCCATTTTGTTTCTTCGCCAGGAAGAAGTAAACGATCGTACGCACTCAGCAGCGCCGTGAGGAAGACGCCCTGGGGGGAGCAAGCGATAGTGGCATGCAGCTGGGTGCTCTAGCATGCACAAAGGGTTTATTAACTGGGCAATTACCTGAAGGGTGTTCGCGCGTCCCGTAGCTGTACTGTACAGCGGATGCAGGACGTGTGGCTACCGGCACGGTACGACGCCGTCACTACATTACTGTCAGAGGCGGTGCGAAGCGGTGGCTGAGGCGCCTGGCCGCATCGACGCATTCATTGCTTGGTCTTTCGACCCGCGATACGAACCGGGCGAGACGGAAATGGGCGGTCACGGCGCGTGATGATAATCGCTAATGAAGATGATGCTTTGAGGAACGCCGTAATGGAATGTGTCCCCCCCACTTATATAGCTTCCTTTCCCTTCAAACTGCAAATATGATTGCGTTCTTGACGAGTCAGTTCATCTCACCGCGTGGACGGTCCACTTCGTTCTCCCGATTTCTGTCATCGCTGTCGCGTCCGCTACGTGTTGACCATCCGCGGTAGGCGGCACATATTTAGCCACTTCATTTATTCGTGAAAAAAAGGAGGAACCTCATTTCGGCGATGCAGCTGGCGAGATCGAGAAGTTCGAATGCCGTCGTTCCTAACTGATTCTCATCTCCTGTTTTTCTCCACCATCTGTATACTTCGGTGCCTTCACTACAGCATCTTGGAACTGCTGAGTGTGTCGGAATCCTTCTCGGAAACCCTTTCGGTCCTCCACAATGTTGGATGTCCTATTTTGTCCCTATGCTTATTCTAAAGCCATATTCTAGCAATGATTTCCAACGGGGATATCATACAGCGTGTTACCTTATTCTAGTTTATAGCTGGTTGTGCGAAGTAGCTGCCAGCTTTGCTAAGTACCGAGTATTTGACTTGTATGATCGCTTTCTTTTTGCTGACCCCGTTAGCACTTTCCTCAGCGTCGGACGATAAAGATGTCGAAGAAGCGTGCCAGAGCAGCAGTTATAATCATACATGTTATTGTATAGAACACTAGCAGCAGAAGCGTTCATTGAAATTTAAAAAAAAAACAATAAGTGTGCACCTTTCAAGACGTTCGTATTTCGTCTTGCTACACAGCGCGCAACCAATACAAAGGGCGCACTGGGTTCCACGCTAGTGTTGCTGTTTGAATTGCGGTAAGAATTCGAGAAAAAGAAACGCGCAACATCGAAAGTTAACCACGGGGTCTATAACATGAAACTATGCCAATATATTTTTATTCTAATCTCCTGATGTCAAATTTGTGTAACCGCCGACGCAAGCCTCCGGCGGCCACCCGCACAGTTGGCTGAACAGACCAATCAAATGCACTCCTCGTTCATAGGAGGTCACTTTTGTCTGCTTGAAAAATGAATAACATTGCCTACACTGAGCAGCTTGTCTTATCTAATTGGCTGACAAGAGGCGAGGAGCACGCTCAAGGGGAGAGGGATTCGATGGGGCCGAGCCACCGCACTGAAAATCGATGACCGGATGAAGAGGGTGGTGCTGGCGTCTTCGATTGGCCCACTTTCCCTTACTTAGCTTGCAGTGGCTAATCGAAAATTGCGGCGGCATGCAACGGAAACTTAATAATGACGCTAAAACGGATCCTCAGCAAAGAAGAGTTGGCAGAACGAGGTCGTAAACATGCCGAAAGTGCTCGAAAGCGTTACACGGCCACGCAAAATGTTTTATTATATGCAAATAAACCCATGCTCTCCGGCAGGTGCGAGTAACCAGTGCCTGAGCGATCAGTGGCAGCCATCATTTAGTTCTTTCGGAACGGGGTAGCCTGCGGCTATTCAGAAGACAATTCAGTTTTGTTCGGCATATTAATGCATTTTTAACGCTGACGCGTCACTTTGACGCGGTGAGTTTTTGTGGTTTTGTGACGTCATGTGACAGGCAGGTGACAGTGGGTGCAGCCCGAAAGCTTTTGACCAATAGCCGAGGGCTAATGGCGAAAAGGCATCGAATCAGAAATAACTATTTTTCTTTCGTTCGATCAAATCATGCATAATCAGTGTGTACACGTCATATCTAATGGGGAGCTATCGCCGTTTTCGTGACGTCGCGTGACAAAGAGGTGAAGTGGGGGTGGTTCAAAAAAGTTTTTGACCAATCGCGGAGGGCTGATTGCAGAATTAGAATAGGAAAGTTTGGAATAGATGAACTTTATAGCGCCACATATTCAGCCACTTGGTTCCAGCTGGCCCGTGGCTGCTGAATATTCACCAACGTTTGCTTGCCAGGATTTCGTGAACAAGCTTCGAATGACTGATGGCAATACAGAAATATTTGCCACGAGTGCAGAAGCATGAGGCCGCGGCTAACCTATATTTTCTTCACGGCACACACAGTTGACGCTACCGTCTTGTACTTCGGGAAGTGATTCGTAGGCATCTAGCAATGTACATACCGCTGCACCCACTGTATACATAAGAAAAGACTGTCTGAAATTATCACTGGTAATGGAGGAGCACTCTATTCAATGAAGCGCGTTCAAGGCAGCCAGTGCGCTGAAGACACACTGTATGCCTGAGGAAGGACCGTCACAGCTTGCCACTAGTAACGAAAGAGCAGATGCTGTTGCCGATGAAGCGCTTTCGGAGCAACCAACAGTGAAAGCTCTCGTGAAGAAACAAATTCGCTGTATAAGAAGACAGTTCGCCACGTTTTTTTTTTCTGTTTTACTTGTTGCTGGGAACGGGAACAACATGCGCATCCAATGCATGTAGTCTTCTGAATGGGCAAGGTGATCTTGCAACGTGCTTCTTGAGGGGGGAGGAGGAGGAGGAAATAAAGAGAGAAGGCAGGAATGTTAACCAGAAATGCGTCTGGTTGGCTACTCTACTCTGGATGTTTGTAGGCAAATAAATTTTGTACACAGAAAGAATGTGGCAAAATATTCTACGTGACCCAGATGTCGGGGCAGGGAGGGCATCGTAGTGTACAGAGAACCGAGCAACATGTCTTCAGACCTTCTGTGAACCTCGGAGATCGTGGACAGTATCTGCAAAAGCGAATTACTTTCATCGGCCCTTTTGCCCGTACTCGTTGCAGTGCTTGGATTTTCATTGCTCTGATACAAAGGCACCGATGCTAAGGGCGCATGCGCTCACGCGACCGAGTTGCGGGGCACGTTCGCCGCAGAACGGCAACTGTTATAGCAATATTTCAAACGCACGTGCTGTCGCCCGAGAGCATTGGGGCGACTGAAGGTTGACATGCTGAGGTGGAGTGCTTCGGGAAGGACCGCCCTCCTCTTCTACAACCATCCTCTCTTGCCGTGGCGGCTTCTGAGGCAGGCTCCTGCGGCGGGAGAAAGGGAGAGAGAGAGAGAAGCGAAGAAGGAAAGGCAGGTAGGTTAAGCAGACTGAGTAGGTTAACCAGGTTAACCTACACAGGTTAACCAAACTGAAGTAGTGGTGAACACGGTCGGCCACCATCGAAAATCTGATCTGCCGGTCAAACGCGTCGGTTTTTATACACGAGTCATCGAACGTTCCAGAGTAATCTCTGGTGCCCACACGTCTTCCAGAAAGTTCTACACCATTCGCGTCCCGCATACATGCAATCAGAATACACAAGGTTCGGTCACGACAGACACCGGATATAATCACCGACAACATTACAGAAACTTCTGATACATGCTGTTACGTTTGACCTGCGGAGGCTGGCGATCTTTTGGGAAGCGACTCTCCCCAACTGAGCGGCGCCACCATGTCTACTGCGGCGACTCGCTTTCTAAGGACGACAATACAACAGTCCCCAGCCAGTCGGCGCCACCGTGTCTAGGGGCGGTCGGCGGAGCAAGTATTGTTAGTGTGTTCGCCGTCACCGTCACGGTCTGTTTGGAGCAGGGGAGCTCCTGGAAGATGTTTTGCGGTGCCGTCTCACGGGTATTAGAAGTCAATGGACAGATGCGGTGGCCACTGTCTGCGGAATCAACTCTGGGATAAAGAGGCGCCTGCTCGGGGCAGGAGCCGTGTCTGCGAGAACCCTCTCACCTCGGTGTGGTCAGTGAAACCTGTGAGAAAGTGAATGTGTAAACCCTCCTCCTCAAAGGCGGGTCGGCGACGATGACTTTGGTCGCTCCCATCGGTCGAAAGTTGAACGGCCCTTTTCCCTCACCTAGGGATCTAGAGAGGACAGAGTGCATTTAAGCAGCCGTCGTCGGCTGTTCAGGGTGCATTCTCTCTCAGTCATGCTATACTGATGAACTGTAACGTTCTCATCTAGATACTATAAATAAACAAGTACCTGCTTTCATCAACGTCCTCAGTGTGGATGAGTTGGACGACGCCACGGGCCAGCTACCATCTATTCCATGCCCGACCCCAACCTTTACAATGCAGGCGCGTCCCGCGCTGAGGGATAACATTTGTTAGACGGTGAAAAACGCTCACCCGAATAATATAAACAAGTCCACGTGTCAATGTATAAAGTTACGTGTACTCACGCTATAGATGTGCTGGTTAAATGCTCTGTTTTCTATAGAATTACACGATGAAACAACAAAAGCTATGCCGAAATACCCTCACTGCAGCAAATATGTACGTCAAGTGCATTATTCCTTTATTAAAGCAAATAGGTTTCTAGAAGTGTTCGGCAATTCGCCAACATTGGCAATCATCGTCGATGGTACCTGCGTACTTTCTTCAGTACATACCAGGTCCCTGCATCCCCCAGTTAGGACTATGCAGCCACACTCGCCTGTTATGTTTCTGATGGCGCCCGATGCATATCTCACTTTCATTCTCACGAACAGACACTGCAAATGTGGTTTGCGCAAACTGATTCGTGGGGGATAACTGACTAAACTAATTCGCGACACCTTTCCCTCGGACCTTGCCTGCATATACGAAGGGAAGCAACGCTACTTTGCTATCACTTGCCCGCAGTTGCGTTCACAAATGCTCTGCGCAATGCGCATTGTCATGTTGAGCCTTGCTATGTGGACGACCATGATGTTATCAAACTTTTCATCTGTGTCGGGCCCCCTCATTAGAACAGACGGTTATCTGTTTTCTATAAACCCGAGAGGTGTCCGCTGTCTGAGTGTAGAGGTTCAGGCTCCTGTCCTCTACATATGTCTACACAGCAGCCTGTGAAAGCACCGGACCGTTTAAGGACTCGAGGCTCTATGTGGCAGCCTGTCACCGCATTCAGACGTAGCACCTCGTTTTCCTTTTTTTCCTTATATGTTGTTTATAACTATTCCATTTCCACGCGTTGGATAGTAAACAAGCTTCACTGGTGAGCTTGATGACTTTTCCTCTTGCGTATCTCTCCCTCTCTCTCTCTCTACCAGTCTCGCGATGTGTTTCAGCATAGACGTGACAGGGTAGTCAACAGAACTTTCTTATACAAACTCCCAAACCTTAGTTATTCGGTGCTTTAATTTCTGCACAACCAATAACGGACATTCGCATAAGGCAGGATTTCTCTACAGATTCTCCGATTCACTGCAGAAAGAATTTTCGGCCCTCGAAAAGAGAGAAAGCGAAGCTTCAGCTCCCGCGCGATTTGGTAAGTGCGACATCCCAGCGAGCAGGATACGCTACAACACCCTGCTGCGGCTAGCCAGCGCAGAGCTACCGGCGTCGACCGAGAGAGAGCCTGACGCCGTCCGAAAGAGAGAGCCACGAGCAGAGCGCACGGACACCGGCCGTCTGACGGGACGGGGAGCAGCAGCAGCAGCAGAGAAGAGCAACGCCGCCCTCGCCCCCCCTCCTTCACTCGCCGCAGGAGCGACGGGTGGCGGCAGCGGCGGCGCGCGGCGGCGTCGTGCTTTCAACAAGTGCTGCCCTCGGCACAGGACCCGGCGGTCGGTCCAGTCGTCATCGGAGCTCGAGCATGGCCGGTGGCGCTCTCCAGGCGGCCCTCGCCGCCGCGCTACTGCTCGCCGGCTGCGGAGGACGCTGCACCGCGGGCGTCGGCGTCCACGACCGCGGCGCCGGCGGCGCGCCCCCGCCCTCCTCCGCCGCGCTGGACGGGGACGACCAGCGGCAGCTGAAGCTGGACGCCGTGCGCCACCAGATCCTCTCCAAGCTGAGCCTGCGCGAGCGGCCGCCCCAGCACCGGGAGTCCGCGCCGCCGCTGGCCCGCGAACTGGCCCTGGAGGCACTGCGCAGGGTGCACCTGCTGCCCGAACCGCGCGCGCTCGAGGACCAAGGGGCGCCGGACCCGAGGCAGGAGGACGACTACTACGGACGCACGGCCGAGATCATCGCCTTCGCCGAACCCGGTGAGCGTTTTTCGCTGTCACCCTCCCGCGTCCACCGTCTCCGCATCGTTTGTTCCTCTTCCGGGACGCCGTTTCCTTCCGGAAAGAAAAAAAAAGGAGAAGAAGGAGAAAGAACTTTCTTACCAGGCGTTCTCCTTTCGGCTCGCTCTTCTCCCGCCACTTCTCGAATTGTCCCTGTCGCTCGTATGCGAAAGGTGTGCGGACCGCATCTGCCTCGCTACTGAAGAGTGGCCCTGTGTATGATAGCGAGTAGGCGAGGGGAAGGACTTGCGCAGTCTGCGTAACTGCGTTCTCGTTTTATTTGGCGCGCCGCGCCGACGGCTCGCCGGTGGTTGAACACGTGCTCCTCCCGCAATTTTCGCGGGCCGTGCGTTTGCCGCGCTGGAAATCACCTTCGGCGTGTTGCGGAAGCAACTGGACGCCACTCTCGCGCAACGCGGCGCAATTCATTCCAAATATATTTTAATTTGCTCCCTTCAGAACATTGCTTTTTCGGCGTGCTTACACTCGGCCATCTGTCAAATGTCTCGAAGCTTAGCAAGACACAACACCGATAAAGAGCAGCGTGCCCTCGCTTCGAAATCTAAAGCGCGAATTTATTTATTTATTTATTTATTTTCTTTGCACGCCGCCCACCAGACTGTTTCAAGCTGGGCAGATAACAAAAATATGTGCATCATAAACAAACAAACAAAGCTGGTAGCATGAAAAAAAAAGAAAACACGCAACAGAAATTGTCACGATCTCTTCGTGCACTGCATCACGAGATCCATTTAGGTTATTCAAATCGAATACAGCACATGGAAAGAATGAAAGAAATTATTAGTTCCATGAAAATACGGGCGTGGGAAAGCGAGTTCGGTATAATATCGCGCACGTTTCCCAGCGAAACGGCAAATGTACGATGTAGGATCAATAGCAAAGGAGTAAGCTCAAAAAAAGTTCCAGCGACGTTTTCTTCTTCTCCATGCAATCCTTCGGATATAACGCATTTCCTTTTCTTCTCTTATCACGCAACTTTTTTTTTTATCTTGCGCAGTTTAGGCACTTCCGCAAATTTCTGGGTATACGGGCTTGTTCAAATGGCTGCAGGGTGAGTGCCGTTAAACCGAGTTGGCGCCGCTCTCGGCGTTGTGGCTGCTCAGGCTACGTGTGTCCCGTTTAGCGATCCCCGTTTCGGACGTTTGCTTCAAGCTCGGACGGTAACTCTCGCCGACGTCTTAGACGGATTGCGTTGGCTCGAGAAATCGCGATAACTTGCGGGCCCGATATGTTGCGTAAAATGTTAAGCGTACGCGGCTGCATGAGCGAGATAATCAGTTCGGCGGCACCAAATTGCAGTGAACGCAGCTTCTAGAGCGTTCGTGAATCTCGGCGTAATTTACCAAATTCGATAACAGTGACCGTGTTATTATAATTATTTAAACGAAAATAAATCAAAGAGATGTAATTCACATGGAATGGCGACAGTTACTGCCTTTCGTATTGTAGTGGCAATGATCATTATGAAAATATACTGAAATAAAAGACTGGCATTGCAGTTAGCCACCTGCGTGTAATTGGGAGCGACCAGTTTAGTTTAGTACATGCTGTGGAAGTATTCTTTCGCCACCAATCATATGAGAAAGAAAAAAGAAAGTGGCAGCTAGGCTTGAAATCTTGTATCTCAGTGCTGGAAGGCCAGTTAATCGGTGACGTACTTCCGTCGTCACTTAATGCATTACGATTAGCAACTCCTTGATGACGTCAATGATATTTGCCACGCTAAGGTAGGAGCAATACTTGCAAGCCTTCGTAGAATTTCGGCAGGCATTGTTTTTGGTTCTATCTTCTTGTCCCGAATACCACTGTGAAATGTCTCGCGACACTTGTGAGCTTACAAAACTGAGCCAATGCATGCCCGCAAGTTTTCCTTGGACGTGATCCAGAAGTAAGCCTTTGATCCAGAAGTAAATACATTGCACTTGGATTTCCATCAGGATTACCCCCACCCGTAGCAACGTCACCACCCCCACAATTACGATTTTCTTAAGTATAAAATTATTCCGTAGTAAATGCATGAGGTTGAAATGGATTAATACCGCAAATTGAGGTGACGGAGTATGATAGGTATGATTACATTCTTTTCTTTTTTTTGCCTACTGCTGGGCATATATTTTTTAAATGGTTCGGGCTTTAGTTCGAACGTTCGCAGCTTTTTGGGTAAAGTGGAACGTTTGGACCAATATATGTGTTTATTTGTATGTATACGAGGGGAGAGGGAATTTATAGCTACAAAACATAGATACCAAACAAAGAAAACGAAAAAAGAAAACGAATTGGTATTCCATCTGCATTCCTTGCTTGTCCTGTCTTACATTCTGTATTCTTTTTATCATTGCCTTTACACTTGTGAAATATATTCAGACGTTTTTTATACCCAATCTTCAACGGCTAAAATTTCACAGTTACGCGAAAAAGAAAAGTAACAAAATTACATAAAACACACATGCACAACAAACGGTATCAGTGCCATTCCAGAGAAAAGAATGCGAATGGACAAAATTACAGTTAATCTATCAAAATATGGCTATTAACTTTTTTTTTAATTGCGTAAATTACGCTTAGCATTTGTATAAAAAATTGGAAAGTGCTCATTATCGCTCTATGCGAGCAACCGGAGCCGATCCTTCGAAGCATCCCGTGTCAAGGTTGGTGCTCAGTTTGCCCTCATTATGCAGTCAAAAGCGAGTAGTAGGCCCAAATAACTTCCCCTCCTTGATTAATGGACACGTTCAGGGAGCGTGGGCAACTCCTTTCAGCCGTCTTGCGGACCGCCACCAGCGGATCATTATAGAGGACCCTGTGGCTTACTGACCGTTCGGCTACGTCACGCCTACACCGGAGCATGCGAGGGTAATGTTTGCGCTCGTTTGACCGCAAATTATGACGTTCGACGGAAGGCGTATCTAATTAATGGGCGTTCAAAACCTACCTCCCCTCCTCGTTCCCCCCTTTCGCTAAAGGAAAGCCTTGTGAGGCATTGCATTGTAAAGGGCTCAGGAAGGATCGATTTTCTTCACCAGGGGGCCGTTCAATGTGAACCTGAATGTGCACGGGCGTGAGGCATTTCGGCACCATCGGAATGCGGCCGCCGGAACGGCACACCATCTTTGCACTTAGCTGTCGGACGCCGTAGCGGCCGGTCCAGGACGGCATGTGACGTGCCGGATATATTTCAAAGCGCGGGTAAAATTACGGGTAATCTGTCAGAATATGGCTATTAATCTTTATTTAATTGTGTAAATTACGCTTAGCGTTTGTATAAAAAATTGGAAAGTGCTTCTTATCGCTCTACGCGCGCAGCTGGAGCCGATGCTTCGACGCACCCCGTGTCAAGGGGAGAGAACACGGGATTGCCTTAGATAACGGCTTAACAGCTTAAACATAGCAAGGAGGTACGTCAACGGAGATCTCAGATGCGGCTTCATTCGACGGCTTGGCGGAAATGTGAGAACAGAAGTTGCAGCGTTTAGGTCATTGAAGTTTATATGTCTGCGCTTGTCCCACTTTCTAGATGATGCATATCAAATTGACGTACGTGCATACATACATACATACATACATACATACATACATACATACATACATACATACATACATACATACATACATACATACATACATACATACATACATACATACATACATACATACATACATACATACATACATACATACATACATACATACATACATACATACATACATACATACATACATACATACATACAACCCATCTGTTTATTTTTTATTGCAGAAGCGATAATCAACTGTGGCCGATTCACTGCAGACACCATGTACTGCTCACTCTAAAAGCAATGAACAGCATAGTGCTGGAAGGCGTTATTTGTGAACTACAGTCTTTTTCGCATGAAATGTCTCAATGTGGTTTTGTTGAGGAAAGTACAAATAACAGTTGAAAAAACAAAAAGAACAGCAATGTAGCCGTGCCTTAAGCTGTTCTTGAGAAGAATGCTATAATTACTTTGTAAATTCTAAATTTGCCCCTTCTCGAATATTCACATACAAAGTCGATAGAGGGAAGTGTGCGATGACGAAAGCCAAAGAAAACTGTCGGCACCTTTTCGTAGCGATTGGCGATTACTTGGTAGCGTCTAGCAGAATGGTCGTTGTCTTCGTAGAAATTTAGGTCATTCGCCGAACGCTTGTTGTCGACAGTGTGTACGTAAGCTGTCATATACTGAACGGAACTGTTACACCAGTACTCTGGAATACACACTAGCGAAATTGTCCTTAACAGACAATGTTCTGCTCGATGTTAAAGGGACCCTGAAACGCTTTTGACGATTTTCTACAAACGTACTGAGTCGTTAGAGTACGTCCTTCTGATCATTAATTGACACATCTAAGTGCTCTGCGTAAAGCGTGTAATTTATTATAAGGTTTTAAAAATGCACATCACTGCCGATCGCAGCGCACTGCTCGGCGGAATTTTAAGCCGCCCCTACCCATATGACGTCAGTGGGGCGAGCTATCCGATTGGCTGACCAGGGCGCGTGATCGATAATTTTTCCAACTTTATGGTAAACAAATGATTTTCGTAATAGTTGGTATGTTAGTTAATTTGTTTTTATAAAGAGAAAGTAGCAGAAAGAGAATGCACAAGAACAATTTTTCAGTACACTTAAGCACTTCCGGCACACAGCAAGTGTCGTGTGCTTGTGTTACAACGTACTCCATTTTGACGAGAGCTCCGCGGTCAGAGTTGGTCTCAGTCTTTTCGCGAGCACTATGATTCGACTTTGTTGCCTTGTGGACTGCAAACGTAGCGACTGGCAATATGTCAAGCTGCGACATCGTGTCCCTCTGCAGGGCAGCGTACGAGCGAACTGGCTGCTGTGCATCGGACTGCCGCTATCCGATCGGCGCCAGGATTTGCACGTTTGTGGCCGTCACTTTACACCGGAAGATTACTAACGCACTAGCGTTTCGCGAGTCCCGTATTAGGGCAAACGTAAGCGCAAGGGGACAGGGTCTGGCAACTTGACTGTGCCGTAACGGGATGAGCCGAGATGAGCAGAAGGGCAAAGGTGAATGGTCTGCACGGTGCAGCCACCTGGTGGCATAGAGCTCAACCATACACAGTAGCAGCAACGAAGCGTATTCTTTTTTGCTGCTGGTGTGTATTTTTCGCAGGAGTGTAATTATCAACACGTTGTTTGTATAAATGTTTGAAATGTTTTACACTTCGTTAGAGCAATATTAGCGTTTCGTTTGACTGGTTAAGCGCTGCGCCAACAAGTGTCTGGACCGTGCAGACCGATCAGGCTGCTCACGCACGTCTACTCTGAAGTTCCTTCATCAGCTTGAGTTTATGCCTCCAGCCATTTGCCGAAATGACCAGCTTGCCTATGGTTACCGGAATACCGGCCACCTTCGGCGCTACGACAGAATGCTCGCAACGCACGCTGCTTCGATGGCTCTCGCTTGGGGTGGACAGCCAAGCGGCCAGCGGAGAGGTCTCGCGCGGGAAGAGGCGTGCTCCAACAACCGGAAGTGGACGATGTGACGTCGCATCGTGACGCAAGACCAGTGAAGGCGGAGCTTAGCCCCGCTCGCTCGGCGAACGAGTTGAGGAGGAAAACCATGGCTGGGGAGGAGGGTAACTTCTAATCGCTTGTAGCTCCATTAATACGTAACGCTTCACTTAAATTGTGGTGCGAATGTTCTACTTAAGCTGTACCCTACGCGTCTACAAAATTTGTCCGAACCGTTTCAGGGGCCCTTTAAGAAAAATAGAGAGGTACAGACACTGCAACAAAGTAACAAGCAAGCAAGAAAAAGAAAACAAAGTGCTGGCGTGGCTAGCGTACTTAAGTAAGCGCCTGTAAAAAGCCCTATCTCCCTTTTTTTTCCTGCAATCTTAGCATAATAAATAAAACCAAAAAGAACAACAACCGAGTGAGCAAACCACCAATAAAGCTTGCGACTCCTTCCTGGTGAGGGCTGAAGGCAAAAGGCTGTAAACTTGAGCAGCTCAACCTTGCGGTCGAGGAGGAAAAAAAAAAGAAATGCAGAAAACGAAAGAAAAGGAAAGGATGAAAGATAACGGAAGTCCCAGGGGGGTTCTTTGAGTGCTGTGTGACAGTACGACGCCGAGGCAAGTGTATCGTGAGTCAGTCCCCAAACACGCAATATAGACGCCCGTCTACATGCCGCCAATCGGCCGGCGGTGTTCCCGGCATCTCGTATGACCCCATTCACTGACGCGGTTGCGCGCACCGTAGCAAAAGGAGACGTCGCGAAAGTGTCGTTCCCTGCGAGCTCCTCGTTCGCCGCTTGTTGTAAAGTCAGTGATTTCGGCTTTGTCGGGCAATGTGGTCGCACCGTCGCCGACCAACGCGAAGCGGGACGGGAATAGAAAAAAAAAAAATTGATTCAAGAATTCACCAGTCGTCGACATGCTCAGAAGAAATAAAGGAGGGAAGAGAGAAAGGGAGGGAGGAAGAAAGCGATGGAAAGTACGAAAGAAAAAAAGAAAGAAAGAAAGAACGAAAGAAAGAAAGAAAGAAAGAAAGAAAGAAAGAAAGGAAGAAAGAAAGAGCAAAGTTACCTCTAGGAATAGAAGTTAGTGAGGTGTATTATGAGAGAAGGGGGGGGGGGGGAGCGGAGGTGGGTGTGGTAGGGGGTCGACCTTGTTTTCTTTCGCAGATTACGGTAAGCTTAAACCATGAAAAACAAGCCTCGTGTCCCTTCCCCGCCTTGCAGGAAGTAGAAATAGTTCACCCGCGTTTTTTTTTTGTGTGTGTGTGCGTGTGTGTTTGTGTGAACACACTCTGGCGGCACTTGCCGCGCTTTTACGCTGCCGGCCTGCAAGCGACTGTAACCGCGACTTATCCGCACGAGGGAGAAAGAAGCGCGCATCAGGCGACGTCCGTGCGGGCCGAGCATACGAGCCTCTCGCAGCTATATAGCGTTACGCGGAGAGAGAAAAAAGAGAAAAGAAAAAGATAGCAAAAAAAGAAAGAAAGAAAGGCAAATGGAAATGAAGGAAAATAAAACGGAAAGAGGGGTAAGAAAAAAAAAAAGAAAGAAGCCAGGTAAAAGGAAACAAAAGAAATAGTGGACGTCAGGGCGATTCGAAGCGCGCTGTTTCGTCCGTCCCTTCTACGGTATCACAAAAGGCGTTGAGTTGCAAGCACGCGCACTCCCTCCCGGGTGCCTGGGGCGTGCCCACGCTATATATGCGCGATCGCGTGCTGGAGCGGCTCGTCGGCACGCGCCGTGTCCCGTTCGGCCACTCGGCGAGGAAAGCGGAGAACGACCAAGCTCAAGGGCAGAGCGTGACGCCGTTTCTCCCGCGCTTTTTTTTTTTCGCGCGCTGCGTTTGACGCCGTTGTGGCGGGGTTTGCGCGCCGAGTCCCTCCTCTCGTTTTCACGAGTCGTCGTTGTTCGTGTACCCCTTTTAACGAAGGCCGATTAATCGCTCGGCGTAGTGCGCGCTTTCATTCTTCTTGCTGCGACAGCCGCTGGAAGATCGAAACTGTATTTCGTTCCATACGTAGCAGTCAACGCCGTGGAGGCTAGAGAGACTTCTTACACTGGATTCGTTCGCTATTGGATATAGTTCGACGTTTACCCGCCGCGGTTGCTCAGTGGCTGTGGTGTTGGGCTGCTGAGCACGAGGTCGCGGGATCGAATCCCTGCCACGGCGGCCGCATTTCGATGGGAGCGAAATGCGAAAACGCCCGTGTACTTAGATTTAGGTGCACGTTAAAGAACCCTAGGTGGTCGAAATTTCCGGAGTCCTCCAGTACGACGTGCCTCATATTCGGAAAGTGGTTTTGGCACGTAAAACCCCATAATTTAATTTTAATAGTTTAACGTTTTCTGACTGCAGTTGCGCACAGCTGTTCTTTATATAGGCTCGGTATTGAACGAAACAAGTTTTAACCTTTAAAACGAACACAGTGTGGCATACGGCTGCTGACGCGTTGTTTTATGTCATTTTATT
Source organism: Dermacentor albipictus (assembly GCF_038994185.2). NCBI lineage: Eukaryota > Metazoa > Arthropoda > Arachnida > Ixodida > Ixodidae > Dermacentor > Dermacentor albipictus. The sequence goes on from NC_091821.1 coordinate 418,219,774, forward strand.
GCTTTTTTTGTTCTTTGCGGGTGGGGTTTTTTATTTGCAACCAGCGGCCAGGAGCCTCACGTGCGTGCTCGCGCGGGCGAACGCTGTTGGTGCGCAGCGAAGCATTGACGGCGGCGTGATAGCTTTTTCTTGACCGAACTTCTTGCGTAGCTTCCACAGCGTCGGCTGCTATTGTATGGAACGGAGTATAGGTTTGCCAAGTCGTTCTGTCCTTTCCGTTACGCCTTCATCGGGCAACTTCCTCATTTTCAGTTTTCTCGTCGCCATGTTGTTGTTGCTGATGTGGGGTTTATGTGAGATAATTTGCGAATAAGGCGAAAAAAAATGGCTGTGGCTTAGCTAAGGTTAAGCCCAGGATGCGAAGCATACAAGCCTTTATTTTAACGCGACAGCGTTAAGTAGCTCGTGTCGCAGAAAAGCCGGTGTCGTCGGCGTCGGCTCAGGCGTGCGGCGCTTGCTCAGGCGCACATTTCGTTGTCGCGCCGAACGCTGCGTTGCTCGACGCTCACCGCGTCCGATGCGGGGGGCGACGCCGCGAGCGACGGCGCGAGTTGGAGCGCCGTTTCTCCGCTGTCGTGACGTCACGGTGTCACGTGGTATTGAAGGCAAAACCGCCGCGCCTGAGGAGCTGGGTTGAGCTCTCGTAATATGCTTCGCATAAAAAAAAACAGCATCACTTTCCTCACCGCCGTCACTGGGGATCGAACGCGGCAGTGAGCCGTTTTTTGTTTGTAAGCTTGCTTATTAACCTGAAACAGTATATATGGGAAGTTTGGAAGTATTTTGACGCAGCTCCAAAAAAAGAATATATGCAGGAGAGCAATATAAATAACAATAAAAAATAAATAATAAGAAGAAAAGAGCGTTCGCAACCACGTTAGAGTGAACGAAACAAACTGCATACGCTCTACAAAAACGCTAAGTAGTTGGGAACTGGACGTGATAACCACTGAAGCCATCGTGCTGCCTTGACGTTTGCTAATCAGCGTTGGTGTTCCCAATTTTCGCTGGGTTTGGCAGCGTAACCACGCAGACTGCGAAAATGGCGACACCTGTGCTCGTATTTCGGTTCGGAAGCGCGTAGCAAGCAAAACTACATGCTATATATATATATATATATATATATATATATATATATATATATATATATATATATATATGAGTTCGGAACCGGAGAATTCGTTAACGTGTGCCGATTAAATAAAGTATAGCCGATGCGACATAATTTACTTCGTTTTATTTTTATCTCTCCCGTGCATAGATTTTGTGCTTCAAATATGATATTGGGATAGAAAAGACACTGCTCTGTCGGGATGGATCGCCGTCACTTTTTGTCACGTGTCTCTCGTTTTGATTGGCTAAGCCAGCTTGCGGAACGCCCGTCGCTCCAATGACGCGTCGCACTTACGTCGCGCAAGATCGAAAGTATGCTCGAATATTATCGATCGAACATACAAGCCCAGGCTCACTAACAGAATTTTTGTTTTCTTTTCACTGCGGTACACAAGAACCCGTCTATACTAACCGAGTGCATATGTATTCGCTGTACTTACGAATAAGGTACGGACGCAACAAGTCTAACCAAATCACTTCCTGAAAAACAAATGAGAAAAGAAAGAAACGGTAATAACAATAAGTAAACAGTAACCTTAAAACGGAAGGTTTTGCCGACGAGCATTAAATGAATACCATTTTCATGTTCCATTATACTATCAATAATTACATCGCATGACCATGTTTCTAATCACGGGCACGAACTTTAGACGGAGCGCTGCATAGTATTGCTTAATGGGTCTTAGGGCATGACACATGGCGCTATAAAATTTCTTTATTTCTTTCTTTCTTTTAACTTGATTAAATACATGTAAGCCCTTTTTGCATTAAACTCTGTAGAAGTAAGCACTTGCGTTTCGTGTTTACTTGTTGCCGTTTTCCCGCCAACTCGGCGCTGCCTGCCACTACATGGATTCATACCAACTGGCCTGATAAAATTGCCTGTTACGCTATGCATGAAGGTAGAAAAGTTACGGTGCACCGCTTACCGATACATTTCCCTCTTTCGCAATAGCGAGACATCGCTGCGAGAACTGCATCGCACTCGAAACGGAAGGCAAGGTTCATCGAGGGGGAGCAGGGGGAGGGAGGGGGGGGGGGTGAGGGCGTGTCGAAATGCATGGCCACAACATTGGGGGTCATTCTCGCTCACGGCGTGGGCGTGTCTTTCAATTTGGTTCATTTTATTAGCTCGATATACGTAGCGGCGAAAGAGAAATTCAACAGAATGCGGTTCCTTAACCTTGGCACGGCTTTCAAAAAAGCCGGTCGCTTATTCGTCGCGTGGCACATAGGAAAAGTGCCGCTCCTGCGATAAGAGAGAGAGAGAAAAAAAAAGAAAAAAAAAACGTATATAGTGGAGCTTGTCAGCGTATTTAGCGCGTATTGATCGTGGTTTCTTTGATGCGTTACGGGGTAAGTTGCCGAACGCTACACGAATATAGACTTCGTCTCGAGCTTATCTTGCGCTATTCTTAATGCAGCTCACTGTTAACAAATGTGTGTTAGTTGTACAAAGCTTTATGTACGCTCTATGGCGTTCTCAGTTCATTTTTCTTGTTCACGTAAAACGCTACTACCTTTCTTTCTTTCTTTCTTTCTTTCTTTCTTCTATCTATCTATCTATCTATCTATCTATCTATCTATCTATCTATCTATCTATCTATCTATCTATCTATCTATCTATCTATCTATCTATCTATCTATCTATCTATCTATCTATCTATCTATCTATCTATCTATCTATCTATCTATCTATCTATCTATCTATCTATCTGTCTATCTATCTATCTATCTATCTATCTATCTATCTATCTACTCATTCTGCCTTTGATTTTGGTGTTGGATGCTTCTTTTGCCGGTGTGCTACCTGCTCTCCCCATTCCGCCTTCTTGCAACGTAACAAAAATGCCGATGTCAGCTCTCATGCTGGCAACGCATAGCGTGCATTATTTCTGTCTGATCGTGAGCAGCAGAAGCAGCCGCCGCCGCGCTTACGGCGCGCGGGACACTGACCCGGCGGAAGGAAACGCGACGGCGCGCGTAGTATAGTGCACGCTTTATTGCCTGCGCCGTGAAGACGAACGATTCCCGCCGCCAGCTCTCGTCTCGCCCAATTACGTGCAGCGCGGCCGAAGCCGCGAGTGTGTCAGTAGGGCCCGTCTGCTCGTCACGCAGGGCGTGACTCCGCACCGGTCCAGCGACGAGACGGCGTCAGATGTGCCGCTGTGGCAGTGCGAAGGCTATGACTGGTGCATCTGCATAGAGTGAGCGTCCTTGAGACGAGAGGGGGAGAGAGAAAAAGAACACGATGAATGCAAACGATGTCCGCATAAAGCCTGAATGTGAGGTGGCGTGCGAAGCTCGTCGGTACTTGTCTATCTTGGGCCTGCCGCGCGTCCGGGTTCGGTCGCGGCAGACGTTGCACGGAACTATAGCGAGGCCACGCGTATGGCGCGGCGAAGTTGCCAGCGAAAAGACGCTGAGCGACTTTCGGCCGCTCTTGCAAGGCCAGCAGTGTCGCCGCGCCAGCATAGTTATCGGGTCAAGTGCTTTGCGGAAATTTATGCGCACATACTCGCAGAGTATTAATAGCATGGCTGCTTTTTATATGCGACTTATCGACATTTTAAAAGAAAAGAAGGAGAAACATAACGACAGCTTTACTTCATGTTTTCTCTGTGACTTTCGCAATGGAGACCAAGGGCGCGCGCCTGCGCTAAACATGATGTCTTTATCAACGCGGTAATTAGGCAGACTCCACTGACGAGCCTTACCGCATTTGCTTCGTTGTAAGGGGTACATTTGTTGTGTCGAACGAGAACGAGGTATACAGGAACGGCGCGCGGACATTGTGAGTGAAGAGAAAACTAAAATTATGCGACATTGTTGTGCTTTGGCACCTATAGCACACGGAGCACTCCGTCTGGATGCGACAACTTTGCTGCCGCTCACAGGCCCCGTTGACCGATTCAGCTGCCGTGCATTGGAAATCCCAAATGGCCGCAAGGTCGTTGTTCTGCTTAGCACCTCCTGGACGGTGTACATCAGGGATGACAAACGTCTACACCCACCAGCTGTTCTCATTGCAATAGAACGTGTTGCCTAGCTAGTTGAGCTCTTACTTGCAGATTTAACAGGCGTTTAAGAGACGTGTAACAGATATAGACAACAGCTAAAGTGTTTGTTGCGTCTCTGCCTTCCTCTCGTCCCGTTCAAGGATAAAGAATAGCGGATGACAATTTCGGCCAATCGAAGGACTCGCCAGTACTATGGCTGACCCGCGCGGGATCGATTGCGACGTTCTTTAAGAACCTTTATTGCACTCGCATGAGCGCGGGCCGCTGCGAGCGGTGGGACGCGGCCGCAGTGGGCTGTATATGAATTGACGTTTGAGCCGAATCGTGCTGTGCCTGCTTTACATCGGGGGGATAAGGGGCCGCAATGCTGTACGAAGCAGCAAAAATGGCGACGTTACCACGTGCGACGAAGCGTGTCATGTGCGATGAGTGGATTGATCGCACAATATTTATATAAATGCATATACCAAGATGGTCTACCTTTCTTCATGCAACAGACAAACTTTCATTGACTAGGAGGAGGAAGAGGAGGAGGAGGAGTAGATGGAAAGACAGGGAGGTTAGCAAGTTCTCAGACCGGCTGGCTATTTTGTGCTAGGGAAAGGGGGTAAGGGGAATAAAATATAATAGAGAAGAGATGTATTCTCCTTATCTTTTTTCGCTTTTAATTTCGCTCTTCGTTGACCAAGTTCTCAGCTCTCAAGAAGCCACGTGGGCAGCTCGGAAAGACCGACGAATTGACTCTCCGTAAATGGCAACGTGGTAGCCACGGTCAACTGCACTTGGTACGATGTCGTGAGCGGAAAATGGTTTCCCGTTCTGTTCTATTATGTATACCTGGTTCGCTGTGGAGAGAGAGAGAGAGAGGGCGAAGGAAAGACAGGGAGGTTAACCAGAGATTATCCCCGGTTGGCTGCCGTGTGCCGGCAGAGGGAAAAGGGATGCGATAGGTGTGAGAGAGACAGACAGACAATGAACTTTTATTGTAAAAAAAAAAAGAATTTAGAAGAGGTACTGGGCACTGTCACGCAGTCTGCGAACGCGTTCATAGTGTTACACAGTGGCACCGTGCCACCCTACGTCACAAAGTGTGCAGTCACAATTTGTCACAAAGTCCGGTGTCTTTTAAACAAAGCAGCAGTGCCTTCATAGCGGCTCGCAGTGATGATCGCGTAGGCCGGTTTATAAGGATCTTGTCTTCCGTTATTAGGTGCTATGGAGAAATTGAGATAGAGAGTGCCTCGGCTACTCTGTTTCGCTGGATTGTACAGCAAAATATACAGAAATACATGCCAATAAAATAAATAAACAACTGAAAGGGGGAACGAAGACGATGAAACTAATAAGCATAACAGCGCCAGAACGGAGAGTTCACCTTGCGTGCGTCCATGCCACTAAACTAATTATGCACTTGTCACTTCACAGTTCTGTTTGTAGTTCTCATCTACCGGCTCGAGGGTCCTTCACGTATACAAAGCAGACGGTAGGACCAAACGCGCAGTTCAGTTCGAGCTGCGTCCGCATTTTCAGATCGCAAGTACCTCAACCAATGCACGACTGCGCAGGACCGCTACTCATCACAAACGCTGATCTAACGCTGCGTCCGCTCCTTCCTCTCGACTGCAGCAGCGGGATGAGCCTTGGGATCGGGTGAACGCGGTACTATACTCAGTCTATAGGTGCGGTACTGGAATGCCGAACCCGGTGGCGGTGCGCGAGCCTCCCTGCCTTCCGTTCGTCGGGACGCGACGTATAGGCGTGCAAGAAGGCGACTTAAGCCAACGGCCTCCCGCTGCGCCAAAGGCGGCGAACGGTCGGCGACGCAGGGCGCGGCCATGTGCGTGCGTAGTGATTTTTGAAGGAGAGGAAGAGAGAAGTGCAGTGCCGTAACTGTCTCTCAGAGTAGGACACCTCAACAGCACTGCACAGGGAAAGGGGAGAGAAAGATAAGGGAGAGAAGGAAAGGAGGACGGGAAAAAAATAACAAGAAGGTTGAAGAAGCAATGCGGGGCTTACAGCCGCAGGGTGCGGCCGCCCCACCTCACGCGGATTTGATCGGTCGGAGTTGAGGCGAAAGGATAGGCGTGCGGTTAGAACAGAGATCGCCCGCACCGGCTGCGAGACGAGTCGTTACAAAGATGATACAACGCCCGCCCGTATATGTTGGTGTAGTCTAGAAACGGTGGAGCACTTGTTACTCGGATGCCTCGCTTAACTCGGCGAGTGATTCGGTCTCGAGCGCCAGACGGACACGATTTCTCAGGCTCCCACTGACGTTACGTCCGATGCCCTGCCCTTCTTCGAAACAGCGGCGGGTCTCGGATTCACTTTTCACGTGCCTTTCGGAAATCGGTGGCCTTATCGGAAGGATTTAGCTTTGGTAGGTTTAGTTCGCGGTACGAGAAAAGCCCGAGTTTTTCGCCGTCGTCTCACTTATAAATATCGTGGCGCCATTTGCTCGCACATATTCCCCACTCCTTTCTAGTCTCCTCCGGAATATTTAAATGGAACACCTTTGATGCAGCGCGAAACGTGACACGGACACAAGAAGAAACATATAAAAAGAGACAGTACACAGCGCTACTAGCAACAACAATGTTTGTTCTCAAAACCGGACCGCTTATTTACCACGTGCGCCACACCAGACACAAATCACGTGGAAGCACGAAGAAACATGCGCGATGAAAGTCACTCTATCCGAACCCCATCTCTGACCCGCAATAACCTGCCGAAATAATGTGTCGACACAGGAAATCTAGCTCCCTAGGAGACAACGCTATGGACGGTCTGCTAATGTACAGACCTCCAAGTGGGCCGATATGCTCTGCCTCAACAACTAATCGGGTGATCTCTTCTTCATATCGACCAACAATGACGGTTTTATCAAACGAAGGTCGGCAAGGACATGCTTGGGTACGGGGGGTGAAAAACTCATCAGGTGGCAGGTTTCTTTTGTTTATTATTATTGTGCTCTCTCAACCACTCATTTAAGCACCTACTGGTTTGGCCGACGTATTGCCTCCCACAGGAGAGAGCGCAATACGATAAATCACAAATGCCTTGCAATCAACCAACTTGTCCTTATGCTCAGGACAAAAAAAAAGTTGAGTGCACATAATGTATAGAAACAACACGAAGCCATACAAAAGAAACCCGTACGGGTTTCTCAGAGAACAAGCTTCGCATTTGAAGAGAAAATCTGTGTTGTCCAGGCGGAATCGAACCCGGGATCAACGTCTTTCCGGGTCAAACGCTCTACAACATGAGCTAACTATAGGAGCTACAAAGAAAACCCATATGGTTTTCACATTACAACTTCGTTTTCTTCAGTTCCTGTTTGTGTCCTACGTGTTAACTCACCTGCCCTTTATGAATAACACGAGTAAGAAATGTTGCCAACAAGCACCATATATCACCGGCTTCTTCACAACCCCGAATTGTTAAATGAGTCAAGGATGATGACCGGCGAAGTGAAACATTCCGTCTATTTCACAGTTCGCAGCCAAACACGTGCCAGTCAACTTTGCAATTTAAAAATCTGAGATGAGGAGGAAAGCGGGAGGGAGGTGGTAATATACAGGGTGTTTCAGCGAACACTTTCAGAAATTTCTAAATAATGCCTGTGGCAGTTACCACAATTCTAGCCCATAAGCTGGTCTACTCTAATAAGCGTACATTACTTGCCCAAAAAACTTAAATGCTTAATTGACTAATTAACAATAATTCGCTAATTACGATTTTAACTAATGTCCTTACGGCACATATTGTAATTTACAAATAGTAGGGGCTGAAGCTACAAGGCTACTACTACTGTCTACAAACTACTGTCTTAACAAAATGGCGTTTTATGCATCGAAGGACAAAGGTAACTGGAACGCCAATGCTTTTCTTCGCAAAGTGCCGGCTGATGCGACATTCATACCAGAAGGCGGTGAACGCGATACTGAAATTTCTCCGGTCAAGCGACCTCCTTGAACGACTGTGACGCTCCTGCGCTCCTTTGTGTGTGTTTCATTCTTTTTTCTTTTCCCTCTCCCACTCTTTTCATGTGCCTGCATTTTTTAAAGATCTTTCTGTCTCCCCTTACCCATACTGTAGTGCAGGGTAGCAAACTGGATATCTATCTTCCGGTTAACCTCCCTGCCTTTCTCATCTCTTTTATTTCTCTCCCTCTCTCTCCGCAATGTTCTGGAAATAATATCGTGAAACTGGGGTCAACCTGTGAATTCGTTCCAAATGGATACGCCTCGAGAACTGCCCGGCTAGGATTTGTAAATTGCAATATGTACCATAATATAATTAGTTAAAAACTCAATTAGTGTATATTTCTTACCTAATCAATTATGCGTTTCAGTTTTTTGCGCAAGTAATGTCTGCCTCTTCGAGCAGACCAGCATGTGGGCTAGAATTGTGCTATCTGCCACAGGCAATTAAAAAAAAATGAAAGTGTTCGCTGAAACACCCGGTTTATGACATTCCGCAAAGTCCGACATATGGGGAAGGGGAGCAATGAACAGGGAGAGAGGATAGAAAAAATTGGCTGCGGCTTAGCTCAGCTAACCCTGAATGTGCAAAGCGAAAGCTTGGTTTAGCCTGGTTAAGTCTTGGTTTAACTTGGTTAACCTTTCATTTAGCTGTAATTGTTATACTTAGGTATACAGCCACCGTCAAGCCAGGTATGACGGCTGTGCCTAGGTCGATGGCTAGACGTGACTGTGATTAGGCTTGGGTAGACACGCATCGCTCGGCGGTGCGACGCCTGCTGTGCCACAGAGAAAGCGCAAGTGCTAGGCATGCAAAGAGACGCCGCAAAACATGGGCAGCGTCGAAGCTCAAAGCGACAGGGCGCGAACGCGGTCGCTGCATTGACCTCGACAGTGCGACTCCTGCTGCATTCGGGACCCTCCCCAGTGAAGCAGCTTGCCGGGCTAAATCCGCGGGGTGGTCAGACGCCGCTTGGCGACGACGGCTCAAAGCCTCCCGCTCCCACGCAACGCTCAAAGACGGCCCGGCCTCACTCTCATTCATGGCCTCACTCTCAATCACGTTGCTGCCTTCCAGCAACGTGATTCCAATCACTTCCCTTTCTTGTATAAGGAACGCCACTATATATATATATATATATATATATATATATATATATATATATATATATATATATATATATATATATATATATATATATATATATATATATATATATATATATATATATATATATATATATATATATATATACTG